>NC_064926.1:325688038-326350538 GCF_023897955.1 Schistocerca gregaria
GATGGAATATTGCCAGTCTGATACGTTCTACACACCAACGTAAATAATCGTTCTTTTGCCATTTCAATTTCATTTCAGAAATTCCGTAAGAATATTATCTATCCCTTCTGTCTTATTTGACTT
Source organism: Schistocerca gregaria (assembly GCF_023897955.1). Lineage (NCBI taxonomy): Eukaryota > Metazoa > Arthropoda > Insecta > Orthoptera > Acrididae > Schistocerca > Schistocerca gregaria. The sequence continues at coordinate 325,688,162 of NC_064926.1, forward strand.
TAAACCTTAAAGATCTCTTCTAAATTCTGGTTCTAATACTGGAATCCCTATCTCTTCCCAATTGACACCTGTTTCGTCTTCTTTCAAGTCATCAGATACTTCCTCCCCCTCATAGAGACCCAGGGTCTGCTCTATTCATTTTCTCGGGTCTCCTCTGCATTTAAAGGTGTAATTCCCATTGCATTCTTATTTTTGCAGCCCTTGCTTTTAATTTCACCGAATGTTCTGTTTGCTGAGTCAGTCCTTCCAACAATCTTTTTTTTTTCACCTTTTCATGTAGTCATTTCGCCTTAGCTTCCCTGCACTTCTTATTTATTTCATTCCTAAGTGACTTGTAAAACGTTGTTTTAACATGGGTGACTGGCACGCTTATGTGATTCATCGAATATAGGAAGCCGGATTTGTTTTTAGACAAAGCCAATTCGGTGAGGAGAAATTGTAACAAGAACACCAGCCAGCGACGGAAATAGACTGCAGGGTAAACGAGTGCCACGAGGAAAGCAGCCACAGAACAATAGCGGGAAAGGAGGACAGAACTTGTCAACCGGTTCGATATCGAGTTCGTTACATAACAGCCATTAGCTAGTGTACAGTGCGGTACTAGGCGATGCACGTTGGGAACATACAATACTAAGATTTTAAAAATAATGCCCTTGAATTCTTATAACTCTTCTTATAACATTTGTAATACCAGGTGACTTTTATTGCTTTACTAATTTTATGAAAGATATGAATTCTGTGTGTAGAACAAACCTCAGTGTCAGCGTAACGTTCGGCTGTTCGTTTTTAGATGGATGTTTTACGAAGGGAACCAACTTTCGTCCGAACTGTCTGCAGTATCCGTCGGGATGATCTTCATCTGCAACCCATCAATTAGACAAGCCGTTAAATGGGAGAATCTAAAAAAATATACCGATTTAAAGCCGAAAGGACAATGCAACACTCAGAGACAAATGCGGCCTGACTTACAATCAGGAAGTCAAAACCAGAGTCCACAAAGAAAGGAACGTAGAATTAGCATGAAAATAACAGACTGAAGCATATAGCAAGAAACGGCTTCACAAACAGAAATCATTTGCTAACGATGGACTAAAGCAGACCACAGAACGTACCAAGTCCGGCTATTGCACTAAATAATGCATGTAAAACCTATACTGGGCTAAGAAAAATAGAAGTTGACCAGCCGCTGCGGAAGATTACTAATGGCCCCGTTCCAATATGAATGAAGAACTACAATAGCACTGCCTCTCCAGTGATGACGCAAACATCGAAACGAGCTATAGTAAATTTGTTTTGCAGGGCAGTAAAGTGTCAGTCACTTGTCTAAAGCTAAATATAGATTATGTCCAGAAATTGTGCCATATGGGCATGTAAAACCTGCACATAAAAACTCAGCAGAAAACGTCCACCGTAGTACAACATAGTCTACTTATAGAACGTAGTAGAAAATATTCTTACTAATGTACAATGATCTGCTTGGATGGCACATCACAGTATATCAAGATACACGTGTAACAATGGGCGCACTGCACAGGCATCAATTCTTTCTTGGGCTTCCAGCCATGGAGCGGAATATTGGTGGAATTTGCTCCATTCCTCACCTACCCTTTCCTATACTACTGAAATTTTCTCATGTAATACCTTTCGCGTCCTGTACAACAAATTAAAATTTAGAATTTATTCGACGTTCTTTTTAATTTGTTAGTATTTCCGTATTTTAATACTAATTTACTCGACGTTCTTTTTAGTTTGTTAGTATTTCTGTATTTTAATACTCCTCGCTAAAGAGGATGTATGTTTTTATAAGACGCAATTTGCATTATTATAGGTCAAGATAGTAAAATGTAGCGTCTGTTTTAAGAATACTAAGTAACAACTCTTAAATTCTAGGAAAAAGTTAAGTGAAACGATAAAAACCATGTGTTAAACTAGTACCGCAGAATATATGATAACTTTTAGAAGTGTAGTAGGCAGGTACAGACCTGTGGTTATCAGTGGTGGTAGTTTTTGAAGCAAGGATATTAATGCAAAAGATACACAGTTGTAACTGTAGCAGATTCGCTAGTAGTTATAGTGGCAACAGAATCGTAACGAGAAAATACAGCCTATTGAAGATCACTGGGTGATTGGCTATTTTTTACTACAAATGAACAAAAATGCGCCATCAGATCTGGTAACACAGCCAGGCTTAAACCGTCTAGGTACTTCCCGTGGCTTTGCTGAGAGCTGGGTGCATAGCACAAACCTCGCAGAAAAATTTTAAGACCAATACTTCAGCAAAATTCTCCCAGATAAAGATGTGACGACGCTCCCTAGGGGAGTATTCGCCGTTTGATTAGTCTTCGCTTCTAAAGTTCGGATGGGCGGATTTTATGTTGTTGTAAGATTTATCTTCTAAAGAGCACAGCACTGAGCTAACGTGCATCAGCATATCTAAACCTACGCCTACGCTTCAGGTATGGAGGAGGAGAATAGTGTTAACCGTTCCGTCGACAAATGTTCAAATGGCTCTGAGCACTGTGGGACTTAACAGCTGAGGTCATCAGTCCCCTATAGCTTAGAACTTCTTAAGCTTAGCTAACCTAAGGATATCACACACATCCATGCCCGAGGCAGGATTCGAACCTGCGACTGTAGCAGCAGCACGGTTCCGGACTGAAGCGCCTAGAAACGCTTGTCTACAGTGGCCGGCTACCGTCGACAACGAGATCATTAGAGACGGAGCAAAGGCTCGTGTTAGGGAAGGTCGGGGGATGGAAGGATGCCGGGTTTTGCCTGAAGCGATTTAGGGAAATCGCGGAAAACCTAAATATGGATGGTCGGATGCGGCTTTGAACCGTGGGCCTCCCGAATGCGAGTCCAGTGTGCAAACCACTGCGCCACCTCGCTCGGTACACAGTAGGTGCGTTGAACACCTGTAAATATTTAGAGATACAATTCCCTGTGACAGAATGGTCTGGATTCCATTGTAATTTCATTCTCCGACAGCTGCAAAAGATCACCAATGGTGCCTGTTCTTTTGAACGTGTCCGAAAGAACAGATGCCATCTTCATATAGATGAAGATTACCGACCAATGATCTCCTTCAGTGCGGATGCACTCACATTGCTCGAAGTCTTACGGGATTCGGTAGATTGATTGCCGCGAGTAAAGAGTATAGTGGGCAGGGGCACTACAAATGTAGTCTGTGGACAGAAAGTTGGAAATGTGGGTCTCACGGGGAGCGTGCCAGAGAAAAGTTCCTGCAGTCGGAGGTTGTGTACTCGATGGTTCAGTCGGATAGAGCGTTTGCCATGTAAGCGGGAGATCCCGGTAAGGGCACACATTTTCGACTGTCCCTGTTGCTATTTATCAACACCTGTAAGCAGCTATAATGGTCTGGATTTCATTTAATGCAGTTTTAGCTGTGGCCTATGGCTGACCACGGTTCACACTCGATGTGTCCCAATCTCCCACCTCCAGGATGTCCAAATTTGCTACTAGCAGTTTCTTTGTCAGCCTTACTTCAGCGGTGGCAAAATTATCCAAATACAAGAATGCCACTTTCCTTCAATCTCTCTCCTGCATGTGTACAATGCTTCTCTTAACAAAACAGCGTGTTGTATCCAATACATCATTTTCGTCTAGTGGCAATATACTACAGACACTGCAGTTCCACACGCACCCAAAGCAACTTAATGGTGTCCTCCGGTACATGTGAATAAAGACTTAGTGTTTTTGTATGCAGTTTCTTTGAGTTGTCCCTTAAAATGATGACGCTTCTGACTGTACTTCGCTTCCCATAGTCGGAAGGTTGTTCCACTAAGTTCCGTCACACATTGCTGAAGATCAGTGTTAGCATAATGTTCATATAAAAAGTATAACCTCAGAATCACACAGTAACCTTCGCTTCCATGAGATACTACTTCCGCATATTGTTCAAAATGACCCACTCAAAACTGAAAGTTTAGCCTATTGACTCCAGTGACCTCAAAATACTTTCTTCCGCTCCAAGCAATCCATAGCATGGTCAGTTCAATCGTTTCTGACCCACGACGTCCCTGGTTGTCATTGACACATGCGCCGCTAATTCCAACAAAAAATATGTTTCCTGTCTCTGACAATCTCTAGTATAGCACATTCCACCTACACATACATCACTGTATCAATATTTAATGGGAACACCGCTCTGCGGACGTAGGGTTTCCTCCTGCGTTTAACACTTGTCCATTTCACCTTAGTCTTCGTTCTTCCACCATCCCGTTGCTGGTATCCACATGTTTTATCCCACTGAGATTGTTGACACTGCCTTTGGTCATACTCTACTCATCCACATCTATAGCGTTTCACGTTAGTGGTGGACACATTGCCTTTATCCCATATCCTTGTTGCCATGTCAATGACCTCATATTCTGTTGCCAAGGTAGCAACAGAGAACAGATCTTTTGGGTACATGTCCAAGCCCTTCTCAAATTATCGTGTGACGGGTCTCTCGGATAAGCTTGAAGTGCCTATGCTCGGTTTCCTGAAGCATGATGTTATTTGTCACTTCATTTGACTGCTCAGGAAAACCCTTTCATTGTTTTGTTTCTTATTTCACTGTATTGAGGCCCTGCTCCAAATGCTCAAATGCCTGTGCGATTCTCATTTCCTCTGTGCACCAAACAGAAATTTTTGCCTTTGCTACCAACTGTAACTTCGTCACCTGTAACAACCAAAATCCCGCCCTGCCAAAGATTTCAGGTCCTCCAAGAAATATATCACATCCTCATTTGACCTACCAGAAAAGGGAGTTAATAAACAGCTGGTAGCTGGATGTGTCTGGGGCTCAGGCTGCTGGAATCTTGCTAACTGCTCACCTTTAATTACAATTTATCCTAGAAAGTCTCTTTTAGGCTCTGTCAACTGCTTTACCTTATATAGTGACACATGCTTTGTCTCTCACTAGGAAACACCATTTGTTCCAGGCTCTGCCACTGTGAAACAAGCAAATCGAACACAGTATTAATTAACAAAAACCCACACAATCAATATTACAATCAACTTATACTGTATGCCTTCCAAGATTCTGCTCCAGGTCGATGTAAAATGAATGTGCGCAACGGAAGGTAATAAACGCTAAAATGAAGATTTGGCCCTGTCTGACTACCCCCTGAAGCAGATTTTAGGATCTCTTATTTCTGTAAATTACAATCTAAACATAAATGAATAATGAAGGCAACTAATCCTACTGAATGATAAACTTTGTTCCTGCTTATATATTTATTGTAGATTTTTTAAAAAAACCTTTATATTACAAAGTTTGCATTTCCTAAGTAAAATTACTAATCAATTGTCTAAATCTGCCCTTTATTATGATTGCGCGATGTAATTTCAATAACGCTAAATGACTGACATCATCTACGTACCAAACTAGAAGACACTACTTTCAGAGATGATCTACGATGGTGTGAAACCTCAGTGGAAATAAACTAACGTGATCACAGCTGTTTAACTTTTATAGCCCTAATAAGCCGAAGCAATTTGCGATATCACCGTATCTACTGCGTCCGGTGCATCGAAGTGATGTTTCTTGTACTTGTCTGCGACGATGGAAGAACTCCAGCCACAAATAAACTCTTTCAAACACTAGGACGACAGAAAGCGGTCCTCTGACTAATATACTCTAAAACTGTATTCTCCTCTCTGTGTTCTACAGACGAGAAACGTGAACTCCCAGCCACAAGGACGGACTTCAGATAACGTCTTCAACGTAAGTATAGGCAGAGGAAGTGCTCTCAATTTCTGAACGCTGTACACTCAACGACGACTTCCAACCCGGAGGTGAAGTCCAGAATCGTATAGGTTCGCAACAGTACAGTGCCTAATTGTTCTAATTATAAACTCTCCTGAGAGCAAAGACAGGAAGTCCATCTGTACCAACAAAGCTGATATCGAGCGACCGTCACACACGGTCGCTGACAACAGAAGACTTCGTCTCTCCAGCGCTGGCCTCCCAGCAAGGCTCGGCTCCCCATCCTCGCAATTCCGAAAACGAATGATTTCCCAATACCACGAGATATTCTCCCTCTCTACAGATTCTTCAAAAACGACGACCAACCATATTTTAGTATTTTGTCGTCCAGCGCGGGAAGTTTGCGAGGAAAAACCTATACTCATACAATGGTACGCTTGTGAGTAAATATCCTTGGAAATAACACAGCCTGCGTGGTTTCCTCGTTCCTTTCAGCTGCACCCAAGGTTTTCGTAGTTTCCGAAGTGTAATCCTTCCCTACCGGTTACAAAACCGGCCGGTCGCGACTCTATTGTGCCCCAGCGCTCAGGTGTCAAGATGTCTATCTAGCTACTTCCTGTGTTTAAGCAGGACCAACACCTGTGCACGCCTTCCATCCAGAGCTTGAGTTCTGCCTGCCATTTTATTTCCACTGTCGTTCGAACCTCTACTAGTATGATAATAAAGACACCCCATCACCTTTCATGCAATAACCGTTAACTATAATTTACAAGGCATAAGTGACAATGTCAGTCTCCTTTATGTATTGCGTCAAATGGCTCTGAGCACTATGGGACTTAACAGCTGTGGTCGTCAGTCCCCTAGAACTTAGAACTACTTAAACCTAACTAACCTAAGAACATCACACACTCCCATGCCCGAGGCAGGATTCGAACCTGCGACCGTAGCAGTCGCACGGTTCCGGACTGCGCGCCTAGAAGCGCGAGACCACCGCGGCCGGCTCTTTATGTATTAATATATACGATGTACAGCCTATTACATGACACCTAATTGTGTTTGTAGCTCACCGCAAAGTATGTGGATGGGTGCTTGTTAGGTGCGAAATTATTGCCACATTACAGCCTTTTCATCAACCACCTAGTCTTAGTACACTACCTAGGAGTATGGCTATAATGGTGACATGTAAAACAATCTACTGATACTGATTTTGCACATGGTGCACCATGCCCCAACAGGCTGCATGAGCACATCTTACTGGTTAAAAATAATGCTCGTTGTAGTTACTATGAAGATGTAGCAAGTCTGCCAGATAGTTTGACAAACACAACGTTCGAGTTTCTGTGTATCTCCCACTTAGACTGCATCTCTTCCGTTAATGAAAGTAAAATCAAAAACTTAGTCACTTACCTCTCAGTGTGATGACACTGAGTTGTGGTTGTGACACCGTGCTGTGTGGAAGTTCTCCCTTCTGTCACCAACTGAAGTGGATTCCCAGGGGAGGCAGTAGACCTCTTCACAGGACTGGGTGGCATTGCCGCTAGTCTTAACGCGTCATATTGTAACGGGTGCCGTCCAGATTACCGACTGTGCGAACCAGAGGTAGTCGAGTAGTGTACTCCATGACATTCCATACAATCACACCAACTACTGGGTCCTTATGAAAATGACGAACGCAGCCTAGTTATGTCCATTGTTTTCGGACCCTGCAGTCGTGGACACATCCATCGCGACGCCGCCTGCAGAAGCTGAACTCGTCTGAAAAGCCGACATGGTGTCACTTCCACGCGTAGTGAGCTCGTCGGACGCACTGCTGTCGGCGCGCTTCTTTCTGCTGCCGGGTTAAGGCAATCCGCAACATTGGTCGCAGCGCTGATGGTCCTTGATGCTTCAAGCGCCATCGCATTGTCCAAGTGTATACTTGCGTCGCCGCAAAATAGCCCATTTCCTGATACAAGGTACGTGGCGTGCTTGTAAGAACCTGCACAACAGAGCGGAGAATTTGTCCTCTCGGTCGCTAGTCACGCCACTGAGCTCGTCCATAGCGTTAAGTATGACTCCTTTGAAACCCCTATGACAGTCAGGGGATCCCGTTCAATGCGACCAGGAATGTCACCGTCCGTATGGCCGAGCGGTTCTAGGCGCTTCATTCTGGAACCGCTCGACCGCTACGGTCTCAGGTTCGAATCCTGCCTCGGGCATGGATTTGTGTGATGTCCTTAGGTAAGGTTTAAGTAGTTCTAAGTTCCAGGAGACTGATGAAGTGGTTCAAATGGCTCTGAGCACTATGGGGCTTAACTTCTCAGGTCATCAGTACCCTAGAACTTAGAACTACTTAAACATAACTAACCCAAGGACATCACATACATCCATGCCCGAGGCAGGATTCGAACCTGCGACCATAGTAGTCACGCGGTTCCAGACTGTAGCTCCTAGAACCGCTCGGCCACCCCGGCCGGCGAGACTGATGACCTCAGATGTTAAGTCCCATAGTGCTCAGAGCCATTTGAACCATTTTTGAACCATCTGAACCAGGAATGTCACCGTAAGATAACTCGCATCGTTTGTGAGCCTCGATCCAACCGTTATTGAAGTTCTAGACCTGCTGATAGGTTATTCTCCTTATACGAGGCATAATAGGACCTGCTCACAAACAACGTTTAAATGCGATTTCTTAATGAGAAACCCAATACGTAATGTTTTCTTATATACACAATATACAGGGTGTCTCATAAACGTTGCGACAAACTCCATGGGGTTGTCGAGGGTGTCAAGGAACATATGCAGGGTGGGAACCCATATACGGAAACTCCATCCAATGACGCTACAGAGTTGTTAGCCCCATAGGGGCCAGAGTCTGCTACTAGACCAACCCTTTCAAAATCGTGACTTCGTGCGCTAACGGGCCGTAGGCGGAGCGTCTCATAATAGTATTTGTCATTCACTGATCGCGACCGATTGCCATGATGGCCACTGGATGCAGCTAGCCGCTACGTAGACAGTCCTTGTCTCATATGAATACGACGCTCTGTTGCTTTGGTGGATGACTGTTTTGGACACTGGTTTCCATCTGATGTTCGTTTTACTCCTGTATACCAAAAAACATAGGAGGTTTTAGAGGATTCAGGAGAAAAATAAACTGCGTTTGTAAACCCGTGTACGAAGCCGTTATTTATGGGGGCAACAGACCGTCTCATTCACAGGATACAAGATCTTTTTCCACTGGCGGTCGTGGCAGTTATCCGCGATCACTGAAAAACAAACAACAGCGCAAAACGTTCCACCTATGGTCTGTCAGAATACAAAGCCACGTTTGCTACCGAACGGATCACTTAATGGCGGGAGCCGGAGCCTATAACTTCGAAGTTCTGTAGCGTCGTTCGATGACGTTTCCGGACACTGGTTCCTAACTTATTTTTTCCTCAAGACACCCTCTATAACACCTAGATGTTCGTCGCATTACTTCTGGGATACCCTGTAGATTATCTACACTCATGCTCATAAATTAAGGATAATTGCAGAATGTGGTGCCACATAACGTGGCACTACACAAAACTGGCGCTAATAGCATAGGCACATAGGGAACACACACGACACCGATCTGTAAGTCCACGGTATTGGTGATAAGTCGAGAAAACCGTCCCGAAACACATCAGCTACAAAACGGCACTGGTTCCTGCGCATGTACCCCGACATCAATATGTGATATGATTACCATCCACACGTACACAGGCCGGACAACGGTTTGGCATACTCTGGATCAGGTGGCCGAGCAGCTGCTGAGGTATAGCCCCCCCATTCTTGCACCAGTGCCTGTCAGAGCTCCTGAAGTGTCTTAGGGGTTTGAAGACTTGCAGCGATACGTCGACCGAGAGCATCCCAGACGTGCTCGATGGGGTTTAGGTCTGGAGAACAGGCAGGCCACTCCATTCGCCTGATATCTTCTGTTTCAAGGTACTCCTCCACGATGGCAGCTCGGTGGGGCCGTGCGTTATCATCCATCAGAAGGAAGGTGGGACTTACTGCACCCCTGAAAAGGCGGATATACTGGTGCAAAATGACGTTACTAGATACCTGACCTGTTACAGTTCCTCTCTCAAAGACATGCAGGGGTGTACGTGCACCAATCATTGCCCACCCCACACCATCAAAAAACGACCTCCATACAGGTCCCTTTCAAGGACATAAATGGGCTGGTATCTGGTTCCTGCTTCACCCCAGATGAAAACCCGGCGAGAATCACTGTTCAGATTATACTAGGACTCGTCCGTGAACACAACCTGAGACCACTGTTCCAATGACCATGTACTGTGTTCTCGACACCAAGCTTTACGGGCTCTCCTGTGACCAGGGGTCAGTGGAATGCACCTTGCAGGTCTCCGGGCGAATAAACCACGTCTGTTCAGTCGTCTGTAGACTGTGTGTCTGGAGACACAAGGCTACTTGTAGTACTCCGTGGCCGTCTGCTGGCACTGATGGTGACATATTGGTCTTCTTCTGGTGTTGTACACTGTGGACGTCCCGTACTGTAGCGCCTGGACACGAGGCCTGTCTCCTGGAATCGTTGCCATAATCTTGAGATCACATTATGTGACACATAGAGGCCCGTGCTACGACCTGCTGTGTTTGACCAGTGTCCAGTCGCCCTAGTATTCTATCCCTGATAGTGTCATCAGTATGTGTTCTTTGAGCTATTTTCAACACACAGCCACAATTAGCACGTCTGAAAACGTCTGCACACTTACTCGTTGCACTGTACTCTGACATGCACCAACACACCTCTGCATATGTGGACTGCTGCCAGCGTCACCGTGTGACGACCGCAAGTCAAATTCACCGCACGGTCATACCACGAGGTGATTTAAAGCCGCAAACCGCCCACCAAAATGGTTCAAATGGCTCTGAGCATTATGGGACTTAACATCTGTGGTCATTAGTCCCCTAGAACTTAGAACTACTTAAACCGAACTAACCTAAGGACACCACACACATCCATGCCCGAGGCAGGATTCGAACCTGCGACCGTAGCAGTCCCGCGGTTCCGGACTGCGCGCCTAGAACCACTAGACCACCGTGGCCGGCGCCGCCCACCAGACCGTTGTTTCACCATGTATCAGCATTATCCTTAATATATGAGCATGAGTGTACTTTGTGCATATCCACACATGTAGAACCCCTCACGCCAGTCTGACAACTGTTTCATTCCGCTTTCATGTTGTTGCAGTCTTAATGGCCACCAGTGAGTTTATTTTCCGTCCTGCGATAACTTACCTCGATTCTGTGGTATCACTCGTCCGCGAGAAGCTGTAAACTGTTGCAGATGCAGCTGAGTCGGGACGAAGGGAGCGCTGCAGCGGCAAACGGCAGGAGGCAGCACGTGGGCCCCACGTGTGTGGTGGCAGGGGTGGGGGTGGGGGTGGGGGCGGGGACGGTGAAAGTTAACGAGCGCGCGCCACTGCGGCCCATTTGCCCGTCTGTATGAATCGCGGCCGCGGGCCTCATTCTGGAAATTAGATTTTAATTGGAATTGCTTAACTGGCTCACGGCCGGGATAATGACGTAATTCCCGGCGTAATGCGCCTTTGGTGGTTCGCCGTCCACGCGCACTGCGCCCGGGCCTCGAAGCCAGAGCGTGCACACTACGGACCCACCGGCAACTCGTCGCGCATAGCGAAGCGTGTATTCAGGTGCATTAGGCCTGTTCCTTCGCCATCTGGCAAACTCAGATATGCGCGATCATGAAATTCGGCGCTAACAATTTCTTTGTATGCGAAAAGAAGAAAGACTAGGGATCAAAATCCCGTCGACAACGAATTCATTAGAGGCGGAGTACATCCTCATCTACATACATGCTTCGCAAACCACCATACTGTGCATTACTGAGTGTATCTTTTTCCACTATTTCCTGTTGCGCTCGCAAATGTACCGGGGAGAAACGACTGTCTGTATGCTTGCGTACAATCACTAATTTCTCTTATCTTGTGCCGCCCTGGTGGCCAAGCGGTTCTAGGCGCTACAGTCTGGAACCGCGCGACCGCTACTGTCGCAGGTTCCAATCCTGCCTCGGGCATAGATGTGTGTGATGTCCTTAGGGTAGTTAGGTTTAAGTAGATCTAAGTTCTAGGGGACTGATGACCTCAGAAGTTAAGTCCCATAGTGCTCAGAGCCATTTTAAACATTTTTTTTTTCACAATTTGAACCACTTCATCAGTCTCCTGGAACTTACAACTACTTAAACCTTACCTAAGGACATCACACACACCCCTGCCCAAGGCAGAATTCGAACCTGAGACTAGGGGTATTTGTCAGGGTGCTTCAGAATCTTGTTCGCCGATGTCATGCTTGCATTGAGCTTGATGGCCGTCAGTTTCAGCACATTTTTTTAAGATACAGTAGTAATGGTACTTTCATTGTGTCAGTGATGGTATTTGCATTAAACTGTATTCAATGTAACTAAAAAAGTACACAGGTATGTTATTCCTATGGAAATGAAATGAGCGTTTGGCGTCATTGGCCGGGAGGCCCCTTCCGTGGCAGGTCCGGCCGCCTTGGTGCAGGTCTTATTACATTCGACGTCACATTGGTCGATCTGCGCGCCGGATGGGGATGAAATGATGATTAAGACAACACAACACGCAGTCCCTGAACGGAGAAAATCACTGACCAAGCCGGGAATCGAACGCGGGCCTGTAAGGCGGCAATCCTTCACGCTGACCACCTTTTTAAAATTGTTTTTTTATTTTTTAGTAGTCTTTTTAGGATTTTTTTGTATTTATATTTCTTCCAGTCGGCTTCTGCTCTATTTCCTTCCCCTGTTTCAGTTAAATAAATGTCGTGTGACTATGGCCTCCCGTCGGGTAGACCGTTCGCCGGGTGCAAGCCTTTCGATTTGACGCCAGGGCGGCGACTTGCGCGTCGATGGGGATGAAATAATGATGATTAGAACAACACAACAAACAGCCAGTCTCTGAGCGGAGAAAATCTCCGACGCACCCGGGCATCGAACCCGCGCACTTAGGAGCGACAGTCTGTCGCGCTGACCACTTTTTTTCTTCTATCTTAGTTTTTTATTTTTTTTCTCTATCCATCCCTTTTTTTTAGATGGATCAGGTAGGGGGCTGGCGGAGGCAAGGTGGGCAGGGGTCGCGACCCGAGGCCTGTCCACGATGTCTCCTCCCTCCCATCCTGGGGATGTGATGTGGTACAAAGGATACAGTTGGTGTATTATTGTGATTTTTTTATTTATTCATTTATTTTTTTCTTTTTCTTTTTTTTCTTTAACAGTAAGGAACTGAAAACTAGTAAGTGCACTCGTTGCGTCGAGTTGGGGACGCATGTAAATAAAACTATGCTAATAGTTGTAGAAAAAAGGCGTAAAGAAAGAGAGCACGGGGCGAAGGAAACCATGAAACAAAACTGAAGGGTGGAATCCATACCACCATTAACCAGTGCTACATCTTGCATCGGATGGGAAAACTAAAACTGCAAAGACCTTTTCGCACCGGGGACAAAAAGGGGAAATGGGACAAATACTGCTACAGAGTGTGAGGGTTCACAACGAAACTCTCCATCTGCTGTATCATCCAGGCATGACTTCTCGTAATGATGAAAGTATATCCCACGTTGTACCGTGTAGTGTTCTATTATCGTATTGTAATTTTAGCTTCTCTTACCCGTGATGTTCCAGCTACGTGGAGGGTCGTGGAACGCACTCCACAAAAAATTGGAAAAATGTTGTCGATACTTTGGGTTACGGAGGATCTTGCAATGTCGTTCCTGCAAATAGTTCCAAAAGTCTAAAGCGTCCTTAGTGCTGTCTTGAAGCAAATAATGCACTGCATGTCCACGAAGCCACGTCATTGCATTAGTTTTAGTGCGTGGGTAATACGTTTCATCCGGGAATAAGATAGTCTTGGGGTCGATATGATTCGGCGTTACCCGAAGGAAGTATGCTGACACTTGCCTCGCTAAGCGCCACACTGCTGTAGACTCGCCACAGCTAAGACGGTGTTCATCGTTGTCTTGAACGCCACAGCTCGTGCACGTGGGTGAGTCTACCATGTGGATCGCATGTAGCCTTGATCTGGTCACCTGCTTACCGTTGACAGTGATATACCACATCGCTGTGACGTCAGTGTCCAGTGTTACGTGGTGAATTGTCCTCCACACTACTCGCCAGTTGACGTTCGGGTGCTTCCTCTCCACGACGTTATCGGGTCGTCCACGTTGCAGGACCCTATAAACCGTCTTTGCCGTCGCCAGTTGAGTCGCTGGTAAGGCAAGTCGAACGTAACTGAGTTCGAGGTAAAAGACACCGATGTAGAAGAGCATAGAGGGGACGTGGTGTATCGGCACAGGCGGCAACAGGGAGGACGGTGCTAGTTTTTCTATTTACAAACTGGTCAGACTGTCCGGACGGCGGTGCCATAGATTGACTAATGTGCTGACAAATAGGGCGACCGCTCTGTCATGAACGTGATAAAGGCCAAGCCCTCCCCGATCCGGGGGAAGGGTGAGAGTCTCATATTTGATCTTGAAAAGCATTCCAGAACTCACGAAGGACCCAAAACCACTCAGCTATCGGGGTGGACTATTTTATTCCTCTTATTTCCTTAAGCTGGCTTCTACGGCCCCAGGTTGCCTCCGTCAAACTGTTCAGTGGAACATCCTCTATGTACCGTTAAATTCTTGCGCGCTTTTACGGAAACACCTTGTATATGTTTTAACACAGACTGTCCTAGACATGTTGCGGCGAACTTCGAGGGGTTGTAGAGGGTGTCTTGAGGAACAAGACGTGTATAGGAAGCCGCATCCGGAAAAGTCGTCCGACGACGCTACAGAACGTTGAAGTCACAGGCGCTGGCCCCTGACTCTAGGCCATCCCGTCGGCAGCAAACATGACTTCGTACACTGACGGACGGTAGGCGAAACGTCTGGCAACGATCGCTGCTAACTGCCACGATCGCCAGTGGTGAAGACAGAGCTAGCTACTGCAAAGAAAGGCATGATCTCCCCTGAATGCTATGCTCTGTTGCCTCGATGGAAGACGGTTTCGGGCACAAGTTTACATTCGCAGTTTATTTTTCTCCTGGAAACCTCAATGTTTTTCGGTGTGCAGGAGAAAAATAAATTGGGTATGGAATCTGGATCCGAAATCGTCATCCACAGAGGCAACAGAGCATTGGGCCTGTCCGCTCATCAGCTAGCTCCGTCTTCTCCATTGGTGATTATAGAAATCAGTCGTGATTAGTGAATAACAAACAACATTGCGAGACGTTCTGTCAACGTACAAAGTCATATTTGCTGCCGAAGAGGTATTATATAACTTCGACGCTCTGTAGCGTCACTGGATGTCGTGTCCGGACAGAAGTCGCTGTTTCTATTTATTCCTCAAGACATCTACAGCCCCTCAAAGATTGTCACAACATTTCTGGAACACCCCGTTACGTAATAATTAAATATCTAAAGCGGAAAAGTTGTTAGCAAAAATTTCGAAAAGTTCTTGGCCGATCTGTTTCAAATTTTATACTTTATTCTATTAAACATTCGGACTGACACGGGCGTTAAATATATAAAACAATTAATACAAAAGTCTTCTGTTAAAACTGACTGCGATTAACAAAATGCTGTGCAGTGTTGCGAAAAAGAGAGGTTTGTTTTTATTTCCCACTGTCGGTTTTAACTACAATAGCACGACATTTAAACCATTAGACAATTTGTTTCTCCCATACATACAGTTTATCGGCGTACATAATTTTAAACAAAAATTTATACATGTCATCGTACTGCTTTGGTTTCTTCCTCACAGTCAGTTTTAGCTACGAAAGTAGGGCATTTTAACAATTAGACAAATTTTTCTCATTGTCAGTTGTACTTTGTCCTTTCAAGAATTCATAAAAGCACTTCATACTCTTACCATAGAGTATCCAAAGAATGAAAAATGTTGTGTATTCTGAAGTTTTGCAATTGTATTGTGTACAAAAATTTAAAAACCCTAAAAACAATGAAAACCAAAAACGAAGGCAATGGAGTTTTTTGTTCATATTCTTTATGATTTATTCTGATATCGAGTTACAAATCTTCAAAGTGTGCGAAGTCCCAACAAGGAGCCGAACTTCGCATGCTGACACCATTCCCAGGGCTACTACACATTACGACGTACATCAAATTCACATACCTTTTTAGCTCTTGCGAAGCACTGCCAGAGTCGCTTGTGTAAGATAATATCTTCAATCTAGAGGAAGAAGTAATGACTGACATTTTGAAGGAAGGACAAAGCGATCACAAATAGTTTCTTAAAATTAAAAAAAATTTAAAGTATTTTAATTGCCTAGATCGCATACATATATAGAAATAAAATAATTTCATTTGTCAACACAACCATCCTCAGACTATGCCCGTATGGAAAGTTCAGTTGAACAAGGACTGCATGTGCCAGTGACAAGAACACCATGCAATAACTTGCACTTGCGTGAGAGACAAGTTCAATGAAAAATTGTGTTTCAAACTGCACAAAAAAGAGGCTGGTTCTACACCAAAAGCAATAAAATCGCAATCAAACGTAAAAAAATGCGAAGGTCATCTTTACAGCATGTAATATGTCGATAGCAGATAAAAAGTTTCAGTGCCCAGTAGAACTATCTTAACTATTATCCACTTACAGCCCTAACACAGTCTTACTGAACAATAGATCGACAGACTCCTTCGGAAAGATGGCATCCAGTGTGCTTCGATCCCTTCAACTAAAATAAAAAGTTTTATTTTCACTGTTAAAGACGGTATATGTGTATCGCACGACGAGACCTGTATTTATGTGCAAACACCAAGTTTGTGGTATAGCATAATTAAGGAGCCTATCGAAAAGAGGTAGTCAGGAAACGTACGAAACGGGATCGCGGCTTTCAGTTTAAATAACGCTTCCGGTCCGGCATTCAGTATACAGGGGGAGACAGGAGGAAAGGCACATGATTTACGGATGATAGTATCATTGATTCGAAACAAACTTCGTATGGACATATGCCCTACTGCGAATGGTTTCCGAGAGAGAAAACATTTAATGTACATTACTGTTTAATTTCTGTATTATTCAAACACTGCCATTGTTTACAACGTACCACAGAAGTGTATCGGACGTTGAGACGGACAATTCGACGCAGAACACTTGTGATCCATCGAGTCGGAAAGTTACCTCAAATTAGTCCACAAACATCTCCCTAAACTACAGCGCATGCACGTCGCGCGAGATTTTCAGTATTCTCGCGCTCTCTTCGCGCAAGCTATCAATCCTAGAGAAAAAATGAACAGGACCTTTTTTGTAGGAAATTTAATTTAGTTTAATTTTGTATTTCGACACGTTTTCGCTAGAGTGTGCATCTTTCGAGTTATTCGACGAAAACGTACAAAAATGATGCTAAATGGGTTCTATGTCGGAAAACATTCAGAATAAGGCATAAGTTTTCTGTTCAAAATCAGTAACAGCGCTCGAAGTATGTACCTTTCCTTTGCAATCTCGCCGGCCACCGCGTCCACTAGAGCTGGAAGACGCTGAGAGGATCTGCGGTTCACGGAATATGAAACACAAAAGAGGACCAAAAGACGTAGAGGGCGTCTGCATTCGAACTAGGTTATCAAATAGCGGCGTGAGACCAACAATAGCCCACAGTGTGGTTGGAGTCCAGACAGCGAGTACACATAAAAGCAAACCTCACGGCGCCTGAAAGAGACGCCTGTGTCGGTCTTCGAATTATTACGCGTAAAATCGAAACAACAATTTAGCAGCACACCCGGGATCACACTATTAGAGAAAGAAAACAGATAATACGGGTACGATGTACCGCCTGACATGCACAGTACAGTGGCTTACAGGTGCCGATCCAAGAGGAGGGGGTGGGGGGGGGGGGCAAGACCACGCTTTCATAAAATGGTTACGATTATACTGAAACATTTTATATATAAGATTAGTGCATAAGTCCGTAGCGTTTTTGTTTTGTTTGGTAGTATTACGGTTGCAATGGGTTTATTTACCGATTGCCATTTTTTATTTGTAGGTCACTGTTGCTATTTCAGTTTGCATATTGTCTTTTTGTCACTTGGAGATAGCGAGTGGAGCTGTGGACGCTAGAAAATGAAGTGTCAAGTGGAGAAATCGGAACATTTCCGAAATATTCTTCTCAGAGGAATGATAGCAGCCAAGGCAACCAGAAACATTTGGACCGGGCATGAGGATAACGCCATTGTACAGAGCACAGCAAGAAAATGTTTTTCAAGTTTTAAGGAGGATTGTTTTGACATTAGTAACTTTCCGCTTTCAGGAAGAACTTCGGGCCTAGAAAAAAAAAATGTTTAAAGGCAGTAACACCCGATGATGCATGTCACTGTACTGAAAAACTCGCAAAATGTGATGAACTGTGATCATTCTACCATCGTGCGACATTTGCACACAACGGGGAAGGTTCAAAAAGAGGATGTATAGGTACCGCTTGCTCTAAGCCAATATCACAAAAAATCAGTGGCTGGTCATAAGTGCGTCTCTGCTTGCTCGCCATCAATTGACTCATGAACAACACCGACCGTTCCTGTCTGTATCGTTGGCGTGTCTTTATGCTAACATGTGGTGTCTTTATGCTAATATAAGGAAGAGAAAGGAATGCCAAAACAATGCAGCGACTCCCCCTACAAAGACCTGTGCGATCCACGAAGCATAATGTTATGCATCTGGTGGAACAGCGACGGTATGGTGAACTACGAATAGATTCCCCCAGGTGTTACCACCTCTGTTGACATTTATTGTCAACAACTGAGACGTGTTACAGACGCAGTCCAAGAAAAATGACTAGTAAAATTGAGTAAAGTGATACTACTCCACAATAACTCCTGTCTGCGTTCTGCTAGTCTGACAAAAAATACTACACCGGTGTTGGACTGGGAAGTCAAAACGCACCCACCTTATTCATCTGATGCAGCTCAAAATGATTCAAATGTCTCTGAGCACTATGGGACTCAACATCGGAGGTCATCAGTCCCCTAGAACTTAGAACTACTTAAACCTAACTAACCTAAGGACATCACACACATCCATGACCGAGGCAGGATTCGAACCTGCGACCCTAGCGGTCGCGCGGTTCCAGACTGAAGCTCCTAGAACCGCTCGGCCACTCCGGCCGGCACCTGATCTGCCGCCCACAAATTTTCACATTATCCACTCTCTATCGAACTACCTTCAAGGGAATTCCTTCCGGATCAAAATGAGACCCCATTACTCGACGAGTTTTCACCTTAAAACCACGTTATTTCTCCCCAGTCGCGGGATCGAAAAGTAGTACCAGCCCTGGCAAATTGCTGTAAATTATTGATGATAAGGTCTCTTTTGTGTTTATTAAACTTATAACAAAACGCTACTAACCTATGCACCAGCCACTATATTTTATTTTTATTATTTTCTAGAGACCTGTGGTATGTTAGTTGTGGGTGTAACCTTATGTGGGTGGGTAGGATTGTGGTAGGGTGAGAGGAAAATACTGTCCCCCTGCCCCAGAACCGAACCCTGAATCCGCCCCTGTTCGCTTGTAGAATAAGTATGTCGATGTGGAATCCCCTCCCCCCGCACCCCCACCCCCATGCTCTCCTCATCGCATCCCCTCTTTCACCCGTCATCCGCAAGGCTGGCTGGTGGTACACATATAACGACGTGATTGTTCACGGGACGTTAAATGCGAAAAAAAGAAGCACGGAGCGGCGTTTAGAATCGAAAGAAGAAACCAGTGCTTGCGGTAATCAAGAGACGGCGGGGTTGGGCGGGCTTTGTTGTGGCGTCAGGCACACTTGCACGCTACGACCGCTGGGCATGCGCCGCGCCGCGCCACTTAATGAAGCGGAGAGGGGTGTCGTAGGGCAGTGAGGCGAGCTGCCCGCTCAGATGGTTAGCCGTCTGACCACCGCCGCGCGGCATCTGTTCGCGGCCAGCGTTCACGAGGCCGCGCCGGTATCAACGGTGAACTGCGCGCGGCCCGACTCCAGTTCCTCCCCGTGGCGCGCCGGTGGGCGTGGCGATGCCGCCAGCGGCGGTGGTGGTGGGGGGAAAGTGGAGGGGGTGCGCCCGAGGACCGGGGGAGGGGATGGCAGGGCGGGAAGATGACAGCACCGGCCGCCAGCGCCGGCCCGGCGTCGCGTCGCCTTCTTTTGTTGGCGGCGGCCGCGCGTCGTAAAGCCGCAGCCGCGGCGTCGCCGGCCCAGGCGGCGGCGGCGTCCGGCCAGCGGCGTCGCGCGGCGCGGCGTGGTGAAGCGTCGCGACGCGGCGCTGGCGTCGCGCCTCAGCGCGGGCGCCGGCCGAGCGGGATTGGTTCCGGGCGGCGCGTCGGCCGGAATGGCGGGCGGCGCGGATTGCTATCGATTGGCGGCGCCGCGCGCATCGCTCCGGTCGACCACGGCCACCGATATCCCCGATAAGCGGACGGCGCGTCGCCGCCGGCGCTGCGCCACCTCTCCGCGCTGCCCGCGCGCCTCTTTCCGCAACCGTACATTCTGGAGTAAACAAACCTATCCTCCCGGTACACAATCGCCGATGCCTAAGGCGCGCAGAACCTGGGCACAGTCAGAACGTGAGGTTCCCCTCCCTGTCCCCGGATCTCTCCCCTCACCCCTCCCCCTCTCACACTTTGCCCCTTCTACTTCCCAAGGAGTCCCACCCCTCCTTCATCCTCCCTTAAATGAGAACTGTGTCGAATGCTTCTTCTTGAGCTCAGTTACCATCGTCACGCTGATGACAAAACCATTAGGGAAGAAACATCACAACATATTCTTATTTAATTTTGAATCATTTCAATCCTCGTGTTTGATCGCAGTAGTACATCATTTTCTACATCTACATCTACTATCTATTTTGGTATGCCAGTATGTAGAAAAGTATGTCGAATAAAACCATTATGGCGTCATGAGTTAAAATCAAATGCGGAATTGACGTCTCCATATTGGAGTAACTGTTTGTACTCTGTGGACTATTTTTATACATCGTTGGACAGATCTGAAATTGATAGTAAACTTATCTATATTCGCGATCATGTTCTGAAAGCACTCCGTCGTCAGGCCACGATTGGCCTACCGCTACCATCCGACCGCCGTGTCGTCCTCAGTGGAGTATGCGGATAGGAGGGGTGTGGGGTCAGCACCCCGCTCCCCCAGTTGTCGTGATGGTATTCTTGACCGAAGCCGCTACTATTCGGTCGAGTAGCTCCTCAATTGGCATCACGAGGCTGAGTGCACCCCGAAAAATGGCAGCAGCACATGGCGGCCTGAATGGTCACCCATCGAGATGCCGACCTCGCCCGACAGCGCTTAACTGCCGTGATCGCACGGGAACCGGTGTATCCACGGCCAGGCCGTTGCCCATCATGTTCTGGGCATAAAGAAAATTAAAGTCGACTTTTCTTGGATTGCAGTATATCTTCTTCGATGGCTCAACTCGTATGACATTCCTTCCTATGAAAATAAATATATCTTGCTATGGACAACAATTTATATTGTCTTATATTTAATCTCTCTATCGTCGTCTGCTATGGCATCACGGAGATAACCACCCGTAATAAATTTTATTATATGGAAGATTGAAATTTTCATAATGCTCTAATTTAGTCATGTTCGTCACTGTTGTAACACACATTCCAGAATATACATCTATGAATGCTGAAAAGTAATGCCTTCGAACTTTTTATGTGAAAACTCTTAAAGCTCTTTAAATAAAACTAATGTTACTATCATTCTTCATATTTATTCTTCGTGTCTACATATTTGCAGTCGTCTGTCGCCAGAAACCTTCGAACTTCAGCGTGTAACATGGCGAGGTGTAACGTTACCGTCGGAAACAGTGTGTTGTAATCGAATTTCGATTTCGGAGAGTTCGTCCTGATATGGGGCACCCTTTGCTTCAGCATGACAAAGGCAGATCACAGACGAGCGCTGCGATATACGAAGCCTTCGGTTCACTGTCTTCGATCATCCCTTTATGGACCGAGCGAGGTGGCGCAGTGGTTAGACACTGGACTCGCATTCGGGAGGACGACGGTTCAATCCCGCGTCCGGCCATCCTGATTTAGGGTTTCCGTGATTTCCCTAAATCGATCCAGGCAAATGCCTGGATGGTTCCTTTCAAAGGGCACGGCCGACTTCCTTCCCTGTCCTTCCCTAATCTGATGAGACCGATGACCTCGCTGTCTGGTCTCCTTCCCTAATAACAACCAACCAACCAACCAACCAACCATCCCTTCATGCAGTCCCAACTTCATCCCATCCGATTTTCATTTGTTTACAAAACTTAAAAATGGTTCAAATGGCTCTGAGCACTATGCGACTCAACTGCTGAGGTCATCAGTCGCCTAGAACTTAGAACTAATTAAACCTAACTAACATAAGGACATCACACACATCCATTCCCGAGGCAGGATTCGAACCTGCGACCGTGGCGGTCGCTCGGCTCCAGACTGTAGCGCCCAGAACCGCACGGCCACTCCGGCCGGCTCCACTCTCATCGTTGGAATAGTTTGTGTGTGAGATTTTCACCGAATATCTTTTTCTCAATAGCCCCTCTTCTCAAGTACTGCTTCCCTTTCATATCCTCATGTTCCTACATCTGCACACTAGTTTCATCTTTCGCTCCCTGTAGTGTTTACTCCCACTTTGTTCAGAATTCCACAACCTCAGTGACGAACGTTTCGCAACAGTCCGCGCTACGAAAGGTGGTTATTCAGACTTCTGACAGATCATCAGTTAATATGACTCGACAGTGTCTCATAACGCTGTCTACATGTCCAGTTGCTGGTTTACATTAGCTGAGACGAGTTACTGATACACTGTGTGATCAGAAGTATCCGGACACCCCCAAAAACAAACGTTTTCTGTATTAAGTGCATTGTGCTGCCACCTACTACCAGGTACTCCATTTCAGCGACCTCAGTAGCCATTAGACATAGAATGGGCGGTCCTCGCAACTCACGGACTTCGAACGTGGTCAGGTGAATGGGTGTAACTTGTGTCATACGTCTGTACGCGACATTTCCACGCTCCTAAACATCCCTAGGTCCACAGTTTCTGATGTGATAGTGAAGTGGAAACGTGAAGGGACACGTACAGCACAAAAACGTACAGGCTGACCTCGTCTGTTGACTGACAGAGACCGCCAACAGTTGAAGTGGGTAGTACTGTGTAATAGGCAGACACTATCCAGACTATCACACAGGCATACCAAACTGCACCAGGATCCACGGTGAGTAATATTACAGTTAGGCAAGAGGTGTGAAAAGTTGGATTTCATCGTCGAGCGGCTGCTCATAAGCCACACATCACGCCGGTAAATGCCAAACGACGCCTCGCTTGGTGTAAGGAGCGTAAACATTGGACGACTGAACATTGTGTGGAGTGACGAATCACGGTACACGATGTGGCGATCCGATGGCACGGCGTGGATATGGCGAATTACGATGAACGTCATCGGACAGTTTCTGTAGTGCCAGCAGTAAAATCGGAGGCGGTGGTGTTATGGGGATAGTAGAAAAACGTTGTGTGGAGTGACGAATCACGGTACACGATGTGGCGATCCGATGGCACGGTGTGGATATGGCGAATTACGATGAACGTCATCGGACAGTTTCTGTAGTGCCAGCAGTAAAATTCGGAGGCGGTGGTGTTATGGGGATAGTAGAAAAACGTTGTGTGGAGTGACGAATCACGGTACACGATGTGGCGATCCGATGGCACGGTGTGGATATGGCGAATTACGATGAACGTTATCGGACAGTTTCTGTAGTGCCAACAGTAAAATTCGGAGGCGGTGGTGTAACGGTGTTTTGCGTGGCACTATCACAGCGCAGGCCTCCGTTAGCACCTTTTTGCTTCCCAGTGTTGAAGAGCAATGGCGATTGCGTCTTCCATCATAATCGAACACCTGTTCATAATGCACGGCCTGTGGCGGAGTGGTTACACGAAAATAACATCCCTGTAATGGACTGGCTTGCACAGATTCCTGACATGAATCCTGTAGAACACCTTTGGGGTGTTTCGGAACGCCGACTTCGTACCAGGCCTCACCGACCATCGATATCTCTCTTCAGTGCAGCACTCCGTGAAGAATGGGCTGTCATTCCCCAAGAAACCTTCGAGCACCTGATTGAACGTATGCCCGCGAGAGTGGAAGGCGTCATCAAGGCTAAGAGTGGGTCAACAGCATATTGAATTCGAGCATTAACGGTGGAGGGCGCCACGAACTTGTAAGACATTTTCAGTCAGGTGTCCTGGTACGTTTGATAACACAGTGTATATTTCCAGTTAACAACGCTCAGAAAGTAATAGTGCTGGTTTCTGAGAGTAATTGTTGTTGTCGCGGAGATTTTTTTCTAGGCTTACTGCCTCGGAGGTCTGCTTAGAAAAGCATCGCACAGATTCGCCCTTATTAGATTGGCGGTGCTCGTCTCTAGTGTTGTATAATCACGTCGAGGCTGTACCCAGCAGTGAATGGGCGTCTTAAATAATGAAAAACGAATCGACCGCAGCGGTGAGTGGCTGGCGAGAGCGGGTGCCGGCTCGCAGAGGGCAGCTCCCCCTGGCGGCGCGTCCCCGCACGCCGCCACGCCGCTCCCCTCGACAGCTAACTGCTCCGCGCACCCGCCTCCCTGCCGCTGCAGCCGCGCTCGTACACTACCAGCTAAACACTGCGCATCCCGGCATTTCTGCATTCGAACGGTGAATGATGGAGGGTACAACGTTCACGAATCTATAGGCATAATATGTATGAAGTCTCCAGAATGAGATTTTCACTCTGCAGCGGAGTGTGCGCTGATATAAAACTTCCTGGCAGATTAAAACTGTGTGCCCGACCGAGACTCGAACTCGGGACCTTTGCCTTTTGCGGGCAAGTGCTCTACCAACTGAGCTACCGAAGCACGACTCACGGCCGGTACTCACAGCTTTACTTCTGCCAGTATCCGTCTCCTACCTTCCACAGTTTTAATCTGCCAGGAAGTTTCATATCAGCGCACACTCCGCTGCAGAGTGAAAATCTCATTCTGGAAACATCCCCCAGGCTGTGGCTAAGCCATGTCTCCGCAGTATCCTTTCTTTCAGGAGTGCTATTTCTGCAAGTTTCGCAGAAGAGCTTCTGTAAAGTTTGGAAGGTAGGAGACGGATACTGGCAGAAGTAAAGCTGTGAGTACCGGGCGTGAGTCGTGCTTCGGTAGCTCAGTTGGTAGAGCACTTGCCCGCGAAAGGCAAAGGTCCCGAGTTCGAGTCTCGGTCGGGCACACAGTTTTGTATGAAGTCTGTTTAAAAAAAAGGGAATTTTTGCTTTTTGGGAAGAACTATACGAGGGGGGACCCAAAAATAACCGGAATTTCTTTCTAAAAAGCATTATACTTTATTGTTTTCAGATACAACCTAAATCTCCTTCGAAGTACTCTCCATTACCATTAATACACTTGTCCAAACGTTCATTCCAGTGTTTGAAGCACCTTTTAAATTCGTCCTCTTTGGTACCTGCTAGCACTTTCATGACATTGCGTTTTACGTCTTCCACATCCGCAAAACGCTTCCCTCTCAAGTCACTTTTCATCCTCGGGAATTGGAAGAAGTCCGAGGGTGCTAAATCTGGCGAACAGGGAGCGTGGGTCAAGGTAGTCGTCTTCGTTGAGGCCAAAAACTGGCGAACGCTGAGAGCCGTGTGCGCGGGAGCGCTGTCGTGATGCAGGAACCACACGCCAGAATCCCACAAAGCCGGACGTTTTCGCGACAAACTTCTGCGAAGCCGTTTCGTAACCTCCAAACAAAACTGTTGGTTTCCTGTCTGATTTTCAGGGGCAAATTCAGAGTGTACGATCCCTTTGATGTCAAAAAGACAGATCAACATCGTTTTCACATTCGATTTCACTTGTCGAGCTTTTTTTGGTCGAGGTGAGACAGGTGACTTCCATTGTGATGACTATTGTTTACTTTCTGGATCGTACCCATAGCACCATGACTCATCACCTGTAATGATTTTGTTGAAAAAATGTGGATCATCTTTGAACACGTCCTTCATTTCGAGACAGGCTTCAACACGACGATTCCTGTGATCTCCGGTAAGAGACTACGCCACGAATTTTGCTGCCACTCTTCGCATCCACAAATCGATGGTCAAGATGCGCTGAATTGAGCTCCAGGAGAACCCGGGCAAGTTCTCGAGTTGGTCGATTGTCCTGCGTCGATCTTCACTGATGAGATCACGGATTTTGTCGCTGTTGTCTTCGGTTCGAGCAGTTGAAGGTCGACCGGAACGGGGCTGATCTTCAACCACCATTTCTCCCTTTTTAAACCGAGAAAACCATTCATACACTTGCGTTTTATTAAGAGTATGGTCTTTGTAGGCTGTCTGAATCATCGCAACAGTTTCTTCTGCGTTCTTGCCGAGCAAGAAACAAAACTTCACTGCCGCACGTTGTTCATAAGAACTAGCCACTTCCTCGTATCACGTCTGCACTGTATGCACATTCAAAGAACTGCCAAAGAAACCACACTTCTCACGGTTGGGTGGCAGAACGACTCAGCAGAGCTCCTACTACAACCCTCTGGCGGCGCAACCTGCTACTACAAGTACACGATGTGCTTCATTAGGATTCCGGTTACTTCTGGGTCCCCCCTCGTATTTTTAATTATTGGTCTAGAGCATGGATACTCAACATTTTTCACCTGCCACCCACTTTTGTGTCTCTGTTAGGTGTAAAATTTTCTAACCCTCCTCTCAGAGAGGTCACAGTTCGTACTGACAGACGTTAAATCATCGAGTAGAACAGAAGTGATATCTGGCGTTCCGCAAGGTAGTGTGATAGACCCTCTGCTGTTCCTGATTTATATAAATGGTCTAGGTGATAATCTGAGCAGCCCCCTTAGATTGTTTGCAGGTGACGCTGTAATTTACCGTCTAGTAAATTCATCACACGATCAATTCCAATTACAAAATGATCTCGAGAGAATTTCTGTATGGTGCGAAAAGTGGCAATTAGCACTAAGCAAAGGAAAGTGCGAGGTCATCCACGTGGATACTAAAATAAATCCGTTAAATTTTGGGCCGGCCGCTGTGACCGAGCGGTTCTAGGCGCTTCAGTCCTGGAACCGCGCGACTGCTACGGTCGCAGGTTCGAATCCTGCCTCAGGGCATCGATGTATGTGATGTCCTTAGGTTAGTTAGGTTTAAGTAGTTCTAAGTTCTAGGGGACTGATGACCTCAGATGTTAAGTCCCATAGTGCTCAGAGCCATTTGAATCATTTTTGATAAATTTTGGGTATACGATAAATCGCACAAATCTAAGGGTTGTCATTTCGACTAAATACCTAGGAATTACAATTACGAGCAACTTAAATTGGAAAGACCACATAGATAACATTGACAGAAAGTCGAAACAAAGACTGCACTTTGTTGGCAGAACACTTTGAAGATGCGACAAACCACTAAAGAGACAGCCTACATTACACTTGTCCGTTCTGTGCTGGAATATTGCTGCGCGGCATGGGATCCTTACCAGGTAGGATTGACGGAGGACATCAAAAAAGTGCAAAGAAGGGCAGCTCATTTCGTGTTATCGCGCAATAGGGGTGAGTGTGTCACTGATATGATACGTGAGTTGGGGTGGCAGTCATGAAACAAAGGCTGTTTTCTTTGTGGCGAGATCTATTTACGAAATTTAAATCACCAACTTTCTCTTCCGAATGCGTAAATATTTTGACACCCACCTTCGTAGGGAGAAATGATCATCGTAATAGAATAAGAGAAATCAGAGCTCGAACGGAAAGATTTAGGTGTTCCTTTTTCCCATGCGCCATTCGAGAGTGGAATGGTGGAGAAGTAGTATGAAAATGGTTCGATGAACCCTCTGCCAGGCACTGAAGTGTGAATTGCAGAGTAACCATGCAGATGTAGATGTAGAAGTTTTCTCAGTAAAGGGGATTTATACACCAAGAAAGTAACTTTACCTTACAAAGTATACACTGTGATGGCAAAAGTGAAGGGACAGTGATAGGCACATACACAGATGGAGGTAGTATTGCGTACACAAGGTATCAAAGGGCAGTGCATTGGTGGAGGTCTCATAGGTACTCAGGTGATACATATGAACCTTTTTATGAAGCATGCATGACGGTAATCAGCAGAGTTTTAACGCGGAGTGATAGTTGGAGCTGGACGCATGGGACGTTCCATTTCCGAAATCGTTAGGGAATTCAATATTCCGATATCCACAGTGTCGAGCATGTGCCGAGAATACAGCATTTGAGGCATTAGCGCTCACCACGGAGAGGACAGTAGCCGACAGTCTTCACTATACCACGGAGAACAGACGCCTTTGCGTAGAGTTGTCAGAGCTAGAAGACTAGCAACACTGCGTGAGACAACCGCAAAAATCTATGTAGGACGCACCACGAACGTATCGGTCAGGACAGTGCGGTGAAAATATCCCTTAATGGGCTACGACAGCAGGCCACCGATGCGAGCGTCTTTGCTAAGAGCACGACATCGCTTGCAGCGCCTCTCCTGGGCTCGTGACCATAGAAGACTGGAAAACCGTGGTGTTATCAGATGAGTCCCGATTTCATTTGGTAAGAGCTGATGCTATCGTTGCAGTGTGGGGCAGACCCCACGAAGCCATGAACCCAAGTTGGAAACAAGACCCTGTGAAAGCTGGTGGTAGCTCCATAATGATGTGGGCTGTGTTTCTATGTAGTGGACACGGTCCTCTGTTCTAACTGAACCGACCATCGACTGGAAATGGTTATGTTCCGCTGCTTGGAAACCATTTGCAGCTGTTCATGAACTTTGTGTTACCAAACAAGGATGAAAATGTCACCGGCCACAATTGTTCATAATTGGTTTGAAGAACATTCTAGACAGTTTGAGCGAGTGATTTGGCCATGCAGATCGAACATTTATGAGGTATAATCGAGAGGTTAGTCCGTGCACAAAATTCTGCATCGGCAACACTTTCGCAGATATGGACCGCTATAGAGGCGGCATGGCTCTATATTTCTGCAGGGGCCTCCAACAACTTGTTGAGTCCAAGCCATGTCCAGGTCCAACATGATATTGGCAAAAGGAGGTCCAACACGATATTGGGAGGTATCCATGACTTTTTTTGACTCGCCAGGATAGCCGAGAGCGCTAATGCACTGCTTCCTGGACTCGAGTAGGCGCGCCGGCCCCGGATCGAATCCGCCCCGGCGGATTAACGACGACGGCCGGTGTGCCGGCTGGCCTGGATGTGGTTTTTAGGCGGTTTTCCACATCCTCCTAGGTGAATACCGGGCTGGTCCCACATCCCGCCTCAGTTACACGGCTCGCAGACATTTGAAACATTATTTCACGATTTACACTAGACGCAGACAGCTGTTGTACACTAACTCCGCCCTGGGGGGTATAGGGACGGGCATCCTGTCACTCTTTAAACATTCACCATGCAAATCCGTACTTAACCCTGCCGACCCTTCGAACAATGCGGGACAAAGGCAGTAGCCAAAGAAGAAAAAATCCCATGACTTTTGTTACCTCAGTGTGTGAAGCAGAGTTACAGCAGGTTGAAGCATAATGTAATGATTGGGTCCAAATAATTTATGTCAAAATTTTATGAAAATCTTGTGGAACCTCCACTAATGAGCGGTAGAGACTAGGTTGACTATCACTCATCTACAGCAATCTTTTCCCTTGAAAATAGTCCCCACTAGATATTATGTATTTAAGCTGGAGGTTTTTCCAATGCCCGGAACATTAATGGAAAAATGGTTCAAATGGCTCTAAGCACTATGGGACTTAACATCTGAGGTCATCAGTCCCCTAAACTTAGAACTACTTAAACCTAACTAACCTAACTACATCACATACATCCATGCCCGAGGCAGGACTCGAACCTGAGACCGTAGCAGCAGTGCGGTTCCGGACTGAAGTGCCTAGAACCGCTCGGCCGCAGCGGTCGCCAAACATTGATGGAACTCGATCTTAGGGACATTTTTATATCTCACGAAGATGCGTTTTGAATCGCATCTAGGCTTGTAAAACGATGGTATTTTAAGGTTTTCTTTAATTTTGCAAATGGAAACAAGTCACATGGTACCACGTCTGGCAAATATGGAGCCTAAGGCATCATTACAGATTTAATTTTGGATAAAAATTCACGAACAAGCAATGAAGTGTGAGCAAGGGCATTTGCAGTGGGCAGAACAATGAATCATTTCATCATAAATAAGGACGTAGTTTTTTTCAGATTTCTTCGTGCTAAATGCGTTGAATTAGTAAGTTATTTCTTTATTGATGTCCGCAGTTCGTAGTCTTGCGGTAGCGTTCTCGCTTCCCGGGTTAGATTCCCGGGGCTTCAGGGATTTTCCCTGCTTCGAGATGACTGGGTGTTGTTGTATCATCAGCATCATTCATCCCCATTACGGTCGGAGGAAGGCAATGGCAAACCACCTCAGCTAGGACATTGCCTAGTCGGCGGTACAGGTCTCCCGCATCGTTGCCTACGCACCTCGGAGAATGGGACCTCATTATCATCTTTATTGATAGATCTTGTGGCTACAAATCACGGTGCAATACGGTGTTAATAACCTCGACGATCTAGGATGTTTCCACTGGGACGTTTGAGCCATAGTTTCGACGTCATATCCGTAAACTTATGTTTCATCGCCTGTTATGACCCATTTCACTTCCTCATTGCTGCTGAATCACTCTAGCAACTCCTGTGAAATTTTGCATTCGCCGCTGCTTTTGGAACAAATTTTGCACCCATAAGTTTCATACCAAAAATATGCGAAAAATGCGCTAATTGGTACGTCAGCATCATCAGCGACTTCTCTGAGTGCCATTCGGCCATCGTTCACATTCAGTTCTCTCCGTTTTCCATGATTTCATCAGCTGATAATATTCCGAGGCACCCAAGACGCTCGTCATCTTCAGTCTTTCCCAGATATGTGAGTGGCTCGCAGAATTTTTAAGTTATAGGCCCAACACGTTGCCCTCGGCGCTGCAAGTGTGATAAGGCAGCTCTTATTCTCTGCAGGATGATTTCGTAATGCAGGGATTTACCTAAATGTATCAATCTGAGATGAGAGACCCTGGTCCGGAAACGACGGATTTGAAATTTATAAGCGAAAGTCGTTCTGACAGCTCTGAAGTGGAATATGTGTACCGGTACTGTTGTTGTTAAGACAGTGGGATGGGGTATGTTTGTGAAACATATCCCACTTGTTCTTTTTCAACGCATGTGATTCCAGTATGGCGGAGCCCCACCTCACTTTCGACTAATAGTTCGTGAGCACCTGGCTCACTCATTCCCTGAAGAGCAGAGGAGATCCTATGTCGTGGCCAGCACGTTCAGCTTATCTCACACCACTTGAGTTTTTCTTGTGGGCTCATGCTAAAAATCTTGTGTACGGGACGCGTTTCGAGACTGAAGGGTATATCTTACCAAGATTTCTCCCTTCTTCCGACACTGTTCAAACGGCACCGGGGAGTTTGAGCGGGTATGTCAGAATTTTGTGCGATGCCCGCATTGCCGCTGGTGGACGGCATTTTTAACAACTATTGTGAATGTAGCCACCTGTAAAACCAGTGATGGTAAAGGGAATTCCTTATCACTGAACCGCAGACTTACAATTTTCGGTGTGTCTGGCAGCAAGTTACACGCGCCGTTACTACTTCATCAACAAGGGAAATTATCTATACGCCATGATCAGAGTTCGGATATTGAGGCCCTTAGTTTCAGCGTAGCACGAGGCTAATGCGGAACTTGGGTAGATTTTCACTTATACCTTTCCACTAGGTCGCTTCCGGACTAGGGTTCCGTACCTCAAATTGATATATTTACCCTTTTCCATCGTCCCTGAGAGTTTGTAACATCATTACGTCATCAACCTGCATATACAAAACCATCTGACAGATAGGGTGCAGTAGTCTGTGACTGCTGATGAGATTGTAGTATACGAGTAATATCATCGTTGAGTGACTGTAGAAGAATACAGGATGGTTTAGAGAGATATTCTGTTTTCTGTAATGTAGAAAATGTAAGTTAATGAAGATAAGTAGGAAAAACATTCTTGTAATTTTCGAATAAGGGATTAGTAGTGCGCTGCATGGCATAGTCACGTCGATTATATATCTGGGCGAATCTGCAGCCAGACCAAATATTGGATTTCCTGGCTATTAACATGCAGACAAATCAAAATTCCTTAAAAATGAACCTTTTCAGGTCTAACTGATCTAATGCCTTGGGCCTTCACTCCGAGTATGCCTTTTAAACAAAAAAGACATTATCCGAACTAAAAGCAAGTACTTATCTAAGCTCCTTGTAGATAATGATATTGACGTAGTTCTAAGGCAGGAAACACGCTCCGACTATGGAAGGCCAGCGTAAAAGAGGTAGGATCCATGGCTAGATCTTAAGGGTGCTACGTATCACAGTGTGTACGGTGTTGCCACCTATGAAGGAGCAACATCGAGCATGTTCGCCTCGTTTCAACAAATACAGAAAATGAGATCCATTATGTCTCGATACAAATGAAGGAGACCATCATGAATACCATCATGAATAATATTGGCCGTGGCCAATGGATGATCTGCCGATTACTGCCCATCCATCAATTTATCCTGGAGATTTTAACAGTCACCATGGTCATTGGAATTGTCTTTACCTTGCGTCCCTGGACTGCAGAGGGCACCCAGTGCCTATATCCAAAGAGGTCATACCTAATTTCCCACACCGCCAACACAGACCAGTAATCCTCGATATCGGCCCTCTGTCCCAATAGCGAGACGTGTACTCCGACGCAGATGGAATTTCTGCAGGGCTCACTGTCGGAGCTTTGCCGACCATTTATATATCTATTTTATTCCACCAGAACCTAAAAATTACCCTCAATTTGTCGGGACCGTTCTTACTGCTGCTAAGAAGTTTCCACCTCGTGGAAACCGAAAGGAATACATACCTGG
Organism: Schistocerca gregaria; assembly: GCF_023897955.1. Lineage (NCBI taxonomy): Eukaryota > Metazoa > Arthropoda > Insecta > Orthoptera > Acrididae > Schistocerca > Schistocerca gregaria. The sequence continues at coordinate 325,720,852 of NC_064926.1, forward strand.
GTGGAATGAACACAACGAACAACTTTATGAAGAATATAGTGAAAGTGGCGACAGCGATATTGCAGACGACCTCCTCCAAAGTCTTGAAGCTGCTAGAAGAGTACGATGGTGCCAGACCTTAGAAAATGTGAACTTCAAATATTCAAGTAGAAATGAATGGAGGCTTCTGTGTAAGTTTGGCGGGGCCTCCAATAAATCCAGTCAGAAAGCTGGTATTTCAGGTAACCATATCGCTAATCGTGTAGTGGAATCATCTAGATTGTTCCGTGACAAACAACATACTACAAAATAAAGCGAGAACTTACGTCCCTATAAGCTCAGTGTCCAAACGAATGCAATTTCCCTTCACCGTGTGCAATGACTGAATTGGATGAGATCTTGAAACGAACTAAACATGGTAAAGCACCTGATCTGGGTAATTTACACCCGACATTTCTGATAAACGTGGGCAATGGTGGAAAAAATGGCTGGTTCACTTCTTCTCCAACATCCTGTATAATAGAGCAGTGCCCAACGAGCTAAAGAGAATAAAAATAGTGGCAGTTTTGAAACCAGGTAAACCAGCAGACCACCGTCAAAGTTTCAGACCAATTTCCATTTTGAGCTGTTCTTATAAACTCTTGGAGAGGATCATTCATAACAGAATTAACGGCTTCGTTCTGGAACGAATCCCAGGTGAGCAAGCAGATTTCAGACTGCAGAAAAGTTGTTGGGACCAGGTACTGGCCCTAAGAACTTTCATAGAGACTGGTTTTCAAGAAAACAAGAAGACATCTGTCGCTTTTGTAGACCTAACCGTAGCATATGAAACAGTCTGGAGAGAAGGGATGATATACAAGTTACTAAAAACAATTCGATGCCGAAAAATTGTAACTCTCATCAACACCACGATAAATAACAGATGTTTCCGCATTTACTAGGGAGAAAACGAGTGTAAGGGGAGGAAATTAGGTAATGGTCTACCATGGGACTTCGTCTTAGCCCCTCTGTTATTCAGTGTATGTATCTCCGATCTCCCCAATACCAGGTCAACAGAATTCTGCTACGCGGCCGATATAGCTCTTACTTGTAGAACCAAAGATCTCGGACAAGCGGAGAAAATTCTCACAAAACATCTAGTAGTTATGAGCTTCTATTTTAGAAAGTGGAGACTTAAACCCAGTACAAGTAAAACTGAAGTATGTACATTCCATCTAAACGACAAACAAGCTAACTCTTTGTCATAACAAGTACTCTAGGTACCTTGGTGTCATCCTTGACCGCACCCTTTCATGTAAAAAAATATCTTGAAAATACCGCTGCCAAGATAAAAACTGGTAACAATAGTATTCAAAAACTGTGTGGAATGAGAGGGAGCTTCAGCAGGTATCTTGCGCACACCATCCATTGCGACAGTCTTCTCAGCAGTCAAGCATAGTGTCCACACCAAATCCTGTATCATGTTCCTGACACTTTCTCCTCTTTATACAAAACGTGTTCCTCTTCTTTGAACATTGTCGATGTACTTCGTTAAACCTATCTGATAACGATAGCAGTACTCCAAAAGAGGACGGACAAGCGTTGTGTAGGCAGTCTCTTTAGTAAATCTGGTACATTTCCTAAATGTTATGCCAATAAAAGCAGACTGTAGTTTGCCTTCCCCACAACATTTTCTATACGTTCTTTCCAATTTAAGTTGTTCGTAACTGTAATAGGAATTTAGTTGAATTTACGACCTTTAGTTTTGACTGATTAATCGTGTAACCGAAGTTTAACGGGTTTCTTATAGTTCTCATGTGGATGACCTCACTCGAAGTAAATACAGAAACTATTGACATAATCGTTAATAAACGTCCAGTAATTTATAGTCACATTGTATTTGGTTGAAGTCAAAGTTCAACAGAGTTCCTGAGTTCAACAAATGCTTTTATCCGAGATGAATAGTGTACATAAATTATTCGGTAATACATTATTCTCTTTTACCTATGAGTACCTCTCTATGCCATGATAGTTTCTCCAATCAATGTGAGGAGGAACTAGACGGACGCAAGTTGAAAACGTCGTCAGGTCGATACCTGAATATATCTCTGTCATCCAAAGAGTGTCCACCTTCGTAGCTGAATGACAGCACGGCTGCCTGCCATGCGTGAGGGCGTGGGGCGGGGGGGGGGGGGGGGGGGGGGGGGAAAGGGGGGCGGAGTGGCCGCGAAGAATTGCGCGTCCCCTTCGGTCGGAGATTCGAGACTTCCCTTGGGCACGCGCGTAAGTTAGTTTAAGTTATTTTATTCAGTAATGTGTAAGTCTAGGGACCGATGACCTCAGCTCTGGCGACAAATCATAAGGCTTGCACAAGGTGACCCAACAACCTAACACAGGGTCGCCCAACCAATAATGGCATACGATCATTTCATTATCCAAAGAGTTTGTGACAGTTCCCATCTCACTTTGATTGCTTTCCCGAGCGAACAGGCACAGACAAACGAAAAACAAATTCGTTGACGCTACAATTCCGCGTTATAATCGCGTGCTGTCAAGGGATGCCGCGGATAAAGAAAAATTGTAGCAACGTCCTCGCTACAAATGTACTAAAAATACCCTGTACTACACTTGCAATGACATTGTTTTCTAATTTAGGAGAGTAAATGACTCAGATATTCATCAGTGGGAAACATCATTTCAGAACATGTAAAACGCTTCGTCCCTACATTTGTAAAATAAGACAAGCATGTAGAATAGGTTGTTACAGTCAAATTCTAGGGATTAGAACTTAATAATGAATTTATTGGCAAGAACATATCACAAAACAGCTGAAGCAGCTAAACAAATCTTCATTTGTAATGCATATGTTGTCACACGTTAGTGATATGAAAAAACTGATACACATCGCATACTTTTTTCCATAATGTCATATGGTAGCATTATGTCTTTTTTTTGCGTAACTTATCAAGTCGATATACGCTTTCCGTATCCAAAAGTATGTAATACGAATTATTTGTAGAATAAACTCAAGAACGAGCTGCAAAAGGCTGTTCAAGAAAACAGGGAATTTAAAGAAATTTATCATAAATAATGTACCTAATTTTCACCCCAAAAGCTCAGTTCATGGAATTAATGCTAGGAACAAGAATAATAAACATTCAGATGTAAAGCCACGTAGTTTGGTTGTGACATTATTGTTCATATTTTTAAAAAAATTGTAAATATTTTATTGAAACTATTACAGCCGAAGTAGAGTCATCTTGTTTGAAGGGAAATCGGTACTGAAACTTTTTGATAAGATTGAAATGAATGTACATATTAAGAAAAAGGTGTAATATTTACTTTTAAATATTGTAAAGATATCTATTTGTTATAATGTAATGCTATAATGTAATTATGTATGTAATAGTTACTGGCACTCACTTAGGGCTGTATGAGATATGTGTAGTATAAAAGATGGAGTAGTTCCGTCAGGAACGGAAAACTGTGTAAGCGTAGGAAAAGGTGGAAGCGGAAACGTTTGGCGCGCTTTGGCGGGCGCGAACAAAGTCAGTCGGTGGCCAGTGATCTTAGAGCCAGCACATGCAGCGCCAGCATAGTGTGGAGTGCTCCATATTGTTGCAGCTTGCCTCGGTTGGAAACTGCAGTTTATCACGGCCTGGTATGGGGAGAAAAACGGGATATTGATTATAAGATGGATCATCTCTATGCAGAGGAAATAAGTCCGACATGGATAACTGCTCTTTGCCGTTCTGATATTAATGCAGTTGTTGCCACCAACGCCACCGTCGCTGATCACAGCTTGCAGGGTACGACATTTTAGCTATGTATTATAGTGTGTGCCAGGAAGTTGAAATGTGCTTTAAGAATAATAACCATCATCCAAATTAACAATTGTGTCCGCCTGGTAATTTATACCGCTCATAAACCAAGCAGGATTCTAACCTGGTAAATGAAAATTCCAAGTGATCTGTATTCAGCCAAGACTGTGAAATCTTTAATACATTGTTAGCAAATCAGTGATTAATCAGTGAAATAACTGATGGAAAGAATAACTGAGAATTTCATAATTAACATTGCTATTATTTTCTGTGTTAAAATATTTACGTAATGTTATGCCAGATTCAGAGACCACATTAGATAAGTTGTTTGCTGCTTTCACATTACGTATTAATGAAAGGAAATACTAAGTTGATCATTAATGGTGATAAATAGTAACGTTAAACAGTTTATAGTGAATCAGTGAAATGTTGAGTACCAAATATGTTGATGTGGAAACCCCCTTGTCGAGATTTACTTTTGCTTTCATGAAATCAGTCTGTTTACTTAAGCAATTGGGTGCTGTAGTTTTGTTTTGAGCGGCTAAACTTTTCTTGTACTGCTGAACCATGTTTTATCTAAATCTAAAGTGAAGTCTGTTAGGTAAGTAGGGAGTTTCAATCTTTTATGCTGTCCTCCTCAGCTTCATTACGTGTGCCCATTTAGACTGGTGAATAATAGTGTACCACTAACCACATATATTGTTATCGATGCAGAATAGTAGTCTAACTACTGTTATTTGCCATTCCTCTGAACTAATGACTTATTTGAAGAAACGAGTTAAAGTCTGATGCTTATTCCTTAGGTTAACACACACGGTTATTACACTTGTTTTTGTGGTTTTGCTGTCCGGTGTGCTAAATTGCTTATTATTAACAGTATAGTATAAGAATATTACAGTTGGCTTTGCATGACAGTATGTTTTGTAAACCAATTCAGAGAATACAAAATACACGCAAGTATTACATCTGGTTTTACATATCAGGATAGTAAATAACACACACAAGTCAAAAGGAGGAATATTACATGGTCCAGAGAAGTCTCAGTTTTCGAGAGCAACATTTTTAATAACTTACCAACAGCCATAAAAACTTTAACGACCAATGTTGTTCAGTTTAAAAGGATTAGTTGATGGTCTACTCCATTGACTAATTTCGTACTAGCATCAACTGACAAACTAGGCATAGCGGATACTCCCTCAAAAGAGCGTACTGGTCGCTCAATGCAGGTGTAGATGGTACAAAACTGGAACTAGGCGGTCATGTGACCCTCAACCGTTGACATTAAGTCCTGTCAGTGAGGTAATATGTATTTGTCAGTCGGTTCTATGAAATCAGTGCAGCAGAATGGGTCGACGTGAAGACGTGATAGAATGGCAGAAAGGAACTATCAAGTTTGCTCTGTTTGATACGTTAGTTTATCAACGTGGACTTGGAAAATTTATGTCGGCACACTAACAACTCCATGTAACACGGCTTAGGAACAATGATCGTAAAAAGGTCCTGACAGACAGGGACCGGAAACAAGCTACATACCTCGTCAATGACAATCAGTATCAAATTCCACATGAATTACTGCTGTCAATGAGTGCATCTACGTCTATACCTACATAAAAACACCGCAAGCTTCCGTATTGTGGCACCCTGAACCACTACTAGTCATTTCCTTTACTGTTCCGCTAGCAAATAGGGCGAGTGAAAAATGACTGTTTATATGCCTCCGTAAGAGCCTTAATCTCTCTATCTCTGTTTTCCATAGCCCTTCCGCGAAATCTATTTAAGGCGCAGTAGAATCGTTCTGCAGTCAGGCTCAAAAGTGCGCCTTGAAAAAAAAAAAAAAAGAAAAGAAAAGAAAGAAAGAACGTCACCTTCCCTCCACCGACTCCCAATTTGAGTACCCGAAGCTTTTCCGTGACATTTTCATATATTTAGAATCTACCAATAACAAATCTAACAGCCCTCCTCTGAACTGCTTCGATGTCTTCCTTTAAAAAGACCTGGAGCGGATCCCAAACACTCGAACATTACTCAACAATGAGTAGCACTAGTATCCTATATGCGTTCTACTTCACAGATGAACCACACTTTCCTAAAATTCTCAACCGAAGGCGACAACTCGCCTTCCTTATTACAGTCCTTACATGCTCATTCCATTTCATATTACTTTGAAAAGTTACGCCTAGGTATTTAATCACGCGATTCTGTCAAGAAGCACACTAGGAATGCTATATCCGAACTGTTTTTGCTATTAGTTCTCTAACTAGTTTGATTCAACCCACCACGAATTCATCTCAGAGTAGCACTTGCAACCTGCTTCCTCAGTTATCTGCCGGATGTGTCCAAATCCCAGAATTATTACCCTCTATTGCTCCCTCTAGTACCATGCAAGTTATTCCCTGATGTCTCACCATGTAACCTATCACCCTGTCCCTTCTTCTTATGAGTGTTTTCCGTTATTCCTTTCCTCGCCGATTCTGCGGAGAACCTCATCATTCCTGACCCTATCAGTCCACCAAATCTTCAACATTCCTCTGTAGCACCGCATCTCAAATGCTTCTATTCTCTTCGGTTCCTGATTTTTCTTACAATCTTGGGAATTTTGTCGATGATACTCTTCCGAAAGTCTGATGGTATATCCACAGTCGAATACATTCTATACACCAACATGAATAATCGTTTTGTTGCCACTTCCCCCAATGATTTTAGAATGTCTGATGTTATCTACCCCTTCTGCCTTACTTGAGTTTGGGTCTTCTAAATTCCGATTCTAATATTGGATCCCCTATCTTTTCCCTATCGACTCTTATTCTTCTTGTGTCACTTCACAAGCTAACTCCTCCCCCTCATAGAACTCCTCAATGTAGTCTATCCACCTATCCGCTCTCTTCACTACATTTAACAGTGAAATTCCCCTTGCATTCTTGATCCTACAGCCCTTGCTTTTAATTATACTGAAGGTTTTATTTTACTTTTCTGTTTGCTGAGTCAGTCCTTCCGATAATCATTTCTTTTTCGATTTCACATTTTTCATATAATCATTTCGCCTTAGCTTCCCTGCATTTCTTGTTTATTTCATTGCTAAGTGACTTGTGTTTCTGTATTCGTGAATTTTCCTGAACCTTTTTGTACTTCCTTCTTTCTTCGACCATTTGAAGTATTTATTCTGTTATCCATAGTTTCTTCGTAGTTACCTTCCTTGTACCTACGTTTTTCTCTCCAACTCCAGTGATTGCCCTTTTTAGAGAAGTCCATTCCTCTTCAACTAAACTGCCTACTGAGCTATTCATTATTGCAGCGTCTCTAGTGTCAGAGAACTTCAAGCGTATCTCTTCATTCCTTAGTACTTTCGTATCCCCCTGCCTTGCGACTTATTCTTCCTGACTATTTTCTTAATCTTCAGCCTACTCTTCATCATTACCAAATTGCGATATGAGTCTATATCTGCCCCAGTGTTTGCTGTGACTGACTACGGTGTAATCTAACAGATATTTTCCCGTACCTCCCAGCCGTTTCCAATTATATCTTTTTCTTGTCATTCTAGAGTATTCGTTATTACCATACGAAATTTATTGCAAAACTCGTTTAGTTTTTTTCTCCTCTCTCATTCCTACTATCATGATCATATTCTCCAGATACCCTTTCTCTTATTTCTTTCCCTACAAACGTATTAAAATCCCCCATGACTATTAAATTTTCATCTCCCTTTACGTATTGAATCACCCGTTAATTATCCTATACACTTTTTCCATAAATATTCATTTTCTGTTTGTGATGTCGGCGTATATTAGGGTGGTCCGTTGATCGTGACAGGGCCAAATATCTCACGAAATAAGCGTCAAACGAAAAACTACAAAGAACGAAACTAGTCTAGCTTGAAGGGGGAAATCAGACGACGCTATGATTGGCCCGCTAGATGGCGCTGCCATAGGTCAAACGGTTATCAGCTGCGTTTATTTAAAAATAGGAACCCCCATTTTTATTACATATTCCTATTTAAAAAACGGAGCTGATGTCCGTTTGACCTATGGCAGCACCATCTAGCGGCCGGCCAACCATAGCGCCATGTGGTTCCCCCCTTCTAGTTAGACAAGTTTCGTTCTTTGTAGTTTTTTCGTGTGATGCTTATTTCGTGAGATATTTGGTTCGGTCACTATCAATGGACCACCCTGTGTACCTGAATTAGTGTTGTCGTGTTGGTTTTCTGTAGATTTTCATAAGAGCAACCCTACCACTGAATTGATCACTGTAACTCACTCTCTGTCTTGCGTTCCTACTCGTGACAAATCCTACCCCTGTCATGCCATTTTGTACTGCTGTTGATATTTCCCTACACTCGTATGACGATAAATTCTTGTCTTCTTTGAATTTCACTTCACTGACGCCCACTACATCTAGATTTGAGCCTTAGCACTTCCTATTTTCAGATTTTCTAGCTTCCCCGCCATGTTCAAACTTCTGACATTCCTTGCCCCGACTTGTAAAACGTTGTGCTGTCGTTGGTTACTCATTCCTTTATTCACTGTCGCCTCCCCCTTGGCAGACACCTCCCTGAGATCTGAACAAGGGTCTTGTACGGAATCTTTCGCCAATGGAGAAATCATCACACTTCTTCACTTACAGGTTATGCGTCCTGTGGATGCGCGTTATATGTCTTCAACCTAGTAGTTTCCATTGCCTTCTGCACCGTCAAGTCTTTTAGGGACAGTTTCCCACCCAAAGGGCAAGAGGGTGCCCTGAATCTCTGTCCGCTCCTCCTTCCTTTTTGGCAAGGCCGTTGGAAGAATGAAGGTAACTTCTTATGCCGGAAGTCTTTGTTCACTACTGTTGATGATATTTATTTTAAATTTTTAGTAGTTGCAGGGTTCGAACTCGGGACGTTTTATTACTGATAAAAGACGCTATCCCTCGAGCATTATGTATTTGTTTTTCTACTCATCTGCATTAACTTACATTTTTCTACATTTAGAGCTAGTTGTCAATCATCACATCAACTAGAAAATTTCTCACTCATCTTGTATCCCAGACTACTGCTTACCATATCCGCCAGATCATATGTATATAGAAAATAACAGCTGCTCTGTCACACCTCCCTGGGGCACTCCTGACGATGCCCTTGTGTCTGAAGAACAGTCGCACTCGAGGACAACGTACTGGGTTCTGCAACTTCAAAAGTTTTCCAGCCACTCACATACCTGGGAACCTATTCCGTATGCTTCTACTTAGTTCACAGTTGGCCGTGTGGCCCCTTGTCAAACGCTTTACGAAAATCTAGGAATGTGGAATTCGCCTGTTGTTTTTCATCCGTGGTTTGCAGGATCTCGAGTGAGAAAAGAGCAAACTTAATTTCCCGCGACCGATGCTTTCTAAAACCGAGCTGGTTTGTGACAGACGTTTTGGCCTCTAAAGAAATCTAGTATATGCAGGTCCATCTCAACCAGTTTCCCAGCGAATATTGCGGAGGGAACTGCATGCGATAGATATTTGGAGTCAGATTCCTAACAAAAGACCACTGTTCACACATGAAGCTACTCCTCTTCAATGGATCAAACGATACTGAAAGACTCCGATTATTCACGCTATCACGAATATGAACCAAGATGTTAATTTCAACATTATCAGTGATCAGTTATTGCCTTTTCTTCTACATCTTCACGACGGGTATGCTGTGGACAATTTAGTCTTCCAAGATCACTACAGTCGCGATCGCAGGGCAGTACTCGTGTGTCCATGGTTTGATGAATACCACGATACCCACCACACCACTATTTGCCCACTAAATCATCTGATCTTAATCCCACAGAAAATATGTGGGACAGTCTGCATACATACAGTTTGGTAGCTCTACAGACTCTATCAGTGAGTGGCCTCAGCTGGATACAGTACACTTGAATAAGCTTGTGGACTTTCTTCCTCGCCAGACTGAGTCCATTATCAATGCTAGCATCTAAAAAATGAGACTAACAGAAACTGCGAAATTGGTAAGCAGGAATGGCTACAGGACAAATGCAAGGTCATAGAAGTTTACGTGACTAGGGGAAAGATAGAGGCTTTCTAGACGAAAATTTGGAAAGAGCTTCAGAGAAAAGGCAGGAAGGTGTGAAGTGTAGATAAACAAGTATGAGCACAGCCCGCATTGTTGCCAGATTTATAATGACATCACTGATGACGTCGTTACGCACTGTTGCCAGTTTTCCCACTCCCGTACCCCTCTGACATAACAGGTCAATTGTCGTATGTAAAAATTGGCACAAAATTCGAAATAGCTAGTTGCGCTATGGGCTTTTCCCCCACTTCTATGACGTCACAGCTACACCACAGTTGTACTAAGTGTAAATTTTCGGGAAAGTCGAAAATGGACTGCTGGCCTATTGGTGGGAGTTACTAACAGGTCACTTACGCTAAGTACGGAATTCAAGATGGATGACCTGATTATACAGGAAATACAAGCACAGCATGAATGACTGCCAGGTCAGTTGGGGTAAGTTTATAATGGTGGTAGCCCAAGTTCTAAGTGCAAGCAAGTTCTGCCCAGCCCTGTGACATCCCACTTCACTTGGGATGCTTACAAATTTATCCTGAAATAGGATACGAAACTAAAAAGGGGTCCCCACATCACCATACCCATGTGCTGCCACCAGGTCCCACTTTCGCACAACACGCCCACCAGCACCAACCATCTTGGCCACACAGACCGTTGACGGGGCAGGGTAGACTCGTGTGCAATGACTCACGCTGCTCGACTTTCTGATGAGAAGTTTGAATGATCACATTTCGACAAATCAACACTTTAAATGAAGTGTAAATGGATTTTCACCTGTAGAAAAGATATGTGCAATTTAAATGTGTCTGCTTACTGTAGGCAGTAAAACTGAACGCTGTTAATGAAGTGTAAATGTGACCATTTATATAGAAAAGACGTGCAATGCAGGTGTAACTGCGCATTGTCAACAATTACTGGCGGGTTTGAGGCAGAAAGAAAGAAAACGAATGGCTAGAGTTTAACAAAATATACTTATCTCTAATATATTTTCTTTCTTCTAAATAGATTTTTACATTTTGCACAACAATTGTGTTTTTTTAAATGTATACATCCCACAAGTTGGATAAATTCATGCACACCACCCTGCAAAATATATGTCCCACAAGTTGGATCAGTCCACAAAAATTTTTTACAGTTCTGATAATGTTTTTTTACAGAAAAATAAGGTATAAAAATGTGTAAACAATATTAATTACAAATAACTGGACTGAGTCTCAAGGTTGGAAAAATTTCACACATTGATGCAATTACACTTCTTTATCATACTCATGGAATACACTTTAAGTTGACATTGATATGCTCATGGGTGATTTTAAAGCCAGGATTGGAAATCGAACAGAGGGGTATGAAAAGGTTATGGGTAAATTTGGAGAGGATATGGAGGCCTACAGGAACGGGAAACAACTCTTGGATTTCTGTGCCAGTATGGGCTTAGTAATCACAAAATCCTTTTTTAAACATAAGAACATTCACCGGTATACTTGGGAAGGCAGGGGAACCAGATCTGTCATTGACTATATAATAACAGATCAGGAATTCAGGAAGACTTTGAGGGACACGCGTGTATTCAGGGGATTCTTTGATGACACTGATCATTATTTAATTTGCAGTGAAATTGGGATTGTGAGGCCGAAAGTGCAGGAGGTCAAGTCCATATGTAGGAGGATAAGAGTGGAGAAACTTCAAGGAAATCAGGCACAAGTACATAACAGCGACCTCAGAAAGGTACCAGTTAGTTGAATGTAGTCAATTACAGTCATTGGAAAAGGAATGGACAACGTACAGGGACGCAGTACTAGAAGTGGCGAAAGAATGTCTTGGAACAGTAGTGTGTAAAAGTAGGATGAAGCAAACAGCTTGGCGGAATGACACAGTCAAGGCAGCCTGTAAAAGGAAAAAGAAGGCGTATCAAAAATGGCTACATACTAGAACTCAAGTAGACAGAGAAAGTTATGTTGAAGAAAGAAACAAACCCAAACAGATAATTGCAGCATCCAAGAAGAAATATTGTGAAGACTTTGGAAACAGGTTGGAGACTATGGGTCAAGCTGCTGGAAAACCATTCTGGAGTGTAATTAGCAGTCTTCGAAAGGGAGGTAAGAAGGAAATGACAAGTATTTTGGACAGGTCAGGAGAACTGCTGGTGAATCCTGTGGATGCCTTGGGCAGATGGAGGGAATATTTTGAAGAGTTGCTCAATGTAGGTGAAAATACGATCAGTAATGTTCCAGATTTCGAGGTAGAATGGGATAGGAATGATGATGAGGAAGTGGAGAAAATGGTCAATAGATTGCAGTGCAATAAAGCAGCTGGGGTGGATGAAATTAAGTCGGAACTCATCAAATACAGTGGAATGTCAGGTCTTAAATGGCTACACAGGATAACTGAAATGGCCTGGGAGTCGGGACAGGTTCCATCAGAATGGACAAAAGCAGTAATCACACCAATCTTTAAACATGGAAACAGAAAAGATTGTAACAACTACAGAGGTATCTCTTTAATCAGCGTGGTGGCTAAAATCTTCTCAGGTATTGTTGAAAGGAAAGTGCGAGGATTAGTTGAGGACCAATTGGATGAAAATCAGTGTGGGTTTAGGCCTCTTAGAGGTTGTCAGGACCAGATCTTTAGCTTACGGCAAATAATGGAGAAGTGTTATGAGTGGAACAGGGAATTGTATCTATGCTTTATAGATCTAGAAAAGGCGTATGACCGGGTTCCTAGGAGGAAGTTATTGTCTGTTCTACGAGATTATGGAATAGGAGGCAAACTTTTGCAAGCAATTAAAGGTCTTTACATGGATAGTCAGGCAGCTGTTAGAGTTGACGGTAAATTGAGTTCATGGTTCAGAGTAGTTTCAGGGGTCAGAGTAGTTTCAGGGGTAAGACAAGGCTGCAACCTGTCTCGACTGTTGTTAATATTATTTATGCATCATATGTTGAAAACTATAGACTGGCTGGGTGAGATTAAGATATGTGAACACAAAACAAGCAATTTCGCATATGCGGATGACTTAGTTGTGATGGCAGATTAGATTGAAAGTTTGCAAAGTAATATTTTAGAGCTCGATCAGAAATGTACGGACTATGGTATGAAGATTAGCATCTCCAAAACGAAAGTAATGTCAGTGGGAAAGAAATATAAACGGATTGAGTGCCAAATAGGAGCAACAAAGTTAGAACAGGTGGATTTAGCAAATCTAATGCAGTGAGCGCTCAGCTACGATCTACTCTCTTCTGCAAGAAGGAAGTCAGTACCAAGACTAAGTTATTTGTGCACCGTTCAATTTTTCGACCAACTTTGTTGTATGGGAGCGAAAGCTGGGTGGATTCAGGTTACCTTCTCAACAAGGTTGAAGTTACGGATATGAAAGTAGCTAGGATGATTGCAGGTACTAGTAGATGGGAATAATGGCAGGAGGGTGTCCACAATGAGGAAATCAAAGAAAAACTGGGAATGAACTCTATAGATGTAGCAGTCAGGGCGAACAGGCTTAGATGGTGGGGTCATGTTACACGCATGGGAGAAGCAAGGTTACCCAAGAGACTCATGGGTTCAGCAGTAGAGGGTAGGAGGAGTCGGGGCAGACCAAGGAGAAGGTACCTGTATTCGGTTAAGAATGATTTTGAAGTAATAGGTTTAACATCAGAAGAGGCACCAATGATAACACTGAATAGGGGATCATGGAGGAATTTTATAAGGTGGGCTATGCTCCAGACTGAACGCTGAAATGCATAATCAATCTTAAAAGATGATGATGATGATTGATACACTCAGAAATGTTTTCAGTGGTTTTGAATACACTCTAACTGTAGTATCGAAGTTTGCAGATTGACAGAACTATGTTTTTCACACTGATTGAAATACACTTTACAGTTGAAATTACAATACATGAACAGAAGATTTACAGTTCACCTGTGGGACATACCATTACTAAGCTGAATATACTTATGCTTAACACCATCACCGGGGCCGACCGGAGTGGCCGTGCGGTTCTAGGCGCCACATGGATGTGTGTGATGTCCTTAGGTTAGTTAGGTTTGATTAGTTCTAAGTTCTAGGCGACTGATGACCTTAGAAGTTAAATCACATAGTGCTCAGAGCCATTTGAACCATTTTGAACCATCACCGGGAAAGGAACTACAATAACTCACACGAATAGTGTGTAAAAAATATATACAGTATGCAGTCTAATTCACAAACAGTGTGCAAAATACACTAACTCACACACATAGTGCGCTCTCGATCTCACATGCAGAGCATTCACATATAGTGTGCAACCTATCCATTAAACACTAATGCATGGTACAGAATCATGAACACACTCACACGCACACATATACCGGGTGGTCATTGATAGTGACTAGGCCAAGTATCTCACGAAATAAGCATCAAACGAAAAACCTACAAAGAGCAAAACTCGTCTAGCTTGAAGGGGAAAACCAGATGGCGCTATGGTTGGCCCGCTAGATGGCGGATATCAAACGGATATCAAATGCGTTCAAACGTGGTGAACATTCGTATATATTTGTGTGCACTGTGTGGCTATGCTGCGGTTGATAGGATTACAGCTGGGCGATGCGTAAAGAAAGTTACAGCCTCAGGAAACGTATTTCCATGACAGCTACGCGTCCTGTCACAGCCACAGCTCCAGACATGTGGAATCGTGCGGATGCCATTATTCGTGTCGGCAGGCGCATCACAACTCGACAATTGACTCTACAGTTGTCCGTCAGCATTGGAACTGCGGCTGCAATGATCGATACTCTCGGATATTCAAAGAGGTGCTCACGATGGGCTCCTCGAATGCTGACAGCGGACCACAAGATTCAAGGAAAGGTCATTTCATCTGAATTGTTGGAACTTTTTGAGACCGACGTAGAGGCCTTTTGTCACCGATTGTTACGGAGAACGAAAGCTGGGTGCATCACTTTGCGCCGGAAACATGGCTACGCCTACATACAAAAGCTTTTGCCAGCAGGGAATACACACTCTTCCACAACGTTGGCGTACGGCCATAGGACGTGATGGAGACTACGTAGAAAAATAGGACATGGGCAAGACATGTTGATGTACATTGTCACCAAATTCTGACTCTTAATAATAAATATGTTCTGAGAAAAAACTGTGGGGCATAACGTATTGGTGCTGAGCAATTACGTTTTTCATGAAACAGGAAAAACTACCATTTCTCGGAGAGCACCTAATGATACTGTAGATGAAATTTAGATTAGTTATTGTCTGAAATAATGACGGGTGTTCAGCGCCAATGGACACATACGTAAGTACAAGTGACTACAAAGTACGTAACCCCCTGGCTCTGTTCTACCCCAGTGGCAGATCCTATAACCCGGCTAGGAAAGGCATATTGTCCACGGGCAATGGTGCACACGCGAGTACCAGCACCGCGTGCACACTGAGTGCCGATCAGAACCGGGCGTCCCAACCACGGGAGCGCCAACAGCGTTGCACAGTTTTTTAATTACGTCTGGTGACATCCTCGAGCGTCTCGATATCCGACAAATAATCAGTGCTAGTCGTCCATAGATCTGCGAGCTCTAGCTCAATGAAGTGGAGGGCATAAACGCTTAAATGATGTCGAACAAAGGACAAGTGATGCACTGGCGAGCCGCGGTGCACCGCAGAGGACGCATTAAGTGGGGAGCCCGCAGCTACGCAGCGCCGGTTGCTCGGAATACTAGCGCAAATTACCTGCGCCAGCAACAAGTGCCTCTCGTCTATGTTACCGAGAGCGCTCACCGCTCGCCGCTTGCTAGCAGCCACTAGCCGCTCTCCACATTCCTGTCTCGAGTATCTCCACGATATTTCATACAACCAGCGCTATGTCGATCGTGACTACTGCCGCGTGGCGGCACACAAGAAAGGGATAAGTACTTCAGAAACAATGAGCGCAAGGTGCTCTTAGGCACAGGGGCGATTATCTGCCATAGCACTGTTCAACAGCCAATACTAAACGTAAATAGTCTCAGTAAACTACAGATAGTAATAGACGAAGTGAAAGAATTCTGCTGTCTCCGAAGCAAAATAACTCATAGCGCACTAGCAAGGGGGACACAAAAAGCAGATTGCCAAAAGGAAATAGAGATCACAAAAAGAAAGTCTGCTAATATTAAACGTACGACGGCAGTCAAAGTTTCAGTTACCGCCTCGAAAAAAAAGTTACGAAATCAATTTTTTTTTGTTCGTTTTCATGTACATGTTTGCAGTCCTGTACGCGTGAAATCCCCATTCCAGTACACCACACTACGGTATAGTACCACGCCACCAGAGGATCGAAAACAAAATAGTGTAGCCCGTTGATAAACCCGAGTAAACAAGAAGAAATAGTCGTAACGTACGCTGTGATTATAATTAAAGTGCAGACACTCACGGAGGTCCAGTATGGGCTGTAATTATCGTAAGGCAGCGAAACTTGGAAGATATGTTAATGTAGCAATGCGGAACCCATATTTTTTTTAATTAGTTACAGTTTTGAACACCAGGCAAGAATCTGGCGCTGTGCACTATTTGTAAGACGGTATCACATCCACGCTGTCATTTGACAAGCCACAACGTGAGTTAGAAGAGAGAGCGTGTGCTGTTAGTGAAACTGTTTTATTTCAACGGCAGCTATTACAGTCCCGCATCGAGAGAATATCGCCGACTGAAAGGTCAGAGGAGAGGCCCGATGTCATTAAACGGTTTAAAGAAGGTTGTGACAAAATTTAAAAACATAGGTGAGCTTGGTGTGGCTCTTGGAGTAGGGAGACGTCCTATCTCGGTGGAAGTTATTGACGAGGTTGCTGTTGCTACAATGATACAGCGCGTGCCCCGGATGGTCCAAGTGCTTCTGCAGCTTCATGAGAATTGTTCATGCAGCAGTCAACCGTATGGCAAGTTTTGCGGTCTGTATTACACAGGTACCAGTAACTGAATCCTCATGATCGGCAGCAACGGTAAGAACTTGCTCTTCCGTTCCTGGCACAGCTGGGAGTGGATGATACGTGTCCGGGCGATATTCTGTAAAGTGACGAGACACATATTACACTACTGGGTGCAGAGGGAATACATAGAACCTCCGAATTTGGGGTACTGTTAAACCCCTTGTTGTACACAAAAAGCCACTACACGCGTTGTATGTGACTGTGTGCTCTGGATTCACAAGCACCTTTATTATTGGTCAGTTCATCTTTGAAGTGAATACTCCCAGAAGTCCGGTCAGGGATACCGTGACGTCTGCACGTCATCGGGAACTCCTTGTGCAGCTTTTGATTCTCGCTTTGGAAGAGCGCAACTGTGCAGAAACCACTATTTTCAGGCATTACAGTTCAATAAAATGAACGTTATGGCTTTCTCACTGTCCACGTCCAGTTCCTAATCCAGTACATATGGAAACATTTATATACGTCTTTCTTTCTCGCATTCGGGAGGACGACGGTTAAAACAAGCGTCCGGCCATCCAGAATTGGGTTGTCAGTGATTTCTCTAAATCGCTAATGCCGGGGTGTTTCCTTTGAAAAGGCACGGTTGATTTCCTTCCCCATCCTTGACAGAGTCCGAGCTTGTGCTCCGTTTCTAAAATCTCGATGTCTACGGGATGTTAAACCAGTCCTCCTTTTATACGTCTTACTTGCATTCACAGCACCAGTGTATCCCACCTGTCAACAGCGGTCAGCAGACACGGACAGTGATTCATCCAAGTGCTGCCCAAGCTCAACAATGTTTAACTTCGCGGATCTGACGGGAAGCGGCGTTAGCAATGCGGCAAGGCCTTTGGCACACCTCCGTGCGTGTCTGTATTTTAATTACAGCTACTTGGTGTTAATCGTATCAGGTGACCAGTCCTTCCGTTTTCTGTCGTTGTGATCAGATTTCAGTATCCTGTTAGTTAAGCTGCTCTATCCACTGACACTTAATACCTTTTTCTTTTGATTAGTGTTAAAGCCTCGCTGACGTACCAACAGGGATCCTATCACCATCCCTGACCTATCTGGTTCTTCACTCCTAATTTTTCAATACATTTAAACTTACTTTCGTTTTCCTACATTGCCGCAATCGTCACCTTAATTGCGACTCTCAGCAGCAGTCTCGGAAAACGCCGGCTGCTCAGAGCCGTAAAACCCACAAAAGAGAAGGAACATGCAAGTTCACGGCCATTTGGTATACTTTCTTACGGCGTCAAAACACTATCATGCAACAAAACTATTAAGGGAGCGTGAGAGTAAAATTTTTCCAAGTTGTAACAGCCGATGTTACTCAGTCATGCAGAAGTGTATCCAGCCGCCAGCCGGGAAGCGTAAACATATCAACACCTTTACTGGGTCCGGGAAGCGTAAACATATCAACACCTTTACTGGGTCAGGCAAAATAGCCACTGTGATGTTACTTAGTAGGTGATAAAAATTTTGTGAGAACTTGACAGTCTAAGAATTTGTAAAAAGAAGCACGTATTTATCAGATAAACAAAACTGCAGAGAAACATATTGAAAGTGTGTCTTGATCTGTCTACCCACAAAGTGATTACCTCTGGAGCATGCCAGTAATGTGCTCTGTTTCACCAGTACCATGGTGGTGAACCCTGGTTGAGAGCATTGCTCCCATCACAATGATGTCACTGTAAATATTCATCTTGATATTCGTGGGAAGATAATTATGTTAAATAACAAGCCCACAGTTGTAATTGTTTTGCGTTACAAATTATTATTAATCACTTAGATTCTTGGCAGTAACTGTTACTGTTCAAATCTAGAACCAGTTATCATGTTTGTCAACCACATCAGACACTTTGGCGAACTCTCAAAAGAATGTAATACTTTGCCTATTATTCACTCACGATACTTACGCCTTTTATACAGCCTTGACATGATCTTTACAATCGTTAACTTTTGACAGTTTTGCACTCACATCCCGACCGTGACCACACGCCATTCACTAGCGCCACGCCAGTCTACCTCTCTCGCCCGTCCCTTTGCGACCGTCACCACATTGCGTCTTGGCCGCTGGTGTCCCTTACCGAGGTGTAGCTACCTGCCTTTCACACTTTCATCTCGTGAACGCCACGCAACGGTTCCCAGTAGCAAAACATACGTCTCTCACGTGGTATCTGACGAACATAGTATTTTTCTGAATTATTCCTTTTGTACAGAATTCCTTTTTGCAGAATACTTTTTTAAGCAAAGTATTAACCAAAGAGGCCCTGAGTCCTGGGGCAAATGTAGATACTAATGTACAAATTAAAAATTAATCAAATATGAATTAAGAAGGATGTCAGAGGAAATCTGAGATGTCCGAGGATATTGTGAAGCCTTGCATGAAAAACGAATGTGGGGGCACATGTTTGTAAAATGCTTATTTTCAGCATTGGTCTTGACAAAGAACATACAGGCTATGTGATGTGTCTACTACGGAGTTTACAACAGATACCGTTCAAGAATTTTTATCGAAAACGGCACATTTCTCATTACATTAATTTGCTGATGTATTTTTAACGTGTGGTGAAGCAGGATCTAGTGCTCGAAAATGAGAACAAATATACAAAGAATAGTTCTGCTAAGAGAGTCATCCTATCTGGAATAAATTTGATACTGTGGTTAAAAAATTAGGGTTCTCAGAAAGGATTGTTCACACTATAAAATTTGATGAGAGGATGTCAGACCACTTGGTAGAAGATTCATCAATAATAAGTCGCCAACTAGTTTGTTAAATGCAACCTAACAAGAAAACCTTCTGGACTGCTCTGCCCCCTTTGATTTATTTTGTATTTGTAGCATTTCAAGCTCAGTGCCTAATCATCTCCTTTCTCAAGTAGTACGAAGAAATACTTAAAAAACTAAAAAAAAATCGTCTTTGACTTGCAACTAATTAACCTAGTCGCTGGTAGCTGAGTGAAAAGAACATAAGTTTTCTATGATGTTGAGGGTTTGAATTTAGGTAATAGCCGTTTTTTTCTTACCTTTATTTAAATCCCATAAGTAGGAATGCAATGAAGACTTTGGACCCAAACTGGCCTTTGGATTACCTACGTGTAGGGACAGCATCAAACAAACGACATACAAAATGAAATAAGGATATTGCAGGAGTAAGTGCAAAAATGAATAAGAAAATAGGGATATGCATAATCTACTACGAACAGCGAAGTGAATCCATCATTGTAGCCAAGACGGACTCGAAACCAGTACCCATCACAACAGTAAAAGTTTGCTTGTCATCAGGCTTCACTGATGATGAAGAGATTGAAATAATGTTTGATTAGGTAAAAGAAATTATTCACTTAACTAAGGAACACGAAAATTTAATTTTGCTGGGTTGGCATTCGATAGCAGCAGAAGCAGGAGTAGGATAAATGGTAAGAGAACACGACTAGGGGGTCAGGAATGAAAGGGGTAGTAGCTGGGTAGAAATCACTGAAAAGTTAGATTTCAAACTGTAAGACATTTCCAGGGGCAGACTTGCAATCTGACCATAATTTATTGCTTTTGAACTCCAGATTATTAACTGAATAAACTATAACAATGTAGGAAATTAAGGAGCTGGCACCTGGATAAAGTGAAAGAACCAGTGGTTGTTGAGAGTTACATAGGGAATATTACGATATAATTGACGGAAATAGGGAAAGACGTACAATAGAAAACAAATGGGTAATTTGAGAAATGATGTAGTGAAGGCAGTAGAGGATCAAATGGCTAACGAAACCAGGGCCAGTAGAAATTCTTGGATAACACAAAAGATATTTAATCCAACTGAAAAAAGAAGAAAATACAAACATGCAGGAAATGGAGCAAGCAAAAGAGAATAACGATGTCTGATAAACGAGATCGACGGAGAATGCAAAACGGATAAGAAATAATGGCTAGAAGATACATACAACGCTACCGGAGCATGCATAAGTAGGGGAACAGTAATGTTAGTATACGAACTTTAATGAGAGGTTAGAGAAAAGAGAACTAGATGTATAAACAACAATAACTCATACGGCGAGGCAGTAGTTATCATAGGAGAGAAATCTGAAAGGTGGAAGAAAAATATAGGAGGCCTATGTGATCCCTCCCATGAACAATGGACCTTGCCGTTGGTGGGGAGGTTTGCGTGCCTCGGCGATACAGATAGCTATACCGTAGGTGCAACCACAGCGGAGGGGTATCTGTTGAGAGGCCAGACAAACGTGTGGCTCCTGAAGAGGGGCAGCAGCCTTTTCAGTAGTTGCAGGGGCGACGGTTTACATGATTGATTGATCTGGCCTTGTAACAGTGCCGGCCGCGGTGGTCTAGCGATTCTAGGCGCTCAGTCAGGAACCGCGCTGCTGCTACGGTCGCCGGTTCGAATCCTGCCTCGGGCATGGATGTGTGTGATGTCCTTAGGTTAGTTAGGTTTAATTAGTTCTAAGTTATAGGGGACTGATGAACTCAGATGTTAAGTCCCATAGTGCTCAGAGCCATTTGAACCATTTGTAACATTAACCAAACCGGCCTTGCTGTGCTGGTACTCCGAACGGCTGAAAGCAAGGGGGAGCTACAGCCGCAATTTTTTACAAGGGCATGTAACTTTACTGTATGCTTAAATGATGATAGCGTCCTCTTGGGTAAAATATTCCGGAGATAAAATAGTCCCCCATTCGGATCTCTGGACGGGGACTACTCAGGAGGACGTCGTTATCAGGAGAAAGAAAACTGTCATTCTACGGAGCGGAGAGAGGAATGTCAGAGCCCTTAATCGGGCAGGTTAGAAAATTTAAAAAGGAAATAGACAGGTTAAAGTTATAATGGGAATTTGTGAAATCCGTTGGCAGGAGGAACAAGACTTCTGGTCAGGTGAATACAGGGTTATAAATACAAAATCAAATAGGTAGAATGCAGGAGTAGGTTTAACAATGAATAAAAAAGTAGGAGCGTGGGTAAGATACTTCGAACAGCATAATGAACGCATAATAGTAGCCAAGATAGACACGAAACCCACGCCTACCATAGTTGTACAAGTTTATATGCCAACTAGGTCCTCAGAGGACGAAGAATTGAAGAAATGTATGATGCGATAAAAGAAATTATTCGGATAATGAAGGCAGACGAAAATTTAATAGTTATGAGGGACTGGAATTCGATAGTAGGAAAAGGAAGAGAAGCAAAAGTAGTAGGTGAACATAGGCTGGGGGTAAGGAATGAAAGAGGAAGCCGCCTGGTAGAATTTTGCAGAGAGCATAACTTAATCATAGCTAACACTTGGTTTAAGAATCAGAAGGTTGTGTAAGTGGAAGAGCCCTGGAGGCACTGGAAAGTTTCAGAGAGATTATATAATGATAAGACAGAGATTTAGGAACCAGTATTTAAATTGTAAGACACTTCTAGGGCAGATGTGGACTCTGACTACAATTTATTGGGTATGAACTATAGATTACACCTGAAGAAACTGCAAAAAGTTGGAAATTCAAGGAGGTGGGATCGGGATAAACTGAAAGAACCAGAGGCTGTGGAGAGTTTCAGAGAGAGCGTAAGGGAGCGATTGACAAGAACGGGGGAAGGAATACAAGAGGAAAGAAGAATGGGTAGCTTTGAGTGATGAAATAGTGAAGGCAGCAGCAGAGGATCAAGTAGGTAAAAAGTCGAGGGCTAGTAGAAATCCTCGGGTGATAGAAGTGATACTGGATGTAACTGATGAAACGAGAAAATATAAAAGCGCAATAAATGAAGCAGGCAACCAGGAATACAAACGTCTCAAAAATGAGATCGACAGAAAGTGCAAAATGGCCCAGCAGGGATGGCTAGACGACAAATGTAAGGATGTGGAGACATATATCATTAGGGGTAAGACAGATGCCGCCTACAGGAAAATTAAAGAGACCTTTGGAGAATAGACTACCATCTGTATGAATATCAAAAGCTGAGATGAAAACCAGTTCAAACAAAAAAGGAAATACAGAAAGGTGGAAGGAGTATATAGAGGATCTATAGAAGAGCGATGTACTAGATGGCAATATTATGAAAATGGTAAATGATGTAGATGAAGATGAAATGGGAAATTTGATACTGAGTGAAGAATTTGACAGAGCACTAAAAGACCTAAGTCGAAATAAGACCCCGGGAGTAGAGAACATTCCTTTAGAACTACTGATAGCCTTGAGAGAGCCAACCAGCCATGACACAACTTTACCATCTGGTGAGCAAGATGTATGAGTCAGGCGAAATACGCCCAGACTTCAAAAAGGATATACTAATTCCAATCCCATCTCTTTACAGGTGTGAAAATCCGGAACTATCAGTTAATACGTTATGGTTGCAATACACTACCGAGAATTCTTAACTGACGAATAGAAAAACTGGTGGAAGCAGACCTCGGAGTTTGGATTCCGTAGAAATGAGTCTATACTGACTCATCGACTTATATTTGAGGATACATTAAATGAAAGGCAAACCTACGTTTCTAGCATCTGTAGACTTAGAGAAAGCTGGAATACTCTCTTTCAAATTCTAAAGGTGGCAGGGTTCAAATACAGGGAGCGAAAGGCTATTTACAATTTGTATAGGTGGCATTGATAAGAGTCGAGGGGCATGAAAGGGAGGCAGTGGTTGGGAAGGGAGTGAGACAAGGTTGTAGCCTATTGCCGATGTTGTTCAATCTGTATATTGAGCAGGCAGTAAAGGAAACAAAAGAAAAGTTTGGAGTATGAATTAAAATCCATGGTGAAGAAATAAAAACTTGGAGGTTTTCTTATGACTCTGTAATTCTTTCAGAGACAGCAAAGGGCCTAGAAGAGCAGTTGAACGGAATGGATAGTGTCCTGAAAGGAGGATATAAGATGAACATCAACAAAAGCAAAACGAGGATAATGCAATGTAGTCGAATTAAATTAGAAAATGCTGAGGGAATTATATTAGGAGATGAGACACTTACAGCACTAAATGAGTTTTGCTATTTGGGGAGCTAAATACCTGATGACTGACAAAGTAGGGAGGATATAAGATGTAGACTGGATATGGCAAGGAATGCGTTTGTGAAGAGAAATTTGTTAGCGTCAGGATAGATTTAAGTGTCCAGAATTCTTTTCTGAAAGTGTTTGTATGAAGTGTAGCCATGTATGTAAGTGAAACATTGACGATAAGTAGTTTAGACAAGAAGAGAATAGAAGCTTTCGAAATGTGGTGCTACAGTAGAATGCTGTATATTAGATGGGTCGATCACGTAAGTATTGAGGAGGTACAGAACAGAACTGGGGAGAAGAGAAATTTGTGGAACCTGACTAGAAGAAGGGATCGGTTGGTAGGACACATTCTGAGACATCCAGGTATCACCGATTTAGCACTGGAGGGAAGCGTGGAGAGTAAAAATCTTAGAGCCAAAGAATGAATATACTAAGCAGACTCAGAAGGATTTTGATTGCAGAAGTTACTCAGAGATGAAGAAGCTTGCACATGATAGTGTGTCCTGGGGGGCTGCATCAAACCAGTCTCTTGACCGAGGACAACAACATGTGATAGAAATGAACTTGAAAGGAATATCATACAAAGAGAAGGGAAAATAAATGAAGATGAGTCTAGAGACATGATGCTGGGAGAGAAATTTGATAGAGCACTGAAAGACCTAAGTCGGAAAAAAAGCCCCTGGAGTAGACTTGATAATTTGATTCGGTGCAGGGAATACGATCTACGGCGATTTGACTTCATACATTGTCATGAAATTGGGGGCAGCAGTTTATGGTCTTGTTTGCGTGCTGTAGCGAAAGAAAGCCAGTAAGCTTTACATGTGAACAAAGGAACAGTGTGCTGACTTAAACGACTGCAGTAAAAGCAAGGTGTTGGTGGGCCGACAAAGCGCGTTTTTTCTGGGAAACGATGAGGAGACATTTCGAGATTGCCGCGTGCAGTGTTGGTATTGTGCCAAAGATATTAGCTTGGCGCCAGACAGGGGGCAGATGTCCAGGTATACAACCTAGCGCCGAAAAGTCGCCGACAGTGCATTGTAGGCCTTGTTAGGGAGCAAGCCGCCAAAAGAAATGTAAACGTTCTGCAAAAGTCCATGGGACAGAGAAACTGGCGTCCAGACGTCCAGACACTGTTTCAAAAAATGTTTTGCCAATGCAAGTTTATGGCCGATCTTCGCAAACTTTGAAATGGACGCAACAGGGGAGATAACAAGCTGTTTGTGGACGGGTGTGCTTTCACCCTGTATTGCGTTAGCAACAGACACGGCAAACATGTGGGAAAGAGGCTGCGAAGCTGAATTTTTTTCCACTTTCTGCCGATTAACTTTAAAGTATCTGATTGGTCAAATCGGTTAGCAGTGCAAAGGCCATTCTCTGAGCTTAGAATGCCCGGAGCCAACTCGTGATTGGCTTGCGTGAAAGTGGGGGAAGTCAAGAAAAGAGAAATGTGCTTTTGGAACCGAGCTGAGGAGGAAGTGGTGAGAAAGGAAGAAAGATCATTCTAGTACAAGTCTCTTGTACTGGCGCATCGCTAGTAAAGAACTGCAGGTCTCTACCTAAATGGTGAGACTTGTGTCCTTTGCTAATGTGCAACTTAGAGCCTGTGCCAGTCACCTTCTAAACCATCAGAGGTAGTGTTTATATCATCACGGTCACAACAAGTGATGCGTGCGTGTACTTATTTGTTTTGAGTCGGCCATCTAAACATTTGACATATTCCGACATGCACAGTCGTGGCACGGAGTCAAACTGGTTTGGCTGACCAGCAAACGGTCCATCTGCACACTGGAATCCATCGCGGTTTCGGAGGCTCTTAGCGAAGTACCTGCGTTCTGAATAAACCGAACGCGAGACCGCATACTTGCATTTTTCGGGAACACGTATTTAATAAAAGATTTCCACCGTGGATGACTTCAGTTGCCGAACGCATCGTGGTGGGCTGCCTTGACCAGTAGGATGGTAAAGTATTCGCTGCTGTGACGTAGGGCTCTAATATCTATTTCTCAGTGCCCTGTTCTTCTCAACCATATTTTTCCTTTTTTCCTTTTTTTTGTATAGTAGAATATAGATGCTTGGTGGTGGCTTAATTTCATGCCATAACCTGGATTCACGTGTATGAAGTGAGATAGAGCGAGTAGCGTTCTGATTAGTGTCGTGTGTCGATCTCCAGCAGATCACTTTGTCCACCTAGATCCCATTTTACTAAGGCTTTAATAAATAAATATTTTTTGTATGATGTTCTTTAATAATTTTGTTGTCTTGTCATGTTCAAGATCAATTAATCGATTGTGAATTAGACTACAACTTCTCCCTCAGTTCTGATTAACAGTTACTTCGCATTTTTACGGCAGTCTAGATCAGAAACATAAGGAGTAGCTTTTTCACTTGATGTCCACTGCATAGATCTTTACTTCATTAACAATAATCGGCTTTCAAACGACATTCCTTCAGAGTTATTGATATACTTGGAAGAGCCAACCCCGGCAAAACTGTTCTTCTGGGTGGGCAATGTGTATTGAGACAGGCGAAATACAAGCACACTTGAAGAACTATTTAATAATGCCGAATGCAAAGAAGGTAGGTGCTGTTAAGTTTGTATACTATCAAACCATCAGTTTTAATAACTTACAGCTGGAAACTACAGACACGAAATATTTACAGAAGACTGGGTATACTGATAGAAGCCAACCTTGCGGAAGATCAGTTTGTGTAGTGGAGAAATGTAGGAACACATGAGACAATATTAACCCGACGCAGCATCTTAGTAAATAATTTGATGGAAGGCAGAACTACGTTATAATATATCGTTTCGTAGCTGGCCATGTGTTCTATCCGAAGTTCTCTATTGTAGTCGTGTGGACCAGTATCCTCCTACAGGGGGAAGACGGGTTTTTCTTCGGCCTGGAGCTGATTGGCCGGTCTTCCCTAAATCCTCCTAAATGGGTGGTCACCGAAGCCTACATGGCGGGTTTGGAGGGAGAGAAGCTCTCTCATGAAAGCCATTGTTTCCAACATCCGTTGCCGAAAAAGTTCTTTATGTCCTGCCAGGAGACAGCACGTTCAGGAGCCCTGTAAGCTATCCAGTGAGACTGCCTACTGATTCTGACTGACTGGAAGGCCTGGAAATTAAACAATTTCGTGGAGCGGTCTGGAGCTGGCGAAATTGATGAGTCGGCCATAAGCTTGTGGGGTTGAAGTGCCAAGACGCGAAGCCCCTGGGGCGGAGTTCGTGTTTTTATGTGGTTATTGTTGTACTTGACGAAAATAGAGTCGTCAGCGCAACAGTGGATTCTTTACTACCTCCGAAAGGAGAACAAGTGGAAATTAAAACATGTAAAATATTGGTTCACTTTGTTACAAAACAGACATGAAAATTTAGTTAACATTGTATAGTCTCTTTCCACAGGAATGTTCTGAGTGTTTACAACAGTCTCTAATCATTAAAGTATCACCAGATACACACAAATTTACAAGATTCTTCACTTGGAGTACATAGACATAACGTTCACAGTCGAAGTTCACCGTAAGACATGGAATAACCGGTGCAACGTTCCTTCCTCTCATACAGGCTGTGCTATTAAACACAATGAAACACGAGACACATCTCCCTGCCAACACAAGACATCACTGGACATCAATTTCTGGTCAACCACTACCCGCCCCACCCCCTCCAAATATCCCAACAGACACTCCACCAGCGAACAGTAAACGAAACATTCTTTGTTAATGTAGTCTAAGGCAGTTTATTTTTAAGTAACAGTTTTCTGTTTGGATAAATGTCTAAAGATGAGTAGAACATGCTCGAAACGTGTTGCAATACTTTAAATTAAACATAAAAGAAATAAAAGTGATTGGTAGCAGGAAACACAAATAAATAACATTTCTTGCTTTTTACTCATGTCAAACTGAAGTGTTGTAATACATTTTCCCTATAGATGCATGATCTTACTGTCAACAAATATCTTTGCAGATAACTGTCTTTTTACAGCCAGATGACTTTGGTCAGTTCACAACAAAATATAAAATAAATATTATTGTGGAAGACAAATAATATGTGCTTCTCTTTTTAATATGCCTAAATTCTTCCAGGTACCGGCGGCATAATCTATAAACGTAAATCACAACAGCCTGCTTGGCAGTATTTTACCACAGTAAAGAAACCACAAGAAAAAACTTGCCACGTGGCCTGTTATAAATAATTTTACGAAAGCAGAAGATGATGAGAAAATTTAAACCTGTAATAAATAATTACACAGAGGTGTTGGACCTCCTTTTTCCCGGGCGTAGTGCCTCAGCTCGACGTGGAATGTAGTCCATAAGTTGGTGGAAGTCATCTGCAGAAATATTGATCCACGCTGCATCTATAGGCATCCTTTGGTTCAAATGGTTCTGAGCACTATGGGACTTAACATCTGAGGTCATCAGACCCCTAGAACTTAGAGCTACTTAAACCTAGCTAACCTAAGGACACCACACACATACCCGAGGCAGAATTCGAAACTGCGACCGTAGCAGTCGCGCGGTTCCGGGCTGAAGCGCCTACAACCGCTCGGCCACCACGGCCGACTTTGAGCAAAGGCACTCGCGTCGGTCGTCGACTGCCATAGCCCATTAACTCCAGATTTCGCCGCACTGTCCTAACGAATATCTTAGTCGTACATCCCTCATTGATTTCTGAAGTTATTTCACGCAGTGTTGCTCGTCTGTTGGCACTGACAACTCAGCAAACGCTGCTGTTCAGCCGGCCAGTGTGGCAGTGCAGTTAAAGGCGCTTCAGTCTGGAACCGCGTGACCGCTACGGTTGCAGGTTCGAATCCTGCCTCGGGCATGGATGTGTGTGATGTCCTTAGTTTAGTTAGGTTTAAGTAGTTCTAAGTTCTAGGGGACTGATGACCTGAGAAGTTAAGTCCCATAGTGCTCAGAGCCATTTGAACCATTTTGCTGCTGTTCTCGGTCGTTAAGTGAAGACTGTCGGCCTCTGCGTTGTCCGTGATGAGAGATAATGCCTGAAATTTGGTATTCTTGCACACTCTTGACACTGCGGATGTCGGAATATCGAATTCCGTAACGATTTCCGATATGGAATGGCTTATGTACGTAGCTCCAATGAATGCCGGACATTTACCACGCCGGACGTTTGCCACACTTGCCCCTTCGCCAGATATCGATCCCTCAGGTAAGCGACGCCCTTCCTTGTACTGCTTCTGTCAGCTTTCAAACCGCCGTCTACACATTTTACTCGATGCAACCAGTACGTAAGGGACCTTATTCTTCTACATCTTGGCCAAATACAGACCTTCTTTTACGAAATCGAAATATTTATAACTTTTGGGAAACGAAAGCAATGCCGACGATTATATCAGTATGTAATTAGTTCTGCCAAGTATAAATATAGATCCCTCTGTATGGTAGCTTCCTTTCACGCTTACTGATTGCGATAGAAACAGTCCATCGCCATGGGAGCAACAAGAAAGGAACGATGTAAATAGAATGCGAATGTACGCTAATCACTTATTTTTGATCACTGTATTTGTGCCTACTTTAATTACTACAACTGCATGCGCAAAAGACAATAAGGAACGAAGAAATGGGTATGTGAATGTTTGAAAAGAAGAACGACATATTCCAAATTAGTTTTCGCTCTAAAATCCGATATCCCTTGCGGCGAAACGTTAGTTAATAAAGTGTAGCGGGACAATGTTCAAAACATGACTGAAAATAAGTTCACTAAACAGAGATAAGAACATCTATGATTGACATGTCATCTAAAGTCGACGTACAACTTTAAAATGTTAGAAATAAGGACATGAAGTAATACAGAATGCTATGCTTGTAATGTACGTTGTTGTTCTACATTGTTTAGCTCTGGTATTTACAGGGTCACAGAGAAAGCATCCTATGTTTTGGAGGGAAATTCCGTAATTGTAATGATCTGCACTACAACAGAAAGAAGAAGCACAACTTAAAGAAAAATAATGTAATGTGTGTTTCAGCTCACAAGCGACATTGAAGCATATAGTTCCTGTGACTTAGTATGGGCAGAGGTTATATTCGACAACCGGAATAAATTAATAACTTGCTCCTTTTACCGACACCCGGTGTCAGATGAAACAGTTGCTGAACAGTTAAAAAAAAAACCTTGAGTCTCATTACAAATACAATACAATTATAGTTGGCAGTGACTTCAATCTTCCTTCCGTATGTTGACAAAAATACATTTTTAGACCCTCTTGTAGATAGTAAACAACTTCCGTAATCGTTCTAAACGCTTTTTTTAAAAATTATTTTGAACAATTAGTTCACGAGACCATTCAAATTGTAAATGGTTACGAAAACACACTTGACCTCTTAGCCACAAATAATCCTGAGCATCATGGCGGATACAGGGATTAGTGAACACACAGTCGTAGCGAGGCTCGATTCCGCAACAAAGAAATTCAACAAAACTAAACGCGAAATATATCTACTTATAAAAGCAACTAAAAAATCGATTGACGTGTTTCTAAAGGACAGTCTCCAATCATTCCAAATAATTTAAGTGAAGACCATATGTGGCTGAAGTTCAAAGAAATAGTATCAACAGCACTCGAGAGATGCCGGCCGGGGTGGCCGAGCGGTTCTATACGCTACAGTCCGGAACTGCGCTACCGCTACGGTCGCAGGTTCGAATCCTGCCTCGGGCATGGATGTGTGTGATGTCCTTAGGTTAGTTAGGTTTAAGTAGCTCTAAGTTCTAGGAGACTGATGACCTCAGCAGTTAAGTCCCATAGTGCTCAGAGCCATTTGAACCATTTGAACTCGAGAGATTCATACCAAATAAATTAATAAGAGACGGAACTGATCCCCTCATGGTACACAAAACACAACAAAAAGCTTGTGCAGGAGCACCGAAAAAGGCAATTATAATTTTACGAAAGCAAAATCTCCAAGATTGGCGAAGTTTTACTGAGACTCGAAATTTGGTGCGGATTTTAGTGCGAGATGCATTTAATAGTATCCACAACGAAACTCTCTGGCGGAAAATCCAAAAAGATTCTGGTTGTATGTTAAGTAAACCAGCGGAAAGGCTCAGTAAGCGATGAGGTGGAGGAGGAGGGGGAGACAAGGAACCCAACCCTTCGGAGCTGGTAAAGTCGTGGCAAAGTGCGGCGTGGCAAATGTCCGCACACCGCTCCAATTACCACTCCACGACCAAAGTTAATACCAGTCTTGCAGCCTAATGATTTCGAAAACCTTTTCAGGCGAATCACCTGAGAGCAAATGACAGCTCCGCCATTGCACTGCCCTTTTGTACCTTGTGAACGCGTTACCACCGATATCGGTATATGTGCATATCGCTATCCCATGACTTTTGTGATCTCAGCGATTTTTAAATATAATTTTGGCTGCCAAAACGTCCCATGCAATTTTCTTTTGGTTTTTGCTAGGAGCTGCACGTATCTCGAGATGCCTGCACTCTGCTCGCACCCCGACGCTCACACGAGTTCGTGTCGCTGCTGAGACGCCACACCCCTTCCGCGGAGCGCCGCAGACAGGCCGTCGCAGCGTCGCGAACCGGCCGGCTGTTTGTTTTGTGGCGACATTCCTGGGCGGCAGGCGGAGCCCTGGCGGCAGGTGACAGGACGGGCCGCTGCCAGCGCTCACAAAACAAAGAAGCGGCGGCGTGGGCGGCATCTCGGCGTCTAGCGGCTGGAACCGGTCCGGCCTCTGTAACACAATACGGGATTCTGGGCAGGCGCGCCATCAAAGGCCGCCGACACCCATCTCGCTGCGCCCAGATCCCAGCCGCTGCACTGGCCTGCTGGGGGCACGGATCGCTCTGCCCCTCGCTGCAGCGCTCACAGCCTAATCACGAGTACCGCCGCACGCGCACACGTGGTGGCAGACATTCTCTGGGCAGCTGCAGACTCACGGAATTTTACTAAGGCGTTTGTATGTTTACGTATATCATCGTCGTTGTCAACTAACACTCTAAAATACCTTGGACTAACCTCTCACAGACAACTAACGCGTGAACATTACCTACACATGCTCGCGTATCATGTCATTTCCAGAATCTACTCTGTAGGAATCAACATGGATTCCGGAAACAACGAACATGTGAGACCCAGCTTGCTTTCGAGATTCTTAGATTCCATGCTACTTTAGAAATGAAAGTTGGCTGAGAGATTAGGAAATTGATATACGTAAACAATAAGCTGAATGGAGGAGACGTATTGTGGAAGTCTGAGTTGTGTGAAAGTAGGAAATAAAGGAAAGATTGGTTTGATTAAACAGGTAGTGTCAAACAAGGCATTGCGTTGTGACCCCTGCTCTTCGTTGTGATGTTGAATAGTGACTAAGGTGGCAGAAAGGAGAAGACAAGATGGAAGCAATGATGTTCGTGGAAGTCTTGATGATCGGTGAACAGGAAGGAGGAGAGACACTCCTGGATGTTATTGTAGAAACAGTGAGACAATATAGGATGAAATTTAATGTAAGAAAATGTGAGATCCTGGTTGCAACTAGAAAGAAAGACACACAGTATAGTGGTTGGGTTGTACTGGGGCAGAAGACCAGACAGCGATGTCATCGGTTTCATCGGATTAAGGAAGGTCGGGGAAGGACGTCGGCCGTGCCCTTTCAAAGGAAACATCCCGGCACTTGTCTGGAGCGATTTTGGGAAAATACGGAAAACCTAAATCACGATGGCCGGACGCGAGATTGAAACGTCATCCTCCAGAATGCGAGTCCGGTGTGCTAACCACTGTGTCACCTCGGTAAGTTAACCACTGAAGAAGGTGGAAAGTCTTAAGCACTTGGGAAATGTCATAGAGGAAAATGGAAGAAATGAGAAAGAGATCAGTGAACGTGGCAGGCAGGCGGGAGCATTCCTGTAAAGGGTTAGGGGTCTGGTTGGAATAAAGACGTCACACAAGAAAAGGAAAGAAGTGATATACAGAAGTTACTACAGCCTAATACAGACCTTCGCATCTGAAACACGGGTAACAAAGAAAAGAAATGTAAGCAGACTACAATTACGTGAAAAGTTTCACAGAAGTAAGATAGGAGTAACAAGGAGATATAGGATGAGGAATGACAGGGTGAGGGAAATAGTGAAAGAAAAACTCTTGCAGAGCAGCATAAAAACACCAATGCTAAAATGGTGTGGGCACTTAAAGGGAATGGAAAACAATAGGACTCCCAAGCAGATACTTAAATGGAGATGAAAAAGAAACTGTCAAAGGGAAAACCAAGGAAAGACGGTTGAAAGGTGTGGAGGAGTCTGTTGAAAAAAGGAGCGAACGCTGGAAAAGAGTAAACACAGAAAGACAACTGGAAAACAGGACCAGATGGCGAGGCTTTTGTTCCAAACAAACTGATCCTGGAGCTGGAAACAGTTAAAGATGACGATCTTTTTATTTGTCGTTTATTTCACTCCCCCACACTCCACACGAGCAGGAGGGGGGGAGAGGGGCTGTCTGTCAGTGGTAAAGGCAACCCGCTCTTCAGCCCAGTGACACTAAAAATTAAAGGAAATGGAAAAGAAACAAAAAGGGGAGGTATTTAGATTGAATTTAAAACCTTTCTGAGGTGAAAAACAAAAAGGTAATTTTTAGATATATGACATCTTGCACTGGTAGTTAAAAACAGTAATAATTATAGAACAAAACTCAATACACTTGAAGCCGAAGCACTGCTACTTAATAGAAGCACTTGCCTGCCACTAAGAACCAATCTGTATATTGAGCAAGCAGTAAAGGAAGCAAAAGAAAAATTCGAAGTAGGAATTAAAATCCATGGAGAAGAAATAAAAACTTCGAGGTTTGTCGATGACATTGTAATTCTGTCAGAGACAGCAAAGGACCTGGAAGAGCAGTTGAACGGAATGGACAGTGTCTTGAAAGGAGGATATAAGATGAAGATCAACAAAAGCAAAACGAGGATGATGGAATGTAGTCGAATTAAGTCCTGTGATGCTGAGGGAATTAGATTAGGAAATGAGACTCTTAAAGTAGTAAAGGAGTTTTGCTATTTGGGGAGCAAAATAACTGATGATGGTCGAAGTAGAGAGGATATAAAATGTAGACTGGCAATGGCAAGGAAAACGTTTCTGAAGAAGAGAAATTTGTTAACATCGAGTATAGATTTAAGTGTCAGGAAGTGTATTTGTATGGAGTGTAGCCATGTATGGAAGTGAAACATGGACGATAAATAGTTTAGACAAGAAGAGAATAGAAGCTTTCGACATGTGGTGCTACAGAATAACGATGAAGATTAGATGGGTAGATCACATAACTAATGAGGAAGTATGGAACAGAATTGGGGAGAAGAGAAATTTGTGGCACAACTTGACTAGGAGAAGGGATCGCTTGGTAGGACATATTCTGAGGCATCAAAGAATCACCAATTTAGTATTGGAGGGCAGCGTGGAGGGAAATATCGTAGAGGGAGACCAAGAGATGAATACACTAAACAGATTCAGAAGGATGTAGAATGCAATAATTACTGGGAGATTAAGAAGAGTAGAGTAGCATGGGCAGCTGCATCAAACCAGTCTCTGGACCGAAGACCACCACCACCACCACAACAACAACAACCAGAAGGATCTCCACTGGGATTGGGAAACTGTCGTTGACAGAAGAAAGGTTGGCCGATGAGGTGGGTAGGAATGTGGTGCTATAAGAAAGGCTGACTGGTGCGTAGCAGCGATGAGTAGGAATGTCTGTCGGGATAGAAGAAGGGGAGAAGCAGAGGGGGACTTGGTGACACTGTTGTTGGGAGAAAGGGGGAGGGTCGGCTGAAAAAGGCAGATGAGGGAAAATAGGGGGGGATTAAGGGGTTAGAGAAACGTGAAGAGGGGGCGGAAAGCCTTCATGAGGCGGAATGGGTGGGGTGGACCTATAGCTGTAGGATGGGTAAATATAGGGGTGGAGTTCATCACTTGGGAGACTGAGACGGTTGAAATTTCTGGGGGAATATGTGAACGTTGTGTAGGTGAAGGTTTGCTGGAATCTGTTGGTAATGGCACGATAGTATATGAGGATTGGAAAGTAGAGGGAAAACGATAGGATTATTGGAGTCGAATTTGCGTATGATGTTTGTAAGCAGGTGTTCAATGTGATTGAAGAGAGGCGGGAATTTGAAGAGCTGGTAAAGGATCCTTGTGGGGGAAGGTAAACGGATGCGGAAAGTGAGACGGAGTGCATGGCGTTCCAGGATCTGAAAGGACTGATAGGACTTGAGTTGGATAGAGGCCCAAGCAACATTCGCACAGCAAAGGATGGATCAGATCAAGGATTTATTGGTGTAGAGAACAGCAGAAGGCTGCAATTCCTCTGTCCAACCAGTTAGTAGTTTTAGTCGATTGTGTGCTTTCTGTTGAATGGGTTGTACATCTACATCTCCATCTACATTTATACTTCGCAAGCCACCCAACGGTGTGTGGCGGAGGGCACTTTGCGTGCCACTGTCATTACCTCTCTTTCCTATTCCAGTCGCGTATGGTTAGCGGGAAGAACGGCATCCCGGAAAGCCTCCGTGCGCACTGGAACCTCTCTAATTTTACATTCGTGAACTCCTCGGGAGGTATAAGTAGGGGGAAGCAATATATTCTATACCTCATCCAGTAACGCACCCTCTCGAAAGCTGTACAGCAAGCTACACCACGATACAGAACGCCTCTCTTGCAGAGTCTGTCACTTGAGTTTGTTAAACATCTCCGTAACGCTATCACGCTTACCAAATAACCCTGTGACGAAACGCGCCGCTCTTCTTTGGAGCTTATCTCTCCCCTCCGTTAACCCGACCTGGTACGGATCCCACACTGATAAGCAATACTCAAGTAAAGGTCGAACGAGTGTTTTGTAAGCCACCTCCTTTGTTGATGGACTACATTTTGTAAGGACTCTCCCAATGAATCTCAACCTGGCGCCCGCCTTGCCAACAATTAATTTTATATGATCATTCCACTTCAAATCGTTCCGTACGCATACTCCCAGATATTTTACAGAAGTAACTGCTACCAATGTTTGTTCCGCTCTCATATAATCATAAAATAAAAAAATCCTTCTTTCTATGTATTCGCAACACATTACATTTGTCTATGTTAAGGGTCAGTTGCCACTCCCTGCACCAAGTGCCTATCCGCTGCAGATCTTCCTGCATTTCGCTGTAATTTTCTAATGCTGCAACTTCTCTGTACACTACAGCATCATTCGCGAAAACCCGCATGGAACTTCCGACACTATCTACTAAGTCATTTACAAATATTGTGAAAAGCAATGGTCCCATTGCAGTCCCCTGTGGTACGCCAGAGGTTACTTTAACGTCTGTAGACGTCTATCCATTGAGAACAACATGCTGTGTTGTGTTTGCTAAATACTCTTCAATCCAGCCACACAGCTCGTCTGATATTCCGTAGGCTCTTACTTACATATTCCACGTAATTGTCACATCCTATCCTTTACTCGATGACTTCCACATACTTCTACCTATGTCGTCCTCTTATTTATTTCTCAGTACTTTCCCTTCAAGAATGTTAATGATGAAAGTTTAGGCATGTCCAACAACTTTTTTTTCCTCTTTTCCGTTTTATTTAACTTTTTTTTTCTTGTTGACATCTGTTAAGCCTTTAAGATTCGTTCCTCATGTCGTCCATCCCGTTCTTATCATTTTCTACCGTATCCACCATCCACCAGCTTCAGCTCAGTTCCCTTCCAATCTATCCAGGGCCCTATTTTGAGATACACTCGATGTAAATCAATCTGAATTTTCTGGAATCTGAACTCGTATGTTTGCTAACGTAAGCTGGAGTGATTTTGGCCCTATGCAGATAGCTTTGGCCCACTGGTCAGAAAAAGTTCGGATATGTTTCCCACTAAAATTACCACATTAGCATGGAGTAAATAAGGCAGTACGCATCCAAAAGTGCGAAGTACAGTCTAAAAGGGTGTTACACTACTGGCCGTTAAAACTACTACACGAAGAAGAAATGCAGATGATAAACGGGTATTCATTGCACAAATATATTATACTAGAACTGACATGAGATTGCATTTTCACGCAGTTTGGGTGCAAAGATCCTGAGAAATCAGTACCCATAAGAACCACCTCTGGCCGTAATAACGGCCTTGATACGCCTTGGCATTGAGTCAAACAGAGCTTGGATGGCGTGTACAGGTACAGCTGCCCATGTAGCTTCAACACGATACCACAGTTCATCAAGAGTAGTGACTGGCCAGTTGCTCGGCCACCATTCACCAGATGATTTCAGTTGGAGGGCCAGGGTAGCAGTCGAACATTTTATTTATCCAGAAAGGCCCGGAACAGGACCTGCATTATCATGCTGAAATGTAGGGTTTCGCAGGGATCGAATGAGGGGTAGAGCCACGGGTCGTAACACATCTTAAATGTAACGTCCACTGTTAAAAGTGCCGTCAGTGCGAACAAGAGGTGACCGAGACGTGTAACAAACGGCACCCCATACCATCACGCCGGGTGATACGCCAGTATGGCGATGACGAATACACGCTTTCAATGTGCGTTCACCGCGATTTCACCAAACACGGATGCGACCATCAAGATGCTGTAAACAGAACCTGGATTCATCCGAAAAAATTACGTTTTGCCATTCGTGCACCCAGGTTCGTCGTTGAGTACACCATCGCAGGCGATCCTGTCTATGATTCACCGTCAAGTGTAAGCGCAGCTGTGGTCTCCGTGCTGATAGTCCATGCTGCTCCAAACGTCGTCGAACTGTTCGTGCAGATGGTTGTTGTTTTGCAAACGTCCCCATCTGACTCAGGCATCGAGACGTGGCTGCACGATCCGTTACAGCCATGCGGATAAGATTCCTGTCATCTCGACTGCTAGTCATACGAGGTCGTTGCGATCCAGCACGGCGTTCCGTATTACCCTCCTGAACCCATCGATTCCAAATTCTGCTAACAGTCATTGGATCTCGAACAAGGCGAGCAGCAGTGTCGCGATACGATAAACCGTAATCGCGTTAGGCTACAATCCGACCTTTATCAAAGTCGGAAACTTGATGGTAGGCGTTTCTCCTCCTTACACGAGGCATCACAACAACGTTTCACCAGGCAACGCCGATCAACTGCTGTTTGTGCATGAGAAATCAGTTGGAAACTTTCCTCATGTCAGCACGTTGTAGGTGTCCCCACCAGCGCCAGTTTTGTGTGAATGCTCTGAAAAGCTAATCATTTGCATATCACAGCATCTTCTTCCTGTCGGTTAAAATTCACGTCTGTAGCACGTCATCTTCGTGGTGTAGAAATTTTAATGGCCAGTAATGTATTTCTCTGAATCAACATTGTGTCGGCACCACTAGATTCAATGTTGATCGTAAATATTTTAACAGCTGTTACGCCCAATAACTTCTGCCTGGAGGAATCACATTAGTTAAGCTAAAAATACAGCTAGTGTAATTTTGCTTCTGTAAGTATCAGATAATTAGGTGAGGCACTGTCGTTTGTGTGAAATTCAATTTAGATAAGAAGAAATTACAAGCATTGGCTGTGAGCTGGCACTGATTTAAATCAATGGAGAAAGTAGAAAATTATGTACCGGACCAGGTTAGAAGCCAGGTCTCCAGCTTACTAGATGCGCTGACCATCGCGCTAGCCGGACACAGTGGTCACTGCTGTTGTGGACTACCCCAGTACGAATCCAGTCAGACCCAAATTCTCAGCTTATGCACACACTACTAATATAGTGTCCCTCGCCTCATTATTTGCGACATTTCGCCGATTCTCGTAAGAGTTCGAGGCTGGTGTGCATCTGCACTGAAGAGATCACTGGTCGCATATATATATATGTCTGAAGCAGTGCTGGACGGAACTGACATCATGAATCCTACAGGACTGTCCATAAATCCGTAAGAGTACGAGGGGGTGGATCTCTCTCCTGAACAGCACGCTGCAAGGCATCCCAGATATGCTCAATGATGTTCTTGTCTGGGAAGTCTGGTGGCCAGCGGAGGTGTTTACACTCAGGAGAGTGCCACTCGGTCGCTGTGCTCTGCTGGAATTGCCCACGTCCGTCAGAATGCATACTGCACATGAATGGATGCAGGTGATCACAGAGGATACCTACGTACGTGTCACCTAGCAGAGTCCTATTAGGAGTCCCGTATCACTCCAGCTGCACCCGCACCACACCACTACTAAGCCTCCACCAGCCTGAACAGCCCCTGCTGACCTGTAGGGTCCACGGTTTTATGAGACTGTCTCCATACCCGTGAGTCTCCATCCGCTCTATACAATTTGAAACTAGACTCGTCCGACCAGGCAACAGTCCAATGTCGGTGTCGATGGGACCAAGTGAGGCGTGAAGCCTTGTTTCGAGCAGTCATCAAGGTTTTACGAGCGGGTGTTCGGCTCAGAAATCCCATATAGATGATGTTTCATTGAATGGTTCGCACGCTGACACTTGTTGATCGTCCAGCATTGAAATCTGCAACAATTTGCGGAAATGTTGCACTTCTCTCTCATTGAACGATTCTCTTCAGTCGCCGTTGGTCCCGTTCTTGCAGGATCTTTTTCCAGCAGCAGCGATGTCGGAGATCTGATGTTTTGCCAGATTCCTGGTATTCACGGTACACTCGTGAAATGGTCGTACGGGAAAATCCTCACTTCATCGCTGCCTCGGAGATACCGTGTCCCATCGCTCGTTCGCCGACTATAACACCACGTTCAAACTCACTTAACTTTTGATAACCTCCATTGTAGCAGCAGTAACCGATCTAACAACCGTGCCAGACACTTGTTGCCTTACACAGGCGTTGCCGAACGCAGCGCCGTATTCTGTCTGTTTAAATATCTCTGTATTTGAATACGCATGCCTATACCAGTTTCTTTGGCGCTTCGGTGTATATATGGTGTCTGTTCTTTCGGCCACGTAACGTGTCTGTAAAATGGTATACATTTTTACAAAATATGGGGTTGTTTTAGCCTAGGCCAAGGTAAACCCAAAACGAAGTCGTGTAGAAAGTTTCTCACATGAGCAAGACAATGTCCACCACCACAAAATGTTGAAAGATAAATTAGCAGTTGCCCAGTATGCTACAGTTTTATACGAGAAAGAAGAATGCATCAGAACTGGGACTGAGCTGGGCTATGAGACTGCTAACGCGAACTGTACGAGAAAGACGAAGACTTGCTGCAAATTGCCAGAACAGAAATATAAGCTATTTTATTCTTGGGAGAATTCTATGAAGTATTATAGACAGTCGCAGCCTTTTTAAGATGAAAATGTGCATACTTCATGTAAGTAACAAGATCGACGACATAAAATTCACATCTGCGGAATACATTTAAAACACGACCCATATCGCAAGTACAAGCATCTAGGAGTAATACTTGATCGCTCTGTATCGTTTAGGAAACAATAATTGGTCAAAAAATTAAAACTATAACTTACACAGATATGCTATCCTTAACACCAGCTCACTGACTTCTTATCTTGTCTTATGCAGTACCATCAGATATAGGTGAAAGTAAGCACTGAACGGAGAATGGAGAAAAATATGCCCCCTTCCTTATACCCTGCTTCAATCCAGGAAACCTGTTTGAGATTTCAACAATAACCATCAACTTACTTCTTCTGTTCGAGAGGTAACTGGATACTGTTTGATGGACGAGATGTGGAGAAATAAAGTGAGTCAGCCGTACAAAAAAATGGCTCTGAGCACTATGGGACTCAGCTGCTGTGGTCATCAGTCCCCTAGAACTTAGAACTACTTAAACCTAACTAACCTAAGGACATCACACACATCCATGCCCTAGGCAGGATTCGAACCTGCGACCGTAGCAGTCGCACGGTTCCGGACTGCGCGCCTAGAACCGCAAGACCACCGCGGCCGGCGTCAGCCGCACATCCTATTGGCATTCAGCTGCCAAGAAAACTCTGGAGCAGCCACAATCGCCTCTTAGTCAGGCATGTAAGATACAGAAATCCCTTTCTAAATGGCAGATTACTGGGCCCACTTTCCTGTTGCAGGGGAAGGGAGTCTTTGTCGGCCTGAGAATGACGAGTCGGTCTTTCGTTAATTTTCCTGAATGTATGGTGGTTGGCGCCGACGAAGCCGGTGTTTTGCAATACCATTTGCTGAGAAACTTCTGAAAGTCCTGGCAGGAAACAGCGCCACACAGAATCTCTGTCAGTGGGAGCAGAAAATGCGCAACGAAAGTGCCTGATTCTGACTGGCTGAAGGGCTAAATCCTTACTTAAATAATGATAAGCTCTCCGAACAAAATATTAGTCACCTCTTACAAAATCATACTGCTCGCTTGCAGTGCTGTGGATTGTGTGGAACTGGAACCAGACAGTCATGTGACCGTCCATCGCTTACGGAAGTCATGTAAGTGGAATGATTGGCATCTGCCAATCTGTTGTGTGGAAACAATGCAGTGTGATGGGTCGACATGGAGACGTGACCGATTGCTGGAAAGGAGCCATTGTATTTGGACGTGCCCGTGCCTACACCGTGAATGTAGTTACGCAATTTGATAGCGTGTCAAAGTGGCATGTCCAACATATCTCCAAGGAATGATGTACCATTCGCAATCACTTAAGAAGAGGTGCAGTCATGAAAAGATCCTGCCCGACAAGGACCAAAGACGAGCGTCACTAACAATCGGTTTGAAGTCCGACGAGAATTGTTTGCTATGAGGGAAAGCAGGCCCAGTTCATCTATTGGCAGAGCGAACACTACGAAGAGAACTACATACTATCGACTTTTGGTGTCGGGTATTTCCCACAATCTCATTTCTCCCAACGCCTAATGAAGTAGCGAGTTTTTAGTGGGCCAAAAGACAGTGGGGGCGTTAGTGTGATCCGACGAGTCGTGATTTTGCCTCTCTCCAGACGATACAATACGTCGTGTGCAATAGCGGCCCAATGAGCCGTTCAACCCATAGTATTTGGGTGTAGTTTCAATTGGTGGTAGTACTGTAACGCCTTCCTTTCGTACCCAGCCTAAGGTCCACTCATTCATGAACTGAGTTCTTTACTTCAACATTGTTTTCACAGTCGCACTCTTTCATCAATCATTTGTAATGGATAAATTTAAAATATACTGTCTGATTAAAGTATCCGGACACCTATAAGTGGACATTAAAGTGCAGTGTGTCCATCTTTCACATTTTTAACGACTTGAACTCTGCTGGGTCTGAATGTATGTGTAGAAATGTTATTGTCCACAAACGATTGCCCTACAGATGCTCCTTTATAAAAGGGTCAGTTATCATTCTGATATGAGTAATCATCGTCTCCAAACTGTTCCTCTAATGTACCAGTACACACTGCTGTAAAGTGTGTGCGTATTCTTCCGCATTTAGCATATTTAAGGGAAGTAAGGGGCACCGCACGCTAACTGCAGATAACATTCCCATACCGTAACACCACCCCCTACGTACTTCGTTTTTGGCACTACACACGATGGCAGGTAACGTTCCCCAGGCATTCACTAAACCCGAACCCTTCCTTTGGGTTGCCACGAGGTATAGCGAGTTTCATCACTCCAGATCACTCGTTGTCAGTCATCCACTGTACAGTGGCGGCTCTCTGCACCACCTCGAGGGTCACTCGGTATTGACTACAAAATATGTGGCCTATGAGCAGCTGTCCGATCCTTGTGGCCCAGTCTTTCTAACTCTGCACGTAAAGACATTGTGCTAGTTGGACTGGTGGACCTCAACGAGTGATTTCTTCTGCCGATTTCATGCGTCGTTTTACAACCACACTCCATAATGCTCGACTTTCTTTGTCAGTACATGAGGTCTAC
Source organism: Schistocerca gregaria (assembly GCF_023897955.1). Lineage (NCBI taxonomy): Eukaryota > Metazoa > Arthropoda > Insecta > Orthoptera > Acrididae > Schistocerca > Schistocerca gregaria. The sequence continues at coordinate 325,763,358 of NC_064926.1, forward strand.
CTGATGTTAATTTAACTGTGGTTGCTCCTTCGCGTTTCCCATTCTCAGTTCCACCACCGAGAGTCGACCTGGAGAGCTTGCTAATCCTCACGGAAGTCATTGAGCTCCCTCGGCCGGTTCGTTCTGCTGTTATTTCATATTCTGTACTGATAACACGTTACTCATCACCTGATTTTATACTGGTGCATGCGTCTCTATCTAACATCTATTCTATCTAACATCTATTCTAAATTTCGAATTACTTAGAGAGGCCTAAAACTTTTAACGAAATATTGTATTTCATTGTTCCTGAGTAATATGTGCTGTCACTCCTTTTGCAACTTCGTATCGAGCGAGGTTGAAGCAGTGATTAGCATACTGGATTCGCATGCGGAAGGACGACGGTTCAAATTCGATTCCCGCCATCCTGATTTGCGTTTGCTGTCTTTTCCCTAGATCGCTTCGGGAGAATGCCAGGATGGTTCCTTTGAAAGAGCACGATCGATTTCCTTCCCCACCCTTCTCTAATCCAAACTTGTGCTCCGTCTCTAATAACTTGGTTGTCGATGGGACGTTAAACACTGATCCTCTCCTCCTCCTCCACATCTTCGAGATTAATGTCACGTAGTCACTCCCGTCTTCTAAGACGACAACAGCCGTGTTCACAGGGCTTCTCTCTCACATTCATCCTTTGCTAAATACACGGACACGATGTCGCACCTCGCCTTGCCCTCTAAATCATCCGATCTTCATCCCACAAGTAATGTCTGGGATCTATCTAGAACAGCAGGTGACATGCAGCAATTACTGTCCTCACAATCTGAAACTTCCCGGGAGATTAAAACTGTGTGTCGGACCGAGACTCGAACTCGTGACCTTCGCCTGTCGCGGGCAAGTGCTCTACCATATGAGCTACCCAAGCACGACTCCCGCCCCGTTCTCGCAGCTTTACTTCCGCCAGTACTTCGTCTCCTACTTTCCAAACTTCACAGAAGCTCTCCTTCGAACCTTGCAGAAGGTCCCGAGTTAGAGTCTGTGTCCGGCACACAGTTCTAATGTGCCAGGAAGTTTCATATCAGCGCTCACTCCGCTGCAGAGTGAAAATTCTTTCTCTACTCGCAATTTGATAAGCCTTGGGGATCTAATAATAAATGAGCGGCTTCGGTTCGATATAACAACCCAAAAACACTTGTTAACTTTGTTCCTTCCCGAATGGAGACAACCGAGCGAGGTGGCGCAGTGGTTAGCACATTGGACTCGCATTCGGGAGGACGACGGTTCAATCCCGTCTCCGGCCATCCTGATTTAGGTTTTTCGTGATTTCGCTTCAGGCAAATGCAGGGATGGTTCCTTTGAAAGGGCACGGCCGATTTCCTTCCCCATCCTTCCCTCACCCGAGCTTGCGCTCCGTCTCTATTGACCTCGTTGTCGACGGGACGTTAAACACTAATCTCCTCCTCCTCCGAATGGAGACAGTTAACAAGGTCTGATGTCGCGTTCACTATTTTAGTGTGGTTTCATGGTCAGTGACTGATTTTTGTACTTTTTTACATCTGCACCACAATCCACAAGTTGCCTAACGGTGTGTGGCGGAGAGTATTTTTTGTAGCACTAACTGAGCCCTCCATTCCTGTTGCATGCGAATACCGCATAAGAAGAATGATTGTCTGTAAGCCTCTGTTTTGGTTCTACTTTCTCTAATTTTGTGTGTGTGTGTGTGTTTGTGTGTGTGTGTGTGTGTGTGTGTGTGTGTGTGTGTGTGTGTGTGTGCGGGGAGGGGGAGGAGGGGGGGAATAATAGGTTGTCCGAATCTTCCCGGAAAGTGTTTCCTCGAAATTTCAGTAATAAATCCTTCAGTGATGCACAACACCTCACTTGTAACGTCTGCCAATGGAGTTTGTCGAGCAACTCCGTTACGCTTTCGCGCCAGCTACACGATCCCGTGACGAAACGCCTCGATCTCGTTGGATCTTCTCTACCTCTTCTATCAGTCCTACCAGCTAGAGATCCCAAAAGACGAACAGTACTCAACAAGCGGTCGAACAACTGCCTCATAAGCCATTTCCTTCGTGGATGAGTTACATTTCCTTAGGATTCTACCTATAAATCTGAGTCTGGCATCTGCTCTTCCCATTGTTTTTTTTTTTTTTATCTGGTCATTACATTTAAGATCGCTCTAGATAGATACTTGTAGATATTTTACACTATATACTGTTTCCAGCGGTTTGTCGGCAATAGTGTAGCTGTACAGTAGTGGATTTCTTTTCCTATGCACGCGCAATTTATTACATTTATCTACGTTCAGGTCAACTGCCAGAGCCTGCACCATTCATCAATTCTCTGGAGGTCATTTTGCAAATTTTACTATCTTCTGGCGTTGCTGCTTTGTTATAGACAAAGCCTTAAAGAGCATCCGACTTTTTCTACTAGATCATTTATATAAATATTGTAAACACTGACAGTCCTATCAGACTTCCTAGGGGTACTCCAGAAATTATCTTTACACCTGCCGATCCGGTTCCATTAAGAGCGATGTGTTGAGTTCTTTCTGCAAGGAAGTCTTGAATCCAGTTACAAATCTTCTCCGAAATTGGGTGAGCTCGTTTTTTTTTTTTCACTAAACGGCAGTGCGGGACGATATCACATGCCTTGCTGAAGTCGTTGTCTACGGCACTGTAGATCTCATGGAGGAACAAAGGGATGTGAGATCCATGTTGATTTTTATAGGGGACATTTTAATTCTCCATAAACGTCATAATTCTTGAGCATAGAACATGCTCAAAAATTCTACAACAGATTGACGTCGACGATGTAGGTCTCTAATTGCGTATATCTGTCCTACCGCCATTCTTAAAATAACGGGAATGACCTGCGCTTTCTTCCAGTTACTAGGTACCCTTCGTTGGTCAAGCGATCTACGACAAATTGCTACTTCAAGGGAAGCATGAATTTTCGCGTAATCTTCGTAGAACCTCTTAGATATCTCATACAGTCCTGACGCTTTTACGATACTAAGCGATTGCAGTTGTGTTCCTTCCGCAATCGGTTATCTCAATATCTGCCACTTCGACTTTAGTACGACGACTGAAAGGAGGTACCATGTTACTATCTTCGGCGGTGAAACCATTTCGGTAGACCGAATTCAGTATTTTTTATCATTGTGCTTGGTTCTCGGTTTCAAGGCTAACACATTCTTCAAATGTTGTTGTTGTTTTGGTCTTCAGTCCTGAACTGCTTTGATGCAGCTCTCCATGCTACTCTATCCTGTGAAAGCTTCTTCATCTCCCAGTACCTACTGCAACCTACATCCTTCTGAATCTGCTTAGTGTATTCATCTCTTGGTCTCCCTCTACGATTTTTACCCTCCACGCTGCCCTCCAATGATAAATTTGTGATCCCTTGATGCCTCAAAACATGTCCTACCAATCGGTCCCTTCTTCTGGTCAAGTTGTGCCACAAACTCCTCTTCTCCCCAATTCTATTCAATACCTCCTCATTAGTAATGTGATCTACCCATCTAATCTTCAGCATTCTTCTGTAGCACCACATTTCGAAAGCTTCTATTCTCTTCTTGTCCAAACTATTTATCATCCATGTTTCACTTCCATACGTGGCTACACTCCATACAAATACTTTCAGAAACGACTTCCTGACACTTAAATCTATACTCGATGTTAACAAATTTCTCTTCTTCAGAAACGCTTTCCTTGCCATTGCCAGTCTACATTTTATATCCTCTCTACTTCGACCATCATCAGTTATTTTGCTCCCTAAGTAGCAAAACTCCGTTACTACTTTAAGTGTCTCATTTCCTAACCTAATTCCCTCAGCATCACCCGATTTCATTTGACTACATGCCATTATCCTCGTTATGCTTTTGTTGATGTTCATCTTATACCCTCCTTTCAAGACACTGTCCATTCCGTTCAACTGCTCTTCCAAGTCCTTTACTGTCTCTGACAGAATTACAATGTCATCGACAAACCTCAAAGTTTTCATTTCTTCTCCATGAATTTTAATACCTACTCCGAATTTTTCTTTTGTTTCCTTTACTGCTTGCTCAATATACAGATTGAATAACATCGGGGAGAAGCTACAACCATGTCTCACTCCCTTCCCAACCACTGCTTCCATTTCATACCCCTCGACTCTTATAACTGCCAACTGCTTTCTGTACAAATTGTAAATAGCCTTACGCTCACTGTATTTTACCCCTGTCACCTTCAGAATTTGAAATAGAGTATTCCAGTCAACATTGTCAAAAGCTTTCTCTAAGCCTACAAATGCTAGAAACGTAGGTTTGCCTTTTCTAAATCTTTCTTCTAAGATAAGTCGTAAGGTCAGTATTACCTCACGGGTTCCAACATTTCTGCGGAATCCAAACTGATCTTCCCCAAGGTCCGCTTCTACCAGTTTTTCCATTCGTCTGTAAAGAATTCGCGTTATTATTTTGCAGCTGTGACTTATTAAACTGATAGTTCGGTAATTTTCACATCTGTCAACACCTGCTTTCTTTGGGATTGGAATTATTATATTCTTCTTGAAGTCTGAGAGTATTTCGCCTATCTCATACATCTTGCTCACCAGATGGTAGAGTTTTGTCATGACTGGCTCTCCCAAGGCCGTCAGTAGTTCTAATGGAATGTTGTCTACTCCCGGGGCCTTGTTTCGACTCAGGTCTTTCAGTGCTCTGTCAAACTCTACACGCAGTATCGTATCACACATTTTGTCTTCATCTACATCCTCTTCCTTTTCCATAATATCCTTGTATAGACCCTCTATATACTCCTTCCACCTTTCTGCTTTCCCTTCTTTGCTTAGAACTGGGTTTCCATCTGAGCCCTTGATGTTCATACAAGTGGTTCTCTTATCTCCAAAGGTCTCTTTAATTTTCCTGTAGGCAGTATCTATCTTCCCTCTAGTGAGATAAGCCTCTACATCCTTACATTTGTCCTCTATCCATCCCTGCTTAGCCATTTTGCACTTCCTGTCGATCTCATTTTTGAGACGTCTGTATTCCTTTTAGCCTGCTTCATTTACTGCATTTTTATATTTTCTCCTTTCATCAGTTAAATTCAATATTTATTCTGTCACCCAATGATTTCTAGCAGCCCTCGTCTTTTTACCTACTTGATCCTCTGCTGCCTTCACTACTTCATCCCTCAAAGCTACCCATTCTTCTTCAACTGTATTTCTTTCCCCCATTCCTGTCAATTGCTCCCTTATGCTCTCCCTGAAACTCTGTACAACCTCTGGTTCTTTCAGTTTATCCAGGTACCATCTCCTTAAATTCCCACCTTTTTGCAGTTTCTTCAGTTTTAATCTACAGGTCATAACCAATATATTGTGGTCACAGTCCACATCTGCCCCTGGAAATGTCTTACAATTTAAAACCTGGTTCCTAAATCTCTGTCTTACCATTATATAATCTATCTGATACCTTTTAGTATCTCCAGGCTTCTTCCATGTATACAGCCTTCTTTTATGATTCTTGAACCAAGTGTTACCTATGATTAAGTTGTGCTCTGTGCAAAATTCTATCAGACGGCTTCCCTTTCATTTTTCCCCCCAATCCGTGTTCACCTACTATGTTTCCTTCTCTCCCTTTTCCTACTGACGAATTCCAGTCACCCATGACTATTAAATTTTCGTCTCCCTTCACTATCTGAATAATTTCTTTTATTTGAACATACATTTCTTCAATTTCTTCCTCATCTGCAGAGCTAGTTGGCATATAAACTTGTACTACTGTAGTAGGCATGGGCTTTGTGTCTATCGTGGCCACAATAATGCGTTCACTATGCTGTTTGTAGTAGCTTATCCGCATTCCTATTTTTTATTTATTATTAAACCTACTCCTGCATTATCCCTATTTGATTTTGTATTTATAACTCTGTATTCACCTGACCAAAAGTCTTGTTCCTCCTGCCACCGAACTTAACTAATTCCCACTATATCTAACTTTAACCTATCCATTTCCCTTTTTAAATTTTCTAACCTACCTGCCCGATTATGAGATCTGACATTCCACGCTCCGATCCGTAGAACGCCAGTTTTCTTTCTCCTGATAACGACGTCCTCCTGAGTAGTCCCCGCCCGGAGATCCGAATGGGGGACTATTTTACCTCCGGAATATTTTACCCAAGAGGACGCCATCATCATTTAATCATACAGTAAAGCTGCATGCCCTCGGGAAAAATTACGGCTGTAGTTTCCCCTTGCTTTCAGCCGTTCGCAGTACCAGCACAGCAAGGCCGTTTTGGTTAATGTTACAAGGTCAGATCAGTCAATCATCCAGACTGTTGCCCCTGCGACTACTGAAAAGGCTGCTGCCCCTCTTCAGGAACCACACGTTTGTCTGGCATCTCAACAGATACCCCTCCGTTGTGGTTGCACCTACGGTACGGCTATCTGTATCGCTGAGGCACGCAAGCCTCCCCACCAACGGCAAGGTCCATGGTTCATGGGGGGATTCCTCAAATAAGAATCGATATATGTTAGCCGTTGTGGTCTAACGCCCTAGAGTTTGGCTATGGAGGTCGCGGGTTCAATTCCGGCTAGCAGCTGGGATTCTTCTCCTTTCTGTTGCTTCAGGATGACCCCAAGTGCTCTGAGCCTGTTATGAAGCTGGTTGTCGTCATTTTCTGTCGGGGCTTAAAGGCGGGCGGGTGCTCGCCACCCTCCTATACTAGTGCCGCGGATAATGATAGCCTGCACTTTGCCTGCATTCAGGCCAGAAGCCCTTTCACGGGTTGATCACCACACACTTCACCGCTTTCTTTTACCTTTGTTTTAGATCGAAAATTCTATATATATACATCTACATCTACATCTACATATGTACCCCGCTAGCCACCAAGCGGTGTGTGGCTGAGGGCACAATTTGCGCCAAAGTCATATTTCACCCCCTCTGTTCCACTCGCGGATCGTGCGAGAGAAAAACGATTATCTGAACGCCTCAGTACGAGCTCTAATTCCCCTTTTCTTTGAATGGTGATCATTTGCGATTTGAAAGTTGGTGATAATAATAGCCGGCCGGGGTGGACGAGCGGTCCTAGGCGCTACAGTCTGGAACCGCGCGACCGCTACGGTCGCAGGTTCGAATCCTGCCTCGGGGATGAATATGTGTGACGTCCTTAAGTTAGTTAGGTTTAAGTAGCTCTACGGTCTAGCGGACTGATGACCTCAGGAGTTAAGTCCCATAGTGCTCAGAGCAATTTGAACCATTTGGTAATAACACATGCTCCACATCCTCGGCGAAGATCGGATTTTGGAATTTAGTGAGCAACCCCTTCCGTTTAGCGCGTCGTGTATCTGCAAGTGTGTCCCACTTCAAACTTTCTTTGAGATTGTAACGCTCTCGCGCTGGCTAAATGTACCAGCCACGAATCTTGCTGCTCTTCTTTGGACCTTCCCAAAATCTTGAATCAGACCCACCTGGTAAGGCTCCCATACAGACGAACAATACTCTAATACTGGACGAACTAACGTATTGTAAGCAATTTCCTTTGTTGAAGGACTGCATTGCTTCAGGATTCTACCAATAAACAGCAATCTAGAATTCGCCTTACCCGTTACTTGTGTAATCTGATCATTCCATTTGAGATCGTTTCGAATAGTCACACCCAGATACTTGATGGATGTTGTCCGCAGCTCGTGGTCGTGCGGTAGCGTTCTCGCTTCTTGTGCCCTGGTTCCCGGGTTCGATTTCCGGCGGGGTCAGGGATTGTTTCTGCCTCGTGATGACTGGGTGTTGTGTGGTGTCCTTAGGTTGGTTAGGTTTAAATAGTTCTAGGGGACTGATGAGCATAGCTGTCAAGTCCCATAGTGCTCAGAGCCATTTGAACCATTTTTGACGGATTTTACCGCTTCCAAAGACTGGACATTTATTTTATATTCGTACATTAATGAGGATTTTCGTCTTGTTATACGCAGTAGGTTACACTTACTAATGTTGAGAGATAACTGCCAATCATTACACCACGCATTTATTTTCTGCAATTATGGCATCAATCTGGGAGCCTGTTGTATATCATGCACAAAGAGGGCCAGCTGTGTCTCGAATGACCGCTGTTTCCTAAAACCGTACTGGTTTCTGCAGATGAGCTTTTCAGAGTCGAAGAAATATCGATGATTTACATTCAGCACATCGCAGCAGTGACATCACTCAGAGGGAAAGAGAACTTTGGTCCCTCTACGTAAGTATAACTGGGCACGCAGCTAGCGGCTCGGACCAAGGCGAGGTGCCGGGCACCTACGGAGCGTGCGGTCTGTCGGAGGCACACTCCGCTGTGACAAATAGCGCAGCGCAGCAGAGGGCGCCGGCTCTGCGACCCCAGGCCGCCCTGTTTAACTCTGTGCTCTTAAGCTGGTCGTTGACAAAGGAAAGTTAATTAGTACACAGTTAAGATCGGGCCGGGGGCCGGCACGGCTGCCGTCTGCTGTACGCTCGGCGCCGGGCGCTGGCGCTCCCCTACGCATCAAACGCACGTCCAGACGCGATCCTGTTTGTGCCGGGCGGTCCCCGCCCCAGCGGTGACGCGTCGCATTGTCCGCCAGCGCCGCCACCCCAGTACACCCCCGACCTCTCACGCAGTATTTGCGCAAACGCGCGACAGATCGACTCGTCGAGACCTGTGCCTGATTCCGAGTAATGCTGCTACCGCTGCCCCAAGACTACATGCAGACTCTTTTGAGCATTATTATCAGCACAAATGAGACGTTACTAATTTATGCCTACATCTTACCTGGCAATTTAGGGTCTTGAGGCTCTCCGTTACATCTGCGCGGACGTCCTTAGTGAGCCAGCATTACAACTGTTCAGACAACAAAGAGTTCATGCTCTCATGTCCACAGCTCGTGGCTAGCGTTGATCATGGGGTCCCGTGTTCAATTCCCGACCGGGTCGGGGATTTTCTCCGCTCCAGCACTGGGTCTTTGTGCTCTCCTTAGCATTTTATCATCATTCGGGAAGCTGGCGACACTGGGCAGTGAAAAGATTGAAAATGTGTACGGGCGCTGATAATCACGCAGTTGAGCGCCCCGCAAACCAAATATCATCAACATCATCATCATCACCTACAGGCAATGCTAGGAGAAAGTAAGTGTTCTGTCCGGTAGATTAATAGGGTACTATCGGATCAAACCAAATACTAGGAAGCGAATAAAGAGGAGAAAACGATTTCCTTTAACACGGCAAGAATCCTCCGCAATATTAATGTCAAACACGTGTTGCGCCCACTATCTAAGACTGCAGACGTGCTAAAATCAGTCAAGGATAATTTGTTATTTCGGAAGGACGGAATTTACAAAATAGTTTGCCAGTGCGGAATGGCTTACGTAGGTCAAACCACATGCAGCGTGAAAGAACGTTGCTCTGAACATCAAGGTTGCACACGCCTTTTGAAACCAAGCTACTACGCCTTGCCGAAAGTTGTATTTCCACTGTACATTCAATGGAGTATGACAAAACAATGCTTCTGACCGCAGCAATATCTTTTTGGGACCCCATTATTAAAGAATTTGTGGAAATACGCCTAGCAGAAAATCCTATGAACCGTGATACGGGCTGCCAGCTGGACAATTCGTGGAATCCTACGATCTCAACGATTTGTTCAAATCGAATACGACAGAGTGCACTAACGGTAACGGCAAGCGATAACGCAGAGGACAGCTGAGTGCTACTGTTCCACCAGCTACGGCGCTGCCACCGGCAACTGTGGTCCGTCTGTCAACTTGGTTTTGACTCTTGGGTTGAGTACTCACAATGCGCAACATATTGCGGAACGTAGAACGTCTTCGTCAGTCTTCGGTGGCTCATCAGGGGATGACTGGCAGGTGCCCTGTTGAAATGTCGTGGAATGTATTGAAAAATGACCAGCTGCAACCCCGAAATTAGTTTGAAGATTCAATGAGTAGAAAAAATTTTAAAATTCACGATATTACAATTGTTATTATTCACGTTTCGGCTCTACTGGACCACGCAAAAGGGTAATTTCAGAGTTTTGTTTCAGCTTTCCTTTGTACCAATTCTACTTTCATTCTCTAAGCATTCGTTCTTTTACGCTCGTTAGACGACGTTTTTCAGGCCATGCTGGCTTTTCTGAAAAGCCAATTGTCTTATGAATCAAACTGAATTTTTTTTTTGGTTTCTTCAAGAGCTTTTTAGTGGACTGATCCAGTTTGTTTCAGTTTTAGCTCCAATGCCACTTCGTTAGAATTCCACAGCCTGTCTCCTTTTTTTTTTTAATATGTCATAGAAATGTAGCTGCGTTTTTTCGCTTCTGTGTAAATTTTGGTGTATTTTCAATTTCTTTATATGCCTTTAGTCTTTATGTAACTTCTTCAGTTTACTTTATACGTAGAATTTTCCTAATTACTATGCGTTATTTCTTTTTCTCAGTCCCATAGATACGCTTTGGTTTGATGGGTGTATTCCAGTGTCTCATTTTTGTGTATTTTCAAAGGAATGTTTCGTTGTAGATGTTCTTATGGTTTTCAGCCCAGAGACTGGTTAGATGCTGCTCTCCATGCTATTCTATCCTCTTCAAGCCTCTTCATCTCCAAATAACTACAGAAACCTACATCCTTCTGAACCTGCGTAGTGTATTCATCACTTGGCCTCCCTATTCGATTTTTACCCTCCACGTTTCCCTCAAATATTAAATTGGTGACGCCTTGGTGCCTCAGAACGTATCGTACCAACCGATCCCTTCTTGTAGTCAAGATGTGCCACAAATTTCTCTTCTCCTCAATTCTGTTCAGTACGTCCTCATTAGTTACGCAATCTACCTATCTAATCTTCAGAGTTCTGTAGCACCACATTTTGAAAGCTTGTATTCTCTTCTTGTCTGCACTGTTTATCGTCCGTGTTTCACTTCCATACATGGCTACACTCCATACAAATACTTTTAGATCGGTATAGATATCTTTTGTAATTCTCAAAGCTGTTTTGTCTTCAGGACAACGAATGTCGTAAGCAGTCTCCTGAATGGTTTCGCTTAAGTATTTTAACTGACAAGCTCTCTCGGTTTCGCCATATTTTTCACAATTTCGAATGCCTGTTTCTTGCTAGACATGCATTTTCTTTTTTAAATGATAATTGGACACCTACTCTTCCTGCTGTTTATTTAAGAATTTCTAATCGTTTTGAGCTATTTGAATGTCCTGACATATACTCGCCAGGTCGTCTATTTAATATTAGTTCTTAATTTGGTTTTTCATTTATTTTATGCCCTAATTTTAGTATACTTTCCCTGTGACACTTTTCAAATGTGATGGAGAGAGTCTAACACCTTATCTCATTTATGTCCTTAATTTTCCAGAATTTGAAATAAAAGTATACAGTCCACACTATAATAAGTATAATGTGGTACATGAACAATATATAATGATTAAAATGCTGTTAATAATAATAATAATAATAATAATAATAATAATAACAACAGAAAGATCCACATTAAGCAGAAAGGAAGGAGGAAGGGGATTTATCGACATAAGAAACCTACATTATGGACAGGTAGACAATTTAAGAAAATTCTTTATACAAAGAGCAGAATCTAGCAAAATGCGCAAAGCAATCACTCATATAAATACATCGGCTACACCATTGCAATTTCATAACCACTTCTACAACCCTTTAGATCACATAACATCAACAGATACGAATAAAGTAAATTGGAAAAAGAAAACACTACACGGCAAGCACCAGTATCACCTAACACAGCCACAAATCGATCAAGACGCATCCAACATATGGCTAAGAAAGGGCAATATATACAGGGAGACGGAAGGATTCATGATTGCAATACAGAGCCGGCCGCGGTGGCTGAGCAGTTCTAGGTACTTCAGTCCGGAACCGCGCGACTGCTACGGTCGCAGGTTCGAATCCTGCCTCGGGCATGGATGTGTGTGCTGTCCTTAGCTTAGTTAGGTTTAAGTAGTTCTAAGTTCTAGGGGACTGATGACCTCAGATGTTAAGTCCCATAGTGCTCAGAGCCATTTGAACCATTTGCAAACAGGATCACACAATAAACACCAGATATTACAGCAAGCCTATTACAAAAGATCCCAATACCAATGCAGACTTTGTAAACAACAAATAGAAACAGTAGATCACATCACAAGCGGATGTACAATACTAGCAAATACAGAACACACCAGAAGACATGACAATGTAGCAAAAATAATGCATCAACAACTTGTCATGCAAAATAAACTAATAAAACAACACGTTCCCACAAACAAGTATGCACCACAAAATGTACTGAAGAATGAGTACAAATTATACTGGAACAGAACCATCATAACAGATAAAACAACACCACATAACAAACCTGACATCATACCCACCAATAAAAAGAAGAAATTATCACAACTAATCGAAATATCCGTACCCAATACAACAAATATACAGAAGGTAACAGGAGAAAAAATTGAAAAATACATCTGACTGGCTGAGGAAGTCAAGGACATGTGGCATCAGGATAAAGTTGACACTATCAACTACAGGAGTCATACCACACAATATCCATCAGTACATCAACGCAATACTGCTACATCCAAACTTATATATACAACTAAAGAAATCCGTAATTATTGATACATGTTCAATTACCCGAAAGTTCATAAATGCAATGTAACGTATACCGTACAGTTAAAAGGAAGTCACGCTTGATCAAGGTTCGCGTCACTTTCCATTTTTAACCAGACATAACGTCTGAGAAAGGAAAGAATTAATAATAATAATAATAATAATACTTAGCAATAAGCATTTGGAATTTAGGAAGTGTCAGTCTTATTAAAATCCTGTTAAGCAGTTTCCTCCTAGCTCTCTTTCCGAATGTAAATAATGACGTAGAAAAGAAATTTGTGGCCGCGTTGCGGAAGGAGTTAATGTGGAGAAGAAGTTGACTGGTCAGAGGAGGAGCGAAAATTAGTGGGATAAGATTAGCAAATGAGGCGGAAGGAAGAAATTAAAAATAGAAAGGGATGAGAAAAGAATGAATAGTATAGGATGTGGTAGAGAGAGAGTGGTACCCTGTTCGATGGAAGGAAATAGCTAAGATATGCTCAGACGGAAGTTGCACCGATTATAGCAGATAAAGCTTTAATCACCTCTTGAATGCAAAGTGGCTTTCGATAAGACGTAAGTTACGGCTAATTTGTTCTGTACTCGTAAGGCTGAAATGAAGGAGGGGATGGAAACAGATGTAGTGTCGTCCAGAGGTACAGTCAATGGGCGGGACATATCTGATCTGGCACTGTAGTTATGGAATGATGACGGGTATCCATATACATTATAAAAACGGGTGTATATGTGTTTTTATGTTCCACGTCTCCTACTAAAGTACTGGATCGAATTCAGCCACACTTGGTACGCACATCACTTGCTGTCTGGAAAGAATCGCTGTCGGGGTAAGAAGCACTTTCCTATCAAGTGCGTGGGGGTGAAAAAGAAGTGTAGCCCATGACGCACAAATAAAGAGATTTTGTTCATCCAGTAATTGAGAATTAGAATACTTAGCGTCTTGCAACAAACTTTACACATAATTTCAAACCTCTGGAAAGTTTTTCTCGCTGACAGCCCGACAAAATTATGAAAGGGAACAAGTTTCTCGGTTACTACATTTCCGGTTTTTATGCATTAAAACTGCCACATCACACATGACGCTTTAATATATTACTTCCTTACTACTAACAGTACTCACAACACATTTGGTAGGGAGTATTGACATATACCGCTGAATGTATCTACAAAACTAACTCGTTGTACGAAACATGGTTCAGCAGATATGAGAACTTAAACACTGCACTACGTGAAAACGAAAGTGCACAGTGAAATTCACTAGCGATACAGGTGAACTATCTGTACAAAAATGTGTGAAATATGTTAAATATGTGTGACATGTGAGTATTTGGGAATAGCTAAAGGTAAAAGCTTCTCCTAAATCCTAGATGGATTTCAACCCATCTTAGTACACATACCACCTGGAAAGAACTACTGTGTGGGTAAAAACCATCAACCCTCTACTGGAGTAGGGGAGATAACGTGGAGAGAGAAGGCGTTAGTAGGAGACGGATAGACAGGCAGAGGAAGGAGGAGGTGGACAGAGAAAGGAAAGCGCAGGAGATGTACATATAGAGGGAGGAGGTGGAGGAGGAGGAGGACGATGAGATGGAGAGGGGGAGGGAGACAGGGATGAACAGAGACAGGGGGAGGAAGAAATGGAGAGAAAAGAAGGAGAAGGAGATGGACAAAGAGAGAGTGGGAGGGAGGGAGGGAAAAGGAGATGGAGAGAGACAAGGTGGGGAATAGATGGACTAATAGGAGAATGGAATAAATACACACGCGGGCAACGCCGTGTACTCAACTAGTTTTAGATATATGGAGAGAGGTACGGAGGACACCACTGGCTAAAACGTCGATAAGAGAACAGAGAGCGAGACAAAATCGCGTCACCTTTCCGGTCGTAGCCATCCTCAACGTAGGAAGCACTAACATAACCAATAAAAACACGTATCTTACGCAAGCATTCAGTGCTGACTCGACTCGTCTGGAGTTTTCTCTAGTTGTGGTCTTCGAACTACATCACAGCACTAAAGATTTGGCAGGGTTAAAGGCTGGAGTAATTTTTGGTTGACTCAAGATTTAGACTACTGATTTTTAGATCTTTAAAGAGAGATTTCCTTCATGTTATGACTGTTCATGCCATTTCAGAGATATGTTACAGTGTTTTTGGTAGGGTGACTGCATAGTATCAAGAGGAATTGGAGGAAATGTTTCATGAGCATTTCCGCTTATCAACTTTCGGTGTGAAGTCAGGATGATCTTCGACTTCTTACTGTTTAGTGTAAGACACAGGATTTGGGCCGATCGTGACACGGAACAAAAGTCATCGTTCAGTAATGTTGTTAGGGCTGGTGTATCTTGGGGTCGACGGGACGTTAAACTCCCATTTCCGGCGAATCGTTTCTTAGATAAATGCGATTTGAATAAACTACTCTTTTCACAAAACTGTCTGACAAATCCTTTTACAAACATTCGGTCGCTTTTCTTCACACCGAAACAACAAAAAAGTCAAATTGTCTTTTATTTATTAATGTAACAGGACAATATGTTACCAATTTCTCACGTCAGAAACTCGTAACAAATGTTCAAAATGCTCTCCGCTTGCTTCTACATACACTTACATGAATGCAACAAAACTGTCAGATATCACTGGAGAGTGTCAAATGGTTTCACAGGATTCACTGACAAGGGCACGAAGCCTCTCTTCTCTAGAAACGTTTGCTACATATATCGACTATTCCACATACCCATACTGACAACAAAGCGAAGGGTTGATGACGGCAACCCGTGCAGGCCATGACACTAACCCTCCCCTGCCTATCTGTCGGGCAGTTTGTTTATACAGGGTCTATCGTAATTGATGGCTAAAACTAACAGGCGTGAATGTATACGGTAATGGAAGCAATAACGTTCCTGTAAACATGTGTCCGCAAATGAGCCACTTACGAGGTAACTGCGAGGAGCCATTGACTTCAGTTTGAAATGGTGTCCTAGTCACTAAAACTGTATTTGAAAAGTGAACTTTCCGATTAACTCCCCGTGTAACTGTGCTCAAATTTCACACACTGCCTACCTTTCCGAGAAATACAATACTACTACAACATGTCAGAATACGAGTATAATATTTTCGAGCAGTCTCCCGAACGGTTTAAAGTGCACGCCACCACTTCTTCTCCCGTCCCATCCTCTTGATCTCAGAGTTACAGGTATACTTAGCCTCCCGATTATTTGTTGGACATATTCCAGTCTCTGTCTTCACCTCCAGTTTTCCTCTCTACGGTTCGCACTAGCATCGTGGAAGTTACGTGTTAACACATGCCCTATCGTAGGTCCCTTCTTCTTATCAATGTTTTTCATATGTTTCTGTCTTCACCGATTCTAGGGGAAATTTCCTCATTTCTTATAAGCCGACTTCAGCTGCAGTATCCTTCTCAAACATCACATCTCAAATCCTTCCTTTGTCTTCTTTTCCTGTTTCCTCTCACTGCACGATTTAGTTCCAGACATGCATTGTGATTCAGCTGCCCCCACCGCTGTCTTTTCATGCAACCCGCCATGTTATACTCGGCCTAAATGAACCACGCGCGCGATTTTTATATCCTCTCGCTCGCTAAAAGCAAACTCTTGCTCCTTTAAAAAAATATTGCAGAATATGTCTCTGGAGGCCACATTTTTCGAGTTATTCAAGTGACCTTCAACCGCACTTACACCCCACACTCATCCCTCACCAGTCAGGATTTCCAGTATGTTCTTCGTGGCACTCTCTGCTACCAATGTACAAAAAATTGTGACTACACAAACTATTTACGATATTCGACCTTTTTTGGTCTCTATTTTTATGGATTTGGCTTTTACGCCACCAGCGTAATCGGCTTTTTCGTTAACATGAAACGTGACACTGAAGGTAGTGAAGGAAAAATACTTTTGTAAACGTTACGCTGAAACTAATTACATTGACAATTCGATCCAAACTTAACCTTTTTCGTAGTCAGAAAGCCTGACGAATAAAACGATGTAACCGTTTATTTTATGCTGTTAAAATTCACAGTATGGTTAGGTAAAATAACAGAAACTCTATCTTCTCCTATAGTTTTCGCTGTGCGCTCCCCACTAGCACCACAATTTGTATGTGTTCGACTAAGCCTGTGGCGTAATAAGTCCAATCAATGATAATCAAAGAAAGTAGAATGTGGGAAATAAGTCGTGCCATCGTAATTTTTGTGCAGTGGTAGTAAAGAGTGCGATAAACAACACACTAGAAGCCCACACCCGTTCGGGAATGGGGGTGCGTTTGAAGCTAATTTTTGTACGTATTTCTTGAATAACTCCAAAACTACGTCCTCTAGCGAAAACTTATTCCTGGACAAAATTTAACTACACTAAATTTCCTACAAAAATATCTTGTTCATTTTTTTTCTGTAGGGCTATTAGTTTGAGCATAGCGTGTGGTTTATGGAGGCCACATATAACATTGCGGGTTGCATAAAACGACAGCAGTAGGGGCTGCTGAATCGCACTGTATATTCTCAGAAATTTCTTCGTCAAATTAACTCCCACGTTTGACACTAGTAGACTTTCCTTGGTGAGTAATGCCCTTTTTGTCTATGCTAATTAGTTTCTTTTATATCGAGCAAGGTGGCACAATGGTTAGCACAATGGAATCCTGGAGAACGACAGATTAAATCCGCGTCCTACCATCCAGATTTAGATTTTCCGTGGTTTCCCTAAAGCGTTCCAGACAAATTCCGGGATTGTTTCTTTTGTAAGTCGCACTACTGTGACAATTGTTCAAAGGCACGTAATTTGATTAGAAGTCGCTTTTGAGCTGCGGTGTCAAAAGCCTTCTGGGAATTTAACTACACTCCTGGAAATGGAAAAAAGAACACATTGACACCGGTGTGTCAGACCCACCATACTTGCTCCGGACACTGCGAGAGAGCTGTACAAGCAATGATCACACGCACGGCACAGCGGACACACCAGGAACCGCGGTGTTGGCCGTCGAATGGCGCTAGCTGCGCAGCATTTGTGCACCGCCGCCGTCAGTGTCAGCCAGTTTGCCGTGGCATACGCAGCTCCATCGCAGTCTTTAACACTGGTAGCATGCCACGACAGCGTGGACGTGAACCGTATGTGCAGTTGACGGACTTTAAGCGAGGGCGTATAGTGGGCATGCGGGAGGCCGGGTGGACGTACCGCCGAATTGCTGAACACGTGGGGCGTGAGGTCTCCACAGTACATCGATGTTGTCGCTAGTGGTCGGCGGAAGGTGCACGTGCCCGTCGACCTGGGACCGGACCGCAGCGACGCACGGATGCACGCCAAGACCGTAGGATCCTACGCAGTGCCGTAGGGGACCGCGCCGCCACTTCACAGCAAATTAGGGACACTGTTGCTCCTGGGGTATCGGCGAGGACCATTCGCAACCGTCTCCATGAAGCTTGGCTACGGTCCCGCACACTGTTAGGCCGTCTTCCGCTCACGCCCCAACATCGTGCAGCCCGCCTCCAGTGGTGTCGCGACAGGCGTGAATGGAGGGACGAATGGAGACGTGTCGTCTTCAGCGATGGGAGTCGCTTCTGCCTTGGTGCCAATGATGGTCGTATGCGTGTTTGGCGCCGTGCAGGTGAGCGCCACAATCAGGACTGCATACGACCGAGGCACACAGGGCCAACACCCGGCATCATGGTGTGGGGAGCGATCTCCTACACTGGCCGTACACCTCTGGTGATCGTCGTGGGGACACTGAATAGTGTACAGTACATCCAAACCGTCATCGAACCCATCGTTCTACCATTCCTAGACCGGCAAGGGAACTTGCTGTTCGAACAGGACAATGCACGTCCACATGTATCCCGTGCCACCCAACGTGCTCTAGAAGGTGTAAGTCAACTACCCTGGCCAGCAAGATCTCCGGATCTGCCCCCCATTGAGCATGTTTGGGACTGGATGAAGCGTCGTCTCACGCGGTCTGCACGTCCAGCACGAACGCTGGTCCAACTGAGGCTCCAGGTGGAAATGGCATGGCAAGCCGTTCCACAGGACTACATCCAGCATCTCTACGATCGTCTCCATGGGAGTATAGCAGCCTCCATTGCTGCGAAAGGTGGATATACACTGTACTAGTGCCGACATTGTGCATGCTCTGTTGCCTGTGTCTATGTGCCTGTGGTTCTGTCAGTGTGATCATGTGATGTATCTGACCCCAGGAATGTGTCAATAAAGTTTCCCCTTCCTGGGACAATGAATTCACGGTGTTCTTATTTCAATTTCCAGGAGTGTACGTGGAATCAGTTTGACGTCCCCTGTCAGTAGCACTCATTCCTTCGTGGTGATTTGGCAGCCTCATGCTGAACGTAATGTTTTGACGAAAACAAAACATTGCTGCGGCCCGTTTTCCGGGATAAATAACCAGAGAACAGTTACTGGTTCCAACCGGCCACACTTAGTTGTGAGGCTACGTGGCGGGATACCGAGAGGACGGGACTCGTGCAGAAAGGAGCAGGCGGCGCCGGTGGCAGGTCGCAGGGCCAGATAAGCTGCAACCGATCTTTTCACTTAGGCCCGTGCCTGGCCTCCGCGCCGCCGTAATCCCGCCACAATGGCGGGCGGCTCGTTATCCGTCAAAGACGCCGCCGCGCCACCAGCTCCCACCAGCAGCTATCTGCCGGCATTGTCGGCCGCACCGCAGGTAGCATCCCGGACAGGGCACGGGACACAGGGAGGCTGCGATCCTGTCAGCGCTACCCTCTGCACCGCGAGCTGCCAGCCGGGGACATTCCGCGCCGACGCCGACTTGCCTGTGGAGCACACTCACAGACCAGAAACGACACACCTACACCTAACTGCAATGTACAAGAAGGAATCATCATCTCTCCATGCGCTACAAAAATATAAACAGCTCTCCCTTCTTGACCTGAAAAACAAACATGTGCGTACACTTGTACGAGGGGCGTTTGAAATGTCCGTGCAAAGTCCAAGAGATGGAACCATCGGCGCGTATCGGGGTGATGTTTAGTTAGTAGCATCTTTGAAAAGAACGCACACCATGTTTCAGTCATATTGGTCTATTTTTGTGTGTTTGCATTCGTGTGATCCAAGGAAGTCCAGTGATTGTAAAAAAAAATGGTCGAAAAAGAATTTCGTGTGATGATTAAACATAACTTTATGCAAGGCAAAACGCCTCAGGAGACTAAAGAGAAGCTTGATAAACATACGGTGACTCTGCAACTTCGATTAGAACAGTTTATTAGTGGTTTCAAAATTTTAGGAATGGCCATATGGGCACAAGTGATGCTGAACGTTCTGGACGCCATGTGGAGGTTACGACTCCAGAAATCATTGATAAAATCCATGGTATGGTGATGGATCACAAAAGAGTTAACGTGCATGAGATTGCTAATGCTGTGGGCATCTCGAATGAACGGGTACATAATATTTTGCATAAACATTTAGACTTGAGAAAGCTAATCGCAAGATGGGTTCCACGATTGCACACGCTTGACCAAAAACGGAATCGTGTGAAGTGTTGCGATGATTGTTTGCAGCTGTTCAGGAAGAATCCGCAGGACTTTAAGCGTCGTTTCGTCACTGTGAATAAAACATGGACACATTACTATACTCCCGAGACCAAACAACAATGTCAATAATGGATTACCAAGGGAGAATCTGCACCAAAAAAGGCGAAGACCATTCCTTCGGCCGGAAAGGTTATGGCGATTGTCTTTTGGGTTTCGCAAGGGATAATCCTCATCGATTATCTTGAAAAAGGTAAAACTATTACACGTGCATATTATTCATCGTTATTGGGACGTTTGAAAACCGAGCTGCAATAAAAACGCCGGCGAATGGAATGCAAAAAAGTCATTTTCATTACGACAATGCACCAGCACACACCTCAGCAGTTGTGGTCGCAAAATTACTGGAAATAGGATTCCAACTCGTTTCACATCCCCCCTATTCTCCAGACTGGCTCCCTCGGACTAAAATTTGTTCCCAATTTGAAGAAATGGCTGGCGAGACAAAGATTTTATTCAAACGAGGAGGTTATTGCAGCAGCTAATAACTATTTTGCAGACTTCGACAATTCCTATTATTCGGAAGGGATCAACAAATTAGAACAGCGTTGCACGAGACGTAAAAGTCTAAGAGGAGGCTACGTCGAAAAATAAAATAAGGTTTACACCAAACACGTAACTAGTTTTTATTTTTGCACGAACTTCCCAAACGCCCCTCGTACTTCCAATTACTTATTCCACTTCGTTATCCTGCAAGGACATTTTTGGAAAGCGTGCGAAGCCTGGAACTGATTAAGAACTGCTGTGTTCGATATATCTATGACTTTCGACTCTTCTATCATATTTCACCATCATATGCACAGGTACCCTAGCTGCGTGCGAACAACGGTAGTGATTTCCATACACTCAATCTCCTCTATTGTGTTATCAACGTACACTGTCCATCACATCTCTCCTCTGCCTTAAAGCACTTGTCTCAACAACATGGCAGAAACACCCGTCCCCACAGAGCAAAATTCTGTTCCACTTCACTGTTGATCCACTTCCTTTAAGCTATTTTCAGTAGCAGAAACCTGACTCTGGAATATCCTCCCGCATTGTATTAGAGAACTAAACAACATCTCCGGTTTCCAAACACAGGTGATGACGTATCTACTGAAGCAACAATAATGACTACATTGTCCCAGTACATCCTTTACATCCTGTCACCAATCCGATGTTCCTTATTTCCAAGCGTTCTTAGCTAACGCATTCTTCTTAAATTTCCCTTCCCCAGAACTCACTATATCAGAAAATACCTGTACTCCTATAAATTCTTTTTATATCTGCCACTGTCATTATTATGATTATTACTGTTACTGGAAGTAGCAGTAGTAGAACTACTGCCAGTATTAACTTCATTACTTCTTACTACTATTTATCTATATTGTCTCTGCAAACCTCAAATCATTTTATTACTATTTATCATATTAAAACTATTGTTATTTCTTAGGTTACTACGATACAAAAAACACACTGTCTGTGTGAAACCCTGCCCAATGCGAGAGTGGACGTGAATGTCCTAATCTGATTAAGTTAAATACACAAATAAATACAACGTATTCCGCAATCAGTCATGAATTAGAAAGTCTTCCCTTCATAGGTGGAGCTTGAGAATCTATACTCTGCAAATCACTGTCAAGCGCATGGCAGGCCGTTCTGCACTTTGACGCTGTAATGTACGGGAAACTGCCATCGTTGAGTGACTATAGAAAACTACGGAATTTCTGTTTCGTGTAACGAGTGGCACCTCGCTCTAAATGTGAAAAAAACCGACGTTGAAGCAGATGACTAGGATAAGGAATCCTGTAATCTTCGAAAACAGATTAGTGGTGTGCTGGTTGAAATAGTCTCTTTGATTAAATATCTAGGCATAACGTTGTAAAGCGATACGACATGGATCGATGATATCAGATTTTAGCCCCCACCAATACCTCACCCCCCCCTCCCCCTATAATCCACACCCTGACCTATCCCAAAGGCCACTCCTCCTCCATAGATACTATGACCAGTCCGCCCTCCTTACACCACCACGTTCCTGCCATCCTCGCTGGCCAACGTTTTCCCCTTCAACAACGGACTTTCTCACAAGGAGGGTCCTTCTAATTTTAGTGCCAGGAAACTGCTTCTTTTAATTATCAGTGTTCGGCATCACGTTTTAAATATGCTCTTACTGTGTTTTGTTTTACCTTTTACTATTACTGTTTGTAACTAAAAGAACAGGAAATCGCACCTCTTATATACGAGGGTTGCCCAGAAAGTAATGCACCGCATTTTTGTCTTCAACAATTCTTTATTGTGCATAATGAGAATTACACACATGAAAGAATGGTGTCTTATCTAGACACCCTATTTTTCCACGTAATCTCCATCCAGTTCTATGGCCTGCCTCCAGGACGAAAGAAGGCTGTCCATGCCCTGTCGGTACCAATCCGTGTCCTGGTGGCGGAGCCAGTGCTTCACTGTGTGAATCACCGCATCGTCCTCAAAATGTCTTCCACGAGCGGATCTTTTAATGGCCCAAACAAGTGGAATTTCGAGGGGGCTACATCAGCTGCGACAGGTGTGACAGCCGTGGATGGTCTCCCCGATCGCTGCAACTCGTGGAGCTCCGCCGAACCACCTTCTGATGACCTCTCTCTCCGTGGCCAGCGAATAACTGTACTTCTGTCGACAGCAGATGCTCCATAGATTTTACACAAGCGTTTGTGAATATTCCCCATAGTTTCTTTCTCTGCAGTGAGGAATTCAATGATGGCACATTGCTTGTAACGTACATCACCTAGAGACGCCATTTCGAAACTGTCCTGCAGCTACGCTGTTAGAAGGAAAGAAACTTGGCGCGCTCACTGAGGAAACTTCAAACAATACATAAGTAACGTCTCGCATTCGTAGCATTGTTTCCGACTGAAAAAAAAGCGGTGCATTAGGGGGAAAAAATGCGGTGCATTACTTCCTGGGCAACCCTCATATATAGAAACGTACATTTCGTTTTCTCCTTTATAAAGTTTAAATTTGTTGTACATATCTCACCTTTCGGTTTCTTGTTTTCACTTTTATTTTTTGTCGATTGGTTGAAGAACGGGTTGGATGTACCGCTGACATCCCAACCATTGCCATGTGGAGCGTTGGGGGATGAAATAACAATAAAGAAAAAGAAAGACGAAGGCCGAGGCAAACACTAAACAGTCACTCCATTTTTATTCCTTTGACGTGCTTACAACACGTAAGGAATTTTGAGTATCTTTTAAAACAGATTTTCGCGTCTCCAAAGTAAAACAAAAAAAGTGGCTCAAATGGCTCTGAGCCCTATGGGACTTAACATCTGTGGTCATCAGTCCCCTAGAACTTAGAACTACTTAAACCTAACTAACCTAAGGACATCACACACATGCATGCCCGATGCAGGATTCGAACCTGCGGCCGTAGCAGCAGCGCGGTTCCGGACTGAAGCGTTTAGAACCTCACGGCCACACCGCCCGGCCCACAATAAAACATGTAAGTATTATGTAAGTGGTGTCTTTGACATTGTGTATACAAAGTTTATAATTGTTACCCACTTGGAAGTGACCAAGATGTTGAAACTGCAACAGCGGACAGTAAACGTGCATTCTGTGGCGAACACGAAGACTTTCAACGATTATGGTGCACGTCAACGTGAATGAGTGTGATCAAGTATGGTACTGAAAACACCCCCAAAACATTACATTACCCGTTCCCTCTTCAACTACGCCCTTCCAGACAATGCGGGGTGAAGGACTCGTTGGGCTTTCGCTGCACTCGACACCTAGCATCATTTCAAAAGAAGCAAAACTAGCAACTCTTTCGGACCATACTACATGCCTCCAGTCATCTACTATCCGGTTTCCTGTGTTGTCTCGCACATTCATGATGTGCAGCCTTAGATGCCGCTTTTGCAAAATTCCCGACTACAAATGTACACAGCGTGCAGTTCCCCTTGCATTGTTGGTTCGGAAGCTGGATGAGATGGACATACATTCACTGACAGCGGGTCGTACGAATAAAACGGAGAACGTACTTTATTCTCGGAATTTTGGAGAATATTCTCAGGTTCCCATGAATAAAGCGGGTCGGAGAATATACATCACCTGAAAATGTTCTCTGGTGGGTAGGGGGGGGGGGGGGAGTTGATAAACGCGAAGAACAGTTCAAATGGTTCAAATGACTCTGAGCACTTTGGGACTTAACTTCTGAGGTCATCAGTCCCCTAGACTTAGAACTACCTAAACCTAACTAACCTAAGGACATCACACACATCCATACCCGAGGCAGGATTCGAACCTGCGACCGTAGCGGTCGCCTGGTTCGAGACTGAAGTGCATAGAACCGCTCGGCCACTCTGGCCGGCTGCGAAGAACAGTCTCCGATTTCGTAGGAATAAGACTGGAGTTGGGAAGGAGCTATGTAGCATATTTAGAACTGAATTTATGTTTTAACAAGGGATTTTTTTACTAAAAATGGCAGAATTTGTTACTCCAAAGGCAACAAAAGATATGCATAGCCTGAAGAAATAGTGAAGGGAGAAATGGCGAACTTTCTTCCAGAAAATTATGAATGAAAAGTGTGAGACTTTTCAAACAAAGCGAAAATGAATAAACAGTTTCGAATTTAATGGATCCAAGTTTTCAGACTGGATTACAAGAAAGTAGTGGGATAACAGGGGTATCAGTTCCCATTCTGGGTTGCCTCAGAGGCAAGTATACATTCTGCAGCAAACCTATTCTTCTCTTTTGATTGACAGCTCCTTAATCCATTGTTCTGCTAAGAGGATTATGACCCCATGGGGATAACCCATCCTTTTGTTTGACAGGTCTTTAACCTACTGTTTGGGTAAGTGGTTTTCCACATCACCCCTCTTCCTCCCTCTCCTCCTCCCACATCCCCCTGGGAACTCTCCTTACTAATACAAGCACACTTTTAATATCAATTTGATTAACTAATTAATTAAATAAATTGAACTATTAATTAACGCCTCCCCCTCTGGCAAACATTATGAAAATTGAGTAATCGAGTATCCACCACAAATAGATCATAGCGGTAAATATTTCTAATGTCTTGTATGCACCGATGTTTGAGAGCAAGAACACCCTCATCCATCACAACATTCCACTAAACATATCTGGTGAAAAAAAAAATCCTGTCGGTCACACAAATCAGCGATCATAAGGTGCACACCATCCTCTGCTTAAAACGTAGCCCTGTCCGCACCGGTCAGGAGAGAGACCCACATCTGTACACACCATGCCTGCCCATACCGAATGCATGTGCGCATGAAATAAAACAATCAGAAACAATAAATTGATCAGTTGGGCATTTGACATCGTGATTGGCTTTTTAAAAGTACTATAAATTCCTAAACTGGTTCTCTCTGCTACATCCAGAAGGAGGGAGGAAGGTTCTGCTGTGTGCTAGAATAGAAGAAAACAGCAAATATCACTGCAAGACAGAGTCCACTGCGATGTATTGAGAAGCACTAAACATGACATGCAAACAACGATCGAGTCTATAGCCCTGTCCGCACTGTCGCCTGATAAACAAAGTAAGAGCCTACGGAATATCAAACCAGCTGTGTGGCTGGATTGAAGAGTTTTTGCCAAACAGAACACAGCATGTTATACTCAATGGAGAGACGTCTACAGACGTTAAAGTAACCTCTGGCGTGCCACACGGGAGTGTTATGGGACCATTGCTTTTCACAATATATATGAATGACACAGTAGATAGTGCAGGAAGTTCCATGCGGCTTTTCGAGGATGATGCTGTAGTATACAGAGATGTTGGAGCATTAGAAAACTGCAGCGAAATGCAGGAAGATCTGCAGCGGATAGGCACTTGGTGCAAGGAGTAGCAACTGACCCTTAACATATACAAATATAATGAATTGCGAATACATAGAAAGAAGGATCCTTTATTGTATGATTGTATGATAGCGGAACAAACACTGGTACCTGTTACTTCTGTTAAATATCTGGGAGTATGTGAACGGAACGATTTGAAGTGGAATGATTATATAAAGTTAATTGTTGGTAAGGCGGGTGCCAGGTTGAGATTGATTGGGAGAGTCCTTAGAAAATGTAGTCCATCAACAAAGGAGGTGGCTTTCGAAACACTCGTTCGACCTATACTTGACTATTGCTCATCAGTGTGGGATCCGTACCAGGTCGGGTATACGGAGCAGATAGAGAAGATCCAAAGAAGAGCAGCGCGTTTCGTGACAGGGTTATATGGTAAGCATGACAGCGTTACGGAGATGTTCTGCAAACTCAAGTGGCAGACTCTGCAAGAGAGGCGCTCTGCATCGCGGAGTAGCTTGTTGTCCAGGTTTCGAGGGGGTGCGTTTCTGGATGAGGTTTCGAATATATTGCTTCCCCCTACTTATACCTCCCGAGGAGATCACGAATGTAGAATTAGAGAGATTTGAGCGCGCACGGAGGCTTTCCGGCAGTGGTTCTTAAGTAAAGCAATATACCTTAGATCTGATGAAACAAAAGTAATTCTCGAAACTGGGACACACGCAGTAGGAGGAAGACTATTACAAAAACATCAAACTTAAATGAGATTCGATGCGAAGAACCCAGAAAACTAAGATCACTACTGGCAGTACACGGCATTCCAACAGCATTCAGGGATAAGGCTTTCTACATGAACTTTTCGAAATACATCTCAGCGACCACATCACCAAAGAGGAATTTCGAGAAGAGTCAAAATACGTTTCAAAACAGGTCATAAAGGGAGAAGAACGGTAAATAATACTGTAGAGGTGGCACCAAGGGTCAGTCTACTGTTATTATAGAGGAATATGGTGTACATACAATTTAAATCTTTACGCATTAGGGACTATGTGACGGTAATAAAGTGTTTTAACTGTTGGAGGTCTGGTCATTCCTCGTAAAGACGTGACAGGGAAGCTGTCTGCGGGAAATGTACGAACCCTGGTCGTAAAATATTCGAATGTCATGAAGAAACAACTACTGCCTGTGTTCCTTGCAAGAACAGGAAAAGAACATGTAACAAAGCTTCAGATTAGAATACTCTACCTACAAAGAATTTAAGAAAAGACAAAAAGAAAAAACGCAGTATTATGTTACCAATACTGTCAACTAGCACACGCCAAAATAAAAGCAGCGAGACAACAGCCTTTGGACATCTGGGCAGGGATATGAATACAAATAAATACACATATCGACAACGGAAATGTACAGATGTCCTCTCAACAAGACACAGACATGAACACCTGCATCCCACCTCGCACAAGCAAACACAAATCACCAGCAACCAAAACAAGAGAGTGGCGGCGTGAAGTAGCCTGGAGGCGACAATTTGGTGTGCTGCTGACCACAGATTCTCCAATTGATATGAACCGCTCAATAGTTGAAACACTGAGCAAGAAAAATGTTTTAGCCCAACAGATTACATCGACTGCGCCATAGACTGCAATGTGACGAGGCACATCATACACGAAATTTTACAGTGGGCAACACTCCAAACGCCGACCTTTCTTAGAGCAGAAGAACTGAAAGAGAAAGCCGTTAGTGAAGAAGACCTTAAAAACAACTGCACACAACTAAGTACTTAAAAATGACGATACACATCCGAGACATGATGGTGCCCACCAAGGACAGGATCATGGCACAGTCGTTAAACACAACACACCCGTAATTTACAGAAGTACATAAAAATGACGATAGACGTCCGAGGAAGGGCCCATTCAGAACAGGATTATAACACAGGCGAACCATCAGTACACCTGAACATACCGAGACCACATAAACGTAAATAAATACCTCCCTCAGCAGAGGACAGGTTACCGTATAAAATGAATATGACACATCAAAATAAAAGCCATACATATCAACTGTGCGTTTCGTCTACTGTGACAGTACAAATGAAAAGTCAACTCAGGTGCAAGAAAGCGTTATCAGCGAGAAGCAAACGGAAACAGAAAACTTCAAACAACAAAAATTGACAGCATCGTATGTGAATACTAAAAGCAACATCAACACGCAGAAAGCTCACACTCAAAAATCACAACAATCTTCAACTGACGAAACACCACATGAGCAAAAACCGGGAAATACATCAAGACATAAACACCACGACCCAGTATATCAAATAGAGTTACAAAGCCAAGAAGTAAGAAACGAAATAGACTGTGTTGACATCGAAGACAACTGGCCTAAGTCAACTGGAAAAGAAAGGAGTGTTTCAAACTGCACGAAGGACACTATATGCTACCCCACGACCGAACAAGCAGACAGAATGATTCTACGAACCGAAAACCTACCAATAGATAAACTCGAACTCCGTAACCTTTCACTGCAAATCATGGTAATGAAGAAATGAAGACCTTATCCTAATGTCTACAAGGAAATGCATGGGCGCGTGTACCTCGATTTCACTCAGAGCGGACCGAAATTCTTTCTTTTTACTAAATTTCTATAGTGAAAGTCTTGCAAGTAAACTGTATGGGTAGCACGACGGTGGATGCAGAGCTTGACGGCTTGTGAACGAGATACCAACGGACATATTGTGTCTACAAAAACCGTGCACACGAGGTGGAAGAATTCCAGCCCTTCCGAGGCAGTACCTGCAAATCACAAGTACAAACAATGCCAATGCTGCAATCGTTGTAGTAAATACTTACATTACATTACAACAACACCAATAACTCAACTATGCACACAGCATACGGTTACAGTCGAAATAACACGAGGCACGGAAATAGCAATCATCTCATCGATCTACGTCCAGTAGTCATTTGATACAGAACCTTTTGGTGAAGTAATAAAAGGAATTGCGTGATTTACAAATGACAGACGACTACTTATCTCAACAGACATAAATGATAGGTCAACCTCTGGCACTCTGGCAAAACGGACGCCAAAGGACAAATAACAATCGACGTTATAAACGAATATCATCTTTTCGTTTTAAACAAAATAGGCCAGTCGCCGACTTACCACGGAAGTAGCGGAGCAGGCAGCAACACAGACATTTCTCTATCAAACAGCTCATCATTAATACAGGTAGTGAACTAGCAGGTGATCTATACGAGAATACTCAGTGATCATAACGCAAAAATACATCACACTAAAATACATCACAACACAGACACGTCACAACACCCAAGGTTGCTGCTACGCAAAGCACACTGGCAGAAAATAAGGTATGAACTTGAAGAGTTTCCTCTACGTGTCACTCAAGGAAGCATAGACTACAGAGCTCGAGTTCTTAGAGACGTCTTACAGAAGCACAAGCTACAGCAATACTTGCACCACGCGACGCACTCATGCAAAGTGCCCTATGGTCAGCACTATTAACAAGACTAAGAAAAGACACTCGTGATTAATGACTATATTACCAAAAGTCAAATACAGCACAGGAAAGATAAATTACAGCGACTAAATAAGACCAGGAAAGACCACTGGGACACATACGTTAGGAAAAACTTACAGAACGTCTGGGGGGAGCCGTTTAAACTGCAGACTAAACTTTTCAAGACGCCTACAGTATTATCAACACTGAAGAAACCAGATGGTACTACTATAAGAGGCTGGAGATTGACAGCATAGTATCTCCTCAACAAACTACTTCCTGACGACGACCACACTCAGAGTAACCAACCTGACACCGCTCTTCGCAGACTGCCTTATGACAAATACGGAACCGAAGGTATCACCACCCTGTTTGTTAGCGAGGTAGTTGTATTGGCAATATACAAAAGAAAGAACAAATAGGCTTCGGACCCTGATGGCATCCACTCCGCAACCATCAAACAACCTGCTCCACTTATCGTACCATATCGATAGACTTCCAGAATGATGCACTGCTAGAAGGATGAATATCGAATATATGGAAGACAGCAAATGCAGTTATAATAAAGAAAGGAAAGGACACAGATCCTATGACGCCAAGACCTACAGACCGATTTGCCTCATTAACATTCTGGCAAAGGTATATGAGAGACTGCTGTGCGACGGACTTCAATCGCAAAGGTAGTTCTTCGGCCTTAGAACACATCTGTTTGGTTTTCAACCACATAAATCCAACCGACGACCCAGTGAAAGGGCATAGAAATGACATAGAAAATACATGACAAATACATAGTAGCAATCCTAATTAACAGCTTTTGCTTCCGAGAACCTTTGCTGGCCAGGCCGGCGCTATTTGTAAGACTTAGAGAGATGAATATTCCTCTGGATCTATACAACAGTCTTAAAGATTATTGTAAAAACAGGTTAGTGGAATCGAAGACTCATCGCCAAAAGGTCGTAAAGAGGGTAAGGAGTTGTCTGCAAGGATCGATATGCGAACTGATTTTCTGGGACGTATCCATAGAACCACTACTGGATTCACTAGAAAACAGAGTCATGGCACGACGATGACCTTATGGTCATGTTATCTGCAAACTCTAGGTCCCAGTTAGAGTAAACTCACGTGGCTCCTAGCGTTCATCGGTGCTCGAACAACAAACTCACAATAGCAACAAACAAAACCGTTTACCTACGTCTAAGAGGCACTCTGAACAAAAAATCCAATTATAAAGTTAAAAAACATATCTATAAAAAGGAAAGCTATGACAAGATAGCTTGGCATATTTACACTTTAACGAACATGCCAGACTAACAATTAACAAAGCGACGAGACTGATGTATAAACTTGCAAGACTGAAGACTGTAAGATACAAACTACCCCTACAGACGATGGGGACATATTACACAGCACTCTTTGAGCCAATAACTTGTTTTGCGGCTAGTTCTTGGGCTCATCGATTATGCTTTGGTAAGCATAAGACCATTGTGGGGTACGGCCAGAGGAGTGTTCTACTCAGAATCTCGAGGCTTTTGCCCGATCTCGACTGAGGTACTGTGTGTGGTCCTGGGGGATATTACAATACACCACAGAGCAGCTGCTTACTGGCTGGCCGCGTGGGATACCTGCGCGATCTCGTCTTGTCACGATCCGCGCGGCTCCCACCGTCGGAGGTTCGAGTCCACCCTCGGGCATGGGCGTGTGTGTTGTCCTTAGCGTAAGTTAGTTTAAGTTAGATTAACTAGCTTAGGGACCGATGACCTCAGCAGTTTGGTCCCATAAGACCTTACTACAGATTTCCTACTGGCTGAAGAAGAGAAGACACGGCAAAATAAGAGAAATATCTGTACAAGACATAACAAACAAAGGAAATTAAAGAAGTGGAGAATTGATACCTGGCAGACAGAATGGGATTCAACTGATAAGGGAAGACGAGTCTACTCCTTCTTCCCTGCCTACGCGCTACACTCTGGAACCGCGCGACCGCTACGGTCGCAGGTTCGAATCCTGCCTCGGGCATGGATGTGTGTGGTGTCCTTAGGTTAGCTAGGTTTAATTAGTTCTAAGTTCTAGGGGACTGATGACCTCAGAAGTTAAGTCCCATAGTGCTCAGAGCCATTTGAACCATTTTGAACCTTCTTCGCTAGTATCCGAGAGCGGATGAAATTTAAGTATATAAATCCAACACGCAGCATGGTGCAGTTTCTCACGAACCAAGGCCCGTATCCTGTGCATCTCCATAGAATTGGCCTAAAACAGACTGACACATGTGCCTGTGGTGAGAATGGCACGCCTGAACAAGTAGTGCTCATCTGCGATGCTCTAGGTCATATAAGACCGAGTTTAGGGCATCAGGACGTAGGACAAGATGAATGGAACTCTATAAACAACATTGCAGACGAAGTATCTCGAGAACTTGCTCTGTAGCAGCAGATCTTTTCTTGAGAAATAAATAAACATTCACCTGGGCTTCCATGAGACCTGCGGTAGTAATTGAAGGCACCCTGTGAGCTATCGACTACATGAACATCGCAGAGTAATATTCGTTGGCAGAATCATTAGGAGCTATAGATCACTCTTGAAAGAGGTAGCTCGTGCAACTCTCGTTCGGGCAATTCTAATGTATTATTGCTCAGACTGGGCCCGTTACTATGTAAAAGTAATAGAAAGTCCAAAGAAGAGCACTGCGTTTAGTCACAGACCGTTTAACAAGCGCGAAAATGTCGGACCGATGCTCATTTATTCTAGTGGAAGACGCAGCTGTGTCACTAAGAAGTATCCTGTCCAAATTCCAGAGCAAAGGTTCCAGGAAGTCAAGCTTTCTCCTGCTTATATCTCCAGCCCCACTGCCCGCCACAGGGAAATGGTCGGGTCCTGTACGCTGTTTTTTTCTATGAGATTCAATCAGGGGGCTGAAGGAATTCCAATTCTAATCGTTGATTATTACGAACAACCATACAGCCGGGTTCATGCCATTCTAAGGTGATGTAAGCTTCGCATTAGGGCCGTTTTGTGCGAAGTATGCTCACCTTGTCAAAAATCAAGCGCTGTGTTTCCACAAATAGGTAACTAATTTTCTTCTGCATTTCTTTCACGAACAGGACGAGAATTTCTTAACACAGGTGTTTCCGCCTCTGCCAGTAAGTGGTTATGCTGTTGTTCCCAGCCTAATGCCTGAACCATGTCTGTCAATAGTTTCCAGAAATGTAGGCGGAGTCGAAAGGGGCGCACGGTATTGTTAACTGGCAGACCCTTTGCGGTCGCTCGGCTGCAGGACTGGAGAGGTTTTCTTTCACTCACGTCCGAGCTACGTTTTCCACGAGTTGTGAATAGTCTGGGTTAAGTGTAACGTGATCGATGAGACATATGGGAATAGCAATTCTTTCTTGTTGTTGTTGTTGTTGTTGTTGTTGCTGCTGCTACTGTTGTCGTCGTTGTCGTTGTCAAACGAGATAAAAAGAAGAGGATGAAGCTCAAGCACACAGTGTACAACTATCGACAATCATGAAAAGGGCACAGAAATGCATGTTCCATCCTACAGAGGAATCTATTGTGTAGCATTCACATTTATCTGTAACTGTACACTTTAATATAGTTTGGATTGCAAACCAGAAGATTCTACGAAGTCTATGATCATAAATTGTGTGAGCGCCTCCTCTTGTCAACCAACATCTCGCAAAGCAAATTTCTTTCATCTCCTGTATTCGTGGCCGTTTCAAGCTGCAGAGCGTCTGCATTTTACTGACGTCAGCCAAGCAGGTAGGGCGGCTTTAGGATTCGTGATAGGAAAGGATAAAGCAGTACACTGTACGCTATTGCGTTTCCACTTAAAGTGTAAACACCAATCCACACTTTTTGCAGTTTATCTTTCTCATTTCAGAGAGCAGAGGGCTGGGGGAGAAAGGGTTGGGGTAGAGATTGGAGAACGTAGTCTGACAAGAAAGAGAGAGTGTACGAGAAATCTTAGCGCTGGTTCCACCAATCATTTAAAGACTCATATGAGAAGACAATGGATATTCTTTTCTTCGCCTAAAAAGCTCCAACAGGGTGAATCTGAGACAGTAAATGTTCCTTTGGGTCATGGGTTGATTTCCATTTGTTTGCCACTAGTAGAATTTCAATAACTAGTGACTTCCAGCATGCTGGACGGCAACAGGCAGCTATGATTCAACAAAATTAGAAGACTGTCATACTTGCACACAATTTTGTTTTTATTGAAATGGTGATCAGTGTCGGACCTTTTTCGTCAGCTATAAAACCAACCGGTAGAATAGAGCGTATCGTGTTATACACAACATATGCAATCCATAAGGCCTACCAAAGCAGAAATACGTTTGTATGCCACATTACTCGTACCATGCCACCATAATGTGTGTACGCTGGCCAGATTGCTTATGCGAGTGGCTGAGTGCAAGATACTATCTGTGTACGACTGTCTAGTGCTACATGCACCAAAATAATAAGACATGAATATTGAACATCGTTAGGTAAACTGCGGTAAAGTAATAAAATAAAAACGAACTTCGATGCAACTTTGACGGTTTTGCAGTTTTATTGAATGTTAATGAATTGCCATGAATAAAATATTCAGTAAAGAAAGCTCTATCTGATGACAGAATAAGACATTTCGATAGGCAACCAATTATTTAAAGCAACTGAAGATGTTGTTGTTGTGGTCTTCAGTCCTGAGATTGGTTTGATGCAGCTCTCCATGCTACTCTATCCTGTGAAAGCTTCTTCATCTCCCAGAAACCACTGCAACCCACATCCTTCTGAATCTGCTTAGTGTAGTCATTTCTTGGTCTCCCTCTACGATTTTTACCCTCCACGCTGCCCTCCAATACTAAACTGGTGATCCCTTGATGCCTCAGAACATGTCCTACCAACCGATCCCTTCTTCTGGTCAAGTTGTGCCACAAACTTCTCTTTTCCCGAATCCTATTCAATACTTCCTCATTAGTTATGTGATCTACCCAACTAATCTTCAGCATTCTTCTGTAGCACCACATTTCGAAAGCTTCTATTCTCTTCTTGTCTAAACTATTTATCGTCCATGTTTCACTACCATACATGGCTACACTCCATACAAATACTTTCAGAAATGACTTCCTGACACTTGAATCTATACTCGATGTTAACAAATTTCTCTTCTTCAGAAACGCTTTCCTTGCCATTGCCAGTCTACATTTTATATCCTCTCTACTTCGACCATCATCAGTTATTTTGCTCCCCAAATAGCAAAACTCCTTTACTACTTTAAGTGTCTCATTTCCTAATCTAATTCCCTCAGCATCACCTGACGTAATTCGGCAATATTCCATTATCCTCGTTTTACTTTTGTTGATGTTCATCTTATATCGCCCTTTCAGACACTATCCATTCCGTTCAACTGCTCTTCCAAGTCCTTTGCTGTCTCTGACAGAATTACAATGTCATCGGCGAACCTCAAAGTTTTTATTTCTTCTCCATGGATTTTAATACCTACTCCAAATTTTTCTTTTGTATCTTTTACTGTTTGCTCAATATACAGATTGAATAACATCGGGGAGAGACTACAACCCTGTCTCACTCCCTTCCCAACCACTGCTTCCCTTTCATGTCCCTCGACTCTTATAACTGCCATCTGGTTTCTGTACAAATTGTAAATAGCCTTTCGCTCCCTATATTTTACCCCTGCCACCTTCAGAATTTGAAAGAGAGTATTCCAGTCAACATTGTCAAAAGCTTTCTCTAAGTCTACAAATGCTAGAAACGTAGGTTTGCCCTTCCTTAATCTAGCTTCTAAGATAAGTCGTAGGGTCAATATTGCCTCACGTGTTTCAACATTTCTACGGAATCCAAACTGATCATCGCCGAGGTCGGCTTCTACTAGTTTTTCCATTCGTCTGTAAAGAATTCGTGTTAGTATTTTGCAGCTGTGACTTATTAAACTGATAGTTCGGTAATTTTCATATCTGTCAACACCTGATTTCTTTGTGATTGGAATTATTATATTCTTCTTGAAGTCTGAGGGTATTTCGCCTGTCTCATACATCTTGCTCACCAGATAGTAGAGTTTTGTCAGGACTGGCTCTCCCAAGGCCGTCAGTAGTTCCAATGGAATGTTGTCTACTCCAGGGGCCTTGTTTCGACTCAGGTCTTTCAGTGCTCTGTCAAACTCTACACGCAGTATCGTATCTACCATTTTGTCTTCATCTACATACTCTTCCTTTTCCATAATATTGTCCTCAAGTACATCACCCTTGTATAGACCCTCTATATACTCCTTCCACCTTTCTGCTTTCCCTTCTTTGCTTAGAACTGGGTTTCCATCTGAGCCCTTGATGTTCATACAAGTGGTTCTCTTATCTCCAAAGGTCTCTTTAATTTTCCTGTAGGCAGTATCTACCTTACCCCTATTGAGATAAGCCTCTACATCCTTACATTTGTCCTCTAGCCATCCCTGCTTCGCCATTTTGCACTTCCTGTCGATCTCATTTTTGAGACGTCTGTATTCCTTTTTGCCTCCTTCATTTACTACATTTTTATATTTTCTCCTTTCATCAATTAAATTCAATATTTCTTCTGTTACCCAAGGATTTCTACTAGCCCTCGTCTTTTTACCTACTTGATCCTCTGCTACCTTCACTACTTCATCTCTCAGAGCTTCCCATTGTTCTTCTACTGTATTTCTTTCCCCCATTCCTGTCAATTGCTCCCTTATGCTCTCCCTGAAACTCTGTACAACCTATGGTTGTTTTAGTTTATCCATATCCCATCTCCTTAAATTCCCATCTTTTTGCAGTTTCTTCAATTTTAATCTACAGGTCATGACCAATAGATTGTGGTCACAGTCCACATCTGCCCCTGGAAATGTCTTACAATTTAAAACCTGGTTCCTAAATCTCTGTCTTACCATTATATAATCTATCTGATACCTTTTAGTATCTCTAGGCTTCTTCCATGTATACAGCCTTCTTTTATGATTCTTGAACCAAGTGTTACCTATGATTAAGTTGTGCTCTGTGCAAAATTCTACCAGACGGCATCCTCTTTCATTTCTTTGCCCCAGTCCATATTCACCTACTACGTTTGCTTCTCTCCCTTTTCCTACTACCGAATTCCAGTCACCCATGACTATTAAATTTTCATCTCCCTTCACTATCTGAATAATTTCTTTTATTTGAACATACATTTCTTCAATTTCTTCCTCATCTGCAGAGCTAGTTGGCATATAAACTTGTACTACTGTAGTAGGTGTGGGCTTCGTATCTATCTTGGCCACAATAATGCGTTCACTATGCTGTTTGTAGTAGCTTACCCTCATTCCTATTTTCCTATTCATTATTAAACCTACTCCTGCATTACCCCTATTTTATTTTGTGTTTATAACCCTGTAGTCACCTGACGAGAAGTCTTGTTCCTCCTGCCACCGAACTTCACTAATTCCCACTATATCTAACTTTAACCTATCCATTTCCCTTTTTAAATTTTCTAACCTACCTGCCCGATTAAGGGATCTGACATTCTACGCTCCGATCCGTAGAACGCCAGTTTTCTTTCTCCTGATAACGACATCCTCTTGAGTAGTCCCCGCCCGGAGATCCGAATGGGGGACTATTTTACCTCCGGAATATTTTACCCAAGAGGACGCCATCATCATTTAATAATACTGTAAAGCTGCATGCCCTCGGGAAAAATGACGGCCGTAGTTTTCCCTTGCTTTCAGCCGTTCGCAGTACCAGCACAGCAAGGCCGTATTGGTTAGTGTTACAAGGCCCGATCAGTCAATCATCCAGACTGTTGCCCCTGCAACTACTGAAAAGGCTGCTGCCCCTCTTCAGGAACCACACGTTTGTCTGGCCTCTCAACAGATACCCCTCCGTTGTGGTTGCACCTACGATACGGCTACCTGTATCGCTGAGGCATGCAAGCCTCCTCACCATCGGCAAGGTCCATGGTTATTTATAGTTATTTGAAGCATCTCATATTGTGCATTACGGGCTCGTGGGGCTTAGTGCTCTCCCTGCATTGTTCTATCGTGACGCTAACTGGACGGCCTAGTTGTATATACGTGAACAGTGGATAGTCACGAACTGTGTGAAGCTTATTATGTGGCTGCAGATCAGACTAGCAAATACTCAAGAACTACCGTTCTTATACTCAAGCTAAGCGTGAGACCCAAGCGATCACAAGAAGTCACCAAAATCTACATTGTAATGTTAGAAATGTACCAGTATGAATAATAAATCTTGCAAAATAGCAGATGATCTAAAATTAACCCGAAACCTAGAGTCCAGGCCAGGTGCTCTTCTGGCCTCAAGAGCAAGTATCAACAAAAAAAAAAAACTCTGCAAAATTAGCACAAACCCTTATATTGCTTCAATATGAAGCCCGGTAGCGTCGATGCAGATGGCCTTCTCTCTCACCATTGCTCTCTATCGCCTTGATCAGTCCCAAGTTAACCTACACTGATGGGCCAGAACGTTATGACAAGCTGTCTAACAACGTTGTAGTCCACGTTTAGAAAGCAATGTAACAGCGATATCGCTGGGCATGGATTCAACTAGTCCTTGTTTTGATTCCTGGTGTGTGTGACAACAGGTGTCTAGGCACAGGTCAGGCAGTTCTTGTAAATTACACTCGCTGAACTACACTACTGATCAAAAGTATCCGGACACCCTCAAAATCAAAAGTTTTTCATATTAGGTACATTGTGCTGCCACCTATAGTCAGGTACTCCATATCAGCGACCTCAGTAGTCATTAGATATCGTGAGAGAGCAGAATGGGACTCTCCGCGGAGCTCATGGAGTTCGAACGTGGTCTGGTGGTTGGGTGTCACTTGTGTCATACGCCTGTACACGGTATTTCCACACTCCTAAACATTCCTAGGTCCACTGTTGCCGATGTGATAGTCAAGTGGAAACGTGAAGGGATACGTACAGCACAAAAGTGTACAGGCCGACTTCGTCTGTTGACTGACAGAGACCGCCGACAGTTGAAGAGGGTCGTAATGTGTAAGAGGCAGACATCTATCCAGGCCATCACACAGGAATTCTAAACAGCATCAGGATCCACAGCATGTACTATGACAGTCAGGCGGGAGCTGAGAAAACTTGGATTTAATGGTCGAGGGGCTGCTCATAAGTCACACATCACGCCGGTAAATGCCAAACGACGCCTCGCTTGGTGTTAAGAGACAATTGAATAGTGGAAAAACGTTGTGTGGAGTGACGAATCACGGTACACCATGTGGATATCCGATGGTGGGGTGTGGGTATGGGGAATGCGCGGTGAAAGTCGTCTGCCAGCGTGTGTAGTGCTAGCAGTAAAATTCGGAGGCGGTTGTGTTATGTTATGGTCGTGTTTTTCATGGAGGGGGCTTGAACCCCTTGTTTTGCTTGGCACTATCACAGCACAGGCCTACATTGATGTTTTAAGCACCTTCTTGCTTCTCACTGTTGAAGAGCAATCCGAGAATGGCGATTGCACCTTTGAACACGATCGAGCACCTGTTCATAATTCACGGCCTATGGCGGAGTGATTACACGACAATACCATCCCTGTAATAGACTGACCTGCACAGAGTCCTGACCTGAATCCTATAAAACACCTTTGCGATGTTTTGGGACGCCGACTTCGTGCCAGGCCTCACCGACTGACATCGATACCTCTCCTCAGTGCAGCACTCCGTGAAGAATGGGCTGCCATTTGCCAAGAAACCTTCCAGCACCTGATCGAACGTATGCCTGCGAGATTGGAAGCTGTCGTCAAAGCTAAGGGTGGGCCAACACCATACTGAATTCCAGCATTACCGATGGAGGGCGCCACGAACTTGTAAGT
The DNA here is from genome assembly GCF_023897955.1 of Schistocerca gregaria. Taxonomy (NCBI): domain Eukaryota; kingdom Metazoa; phylum Arthropoda; class Insecta; order Orthoptera; family Acrididae; genus Schistocerca; species Schistocerca gregaria. The sequence goes on from NC_064926.1 coordinate 325,802,621, forward strand.
CATTTTCAGCCAGGTGTCCGGATACTTTAGATCTCATAGCGTATAGGCGCGGAGCTGGCACCCGGCAGATTCTCAAAACTGTTCCAACGGGTTTAGATCAGGTGAATTTGGTGACCAAGAAAGCAACATAACTTCACTGTTATGTTACTCAAACCTCTCTATCACCATTCTGCCCTTGTGATAAGCACAGTAGTCCTGCCTGAAGATACCACGATCGTTCGGGAAGTCTTCAAGCATGAGAGGATGCATAGAGTCAATAACGTTCACCTCGTCCGGAGCTGTGCTGGTCCCGTCGATTACTACCACAGGCCTCATGGAATCCCAAATGCATGTCCCCCAGTGGCCTGTGTCAGGGATGCGAAGCATTTTTCAGGCAACCGTTCATCTGGATGACGGTCGATACGGACACGACAACCGAAGCCTGACTCATCCCCCCCCCCCCCCCCCCCCCCAAGGCAATCTGTGTTCATAGGACCAAAGTCCTGTCACAATGACCCAGTGCTCACTACAAGCGTAACTGACGATGTTGGATCAACATGAGAGGACGTCGGGGTTGTTTGCTGCTGTTGAGCCCCCTGTTTATCAATGAATAGTGAACGGCGTGCTCCGAAATGCTTTTGCGTGCACCATCACTGCATTCTGTCGTAGATGCGCCACAGGTTGACCCGTATGCTGCTTTCACAGGTAGCAAAACTCTGATCTGCACGTTCTGTGGTGGTGAGGCGTGGACATCTATCCTCTACCATCGTGCCGCCTACTGGTGGTATCACTGTCCTTCAGTCACTTTTCATAGATGCTCACAACAGCAGCACACCAACAGCTGACCAGTTTCGTCGTTTTCGAGATGCTCGTTCGCAGGTGTCGCTCAATAACAATTTCCATTTGACAAAGACGTTTACGTCAGTGAATTTTCCATATGCGATCCCTGCCGTCGCTACAATGATTCCTCAGTCGTGTCTGCTCCGCTTATAAGGGTGTCCGAAAAATCATCGACAGACTTTACGGACAGGTTCCTTATGCCAAAACAAGACAAGAACGTCTTGTAAACAAAGGCTCTAAAGCACATACATTAAGAGATATGAGCACTTGTTCATCTTCGATACTATGAAACACATCTCTTCTACTTCAAGCTCTTTGCGTTTCATATTTTGGGAGGAGGTAGTATGGACCAAAACAGGCAAAAATGGCTAGTAAACATAGCCTGAGAACTTTTTCAGTAGAAGAAATGTGTTACACGCTAGCGAAGATGAACAACTGTTCACCCTCTTGTAAGGAGCATTTTAGACACAGTGTTTGCTAGACTTTTTTTCTTGTTTTGGCCAGTACTTCCTCCTCCCAAAATATAGAAGGTGAAGACCATGCAGTAGTAGAGATCTGTTTCATAGTACCGAAGATGAACAAGTGCTAATATGTCTTAAGCTATTCATTTTAGTGTCCATGTTTACTAGACATTTGCTACGTATTTCCGTATAGGGAATCTGTTTCTAAAGTTTATCAGTATTTTTTTGGGCAATCTGTATACTTTCCTTACTGTATCACGTCCCGAAAAACCACCAGGTGACATTCACCTCTCCCAGTGGACACTGGTCTTCATGGTTTTGATTATCAGTGTATAGATAACGCCTCGTTCGATTTAATAAATCCAGTAAACGACAGAACCTGAATAGACATCAGGCCAACATGTGACCAACAGGAAACAACCAAATGAGCCAAGTGAATCACCTCTGCATGTGATACCTGAGGCACCATAACACTCTGTGGTTCTACGTATCTGGTGATGCAGTCTCAACAAGATCCCACAGGAGGAATCGACTGAATCCTTCCCGAGCGACGTGGCGCAGTGGTTAGCACACAGGACTCACATTCGGCATGAGGACGGTTCAAATATCCGTCTCGCCATCCAGATTTAGGTACTATACCTACGTCTACTTCTACATCCAAACTCTGCAAACCACGGAAAGTGCATGGCACAGGGTACGCCCATTATACCAGTTATTAGGGTTTCTTCCCGTTCCATTCACATATGGAGCGCGGTAAGAACGGTAATCTGAATGCCCTTGTGCGTGCTGTAATCATTATCATCTTGTCCCCACGATTCCTATGTGAGTGATAGGCAGATGTTGTGGTATATTCATAGAGCAATCATTTAAAGCCTGTTCTTGAAACCTTCTTAATAGATTTTCTCGGGATAGTTTACTTCCATCCTCAAGGGTCTTCCAGTTCAGCGCCTTCAGTATCTGTGACACTTCCATGGGTTAAGCAAACCTGTGACCATTAGTGCTGCCCTTCTCTCCATGTTCAATATCCCCTGTCAGTCCTTTCTGGTAAGGGTCCCACACAAACGGGCAATATTCTAGAACCGCTAGCACAAGTGACTTGTAAGCAGTCTCTTCTGTAGGCTGATTTTTCCTTCCTCAGTATTCTTCCAATAAACCGAAACCTACCACCTACTTTACCCTCGACTGCACCTTTGTGATCATTTCATTTCATCCCTACAGAGCGCCACACCCAGGTATTGGGATGTTGGGATGAGTTGGGCTCATTCCATCAGCGACTCATTGACATTACAGTCGTAGGGGCTATCCTTTTTCGTTTTGTGCACAATTTTACATTTCCGAACATTTAAAGCAATTTGCCAATGTTGCACCACTTTGAGATCTTATCAAGATCTGACTGAATATTTATGCATCTTCTTTCAGACAGTACTACATTGCAGATGACTGCATCACCTGCAAAAAGTCTGAGGTTACTACTAACTTTGTCGGCAAGGTCATTAATATGCAACATGAACAGCAAGGGTCCCAACACACTTCCTTGGGGCACACGCGAATTCACTTCCACGTCTGACGATGACTCTCCGTCCAAGGTAACGTGCTGTGTCCTCCCTATCAAAAAGTCGTGAACCACTCACAAATTTCACCCGATACCCCGTATGATCGAACTTTCGACAATAAACGTAGGTGTGGTAATGAGTCAAACGCTTGTCGGAAATCGGTAAATACTGCATCTACCTGACTGCTTTGATCCAAGGCTTTCAGTACGTCATGTGAGAAAAGTGCGAGGTGGGTTCTCCTAAATCGCTTACGACAAATTCTGGAATGGTTCAGACGAAATGGCACGTCCAATTTCTTTGCCTTTCCTCATCTAATACGAACTTGTTCTCAGCCTCCAATGACCTCGTTGTCGACGGGGCATTAAACTCTAATCTTCCTTCCTTTTTGCCACTGACATTTGCAGGCTATAGCCGAAAAGAAAGCCAGAGGCAGAGTGACTTTCGGCTCAAAACAGATATTGTGGTAGCATGTTCAACCATTAAGTTGCCACAAGCTCAGAGACTTATAAGCTCAATGCTTCTCAAATCGTGTTCATGCAGGTAAGCTGTGCCTAGATGTGAGCGATGCTGAATGGAGACAAGGTAAAACAGACATTTTTCAGTGTCACCGCAATTATTTCTGAAAGGATATGTGCATTTGACTGGGAGGTTTATGTAGTGAGTACCCACATTGACTCTCAGTGTTAAAGTACGCATCTGTAATGCTGTTGCTAAAATCATTGTTCAACACGGTACGATTACAGGGGCGATCTTTACAATGATGTACACGTATTGCAATCGTAGCTACCAGCCTTTCTTTCGTATCATCAAATGAAGGCTAAGTGGACCTCAGTACAGTAAAAATTATTGACAGATCTAAGCACTGAACTCCTTGATCCTATTCAGTTACAAGCATAGATATGTTGTTGTTGTTGTTGTCTTCAGTCCTGAGACTGGTTTGATGCAGCTCTCCATGCTACTCTATCCTGTGCAAGCTGCTTCATCTTCCAGTACCTACTGCAACCTACATCCTTCTGAATCTGCTTAGTGTACTCATCTCTCGGTCTCCCTCTACGATTTTTACCCTCCACACTGCCCTCCAATGCTAAATTTGTGATCCCTTGATGCCTCAAAACATGTCCTACCAACCGATCCCTTCTTCTAGTCAAGTTGTGCCACAAACTTCTCTTCTCCCCAATCCTATTCAATACCTCCTCATTAGTTACGTGATCTATCCACCTTATCTTCAGTATTCTTCTGTAGCACCACATTTCGAAAGCTTCTATTCTCTTCCTGTCCAAACTAGTTATCGTCCACGTTTCACTTCCATACATGCCTACACTCCATACAAATATTTTCAGAAACGACTTCCTGATACATAAATCTATATTCGATGTTAACAAATTTCTCTTCTTCAGAAACGCTTTCCTTGCCATTGCCAGTCTACATTTTATATCCTCTCTACTTCGACCATCATCAGTTATTTTACTTCCTAAATAGCAAAACTCCTTTACTACTTTAAGTGTCTCATTTCCTAATCTAATTCCCTCAGCATCACCCGATTTAATTTGACTGCACTCCATTATCCTCGTTTTGCTTTTGTTGATGTTCATCTTATATCCTCCTTTCAAGACACTGTCCATTCCGTTCAACTGCTCTTCCAAGTCCTTTGCTGTCTCTGACAGAATTACAATGTCATCGGCGAACTTCAAAGTTTTTACTTCGTCTCCATGAATTTTAATACCTACTCCAAATTTTTCTTTTGTTTCCTTTACTGCTTGCTCAATATACAGATTGAATAACATCGGGGAGAGGCTACAACCCTGTCTCACTCCTTTCCCAACCACTGCTTCCCTTTCATGCCCCTCGACTCTTATGACTGCCATCTGGTTTCTGTACAAATTGTAAATAGCCTTTCGCTCCCTGTATTTTGCCCCTGCCACCTTTAGAGTTTGAAAAAGAGTATTCCAGTCGACATTGTCAAAAGCTTTCTCTAAGTCTACAAATGCTAGAAACGTAGGTTTGCCTGTTCTTAATCTTTCTTCTAAGATAAGTCGTAAGGTCAGTATTGCCTCACGTGTTCCAACATTTCGACGGAATCCAAACTGATCCTCCCCGAGGTCCGCATCTACCAGTTTTTCCATTCGTCTGTAAAGAATTCGCGTTAGTATTTTGGAGCTGTGACTTATTAAACTGATAGTTCGGTAATTTTCACATCTGTCAGCACCTGCTTTCTTTGGGATTGGAATTATTATATTCTTCTTGAAGTCTGAGGGTACTTCGCCTGTCTCATACATCTTGCTCACCAGCAGGTAGAGTTTTGTCATGACTGGCTCTCCAAAGGCCGTCAGTAGTTCTAATGGAATGTTGTCTACTCCGGGGGCCTTGTTTCGACTCAGGTCTTTCAGTGCTCTGTCAAACTCTTCACGCAGTGTCGTATCTCCCATTTCGTCTTCATCTACATCCTCTTCCATTTCCATAATATTGTCCTCAAGTACATCGCCCTTGTATAAACCTTCTATATACTCCTTCCACCTTTCTGCCTTCCCTTCTTTGCTTAGAACTGGGTTGCCATCTGAGCTCTTGATATTCATACACGTGGTTCTCTTCTCTGCAAAGGTCTCTTTAATTTTCCTGTAGGCAGTATCTATCTTACCCCTACTGAGATAAGCTTCTACATCCTTAAATTTGTCCTCTAGCCATGCCTGCTTAGCCATTTTGCACTTCCTGTCGATCTCATTTTTGAGACGTTTGTATTCCTTTTTGCCTGCTTCATTTACTGCATTTTTATATTTTCTCCTTTCATCAATTAAATTCAATATTTCTTCTGTTACCCAAGGATTTCTAGCAGCCCTCGTCTTTTTACCTACTTTATCCTCTGCTGCCTTCACTACTTCATCCCTCAGAGCTACCCATTCTTCTTCTACTGTATTTCTTTCCCCTATTCCTGTCAATTGTTCCCTTATGCTCTCCCTGAAACTCTGTAAAACCTCTGGTTCTTTCAGTTTATCCAGGTCCCATCTCCTTAATTTCCCACATTTTTGCAGTTTCTTCATAGATATAAGCACTTTAATATCAAGAATTGAATAAATGCAACCTCTGCAACTTTCCATACATTACGATGTTTAATCATGCAGTTTCTGGGTGTTGTCTCTAGTCATATGGCCGCCTTCCATTAGATCTTGTCTCTGTCTTTTCCTATCTCTATGCAGCAAGAAAATTACTTACCATCCAACCTCCTTGTTACATGTCGCACCCATGTAATTCATAAGGTCTACCTGTCAACTTTTGGCTGAGCAGATTTTACTTTTGAATTTTTTTGACACTAAAAGCCCGTTTCTCAATAATGCAAGTCAGAACTGGCAATAGACATTTATTGTAAGCTTTCCTCTTCGGACACTTTGACTGCTTGGTTTAGAAAAGTCTGTTTACTCTACGAAAAGCATCTGAGGCAATTTTTAATCTTATACTCTCCATCCGGTCGTTGTCTTCCACTTTCATAAATTCCAAATCCATCAACTGGTTCTATGAATTAATTGTTAATTGTCATGATTTTCTTTGAGGTTTATCCATTGAATTTTATTTTAGTCTCATCCCAATTCTTTTTCAGACTTACCTTCAAATTTGTTTGATAAAGTTCTTCCATGTATACGCACTAGAGACAAACAGAGCAGGATCATGAGCGAAACCAAAATGCTTTGATTATGCCATTGACACATATTCTGTCTTCATTTTCCTAATTTAAGGAGCTGGAAACCGGCTCTAGGACTGCTGAAAATACTTTTGATGACATGGAATCTGCTTTCTTGACTCGTCTTTCAATTTTGTTTTCCCCACTTTCCTCGTGAATCCTAATTGAAGATGAAGTATTACGGTACATATTTTGAGAGGGCGAATCAATGTACACCCTCTTTTAATTGCTGTATAAACGAACCAGTCAAGTGGTGGGCTGACATGTCTCGCCTATCACTGCTTTCTATTCATTTTATCGAAAGGCTTGTCACCTTTTCATCGGCTGATGAAATCTGGTGCTGATAATATGGTTGATATTGGTGACTGCCAAGATCGAGTCGCTATCACACTTGTTTATGTCCCTCTGTTGTTAATGGCACGCCCTGTATTTGTTGTGCTCTGTGAATCTGACGGAGTGCTGGACGCGGCTTCACGAAAGGACGGGGCAGAGGCCGCGAGGGGCAAACCCGGAGCTCCCAACGGAGAATAGGCGACTTTTAAGGACCACGCCGCTCGGAACAGGGGCAGTGACCTGAACACTGGTCGCCAGGTAGGCATATGGAGGGGATCTGTATTGTCCAGCTTGGCACCGATGGCGCACAAGAAGCCAAAAATGCACCTGCCGCGGCCATGCACTGTGGTGTCGCGGAGCCCCTTTAAAAAGGGCCAGTGTAGTGAACTGTGTCGCACACCCGGCCAGCGCAGAATACATTATTTTTAGAAACTGGTCTCTCTGCTCAAAGAACAAAGTTGTGGGATACTGTTTTCGCCATTAACGCTTTTCCTAGAAAAACAGGAGTGTGCCATATTGGCACAGATTCCTCGTGGGAAGCTCAGCAGCTGTTTACTGGTAAAGGATTTTTCTTCTTTCTCTGTGGGGGTGGATGTGAGACGCAGATCCACGTGGAATGAGAATTTCTCTTCGTCGCAAATTGGTGAAATAACCCATTGCATGACGTAAAAACATATCTCAAAAATGGAGCTCCGTTTTCTCTGAATTGTATATCTGGAAGGCAGCCCACTGGGTAGCTTATAAAACGTTTGCTAGCTGGACGGTGGGCTCCCACCGCTATATAGATGCCAGAGGAATGGAAATGTGCTTTGATCCATCCCCTACATAAAAAGGGTGATAAGTCAGATCCGAATAACTACAGAGGTATTTCTCTAGTACCAGTCACATACAAAATTCTCTCAAAGGTGTTATTAAACAGACTAGAACCGCAGGCATATCTGTAAATGGGGGAGTACCAAGCAGGCTTCAGAAGAGTGAGATGAGGCATAGAATAGATCTGGAACTTGAGACCACTTTTGAAATTCAGACAGAGAAGAGACACTGTAGTTACCTTTGCTGGCTTTAAAAAAGACATACGACTCCATAGACCGACAAACGCTCTTTGAGATACTGGAAGAATATGGCCAAAATTAGACACTTCAAAACAGTTGTATTACCGGAAGCAGTATATGCGTCAGAAACGACCACAATTGGAGCATCAAACATAATAGAGACAGAAAAAATAGAACGCAAAATTCACAGGAAAATATTGGGACCAACACACAAAGATGGAATATGGATGAAAAGACCTACCAATGAGTTATACCAACACACTGACAGACTCATAGACATTATCAGTAAACGCAAACTATATTTCTACAGACACATACAGAGAATGGGCAACACCAGACTTTCAAAGAGAATCTTTGATGCAGTAAAACATTCAAGCCTTAAAACAAATTGGTATCATGAAATAGAGGAAGACATAAGGCAGCTGGGGATCAACAAACAAATGATAAAACACAGAAAGGAATTCAGGAACAAAATTAGGAACGCAAAATTTATGGTAAATGAGAAGAGGAAGACGGGAGCATTATGGACGGAAGGAAGGAAACAAGAGCATAGTCAAAGGATGAAGAGATTTTGGGAAGAGAAAAGGAAGAAAGGAAAGAAGATATTTGAGTTCAAACACTGTCCATAAGGGCAATTATATATAGTGTGGTCAGAAAACGTCTGAAACGCTTGTAGAGATGTTGCAGGGCAGGTTGTACTGAGATATGAATGTTACGAAAAAAATTCGATACTTGCGCCGTTTCCGGGTTATTTAGCATTGAAGTTAGCCAATCAGATCGTCGCGCGCGTAAATTCAAGTTTCAGCTAACGAGACAAAGCACTCGCTGGGCAACACCTGCCCTGTTGGCCGCTTGAGTGTGAGCGCTCGACGCCCCGATTGGCTAAATTCTACGCTAAATAACTCGGAAACGGAGCAACGTCTCGCATTTTTTTCTTAACATTTATGTCTCAGTACAACTTGCCCTGTAACATCCCTACAAGCATTTCACACATTTTCTGACCACCCTGTATATATCATCTCATGGAGGACAATCTATTGCTCAGATTTTTTGCAGGGCAGAAACAAAAGATAGAATTTTTTAGGCGTTCTGCATGGAGACACGGAAGTAGACGCTTGGGGCTTAGCGAAGTGGAAAGGCGGACGTTCTGAAACACTATGGAGGCACGGCTTGTGTTTCTGCAACTGATGACTAACAGGTGGCACGGGGGCTCTGCCGTATGCAGGACTAGATGCTCCAACTCATCAGCTACGATGAGATTATCTTGCAGCAAGGGCTAACTCCAAAGGAAAGCACATAGGCTTTTTTCGGTATTTTGCTTCTAAATTTGATTAGATTCCGCAATTTAACACCTTAGAGCTTATCCATGAGCGAGCAGACTTGGCCATTAGCTTGCGGATTTCATATATTTTTCCGGCATGATGGGGTCAATATCTGTACCCCCGTATGCAGCTACTTTCGAGAATGGCCTGTTGAAACTTGTTCCTTGCAAACCTTGCAAAACCAACAAATCTCTGATTTAAATTTATTTCAATGTACGTAGTTGATAGCTCCTCTGACTTTGCAATGCATAATTATTGCTTTCTTGATTATTGATATGATTACGAAGAATAATTGAAATAAGTGGAGCTTAACCTTGCCCAAAAGTTTTGGCTCGGTAGTAGATTCACCACTTTCTAATTAATTAAACTTTTAATCTTTTTTGTAAGAGCCAGCACCCAGAACTCATTTACGAGGACACTCTGTTCATGTTGTACAATCCGTTGCGCGACAGTATCGTTTTCGTATTTGGGTTCATAGAGAGCGATCCGTGTCTTGGTCTACCCAGCCGGTACAGATCATCATGGCAACCAGAGGTCTTGTTAACTTGGTTGACGTCTTGTACCATTATACTGAGGAGACAAAAATCATGGAATATCTCCTAATACCGTGTCTGACCTCTTTTTGCCAGGTGTAGTGCTGCAGCTAGATGTGGCTGGACTCAACAAGTCGCTGGAAGTCCCCTGCAGAAATACTGAGCCATGCTGCCTCTATAGCCGTCGATAATTGCGGAAGTGTTGGTTGTATAGGATTTCGTGCACCAACTGACCTCTCGATTATGTCCGATAAATGTCCTATGTGATGCATGTCGGCTGTTTTCGGTGGTCAAATCGTTCGCTCGGACTGTTCAGAACGTTCTTCAAACCAATCGACACCAATTATGGCCCGGTGATATGGGGCATTGCCATCCGTTGTTTGGGAACACGAAGTCCGTGAATGGCTGAAAATGCTCTCCGTGTAGCCCAAAATAGCGACTTTCAGTGAATGATCGCTTCAGTTGGACCAGGGTCCATTTCATATAAATACAGCCTACACCATTATGGAGCCACTATCACCTTGCACAGTGCCTTGTTGACAACTTGGGTCCATGGCACCGTGGAGTCTGCGCCACACACGAATCCTACCATCAGCTCTTACCGACTGAAATTGGGACTCATCTGACCACACCAAGGTTTTTCAGTCATCTAGGTCGCAACCGATATAGTCACGAACCTAGGAGAGACGCTACAAGCATTGTCGTGCTGTTAGCAAAGGCACCCGCGTCAGTCGTATGTTGCCATGAGCCATTAGAGCCAAATTCCGCTGCACTGTCCTAAAGGATCGTTTGTCGTGCATCCCACATTGATTTCTGCGGTTATTATAAGCAGTGTTGCTTGTCTTTTAGCACTCACAACTGTAAGCAAACGCCGCTTCTCTCGGTCATAAACCAAGCCGTCGGCCACTGTATTGTCGGTGGTGAGAGTTTATGCCTAAAACTTAGTGTTCTCGGCACACTCTTGACACTGTGGGTTTCGGAGTGCTGAATTCTCTAACCATATCCAAGATGGAATGTCCCTTGCGACTAACTCCAACTACCATTCCATGCTCAAAGTCTGTTAATTCCCGTAGTGCGGCCATAATCAAGTCAGGAACCTTTTCACTTGTATCACCAAGAGGACGCCAATGCACTGCCCTTTTATACCTTGTGTATGCGATACTACCGCCATCTGTATATGTGCGTAATGGTAGCCAGTGACTTCTGTCATCTCAATGTAACGCAGACTTCGTATTAAGTGACATAAAAGCTTTTGTAAATACCTAAGAATCCTAGGAGAAGTTGAAATTGATACCCACTGCAAGTGTTCCATTATGCCATACGCACTTCTAACACCTGTTTGTTCCTTTGTCTGAATAAAAATTCTTTGCTTTTTTATGTGATTACTGATAATTTTACTGTATATTTTTACGTTGTGGTAAGGAGGCTTATAGCCCTGTGTTTTTCGTATTTTGCCTTTTGCTTTTCTTGTCAGGTAGAGTAATCACAGCATTGTTCCACTTAAGGGGAATTTCCCTTCCTTAGCGGACAGGCTGTAAACAACTGCTCCTCCAGTTTTAACCATTTCTATCGAGCCAGCTTCATTTCCCGGTACTTTTCCCTGCTTCATACCTAGAATAGACCTGTAAATAGGTCTGCGATTACTACGCGAAGATTACTGCTTTCAGTATTAACTATATGTCTTTCTGTTTCATGTGTTGAGCTACACAAACATTTATACATATACAGGTCTTTTTTATTGTAGACACGATCACAGAAAATAATTTCAGTGATTACTGACTTTGACAATACAGTGGTCATGTTCAGAACCTGTACGTTCGAGGCAGCGTTTCGCAAACAAACCTTATACGAAATTCATTGTAGTGTGTTGATAGTCGACCACTTTTCTACGTAAACAAAACGTTGTTTTGCCCAATAATTTAAAGAAATATTGGTATGGCAGTACAATAGACTGTCCGTTGTTTGTTAGTTTGCCATTGTCATCTTAACTGACAAAATGTGGTGTTTACTAAACATAAATTTGTGTTTCCTTTTCCTCTCTCCCTTATTGTTTTCAACTGTTTCTCTTATACAGTTTTCACTTTATCTTCTCATATTTTCTCGAAGGCGTTTTCGGATAGTTTTTACTAATTCAATACATTCTAGAAGTTTCTCTTTATCGTTTGCTTTAATCTCTGCCATTCTCGTCAATAGCTATACTATTATACAACAACGATGACTAATCCGAAAATATCCTTGTTTCACGGATTTGTGTAACTTATTCATGACATTTATCGTTTGTGCTACTGGCCTACCTTACAGTTTCCCATCTTTCGTTTCACATTTGTTCCTCTTTTGTTACTGTATCCATTCCATGCTTCTAATATCATATCACTCTCCAATTGCGAGAGGATGATGAAATATAATGCCTCCGAATTTTTTATACGAAAACAGAGTTTTTTAAAAAATAAAACATACATTATTTACATTCTACATCTTTATTCTTCATATCTACGTATCTGCAGCCACCTGCCGCTAAAGGGCTCCGAAATGTTGTGTGTAACACGGCGGTGTCTAACGTAACTATGTCTGTGAGTGAGAAACATTGTGCTGTAGTCGGGTTTCCAATTCTAAGAGTTTGTCCAGACATCGATCACTCTGTGAGAATCCCAGACCACGTAGACAAGAATGCTATAGACCTATATCTCTAACGTCGATCAGTTGTAGAATTTTGGAACACGTATTATGTTCGAATATAATGTCTTTTCTGGAGACTAGAAATCTACTCTGTAGGAATCAGAATGGGTTTCGAAACAGACGGTCGTGTGAAACCCAGCTCGCGCTATTCGTCCTCGAGACTCAGAGGGCCTTAGACACGGGTTCACAGGTAGATGCCGTGTTTCTTGACTTCCGCAAGGCGTTTGACACATTTCCCCACAGTCGTTTAATGAACAAAGTAAGAGCATACGGACTATCAGATCAATTGTGTGATTGGATTGAGGAGTTCCTAGATAACAGAACGCAGCATGTCATTCTCAAAGGAGAGAAGTCTTCCAAAGTAAGAGTGATTTCAGCTGTGCCGCAGGGGAGTGTCATAGGACCGTTGCTGTTCACAATATACATAAATAACTTGGTGGATGACATCGAAAGTTTACTGAGGCTTTTTGCAGATGATGCTGTGGTGTATCGAGAGGTTGCAACAATGGAAAATTGTACTGAAATGCAGGAGGATCTACAGCGAATTGACGCATGGTGCACGGAATGGCAATTGAATCTCAATGTAGGCAAGTGTAATGTGATGCGAATACATAGAAAGATAGGTCCCTTATCATTTAGCTACAAAATAGCAGGTCAGCAACTGGAAGCAGTTAATTCCATAAATTATCTGGGAGTACGCATTAGGAGTGATTTAAAATGGAATGATCATATAAAGTTGATCGTCGGTAAATCAGATGCCAGACTGAGATTCATTGGAAGAATCCTAAGGAAATGCAATCCGACAACAAAGGAAGTAGGTTACAGTACGCTTGTTCGCCCACTGCTTGAATACTGCTCAGCAGTGTGGCATCCGCACCAGATAGGGTTGATAGAAGAGATAGAGAAGATCCAACGGAGAGCAGCGCGCTTCGTTACAGGATCATTTAGTAATCGCGAAAGCGTTACGGAGATGATAGATAAACTCCAGTGGAAAACTCTGCAGGAGAGACGCTCAGTAGCTCGGTACGGGCTTTTGTTAAAGTTTCGAGAACATACCTTCACCGAAGAGTCAAGCAGTATATTGCTCCCTCCTACGTATATCTCGCGAAGAGACCATGAGGATAAAATCAGAGAGATTAGAGCCCACACAGAAGCATACCGACAATCCTTCTTTCCACGAACAATACGAGACTGGAATAGAAGGGAGAACCAATAGAGGTACTCAGGGTTCCCTCCGCCACAGACCGTCAGGTGGCTTGCGGAGTATGGATGTAGATGTAGATGTAGATGTAGAATGCTGCGACATCTGCAACACTCCGACGCCTAAGGCTCCACTGTCATCGATCAACCTCCACAGAGTCCCGATCTGACCCCGATCATCCGATTTCCACTGTTTCCTAAACTTAAAGAACACTTTCGAGGACTTCACTTGGGAAGTGATGAAGCCCGGCAAGCAAAGGTGAGGTTGTGGCTCCGTCGAAAAGTGAAACATTCACTCGTTTGGAGAAATGTGTTCGTCGCCAGGTGACAATGTTGAGAAATAAATATGTAGTTCCGTGGTGCAGACCTACGCAAATACGAGCGCTATATGTCGAAATATTGTTCCCAAGTGGGAAAACTCAGTTGGGACATAAATTTAGATTACGGTATAACACTGAGACATCACCGGCCCATGAAGACAATTCAAAGGAGAGACGGAAAGTAACTGTTTTGTTTCAAGAGAAAGAGCGTGGATATGCAAATAAATGACATTCGTAACGTGTACGGTCAAACTATTATCATTAGTATTTATTATTACAACCATTATTCGTGGAAATGATGGAATAAACGAGGTGATGTTTGTATTCTCTTTATGTAGTTAGCGTTCCATTTGAGTCTTTAATTTTAATTTCCTTGAATCATAGCACTTGTAACTGCCTGTAATTAATATGGTACGACCGAAAGTAACATCACTTCCCTAACACTGGTGAGAAAAACTAAGGTAAGTACTAGAGTAAAGGCTGGATATTGTAGGGGCGGACCTGACATAACGTATGAGGCGATTCCAGTCCAGAATACACTTATTGAAACAGTGCCAAAGGATAGAAGAAATACATTTGAATGTATGTCGGAAGTAAATGAATCATTTATTAATTACTGAGGCACTGTCATATTTACTCCGTGCCTGTCGTTGGCAGGAATTTTTGCACGTACCTCCGTAATAAATTAACATCTTTGCCTGGGTTGTCTTATGGGGGTGGTGTAATGTAATAAAATATAATTTTTTATTTGTTTTGTGACTATTAGTATAATGTAATAAAATAAAATATGAGCCGTGACTTATATAAAAAGAAACACACATTAATGCAATGGGTCAGCATAAAAGAGGAATAACTAATGTAGGAATATTATTAACAGTGTAATATGTTGTTTAATTTAGCCTGACGTGTATAAGCAGTCAGTAAACTGGCTCAGTTCTCAGGGTAGTTACGTTATTGTCGATACTTAATTGTCCTTTTCTTATTTATTCAACACTAGATAATATTTGCCAAGTCTGTTCGAAGTACACTACTGTAATACGTAACTTAATGTCGCGGTTTCGTCTCGATTCCCCAATATAAGATAACAAGAGTAGCATATTCAAATGAAATCCTATAATGCAACTGTAATCCTGTGACCAGACCTTTTCTGCCTGGGATGTTATCTCGTTATATAAACAAAATCTGTAAGTAAAATTGTTAAATTATTAGTAGCTGCCTCCGGTCTCGTGGGATCTGAAATAAAGTTAATTGTCCTAACCGACGGCACGTCTCGTAGGTGAGCTAAAAAAAAAGTTAAAGATTTTCTAAGATGGGACCTAACAATGAAAATTCTTTGTTAAGGCCCATATCTACTTAAGACAATAAAGGTATCAGATTTACAATAGATTGACCACATACACAATTCTTTTGACAAAATAACCATTATATTTTTCGGGTTTTAAGTACAGCTTACATTATCAGCTGGTACGGCAAGATGAGCTTTACACAACAACGCCCTCTTAGGTCTGAATCCAAGCAGATAAGATAAGCAAATGACAAAGGAAAGATAGTTCATGCATAGAAGCGCAGGAGTCCATGGAATAAAGTGTCCATTGTATCCAGAATGAGATTTTCACTCGGCAGCGGAGTGTGTGCTGATATGAGACTTCCTGGCAGGTTAAAACTGTGAACCGTACCGAGGCTCGAACTCGGGACCTTTGCCTTTCGCGGGCAAGAGCTCTACCAACTTTTTTTTTTTTGGCCCGGGGCTCGAACCCGGGATTTCATGCATACATGGTAGACGCTCTATCCATCTTTTTTGGTGTTTTTGTTAGGAAAAAAGTGCTTGAGAAGGGTTCGAACCCGAGATTTTTTTTTTTTTTTTGCAGAATGGTGTAACAATGACAAACATAAACTGCTTCTAGCATTTTTTTTTAAATATGTAAGACGATGTATTTTATAAAACAAAATTTTCCTGGGAAACGTAAATAAGTGGACTTTTGTTTTTACATAATAGTGAAAAAATATCCTGCTTCTGTCAGTACAAAACAATAACGGTCTACGTTCCTCTTTTAGCTCTTTTAGGCGCGTACCTCGCTAATCCCGTTATACCTCGCGTTGGTGTCGGGTACGTCTTCACGTGTGTTTGTGGATCCTCTCCACTGTCCTGGTCCTTTCTTGTTCTGATACTTATAGACAATAATTACATTCTCCTACTCGGGACAGCTCAAATGGGTGGGGGATCAAGCAAGGCACTCCCTAATAAATTTGCGTAATATGTTCGATATGTCGGATGTCTCATAAGCTGTGAGTGATGTTCCTGTAGTAAGGCCCAGAAGTCGAGCACATTCTTACTGCCGTCTCGGAAAAGATAACGCACAGTCAAACCTCGAATCCAAGTCACTGCGTTTGTCTTTGTTCGGGGATAATATGTCCTATCTGGGAGAAGTAGTATCCGTGGTGCTATTGTTTGCGGCCCCACCCGAAGGAGGAAGGCGAACATTTGTTGGACCAAACACCAGACGTCCGCCGAAGGTCCGCATATCAGGCGATGCTCCTCTGTGTCTATAACATTGCACTGCGGACACAGTGGCTCGTCCGCCATATGAATAGTATGCAACCTGGAACGAGTCACTTATTTCCCGTATCAAGGTGTGGGTGGTGCACTGTAAGCCATACCACTGACCACGTTACTGTTGGTTGGCGGCGCTCTACGGCATTATTCGGCCGTCGTCGAGTCAAGATATGATATATATCACGTGCCATTGCCGTCCTGGTAGTCGGTAGTTCCATATGTACATAACTGTGTTCCACAAAAAAGGTTCGCATATGGGGAAGCGATGGTGAGATGTGAGCCACCGCTACCGGAGCCGAACGGGAAGGTGGAGCGAGTTCGTCTATCAAGGTGCCCGTCAGTCTTATCTGGTGTCGTGTCCACATCTTTATCATTGTGGTTACGTAAATAGCCACTGCTCGGTCGCGTACGTGGACTAGTCCAAGACCTCCACAACTACGAGGAAGGGTGAGGGTTTCGTATCCTACCTTAAAAAGCAGACCTGTGCTCACAAAATATCCTAGAGCCTCCAGGATTCGGCGGGCCCACACCACCGGCATAGGAAGATCTTGTGCCAGGTGGGGGATGCGAGAGACTAGATAAGTGTTGGCAAAGGTGTCCCGTTGTATCATATCCAGTGCCCTTAACCTGTGACTTCGGACACTCGCACGAATTGTTTGCAGAAGATGTCTGTAACTCAGTGCCGCCGTGCGTCGTACGTCTGGAGTAAAGATAATTCCTAGGCATTTCATCTTGATGATGGCTGCAATGGTGCTACACTTCTTGTCGGGAGTCCTCTCCCGATGTTCATCGCTCCCGACTTTGCCATGTTCAGGAGACTTCCCGTAGCCATACAATACAAATTAATCCAAACGAAGGCTGCTCTTGCCTCGTCGCCCGACCGTGCTAAAAACACTAGGTCATCTGCGTATGCTCGGCATATAAACTTGTGCCTTAGCGTCATTCCTTGGAGTCGATTCCGGAGCCCGCAGAGCAGCGGCTCGACAGCAATGGCATACAATATCGTTGACAGCGGGCACCCTTGTCTGACCGATCGTGAGATGGTGATGGGCCCCACCAAACGTCCATTGATGAGCAATTTGGATGCGGCTCCGTGGAGTAGTCTCATGACGACGGTGACAAAACTTTCCGGAAACTTCATTTTCGTCATCACGTCCGTGAGATAAGCATGACTCAGCCTGTCAAATGCGCGATTGAAGTATATCGATACCAATACACCCCGGAGACGACATGTTGATGCCAGTGCGATAACATCGCGGTAGTTGCTGAGTGCCGTTTGTATATTGCTATCTCCTCCTAGCTGGGTTTGGTCGAGTGAAATCACTTGGCGTATTACGCGTTTAAAGCGTGCTGCAAGTATCCTGGCGTAGATCTTGTAGTCGCAATTAAGAAGGGTCAGTGGCCGGTAGGCCTGTATCCCTGTGTCGCCAGATGGTTTGTGGATGGGGATGATCATTCCTTCCACGAAGGAGGGTGGAAGAGGGACGTTGGAAGACATCAATTCGCAGTACATGGCAGTCCATCGTGGAATCATGAGATCTTTAAATGTACGATATAACTCTAACGGAAACCCGTCGGGTCCCGGCGATTTGTGCGACGCTCCCTTATCAATCGCTTCCATTACGTCGTCAACTGTGATTTCACCTGTTAACTCCAGGTTCGTCGACTCATCGGGACACGCGGAGAGCGTTCGTCGGACCTCGTGAAAGGCTGCCTGATCGTGTTCCGCTTCTTCATAGAGATGACCGTAGAGTTCCACAAAAGCGTTGGCAATATCTTTTTGCGTTGTCATGCGGCGACCATCTGGCAATACGACCGTCTGTATTAAGGTTCTGCGGCTACGTTGTTTTTCTCTGATAACGTGTTACATCGACGGTGATTCTCTACGGACTCGCTCAAAGGCCCTTGCACGGATTGCGACACCTTCCAGACGGCGGCGCGTTATGGAAATTACTTGGGCCTGTGCTCGTTTTATACCGGCACGACGCTCCAGTGAAGGTGCTTGTACAGAAAGTTCGCGGAGCATCGTGAAATAAAATTCCGTCGTGTGTCGTCTCCACATCATCTGCTCTCTTCCGTACGCAATTAACGCTCGGCGCAATGCAGGCTTAACGCATTCCAGCCACCACTGCAACGTCGTCGGATATGTCGGGAGGCGTCGTTCACACACGTGCCAAGTGTCTTCGACTATGCGTCTGCACTCAGGTTCCCTGAGGTGTGCTGTATTCAGTTTCCAAACACTGCGACTCCTCTACACTTGTTGACGACTCAGGAAGACCGTGCATATATTTGCTATGTCATCTGAAAAGGCGACAGGCCACAATTCCGCTTCGAGGATCGCAGGTTCGAGACGACGTGTTACGTAAATGCGATCGAGTCGAGTTACAGAGTGACTCGTGACGTAGGTGTTCCCACGTCTGTCGCCATGTATCTTTTCCCATGTATCAATGAGATTCACGTCCTGTATGAGTTGCCGCAGCTCCGGGCTTGAAGTATAACGTGGGTGTTGATCTTTTGGTGCGAGCACGCAGTTGAAGTCGCCTCCAGATAAGACATGTTCATACCGACCTAAGAATAGTGTTGCAATCTCCTCTGGGTAAAAGCAGGATCGGTCGCGCCGTCTGTCAGACCCCGACGGTGCGTAAATGTTAACGACCCGTACTCCCAGCACTGAGAGCGCAGTCCTCGCGCTGACGGCAGGTACACCACGTCTTCGGCAACTATGCCGCTACGTAGAAGTATCGCTGTTCCGCTGCCGCCGTCGGTAGTAGGTGTAATGTACGTATCGTACTCATAGAGGTAGGGGAAACTCTCAACACATACTTCCTGCAGCAGAACGATGTCGACGTCTGACGCATGCAACATGTCTCGTAATAATTGCAATTTGACTGGCGTTCTGATCGTATTAATATTAATAGAGGCTGTTCGATATGCCCGCCGCTGTTCCCCAGTGCGTAAAGCGCACATGAATGCTTATGTTAATTTGTATGCTGCTGCCCGGTGACATGCTGTCACTGCGTCAGTCTGCATCTTCTGCGTGGTTAACATCCGGTGGACGCAGCACTCGGCATTGCGGGTGCGTCGTTGGTGTGTGGGTCAGTATCGGATTCGTCGGCCCAGTTCCTGTGCTGGAGGTACAGCTCCCTCGTGTCTCTCCGTCTGGGCTGACCGAAGGCGGTGGCGTTGCTGGGGTCGGTTGAATGGAATCCTTCCGTGGGCTTTCCGTCCGGTGTGTCTGTATTGAACCCTTGTCTAGCATGATTCGCGTCGTACTGCTGTGTGGGAGGTAGAACCTCCCGTTGCGCATCCGGATGCACTGTATCGACGTTACACCCAAGTCGGTTTCTCGTGGACTGCAGTAAGCAGGTATCCGACGGCGCTAGCCGTCGTTTCTGGTGGGGCTTCGGCGATCGTTGTTTGCGCGTGTGCACCTCCGTATCCGAGTGCGGAAGTGACTCCCGGTGCTCAGGGACGAAAGCAGCTGTCGGCACAACAGCAGGATCAAATTCCATACCTCCAACCGATCCTTTCCGCTCGGTTAAGGGCGTCGTCGGAGCCGGAGTGGCAGAGGTGTGCGTCGTTTCGTCGCTGGAGGCGGTCTCTGCTGCAGTCAGTTGTCGTAAACTGTCAGGATTCTGTAGCTGGTCATTCTTCGGGAAGGGATCTGTTCGAAATGCGTCCGCATACGTTAGTGGCAGCGGCTTCAACGTGGACGGAGATAGGGGTTCGCCGTTTGGAACTTGCACTATCCTCCACTGCATGCATTAGGAACGGACGTGACCCTCTTTCCCGCAGCCTGAGCATGTTTTGGGTTGTCCGTTGTAGATGACTATAGCTCTGCATCCGCCGATGAACAAGTACGAGGGTACATGCTGTGTCAGTTCTATTCTGATTTGACGCACCCCATTGAGAACAGGGTAAGTCGTGAACCATTTTTCCTCAACGTGGCTAATCACTCTTCCATTTGGGCGTAAGGCGTCAACGACCAAGTCAGACGGAACCTCGAAGGGAAGTTCGAAAATACGTATGTTTCGTAAGCCCAGTCCTGCGTGGTCAATAGTTACTTCTCCAACATGTCCATCAGAGTGACGAAATTTGAGTACATGTTTAGTATCTCGAATGATTCTGTCACATACTGCATCGTTAATCAGCTTGACGTAAACGACTATGGAGAGGTGGATTCCGACAAGATCGTTGTAGTCAAGTTTAACTTCGTCTCGTAGGAACCTTTCTATTTCGTAGGCTTTCGGTCTCGCATATTCATTTCGAAAAACTAATCTTGAGAGTCGACTGTCGGTATGCATGTGCCATTCTATATCGAGTCGACTAAAGGCACGAGTACGCCGAAGAGGTAAACAACTGCGCGAGCGCGAACTTCTCCGGCAGGGACGTAAACAGACGTCCGTGCCGTAGCACCGCCGAAGGCAGACTGTGAGCTACACAAGCACGACCCACGCCCTGTCCTCACAGCTGTACTTCTGCCAGTACTTCGTGCTTGTGTAGCTCAGATGACGCAGTCTGCGTTCGGCAGGGCAGCAGTGCGCACCGCGCTCGGCCGTCCACGCCGCTGCGCGCGCGGAGTGTTTTGTTTACATCGTCGTCACAGCGATTCTCAGTCCAACACGCTCTAATGGCCAACTCTTACAGGAAGAACACTCTTAAGTTCACCTTCTCAAATGAATACGCACGACCCAAAGCACTGGCCGTCGAACGCTTCCTACGCGATGACGTGAAGATCCCCCGTGACGAACTCATCGGCATACACCTGTCGATCATTAGCAGCGTCGTTTATGTTAAGATGACTTCCGACGCTGCCTGGAATGACATTATTCAAAGGACGCGACATGGACTAAAATTTCGGCACTCCGACGGAAACGTCGGGCCTGTGGATGTCGACCATGCAGGACTTGGCCTTCGGACGATCCGTGTATTCGAACTGCCTTTCGAGGTGAATGAAGATGAAGTCATCGCGGCGCTAAGCCCGTTCGGAAAAGTCCAGAGCCACGTAGCGGAGACATGGGCACAGTTTACGACGTATCCGGTGCTTAATGGTGTGAGACAAGTCCGAATCGATCTCAAACGGCACGTTCCATCGTACATTTCTATCGGCGGCTGCCGTGTGGTGGTCATTTACGACTGACAACCTCGAACATGTTCCGGTTGTGGCAAAGAAGGCCACGTCCGTAATGAATGCCTGCAACGCCGCATCACACAACTAAGGCCCGACGATACGAACACCGACAGAACCACGACCACCCTTCCAGTCACCTATGCGGCGACACTGCACGTCCAGCCCACACAAGACGCCGTTCATGAGCGTCTCTCTGGTCCGATACACCCGGAGGCGTCCCAGCACCTTGACGCCGGCTATGCCGGTCGTGAACATGTCCAGCAGCCGGACACACCCACGCTAGAAGATCACAAGGATGCCAGTGAGAGTGTTCTGGAGAATGACGACCGCATCATAGCACCCGCGCCTTTTGTACCCGAACGACGTGAATCTCTTCCTTCCTCAGACACCGAAACTCATTGCCGAAAGTAGAAGTCGCCCAAACGACGAAAAAAACGCCGCAAGACATCAGAATCAACCATTGAGCCCCCTCCGCAGGACGAAGAGATGGCACATCACTCTGACGGAGAACACGATAACACTTTCTCCTCTGCCACGGAGACGCATCATCCACAAGACGGTGAACCGTCCAACAGATATCGTGCGCAAGCCCCGCGCCCAGAAGCCATGGAACATAGCACGCCTGTTGTCACCGACGCAACTGAGCCGACTCGGCCGGCGCTGCCACCTCTCGCCGATGTCAAACCTGTCGGACATTTTTCATGGGCGGATGACACGGATTTCCCACCTCCATCTGATGCGGAAATGAGATCTGTTCCTCCGTTAGATCAACACTAAAATGGGGGAAGTTTCTACGGCGACTCCTCCGACTTCTATGGACTTCCAGCACCCACCACAACAATCTTCACCAGCTACGACCCTATCGGCAGCACGAATCTCCCATCAGGCGTACCGAATAGCTACTATCAATACTAATAATATCGGCTCCCACGCTAAACTTCAACTGCTCCGTGACACGCTAAGAGCAGCGTACATCGACATCGCCCTGTTACAAGAACTGAGGACAGCAACTTGGGCTAGGTGTTATGGATATGAGACGTACGCCGCCCCTGCAGCTATGGAACACACAGGCGCAGCCATCCTCCTCCGAGAAGGGATTGCAGTTTCCGATGTCGCATACCTCCCAACAGCGCGAGGGGTGGCCATAACAGTTGATGGACTCAACATCATTAATCTCTACGCTCCATCGGGCACTGATAAACGGAGGGATCGCTCCCAGTTCTACGCAGAAGATATCACACCTTTATTCCTCGGCCGATACGATCATCTCATCGTAGGTGGAGATTTCAACTGTATTCTCGAGCGCACAGACCAATACCCCATTTCACCACATGTCCGGAACTTCGCTTCCTCGTCCGCCGCCTTCGTCTCCTCGACACTTGGCGAGTGGTACACGGCGACCACCCGAGGTATACACACATTACGAGCCACTCCGCCAGCCGACTTGACAGAATATACATCTCTAACGCTCTAAAATCAGTTCCCCTCGACGCGGAACGTTGGCCGTCTGCCTTCTCGGATCATGACATCTACATCTGTACCATGAACCTACGTCGACAATCTATATGGCGCAGTGCAGGACCTTGGAAACTCAATGTAGCACTACTGCGGGACCCTGAATGTCGACAACAGGTCACCGACACGTGGCACACCTGTGTTCAACGAATTACGCGTTACGAGACCACACTGCAGTGGTGGTTGCTGTGCGCCAAACCGGCTATCCGACGCACATTGACACACTATAGCAGAGCCAAAGCCAGGTGGTATCACCATACAACTGATTTCTACTATAGCGCTCTACGTGAACTCATGGATCAACCTCCATCCCCGGATCGTCTAAAAGAAGCTCAACGCATTAAGGCAAAGATTTTAACCTTGACCAGATGCCGTCTAGAGGGAGCTATTGTACGAGCTCGCAGACAAGATAGGATTAACGGTGAAGAACCTTCTATGCATCATATTATTCAAAATGTTCGTCGACGCCGACAGGCTTTAATGACTACTTTAGACTTACCTTATGGACACCGGCTGACTTCGCAAGCTACCATTGCGGATGCATTCACAACGCACTATAGACTTTTATATCAAGAGGTACCTGCCGGTGCAGAAGCCATTGCTGAGGTTGCCCAGGAGACACTTGGTACTCTAAACGCAGCAGCTGCAACCCTCCTGACTTCTGAAGTGACCAACGACGACGTCCAAGGCGCTGTGGCTAAAGGGTTTCTGAATCGATCTCCCGGCTCGGATGGTTTACCTCTCGAATTTTACAGAACCTTCCAAGATTTGATGATTCACGATGGAGGGACATGCACTGGGAACTTTTGTCCGGCGCGGCGAACCCGCCACCAATGTTCATGGAAGGCTTACTTGTACCAGTCCCGAAACCCGCAGGAGGAACACGACTCGACAGTTATCGGCCGATCACGTTACTCAATTCCGACTTCAAGATTTTCACACGCCTTCTAGCAGTGCGACTCAAACATGTCTTACGAAACTTTGTTTCCCACGAACAAACATCTTTAGGCGGCGATCGTAATATACAGACAGCCCTCAGTGAATATCGAGATGTGATCGCTGTGGCAACACACTCGAGACTGCCAGGCGCTTTAATCTCCATCGACTTCAAACAAGCGTTTGACCGCGTCAATCATGCATTCCTGAACGCAGCGATGAACCGAATGGCAATTCCCCCGACGTTCACGCAAGTGATTATGCGGCTCCTTCGTGGAGCAACGTCCAGACTTCTCGTCAACGGCAGACTTACAGAACCTATACGGATTGAACGCTCAGTACGGCAAGGTTGCCCCTTGTGGACGCTGCTTTATGCCATTGCGATGGAACCACTCATTTGCGGATTACGGCGACGTTTGACAGGTATTCCACTCCGGGATCATATGTTCCGCTGCCGAGCTTACGCGGACGACTTGGCCCTCGTCGTACGTTCAGCGGCCGACGTACAAGCTGCGATTCAGTGGATTACCCGTTACAGTGAAGGGGCAGGGAGCGCTATGAACGTGGCAAAATCATGCGCCATGAAGATCGGCCGCGGCCTTCCCGCAGACAGCGTCGTCCCATTTCAACTGGTGGACACTCTTCGCTGTCTCGGGTTGGTGTATACGCGAGACATTCGCCGCACCTCGGCGATCAATTATCGGGCGCTGCTGCAACGCATCCGGGCCAACATACAAAATCACATTCTACGCCCGCTGACTATGTGCCAGAGAGTCACCTTCGTCAATACCCATCTGGCATCCCGCATACCCCATATAGCGCAGATTCTGCCCATCACTGCGACAATGGCGGCCAGATTACAGGCGGCTTTCGGGTATTTCATTTGTTCTGGGCACATATTCAAAGTCCAGTATGAAGCTCTCACCTTACCGATGCGGGATGGTGGCCTCGATCTGGTTAATGTGAGAGCCAAGACTACGACACTTTACACCAATACTATGCTCCGGTTATGGAAAAGCCAAAATGCTAGTTTTACTGTTTCGAGACGCCCACCGACGTCTTTGGCACACATCACACCTCCGATGTCACATATCGGAAGTTTCTTTTTGGAGTACAGGTACATATGCACCGAGCTCCCCAGGACCAGGAAGACGACCACCCACGACATCTACCGCCTTCTCCGAAAGTCTCCACCACGCAACCCCGTCGAAACACGTCACCCCCAGGTTTCATGGGCTACAGTTTGGAAAACGATCCACCAACCGTATCACACCACTGACACCACCTCTATGTGTTACCACCTTCTCGTCGACGGCAAGTATACTACAAGACAGAAACTGCATCGTATCGCACTGGTGGACTCACCCCTGTGCCTCAAATGCAATGTCGAAGATACAGATTTACATCGTTTTGAGTGTGGGCCAGCAGCAGCTGTCTGGACCCTCGTACAGAAGATTGTGGCTTTCTACCTCCGAGTACCACCACATCATGTTTCTCCTACTATGATGATATATCCTGACACGACCTACTTTCCACCGGCTAAGTGGCACCCCGTCACATGGATCAGTGGCATGGCTGTCAACTACCTCTTCCGGGACGACATCGTCGATCCGGCGGACTTCTGGACACGCCTCCAAGTACGTCACCACACCCTTCGCCGACATCGACACTATCGGGCCACTTTCGCGAACTATTTACAGAGTATTTTCACCAACCCGCCTCAAAGCTGGAATCTCAACGAACAGTGCCAGCCAAGACTGGACGATCCCATGTTCCCCTTCAGTGGTCAATGATAGAATGCATTTTGCTCTGATGGCTCGCCAAAGTGGAGCATGGCGCTGAAAGTATTTCTATTTTATTTCACTTCTCTTTTCTCCTCCTCTTCTAAGTTTTTTCCCCTTATACATGTTTATCTCTTTCACACATAGCTCTCTATCTGCAGCCTATTTGTTTTTCTTTCTCCTGTGCTCCCGCAAAACAAAAACAAAAACAAAAAAAGACAAAAAAAGAGTTTGCTGCTGATGGTGAGACTGTATACTCCTTTATGTTAACAAAAAATAAAAAGAATAAAAATAAAAACAGATGGTAGAGCACTTGCCCGCAAAAGGCAAAGGTCCCGAGTTCGAGTCTCGGTCCGGCTCACTGTTTTCATCTGCCAGGAAGTTTCATATCAGCGCACACTCCGCTGCCGAGTGAAATATCTCATTCTGGAGACATCCCCCAGGCTGTGGCTAAGCCATGTCTCCGCAATATCCTTTATTTGAGGAGTGCTAGTTCTGCAAGGTACGCAGGAGAGCTTCTGTAAAGTTTGGAAGGTAGGAGACGAAGCACTGGCAGAAGTAAAGCTGTGAGGACGAGTAGTGGGTCGTGCTTGGGTAGCTCAGTTGGTAGAGCACTTGCCCGCGAAAGGCGAAGGTCCCGATTTCGAGTCTCGGTCCGGCACACATTTTTAATTTGCCAGGAAGTTTCATGTCCATTGCAGTTCTCTCTCTTCTTCTTTGGCGTACTTGTCGACTACTTATAAAATTTGTCATAATGTTTAGTTTACATTTTTTTAAACCCAAGTCCACCCAGGAGAAGCAGTACAGTGGGTCTTACATGGTGAATCGAAAAAGAGACAAATGAAAAAACCATTCAAAGAGGACCGTCGTTTCATCGTACGATACGGAGGTGCTGATTTGCTCACAGTTTTTTCCGATATTACGCTACACAGCATTGTAATGACTCAGTGCACTGAAAAAAAGCAATGTTAGGGTACTTAAACACTAACTTAATGGAAGTGTTATGATTTATTTATATTTACACTGCCCCTCATAGCGGTGTTTCAGAACTAATATTTTCCATATTTATTAAATAACTGCAGAAAGGAACAGCACCTGGGATATTACATGCTGCAAGGCCTGTGTCTTGTTACGGCCAGCAATTTGTTACAACGTTGACTCAGATGAAGACATAATTCTGTTACTCGAGGGTAACAAGCTAAGTTCCCCCGGGCTGACAATATCCCGTAATGAGAAGATACGAAGTTATCAGTTGGCTTCCTGTTTGCACAGTGACCAGGCCGCTGTGGGACGTCCAGCCCCGCCACCTAACTGCGTAATGCGAGCAGCGGTCGATCCCCTCGCGCGCCGCCGAGATTGGAATATTCGTGGAAGACGCAGCGAGCTGAGAGTTCGCGGTTCGTTTAGCACGCGTGGGTGGGAGGGCGTGAGTCCGTGCGCGCAGTGCAGCCACAGGCGGACGCGTGCGGCGCGGCGTCGACGGCCGCGTCTCCCTGTCGCTCTCCAGCTGAGATCTGCGAGCTTCAGCACGGCTCGTTCGGAGGAGATAACCGGCCGACATAACTGCGTGCTTGCGACAATCGGCTGTGCGGCAGTAGAGGAAGCAGTAGTATCTACTCGGGCAGTCATGTTTTAATAATACGACATTACATAATTAATTTTTCTTTTGGAACTTACTGGCAGATTAAAACTGTGTGCCAGACCTGGACTCGAACTCGGGACCTTCGCCTTTCGCGGACATGTGCTCAACCATCTGACCTACCCAAGCACGACTCACGCCCCGCCCTCAAAGCTTTACTTCTGGCAGTATCTCGTCTCCTACCTTCCAAACTTCACAGAAGCTCTCTTGCGAACCTTGCAGAACTAGCACTCCTGAAAGAAAGGATATTGCGGAGACATGGCTTAGCCTCAGCCTGGGGGATGTTTCCAGAATGAGATTTTCACTGTGCAGCGAAGTGTGCGCTGATGTGAAACTACGTGGCAGATTAAAATTGTATGCCGGACAGAGACTCGAACTCGTGACCTTTGCCTTTCGTGGGCAAGTGCTCTACCATCTTTTTTTTTTGTTTTAATCTCCCTTTATCCCTTTAAGTTTATTGTTGATCGATTAACTCAGTTTTTTTGTATTGCAGAGGGCTGCTGACCCTCTGACCGAACACGTGTTTTAATTTTTTTTATCATTGTGTTTGATCCTGTTCAAGTCCAGTGGTTGATCCTTCCACTCAGTTTTTTTATTACAAAGGCCTACTGGTTCTCTGACCGAACACGCTGAGCTACCGTGCCGGCACCATCTAAGCTACACAAGCACGACTCACGCCATGCCCTCGCAGCTTCATTTCTGGCAGTATCTCGACTCCTACCTTCCAAGCTTCTTCCAGGAGTGCTAGTTCTGCAAGGTTCGCAGGAGAGCTTATGTGAAATTTGGAAAGTGGGAGACGAGATATTGGCAGATTGCCGGCACGGTAACTCAGCGTGTTCGTTCAGAGGGTTAGCTCCCCTGTGTAATAAAAAAACTGAGTTAATGAAGCAACGACGAACTGAAATGGGTGGTAGAGCACTTGCCTGCGCAAGGCAAAGGTCCCGAGTTCGAGTCTCGGTCTGGCACACAGTTTTAATCTGCCACAAAGTTTCATATCAGCGCACACGCCGCTGCAGAGTGAAAATCTAATTCTGGAATTTTTGTTTTATTTGCAGGTCTGCAGTCCTGGTAGTCATTGAAATATCCGGGCCTCACAAGGGAACCTCCCCATCGCACCCCCCTCAGATTTTCTTATAAGTTGGCACAGTGGATAGGCTTGAAAAACTGAACACAGATCAATCGAGAAAACAGGAAGAAGTTGTGTGGAACTATGAAAAAATAAGCAAAATATACAAACTGAGTAGTCCATGCGCAAGATAGGCAACATCACGGATAATGTGAGCCAAGGAGCGCCGTGGTCCCGTGAACGTGAGCATCTGCGAGAGGTCTTCCTTCGACTGAAGAGTTTATTTTCTTTATTTTCGCAAAGTTAAGACATCTCCGTTCGTTCATTGACGTATCTGTTCACTGTAATAAGTTTAGTGTCTGTGTTTTGCGACCGCGCCTCAAAACCGTGCGATTAGTAGACGCAAGGACGTGCCTCTCCAATGGGAACCGAAAACATTTGATCGCAAGGTCATAGGTCAACCGATTCCTCCACAGCTAAACACATCTGATATATTCTATACGACACTGGTGACGGCATGTGCGTCACATGACAGGAATACGCTGTCGACCCACCTAACTTGTATACTTGGCGAATGGGTAAAAAGATTCTTCTACCTTGCCCGATTTAGGTTTTCTTGTGGATATGATAATCACTCCCAAAAAGTGATGAAAACATAAGAGTTTGTTACATAAACTGCAACAAATGAATGCAACAGTTTCACATTCGCACAGTTTTCCCTGTGCTCTGTCAAAACATATGTTTTTAACGTTTTCAAATTTTTCCGTGTGTAGACCGTCAAATCCTGCATATGTCCAAGCAAATCTGAACATGTCCTGGAATTTTGGAGAGCGAAGTTGATTATATAAAAAATGGAACTTTTCACTCGAGGGAAGGCTTGAACCAAGGACCTATTGTTCCGCAGCTGCTCACGCTAACCACGGACCACGGCGTTCCTGATCTTACACTGTCCTTGATGCTGCATATCTTGCGCATGGACTACTCAGTTTATGTATTTGGCATATTTTTTCATAGTTCCACACAACTTCTTCCTGTTTTCTCGATTGATCTGTATTCAGTTTTTCAAGGCCTATCCACTGTGCCAACATGTAACTAAATCTGAGGGGGTTGCGATGGGGAGGTTCCCTTGTCAGTACCGTAGCAGGCCGCCTGAGAGGCAAAACAAAATGCAACAGCCCATTGATAAAGTATCGTGCTGCAGTTCGTCTTTTCTGCATCTGAAGGGGCACAACGCTGCAGCAATCCATGCTGAGTGTATATGGGCGAAACGGGAAGTACTATAATAGAACGTACTAATGAACACATGCTGCTAAAATGAAGTGTGAAATTGCAGCAGTGGAACATCACGAGAACTCCGGTGAAGACACTGATTTCAAAAACGCACGTGTACAGTTCATGCTAACGGACGTGAACACCGTCAACAAGACAGGCATGAGACCACCATCGCCTGGGCTATAGGCCTGCGCGCAGCCTGGTGACGTTGCACACAGATGACCGAGTCTGTATCGGAACTGCACTGTAACACACGATAGAGCTACCGTATGTGGACTTCAAGATTTCCAGACCTGAAACAACATCGGTTTTTCCGTGTTTTCTTCTCCTACGTAGCCTTGTAATTAAACTAAGGAAATTTATCCCATAACGAAAAATAACGGAACCAGACTTCACCACGATTTGTGAGAACGTAAAATTGTTTCGTCAATGTACTGAAAATACGCATTTGTACGCCTGTAGACTAACTGCAATTTTAACTTCGTTCTTTCTCTATCCCCTCGGAGATCTTTCTTTTCTTGCAGTAAGTAGTCAGTTATATGCAACAATAACTTCCTTTTCTGGCAGTAAGAAATGAGTCGTAGGCAACAACAAAGAGACATTTCCCTTTCGAAATCAAGCAACAGGACAACAGCAGACTATAAGAATTTATTTTCCGAATTATTTTAGTAATTTTCGTCTCCATGTAAACTTAAAAATGTGCTGACTGCACGTCAATCGACGAAACGGAGTATTTTCTGAGACAGTGTTCATTACATCAAGAAATATGACAAAGATCTTTGATTTTCCTGATTTTTATGGCCTGGAGGAACATTAAACACGAAAAATTTATGTGACTTTTATATCTCTCAGCGAATATTCTGTCAGTGTGGTATTAATTTAATCATAAGGCACTTGGCTTGTAATTTTGATTCCTACATTGCTCAATCTGCGAAACACTCAGTTCATTAAAACAACTTTCAATGGTTATTTAATTTCAAAATTATTTCAGAAATAGCTATATTTGTATATATGACCAATACGATTCTCTAGATATTTGTATAATTGAGAAAAATGATCCTGTAGCTCTTTGAAATAAAAATCCTGGAATCTCCAAAAATCTGGTAAGAATGATAAGGAACACAAAAAATTTTCGAGCCGCAGACTGAATGAAAATTTGTTCTTCAGCACAGAAAAAAATGGTTCAAATGGCTCTGAGCACTATGGGAGTTAGCTACAGAGGTCATTAGTCCCCTAGAACTTAGAACTACTTAAACCTAACTATCCTAAGGACATCACACACATCCATGCCCGAGGCAGGATTCGAACCTACGACCGTAGCGGTCGCGCGGTTCCAGACAGTAGCGCCTAGAACCGCTCGACCACCCGGCCGGCTAGCACAGAAAAGTTGTATGATAATATCAGTCGGTAAACCATTACAAAAATTCAGACAGATATAGATCACACACAGCAATACAGTACAAGATACTAAGATGTTTGTCTCACTGTACAAACAAGGCTATTTCTTTGTTTCAATTGAAGGAAGTTGTGTAGAACAACAATGCGAAATTCGCTGCAGTAAAACTATACTTCCTCTTAACTTTGTGGAATGTCTTTTAGAAATAAATTAGGACTTTTAATGAAAACACAACAAGCATGACAGATAAGAAATATGGGCTTCTCATACAACTAAAGGTAACTGAAAAATTGAAACTTAGTTCTACAGCTGTATTATGTGCAACTAAACATCAACTGGAAGTCATAGAAACTGAAGACGCTGGGTAGACACCGCTCAGTCGACAGCCAGCGTCGAACGTTGCCATCGAGTCAGGCGGAGTGCTCCATTAATAAAGGCTCTGGGAGAACGCATTCAAAGTTGAAGATGCCACCAGTATAAAACAAGTTGAACGGCAAGGCTCTTTACAGTAAAACACGCAAAATGCTTGCAAATGTTCACCAGTTAATGAAGAAAGAAGCTTTGCATGTTACACTATTGAAACTAAAATTCACATGAAACAATTGGCCGAAGCAACTGGAGTATTGTTTACTTCCGCTCGGCGAATCAAGAGAGAGTTGGAAAGAGTCCAGGCGGGTCAGTTCTCCACATTTTCAACAACTCGCAAGGAAAGCCCAGGAGATCTTGAAAACTAAGTTTAGACAATGTTAATGAGCCAGTCGTTTGCTGCATTATGATTAAATTCTACATTACATATAAAAGAAGACCCACTTTAAAGAAATTTCATAACTACTTACAGAGTTTACTAAATTTGAAGGATGTATAAATACACTTCGTGAAGTTCTTCGCTTTCTAAGATTTAGGTGGGAGAAGACGGCGAATAACCGAAAAGTTCCCAAGGAACAAAGTAGTATCAGGTCAAAACGAATTACTTACTTAAAAAGTGTCCGACAGTACAGACGCGAGTCCGCAGCTCGTGGTCGTGCGGTAGCGTTCCCGCTTCCCACGCCCGGGTTCCCGGGTTCGATTCCCGGCGGGGTCAGGGATTTTCTCTGCCTCATGATGACTGGGTGTTGTGTGATGTCCTTAGGTTAGTAAGGTTTAAGTAGTTCTAAGTTCTAGGGGACTGATGACCATAGATGTTAAGTCCCATAGTGCTCAGAGCCAGTACAGACGTGAGGGTCTTCCAGTTGTCTGTAAGGACGAGCCGTACGTTCACACTTGTCACAGAGTCATACAGATGGAGTGACAATTCACTATAGCGTCTGCTGAAACTTGTTCCGAATGGAAGCAGAATTATCATCACTCATGCTGGGGGGGAGGACGGTTTTGTACCGAATGCCTAAGTAAGTTTTAAATCTGGCCAGAAAAGAGGGCATTACCTCAACTGCATGGACTTATGAAATTATGAGAAGTGGCTAAGGGAGATTTTAACACCTAATCAACTACTCTCATGCTATCTTCGTTACAGCTAATGCTGCTTACCACAATAAGAATCTCACACGTAATCCAGTATCAAGCTCCACGAGGAGAAAAACAATATCCTGATCAACAGCACAGGGAATTTCTTACCAAAAGGAAATGCTGAGATCCCAGTTGTATTCATTGACAAGTATGAAAAAACCAGGCCACATCACTCAATAGTATTTTAAACGAACTCGATCATAATGTGTTTCGATTGCCTACATATCATACAGAACTGAATCCTCTAGAGTTTTTATTGGCAAGAGTCAAGAACGGCGTTTTTGAACATAATGTGACATCCAGAATGGACAAGTTATTAACACTTACAGATGAACAAGTTGCTTCCACAACAAAAGAAGACTGGAAGCAACCTGTGAACACGTAAATAAAACCGATTCGAAAAATGATATTCATAGTGATGGAAGCAATACTGATTCCTCGAGTGAAGATGTAAGTGAATCAACTGAAGAGTCTTATCTGAGAAAAGGACACAGTGCAAACAGTCATCACCTTTGTCAGTCTCGGACAACATGGGAACAGCAAAGTCATAACGAGCACTGTAATCCGTTGGTTGAATGGACTGCACGATCTGGACTTTGTACACATCGAAAAGCAGTTGTTTGTGTAGGGTGGGGTGCACTAATGTCTTTGGAATCTGCAAATCACGTGAGGCTCCGCGAACAGACTTCTTGGAACTTCTCATGAAGGCGTCTCCCACTGTCTGAATTGTTCGCTCTAGGTTCAGGCCCGCCTGTTCTAGGGAGATCACAGGCCTCGCTTGTTTCCTTAAACTTCTCATACCACATATTGATGCTTTTAAAATTTCGTGGCTGTCTATGATATGCCATCTGGAAGTTCCTGTTGGCTGTTTTCGGTGAATATGTCTCGTGATACTAGAGGACACATTAGGCTTTCTCCTAAGTTGAGTACATGTTGTTTGCAAAAGGTGTCCGAGTCCGTTGTTGTTACGTCACTGGACCCTGTAACAAACAAAGTGGCACTAAGTATGTACACGAAACTTGAATATGTAACGTACAGTTCATGGAACCGTGCGGAGTGGCCGCGAGGTTTGAGGCGCCATGTCACGAACTGCGAGGCCTCTCCCGCCGGAGGTTCGCGCCCTCCCTCGGGCTTGGGTGTGTGTGTTGTTCTTAGTATAACTAGTTTAAGTAGTGTGTAAGTCTACGGACCGATGACCTTAGTAGTTTGGTCCCTTAGGAATTCACACACATTTGAACACTTGAGCACTTCACGGTAAAAAGTATTTTTCTCTATCATATTTTATGCTTTACGAACGTTTGTTATGTGGGACGCTCGATATTATGTCAGAGGATGAACTTTATTATTTAATTACATTTTCTTATGTATGCACAAGTCGCTTCTAAAGCCTTTTCTCGTCCGCTATGGTAAGATATCTCATCCCCTCCTTGGGCATACGAATGTCTTGTGTTTGTATGAAGTGCACTGGCCAACGAAACAATCATTTATAAAAGATAAGACGCAGAAGTGATTGAGATTTCCAAGACTCAATGTTCCTTTAATAGAGGAGACGAGTGTAGGCGTCCGGCTTCGTGTTTCCAGCAATCGAGGAAGTTAATACGCAGCTGCGGTACGCGAGGGATACGAACAACGTCCTGGAAGCGACACGACAATGTATCTGACGAACTTCCCCCTCTCTTCCTTTGCCTGTTTCGCTTCTGTAAAATGATGATGGCCCACCAATAGTAGCTTTAAGAATTTTACCCAATAACTCACCTTCAGCGTAAGCGCTGGGAAACTGCATTTCTACCCAATGAGGATGGTCCACTAATGGTAGCCGGAGGAACTTTACCCAACGTCTTCAGCACATTTGCGGGAAAACTGCCTTTTATTAGTGAACGCGACATTAGCCTTTGACAGTGTTCCTAACCGAGGACACTACGAGATCCTGAAGAAGATCGCAGCAGAGAGGTCGAAACGTCGATCGAGCGGAAGAAATTGAAGACAAAAAGATTTTACCTTAAATCGATGCTGAGTTAGTGGAAGCGCATGGGAACAAAGCATCATCGTATGATACAATATTCAGATGGCAGGACACATTCAGTGCAATTAGAGAAGTCTGAATGAAGAAGAGCATAGTGGTAGGCCATCTTTCTGTGGAATGCCAAGAGAGGTGGATGTCGTGATGATCAAAGACTGGCGTGTCATAACCTCGGCAAAGGTGGAAAATGGAATATCAGTCATGGATCAGTCCTCAATATCTTATACGGTATCTGTAAACGACAAACGTCTTTGGTTTCTGGGTTCCTCGACTATTAACACCCATACCAATTGTTCAGCAGCAGTGGGAATGGTACAGTTGTGTCAGACCAATACAGATCACTTCTTTAGCAGCCTAACCAATATCTATGAGTTCCAGGTGTATTATTAACACCTGAGAAAAAGAAGCACAGCAAGCAATGGAAACATATCAGTTCATGGTCACCGAAAAAGACGAAGACCCAACCAACATCAGCCAGAGTGGTGCTGAGTTAGTTTTTGGAACTGTCGTGCTGTAGTGCTAACATACAGGGTGTCCCAGCTATCTTGACCACCCAAAATATTTCTGAAACAATAACAGCTATTGGAAAACGACTTTCACCGGTATCAATGTAGGGCTGGGGATCATGAATGAACATATTTGGAAACATTCTAAAACGAAAGCATATGTGTTTTTTAACGCAAACTTATGTTGTTTTTTTTTAATTGACCTCCTATATTTTTTTCTTCAGCAATCCATACCATGACAAAGCACATACACAACGGCGTTGATTGCATCGCAATATTCCCATTGCATCTCGAGATATTAAGACGCGTAGTTGACGCTTGAAATATCCGACAAGCGCTGCTAGCGCACGTCCCGAGGCTCAGGCGTGAACCCCATGCTGCCTGTAATCGCGATGTGATTGACATGCGTAATTACACTTCCATACTTATCAAGAGGTCCGCAACGAATATTACGGTCTGCTGCCATCCTGCATTAATGTCGTACATTCCAGCAGGTATTTATCCCATAGGCTAGGGGTGATGCGGTTCTGTAACATATCTGTGTACCGCAACGTTAGTCACAAAGTTAACTTCGCTTATCGTTAATCCGTTACTAAAAAGGTAATGCCGTTCAACGTTAAAACTTTACTTTACTGTAGATCTAGCGCAAGTGACAGTTAATCATTCACTCGTAACAGTAAAATTCATGTTGATGGTTTTAGTGAAACGAGCAAGTGGACTAAAAGTTTTACCGTTGTTTAGGTAAAAATGTTTTGATTTGGGAAGTTCAGGTAGGACATAGAAGATGAATGTAAACATGTTTAACCAATTAGTTTTATTATCATATAATTATCAATGTTATGTTTATCTAATGCGTTAAATGACAAATTGTTGCAAACAAATGTTTCTTAACATCACTGGGTAAAATGGCCCTTTGTAGAAACTTCCACTGTGATACCAACACTACATACTAAACATAGCGTTCACATCTCAAGCTCAAAGTGATGCCCATTGGCTTGCATACATAGGGTCACTCTGACGGGTGTACACCGATCGGTACTGGTTCATATTGTGTTTATGAGAGTTGATGACAGCAGACCGTATTATTCGTTTCGGACCTCTTGATAAGTATGGAGGTGTGATTACACATGTCGATCACATCGCGATTACGGATAGCATGGGGTTCACGCCTGAGCCTCAGGACGTGCGCTAGCAGCGCATGTCGGGTTTTTCAAGCGTCAACTTCGCTTCTCAGTATCTCGGGATGTAATGGGAATAATGCGATGCAATCAACGCCATTGTGTACTTGCTTTGTCATGCTATGGATTGCTGAAGAAAAAATATAGGAGGTCCATTTAAAAAAAACATAAGTTTGTGTTAAAAAACACATATGCTTTCATTTCAGAATGTTTCCAAATATGTACATTCAGGGGCCCCAGCCCTACATTGATACCGGTGAAAGTCGTTTTCCAATAGCTGTTATTGTTCCAGAGGTATTTTGGGTGGACAAGATAGCTGGGACACCCTGTATTACAATCATAACGGGCAAACCTTCACAAGAGCATATTACCCAAGCCGCCTGACGAGGTTATGTCAGGTTACAAGATGTAGCGTTTTGGAAAGCTGTCTGAGGAATGTGGGGTGTCGAAGAGACACGCCTCCACGTTAGTTACTATCAATAAGTTCCTAATTGCGCTCCAGCAAATCAAGTAAAGCTTATCTGTACATCACTGATTCGCTTCGTCTGTTGATGCTTGCGTGTAACTTGACTTTCAGCTGTCGATTTTGTCTCACCGGCCAGGGACTAACATTCCACTTGTTGAAGAGTGACGTGTATGTGTCTCCCTTGCTACGTGGTGTGTGGAGCTGGCGTTAAACAAACCCACTTTTGGTCGGCATTCTGCGAGGATCGGTGAAGGATTAACGTGGCTGTTCTGCTCCAATCAGCCTTATTTGAACCCTTGGGATGGAGAGACGCCAAATGAGGAAGAGGTTGGTCCACGGGAAGCATGTTTCAGTGAACGATTAACTTGTGAATTCTCTTGTTACTAGCGAACGTACAGGGTTCTACGCCGAAATGTTCTATTTCCAATTTGCTCCCAACACAAGAATAAATGCAATAAATTTACTCCGTTCTCAAAACTAAGTTGTATGACATGAAATGAAAAGACTTCCACGTGAGCCCCTCCGGTAATGTGGTAAATGTCTAGTCTGTAGTCAGTTTCCATACAGGTCCGCTGTAACATTTCCCAAGGGATAGCACCGATGACGTCCACAAACAGAGTACAGACGTCTTGAAGGACCGGCACTACTGTCAGTCACACAGCTCCGGAGACAAAAATCCATTAGTTTGATGTCAGGGAATGTGGAGGCCAATTCATAGATCCATCATGTTCAGTCGAGCAATCTAGAAATGTTCGATTAAAAATTTTCCGAACATTTAACGATCACTGAGTTGAAGCATCATCTCAATGAAACCAAAGCTATGATTGTTGATCTTCAACATAGGGGAACGCAAATTTCCCCAACATGTCTCGATGAGTCTTTACTGTGACATTCTCTCCAGCAAAGAAGAACGGTCTAGTCTACATCTGCATCAATAATCGGCAAGCTACCTGAAGGTGTGTGGTGGAGGGTGCTTCTGCTAGCAATAACTTAGATTACCCTTCGCCCGCCTTCCCTGTTCCACTCATGAATGGTGCATGTGAAAAATGATTGTCGGTAAGACTCTGTATTTGCTCTAATTCTCGAATTTCTCGTCGTGGTCATTTCCAGTCTGCCGCCGGAGTTTGTTGAGATGTCTGCTCTTCATTGGATCTTCTCTAACTGTTCAATCAGTCCTACCTCGTAAGGATGTCAGATTGATGAACAATACTCAAGAATCGGTCGAACAAGCAGTTTACAAGCCACTTCGTTCGAGGATGAGTTACATTTCCTTAACATTCCTCCTACATTCAATCTGGCATCTGCTTTTCCTAGTATTTGTTTTATGTGGCCTTTCCACTCACATACTTACGGTAGATACTGTTTCCAGCAATTTCCCAACAGTGTAGCTGTAAAGTACTGGGTTTCTTTTGCTATGTATTAACATTTTATTTACATTCAGGGTCAACTGCCAAAGCCTACACCATTCATCAATGTTACGTAGGTCATTTTACAAACTGATAATCTGACGTTGCTACTTTCTTATAGAAAAAAATCTAAACTCCTCCCGAACAGGCCATGAAGGCCCACCGTTACCTACCGACCGCCGTGTCATCCTCTCAGTCCACAGGTGTCACTAGATGCGGATATGGAGGGGCATGTGGTGAGCACACCGTTCTCCCGGCCGTATATCAGTTTCCGAGACAGGAGCCGCTACTCAATCAAGTAGCTCCTCAGTTTGCCACACAATGGTTGAGTGCACCCCGCTAGCCAACAGCGCTCGGCAGACTGGATGGTCACCCACCCAAGCCCCGACAGCGCTTAACGTCGGTGATCTGACGGGAACAGGTGTTACCACTGCGGCAAGGCCGTTGGCACTTTCTTATAGACAATCGCATAATCTGCGGACAGTCTTGGAGAGCTTCCGACGGTTCTAGTAGCTCATTTACGTACATTGTAAACACTTCTTCATGGTACTCCGTAAATTAGTTTTACATCTGCCAATTTTGTTCCGTTAAGAGCGACGTGTTGAGTTCACTCTGCAAGTACGTCTTGAATCCAGTCGCAAATCTGGTCCGATACCAGGTAAGCTCGTATTTCATGTTCACAAAACGGCAGTGAGCGACGACGTAAAATGTTTTCCTGAAGCCAAGGAAAACGGTATCAACCCGAGCTCCGTTGTCTACAGTCCTATCGATCTCATGGAGGAACAGTACGAACTTTTTCGCAAGATCTCTGTTTGCGGAATCGATGTTGATTTTTATAGAGGAGACTTCCCTTTTCCAAAAAAGTCATAAATCTTTAGGCTAAAACACGTTCAATAATTAGACACAAGATTGACGCCAACGATATAGGGCTATTTATATGTGCATCTGTTCTACAACACTTTTTGAAAACTGGAATGAACTTCGCTTTTTTTCAGCTTTTCTTAATTTGCCACACATAAGGCGACACGAAGCGTTCGGTTTCGGGCTATCTTGCACCTTTTCCCTGATACTGAGTGCAATGTCTGATTACCAAATGGGAAGGCTTTGCTTAATCGCAGATCCAGGGACAAGAAAGTGGGATTCCGGGAGATCCGGTTAAGCATTTTACACGCAAATCTACATCGCCGTTGTTTGTCATCAGGCTTCATGGTCTGCGGTAACTTGTATGAATACAGAGGGTTCTGATTTTTGAGGATATTTGAACAGTTGCACTTGCCATCTGAAAGTCCTGTGAAGCCTGATGAATTGATTTGCGTGAACTTTGTTGGAATGCTTCACGGACATTCTCAGCTAGCTCTTCAGAGGCACGCCGACCGCCTGTAGACTCTTCAGAATGCTGCCAATGTCCAGAAACTGTCTGTGCCATACTATTATGCTCTTGGCATCTAGTGTTACTTACTTTTAAATAGACAGAAACTGCCTTCGCACCGTGTCTGAAACAGGTAAAATAAACTATTTTAATCCATACTTGCGGCTGGATGGCGTTTCAAATTGTAAGCCTTATAATGATAAAGTTTGCTGACGTTATTCACGAAAACAAAGAGAAGATTCAAATAGTGTCAGCAAAAACAAAAGAGATCTTCATAGAAAAGCTTAAAGAAAATTAGTACCAAGAAGACCGATATTACGGTATGCAGTCATCAACACATCGCATTAGACATGTACCACTCAAAGAAGTGAATAGCTTCTACTACTTCATAAATGGCTCTGAGCACTATGGCACTTAACATCTGAGGTCATCAGTCCCCTCCAACTACTTCGTAAGTGCAATGACATCAGTTGGCAAACGTTCAGACGACATAAAGAGCGGAATTCCACAGGCAGAAACATACCATCACAGCAAAAAGGTGTTGTCTACATCAAGAAACCTAAACCTAAAGACCAACAAGACATTTATTAAGAGCTTTGCCTGAAGCGAGGGCTTGTATGGATCGGAAACGTGACTATCAGTGCTTACGATAACAGACGTCTAGAGGCATTTGAAATGAGGTGCTGGAGGAGGATCGGAAATCTTAGAAAGGTGAAAAAAGATATCTGCTATCGACAATACGAAGAAAAACAGTAAATTGGCCTATTTTACCAACACCATCGTTTCCTAGTCAATTTAATAAAATGGATGATTCAGGGGAAGAGAAGACGTGGAAGACAGACCACAACACTCCAGCCATAACAGATATGACATAGAAGCAAACTCGTATGAGGAAATGAATATGTTAACAGGGAACAGAGAGAAGTGGAGAAGAAGAGCAATTGCTGCCAGTTAATCTTCCAATTATTCAATGAAGTTTCGGGAATGCAGCAGAATGACGTCGACTTCTTGCCAGGATATTTCGGCTGACAACCATTCAGCCATCTTCAGGTGAGTATTTTGCACTGGAGATTGCTGGTTCGCATCGCAAATTTATACCAAATATTGGCGCGGAGACGCATGCGCAGAGGCAGCCGCTACATGAGCGACCTCTGCCGAGTCTCGCATCCTCTTCGAATGTCTATGCCACACAGGCGCGTACGTAATGGTGATAGTATATGCGCACTGTCTGTCGGGATACAGGCCCGT
Organism: Schistocerca gregaria; assembly: GCF_023897955.1. NCBI lineage: Eukaryota > Metazoa > Arthropoda > Insecta > Orthoptera > Acrididae > Schistocerca > Schistocerca gregaria. The sequence goes on from NC_064926.1 coordinate 325,843,546, forward strand.
GGAATTAAAATTCAGATGTCCAACTAATAAAATTAACTGTCGTGAGACGTACTATTGGTCATAAAATATCTATCTATTTGAAGATATTAAATCACCCGCTCCAGCCCTTAACAAGTAGAAATCCGCCATCACGATTAGAAAGATCTTTCGCCAAGCATATTTCTACCGATTCCTTAATAACAATCCCAGAAGTATCTCGTCGAGGTCTAAATCTGCATCGTACAATAACCCATGGAATTTCCTGTGGAGTGACTAAACTCGACTGTTACCGACTTACTGGGCTGCGGGAGGCGAATGCGGCGATCATGTCTAGCGCACCTTTCAGGCCATTTGCGCGTTATCGGATCACCGTGGGCTGCATTTACCTGAAACTTCATGGGATACTCTTTACGCCGGAAAAATTTCAAGAGTAACGATCTTCGAATTGAGACGAAGACTGTGGGCTGGTTCCAGATTTCAGCTCTTCAAAAGTGGAGCTGCAGAAGGATGCTGAAAATTGGATGGGTATATCGAGTAAATCATGAAGATGTTGTGAACTGAATCGGGGATACAAGAAATTTGTGGTACAATTCGGCTGAAAGAAGGAATTGGTTGATAGTATACATCCTAAGTCATCGAGGAATCGTCCATTTGATAACTGGGGGAAGTGATGTAAATAGGCACCGCCGTTCTGGCCTCAGACAGGTCAACTGGACCCGACCGACCACCGCTTCATCTATCAGGCAATGGCCTCATGTTGATGCGGGATAGAGAGTGAGGGTTAGCAAATGAGCTCCTGGCCGTTGTCGGGTTAGCAGACCTGATGCCAGTACCTCTCTGTTAAGTGGACGCTCACGTGGCTCCACGAGGCTGAGTGCGGGCGCAGGACCCATTCATCCCGAAACCAGGTAGGTCAGCAGGTAACAGGATCCACTCCTCCCCACCTAGCCTAATGGACTGCAGACAATAGCCCCGAGGCCTCCCAGCAGTTTGCGGGCTCATGTCTCAGTCTTCAACAGGACATTTTAGAATGAACATGTCCTGCGACACGCTAGTAGTTTCACTGGTACGAGGAGCGTTCAATAAGTAATGCAAAGTATTTTTTTTTTCTGAAGGCATGTTGGTTTTATTCTGGATTCCAATACACCATATCGTTCCCCACTCTTTGGGCTACAGAATCGTATTTTTCAACACAATCTCCGTTCAATGCGACTGTCATACGGCACCTTGCTGGCAGAGCCTCCATGCTCGAGTAGTACCACTCTACTGGTGCACTTCGGAGGCAACATCTCGCTGCATCAGTAAACACCCCGTCATTCACATACTGTTTCTCGCCGAGTGCATCCTTCATTGCGCCATACAGATGGAAGACGGAGCCGGCCGCTGTGGCCGAGGGGTTCTAGGCGCTTCAGTCCGGAACCGTGCGACTCCTATGGTCGCAGGTTCGAATCCTGCCTCGGGCATGGATGTGTATGATGTCCTTCGGTTAGTTCGGTTTAAGTAGTTCTAAGTTCTAGGGGACTGACGACCTCAGATGGTAAGTCCCATAGTGGTCGGAGCCATTTGAACCATTTGAATGGAAGACGGAATGTGCGAGATCCAGGCTGTAGAGTGGGTGAGGAAGAACAGTCCAATGAACTTTTGTAAGTTCCTGTAGGTCGCGCAGACTTGTTGAGGCCTGGCTTAGTCGTGGAGAAGTAAAAGTTCGTTTGCATTTTTGTTGCGACGAACGCGCTCAAGTCCAACACCACAGGAGTCACAGCTGTGTGTGGCTATTCGACACGCGGGAGATCGGACAGATCTACTCGACCTTGTTGCGATGGTGGCAGACGCCCCGCCCAACGACTCACCGTGCTTTTGTTCACTTCCAAGTCTCCGTAGAAATTCTGCAAACGCCTGCGAATACCTGCGATTCTCTGGTTTTCTGCTCGTAGAAATTCAAAGACAGCTCTCTGCTTGGAACGAACTTCCGTTACAGCCGCCATTTTCAAGGCTTTGTATAGCGCCGCCACCCATTGCATCTACATGAAAGTATAAGGACTGAAGCAGGAATATTCCACGATGTTCCACAACAATTTCCTCACTTTTACAACCGAAACTGGCTGATAAAAAAATGTGGTGCATTACTTATTGAACGCCGCTCTTCTAATGGGAGGAAAAATGTCACTTCTGAAAGGTAACACCTTCGGGTTTCAAAAATTGTTGAGAAGTGGTGTAGCGCGACGGCCGTGCAACATTAAGCGTTGCAGAAGCTTTATTAAAACTGTTTCTACTGCGGAGGTGGATGTTGGGCAGATTTGTAATCTGAAGAGAAAGGCCACAGAAGATATTTGTGAGAAACAATCAAAGCTAATTTACAATCAGTTAAAAGGAGAAAATACGCACGAAATAACAATAAGAGATACCGTCAGCTTTCGTAAATCTATTTGCAAATATAGGCGGAAAAATCTGCCGAAATTGCCGATGAGTGTTGAAGAGGTTAACAATGTTATCAACACGCAAAATGTGGAGACCACAGACAGATAAATTTCTTACTAGAAACTAATGCCGAGAAACAGTTGTAGTGTTTTTTGAATGTGAAAACCTTAAAATACTTACTACAATGTTACATGATATATGTTTACGAAACCTGCAAGTGTTGCACAAAGTTATTTTGTTAGCTGCTTACAATACTAAGGCTAGTTAATGGACTTTATGTTCCAATCATTTTTTCTTTATTGGACGTGAAAAAACTTCGACATATCAGTACGTCTTCCTAACAACTGTCGACAAATGTAACGCTATAGATTTGAAATTCTTATGATTAACGGTGTTTTCAGATTCTGAAGATAGCATCAGGAAAACTGGAAGTGAATTCTAGAGTGATATAAGAATCCAAAGATGCAAATTTCATTTAACACGAACTGGTGGCAAATAATACAAACATTGGGACTTGCACATGACTATTACGCAAGAGATAAAATTGTAAGATTTCTGTCTTATGTACTTGATTTACGTTGCTGGATTCTGAGTTGATTGGAGACTATTTTGTTTGAGTATTTTGATATCAGCGATGCATGAATCACAAAAATTGCAAATGTTTTGTGATTATTTAGTGGAAAATTATATAAAAGAAAATGCAGTCTTCTCTCCATCTATGTGGGCAGAACTAAGATGTAACAGAGAGCGGAACTTCATTGGATGTGAAAGTTTAAACAGGAAATGTACTACTCAGTTCTATTCATGCAGCCCATACATTTGCGAATTTCTTAGGTAATATAGGAAATTCAGGTCAGCTCTAAAATCGCAACAAATTCATCAAAAACGAAGAAAGAGAAAAGGAATTGTCCAGACTTGAAACTCATGGTACAGCATTAGCAAATTTCAAAGGTGGAAAAATTTCTAGATTTCAGTATGTGGAACGTACATGTACATATCAGAATATAAATCTTGTATATATATCTAGAAACACAAAAGAATTAAATACGTAAATATTTTTGGGGTGTGAATGAGTTCACCTCCTCGTGGTGCGCCCTGGGTAAACCTAAACGACCTCGTAGCCTCGACATGCGTTAGCAGCTTTCACTCAATTAATACTAGACAGAAATTCAATCTGCTTTTCCATCACACCTCCCTGGCTCTTGTGCAGGTGGTGCATAGAATTCTCCTGCGTCCCTTTCCAGTGAGGCACCACGAGACGCCAAAGAACTTAGCGGAAATCCTCGAACTTTAATCTAAATTGAAGAAAATCCTCACCGCACATTATTTGCATGATGTATAGCACTTTCTAGGAGAAATTTCAGCCAACGCCTATGTTTTATTGCTCTTGTGCTAGATCATATCCAGCAGCACTTTTCACCGTCTAACGGAACTCGATAAGTAAAAAAACGAAATCCCCATGTCCCATTTAACAGTATTCACCATAAACGCGTCCGCCCCGATAACTGAGTGGTCAGCGTGACGGACTGCCGTCCTACGGACCCGGATTTGATTCCCAGCTGGGTCGGGGATTTTCTCCGCTCAGGGACTGGGTGTTGTGCTGTCTTCATCATCATTTCATCCCCATCCGGCGCGCACGTCGCCCAATGTGGCGTCGAATGTAATAAGACCTGCACCAAGGCGGGCGAACTCTGTGGCCGAGCGGTTCTAGGCGCTTCAGTCCGGAACCACGCGGCTGCTACTGTCGCAGGTTCGAATCCTGTCTCGGAAATGGATGTGTGTGGTGTCCTTGAGTTAGTCAGGTTTAATTAGTTGTAAGTTCTAGGGGACAATGACCTCAGATGTTGAGTCCCATAGTGCTCAGAGCCATTGGAACCATTTTTTTGCACCAAGGCGGCCGGACCTGACCCCCCAAGGGGCCTTCCGGCCAATGACGCCAAACGCACATTTCCATACCATAAACGCGAAAAAATCTTACACCTTCTATTACAAGTACATGTATTACGGAGCTTTGCTTGTGTGGAGTATTCATATACTTTAGATGAAGAATGGGCGAGGATGAGCACTGTTTTATGTGCGGAAAAAGCCCGCGCGAGAACGCTAAGGATTCCGTGGGCTGGCTACACACTCCGGCATCTTCGCCCGGTGCGCTGAAGGGCCTTCACCAGCTGCGAAAGATACGTCTGACTGCTTTAAACGGGAGGCTCCTTTTTGGGGCTTTCGCAGGCTCGGGAGGAACGGCTCCCACTTTTCTGACCACGGGAGGCACGAGCCCTGCGCTCTTGAGTGCACCTCCTACCAGTCCTGCCATCAACGAAAAATTCCTGGCAGTACCGGGAATCGAAGTAGGATCCTTCTCATAGCAGACAGCCGCGTTGACCACTCAGATACGGAAGCAGACGGAAGGGAAGCGAGGGGTAAAAACTGGAGAGCTATAACAAGGCTCGAACGCATTAAGCAGGATCAAAGGGATGCGGGTTGCAGTAGTTCGTCCACACGACTGGTGTTGTCTTTACTCTCCTATCGTCCACAGAGCAAATGCTCAGTTGTTTCAACAGATACTCAGCCTCGTGTTCATCCTAACAATTCACAAGATTAAGACCTGGCGCAGATGATCTCCGCCAATTAGACTGCCGGACCACCCTCCGCGATCTCGCAGCCAACAATAGAGTAAAGTTTTGGCCCGTCAGGAGTGTAAACGCAGAACAGAGGGGAAGACGCGGCGGTGGCGCCGCAGCGGAGGGAGCCGTCACCCATCAGCCGTCAGCCGTCAGCGGCAGCTGACAGGGCGGGGGCGGGGGTGGCGGCCAGGGGCGGGGGCGGGTGCGCGTGTTTGTCAGCCAGCCCGTAACGAGGGGCGGCCCCCCGCGGCTGCAAAACACAAAAACACCGCCGCCACCCACCTGCACGACTGCCCGACCTGCCCTTCCGGGGCCCTCAACCGAACCAAGATTTTCTCGGACGATGCGCCGTCCAGAATCACAATCTGCATAACCACAACAGCAAACGTTCTCAGGCCGCACCATCAGTTTCATGAACAGAATTTTTTTTTGTTAAATATCTGGACGAATAAAATGAGACTGAAAGATAAAGCTGGCCCGAAGAATTTTGAATATAATCAGTTTCCTTGAGACCCAGAAGCTTATGTCCACGAATCAGCACACTTTTAGAAAGTACCGCTCGCGTGAAGCTAAGCTTTTATCTTTTCTCGCATGATATACCATGAACTATGGATGAAGGGCAACAGTCAGATTCCATATTTCTAGATTTACGCTTAGCTTTTGACACGATGCCCCACTGCAACTGTTAACGAAAGCACGAGCATGCGGTTCCTAGGTTCGCGAGTGGGTCAAAGACTGCTTAAGTAATAGAACCCACTACGTTATCCTCCACGAAGAGTGTTCATCAGACACAGGGGAATCGTCGGGTATGTCCCAGGAAAGTGATACGCGGGAAACCAGGGTTCGAGTCCTGGTCCGGCACAAATTTTCATTTACGTCTTTTCATTATACAGCCGATGGCTGTTCACAATCGCAATTGCCAATACATTTGATATTTGTAGGGATGAACCACTGCAAAATGACGTGGGTTGAAGACCTAAAGGAGGACAATAAGGCAAAACGTGTGAACTGCCGCAAGTGGCTATGTCAGACAATTGATAGTGGAATGTGGGATCCACTGCTATATTTCCCCAGAGATGAAACTTGGTTCCATCTGAAATGACATGTGAAATCCCAGAACACCAGATACTGGTTAGCAAACAATCCCTAAACGACTAATGAACCTCTTCATTGTGGAAAAGCGGAATTATGGTCTTCAATGTCGGTAAGTCGGGTTGTGGATCGCATATTGTTTGAAAAGGCAGTTGACAACCCTCCTCCCCCCCATCCCCACCATGAATGTACGTAGGCTGTCTTTCAGTAGCATGGGGCGATCTGTCACACTTTCCGCGAGTGTCTCTCACGAATTCGTGAGATTTACAGAAGAAAGGACTGTCAGCAAAGGATTGTGGCTGCCGCTTTCGCCAGGCCTAATCACTTTTAACTATTATCTTCGGGCCAAAGTAAAAGGAGAAGTGTACGCAATAACTTTAGAAGACTTGAGGGACAATACTCAGAATGAAATTTTGAAAATTGATGCGGCAGAGTTGCGCAAATTGTGTATTAACGTGTTAGGCCGCGTGCAAAAGTGCACTGAAGCACAAGGACGTCATTTTTAGCACCCAGTATAACGTAACGTAAAATGTGTTGTCAGTTCAATAAATACAGATCTTTGAATTAACTTATTTGTTATTTCTTTACTATCTAATTACACTGATGCGACAAAAGTCTTGGGATACACATACGCACATATACAGATGGCGTTAGTACCGCGTACACGAGGCATAAAATGGCAGCGCGTTGTTGGAGCTGTCACTCAGGTGATTCTTGTGAGAAGGCTTCCGACGTGATAATGGACGCACGACGGTCTGAACATGGCATGGTAGTTGCAGTTAAACGCATGGGACATTCCATTTCGGAAATTGTCAGGGAGTTCAACATTCCGAGATCTACAGTGCCAAGAGTGTGCCGAGAATACCATATTTCAGGCATTATCTCTAATGACGGACAACGTAGCAGAAGACGACCTTCACTTAGCGACCGAGAGCAGCGGTGTTTCCTTAGAGTTGTAGTGCTAACGTAGAAGCTACACTGCTTGAAATAACCGCAGAAATCAATGTGGGACGAACGACGAGCGTAGCCGATAGGACACTGCAGCGAAATTTAACGTTAATGGGGTTTGCCAGCAGACGACCGACGCAAGTGCCTTTGTTAACAGCACTAAATTGTCTGGAGCGGATCTCCTGGGCCGTAACAGTATCGGCTGGGCCGTAGCCGATTGGAAAACCATGATCTGGTAAGATGAGTCCCTTTAACAGTTGGTAAGAGCTGATGGTATGGTTCGGGTGTGGCACGGTCCCTACGAAACCATGGACTTGAGTTGTCAACAAGGTTCTGTGAAAGCTGCTGGTTGGTCCATAATGGTGTGGGCTGTCCTTACATGGAATGTACGGTTCCTCTGGTTCAACTAAACCGATCAGGGTCGTCGAGCAAATGCGCGAAACTAAGGCCCATATCTCTGACAAAGATCTGTTGTAGAATTTAGAGCATGTTTTTTTGCTCGCGCATCATGTCATTTCTGGAAACCCAGAATCTACTCTGTAGGAATCAACACTGATTCCGGAAACAGTGATCGTGTGAGACCCAACTAGCTTTATTTGTTCATGAGACGCAGAAAATATTAGATACAGGCTCCGAGGTAGATGCCATTTTCCTTGACTTCCGGAAGGCGTTCGATACAGTTCCGCACTGTCGCCTGATAAACAAAGTAAGAGCGTACGGAATATCAGACCAGCTGTGTGGTTGGATTGAAGAGTTTTTAGTAAACAGAACACAGCATTTTGTTCTCAATGGAGAGATGTCTACAGACGTTAAAGTAACCTCTGGCGTGCCACAGGGGAGTGTTATGGGATAATTGCTTTTCACAATATATATAAATGACCTAGTAGATAGTGTCGGAAGTTCCATGCGGCTTTTCGCGGATGATGCTGTAGTATACAGAGAAGTTGCAGCATTAGAAAATTGCGGCGAAATGTAGGAAGATGTGCAGCGGATAGGCACTTGGTGCAGGGAGTGGCAACTGGCCCTTAACATAGACAAGTGTAATGTGTTGCGAATACATAGAAAGAAGGATCATTTATCATATAAACTAAATAGCAGCAGCAAAAGGCAGTTTAATTTACAAAACAAGTATTTATATGCTTGCTGCGGAAGATGGCCACGCAAACAAACTTGTCATTTATTGTATGATTATATGATAGCGGAAAAAACACTGCTAGCAGTTACTTCTGTAAAATATCAGGGAGTATGCGTACGGAACGATTTGAAGTGGAATGATCATATAAAATTAATTGTAGGTAAGGCGAGTGCAAGGTTTAGATTTATTGGGAGAGACCGTAGAAAATGTAGTCCATCGACAAAGGAAGTGGCTTACAAAACACCTATACTTGAGTATTGCTCATCAGTGTGGGATCCGTACCAGGTCGGGTTCACAGACGATATAGAGAAGATCAAAAGAAGAGCAGTGTGTTTCGTCATAGGGTTATGTGGTAAGCATGATAGCGTTACGGAGATGTTTAGCAAACTCAAGTGGCAGACTCTGCAAGAGAGGCGCTCTGCATCGCGGAGTAGCTTGCAGTCCAGGTTTCGAGAGGGTGCGTTTCTGGATGAGGTATCGAATATATTGCTTCCCCCTACTTGTGCCTCCCGAGGAGATCACGAATGTAAAATTAGAGTAATTCGAGTGCGCACGGCAGATTTCCAACAGTCGTTCTTCCCGCGAACCATACGCGACTGGAACAGGAAAGGGAGGTAATGACAGTGGCACCTAAAGTGCCCTTCGCCACACACCGCTGGGTGGTTTGCAGAGTATAACTGTAGATGTAGATGTAGTTCATTGACTGTACATGGTTATGTTCGGGTGCTTGGAGATCTCTGCAGCCCTTCATGGGCTTCGTGTTCCCAAACAACGATGGAATTTTTGGGGATGACAATCCGCCATGTCACTGGGCACAATAGTTCGCAACTGGTTTGAGGAACATTCTGGACGGTTTGAGCTAATGATTGTCCGACATGAGCTCCATCGAAAATTTACGGGACATAACCGAGAGGTCAGTTCGTGCACAAAATCCTACACCGGCAACACTTTTCCAGTAGTGGACCGCTATGGAGGCAGCGTGGCTCAGTATTTATGCCGATGCTTCCACCAAGTTGTTGAGTCCATGCCGCAACAACGAGGTGCTGCACTACACCAAGCAAAAGGTTGTCCGGCACGGTATTAGGAGGGAAGGCATGACATTTGTCACCTCCGTGTGCTACATCTTTATGTGTACGTGGAGGGCAAGAATTCGTGAGTAATTGGAGAATAGTCGTTACGTGCGGCCGGTTTTGCGTGCTCCACCCTGTAGCTGAGTATCAGCAGACACAGAGTGACGGTGTGTCGAGACGTGCGGTAGACACCTGCTCCTCGCGAAGGACATAGTGCACCAGACTGCAGCAGTCTTGCCCTCAGATCGGCGCCGGCAGAAGTTGTGGCGCGGCATCTCGGAGCGTTGTTTGCGCCCCTACCCTCACCACTTCTCCAGCCCCTACCCGCGCCGGTTATTATGAGCGCTCGCAACCACCACCAGTAGCAGTAGCTGCAGCAGCGGCAGCCGCCTCGTCGCCAATATTTGCCGGGCCGGGTCTCCTCCGAGAGGCCCTCGACGGGGCAGCCCGTGCTGTTGACTGTGCTCTCGACGCGCGGAATAATCCCCCGGTTTGCTCACAGCTAAAACAACGCGAGCCGCTGCCGCCGCCGCGCGCACTCACGTGTCTATGCGCGTCTCGCAGCTGGTGCCCCGCCTAATGGCACACACTAACTTCCCCTACTGCCCCCTCATACGATTCTCAGCTGTCATCGCCCAGCGACGTCCAGCTGTAGTTAAGGCAGTGGACTCGTCTTTATGATGAACGAGGTTCAAATCACCGTCCGTGCATCCTAGTTCCAGTTTTGCATACATTTCTTTTCTTCTTAATGGGTAGAAACCTTCGGAAGTAAAGGAAACCTTTGTCGTTCTGCAGAGGAACGCTATACGACCATTACTTTTCACAACATACAGGGGATGTCCCGGGGGGGGGGGGGGGGGGGGGGGAGGGGGGGGATATGATGGGAAAGATCGTTCGAAGCAAAAAAGTTCAGATTTTTATGAAATAATATATAGTGCAGCAGTCACTTGTGACTAATATTTTATTAGGACGAAGTGTTTCGGCAGCATGTTGCCATCATCAGGTTCATTTTCAGTTACTTTACGCAGCAGGTCCAGAGGATTACAGATTTGTAAATATAAATGATCGAAATATACTCCTTTTTTAATCAAAATTTTCCATTTACTGATCACATCATCTAGCTAAATATTGAACAGTTTCGGAGATATAAAGCACCCTTGCCATACCCCTTTGTTTGTGTTCAATGGTTTCGAGATTATATTTGCCATATCTATAACAATTCTATCTTTGTGAATAGAGTCTTTACAGAATTTATGAGGTGAGACGGATAACCTCACTCAGCGTTCTTTTCTACTGAAACCACTGATAATTAGGTCACATCATCGTAAGACACTATCAGTCTAAGGCTTTTTTACGAAACTGTTATGCAGATTTAGACAACCACATACTTCATTTATCGCATGAATGTCATATTAATCAGTTTTCTTTTCTCTTTAATTTCACTGAAATTTGTTCATTGCTTCTTCTCTCAATCTTGGATGTTTTGTAAGGACTGTTTCAGAGCTCTCCATTACATAAAACAATATATCCAACTTGACGCCTTTCTTTGCATTGTGTAAGCACTCAAATATCAATCGTAACAATCTGAGAGCGAAACATTGGAGCTCGATTCAAAGCATTGTTGTGAGACGAAGTCTGTCTGCGAGAGTGGAAGAGTAATGTCGGTCAAGAGCTGAGAGACGGAAGACGTGTCACGCTGCCCTCACGTAGGTGATGGCAGATCTTACCACACTCAAGGCCTGATTTCACTTATATAGCCAGGAGGGATTTAGATGGCTTGACTACGCTTGAAGATGGAATTCAAAGTAAAATTCGCAAGCATAGCGCAAACGCAATTGCAGAGTTAGGCTCTTGATTGTTAGTCCGAGTTTGCAATAATCCCATGTCTTGATTCTCAGTTAAAGAAGCCTCCTTATGCACCAAATAATAATTATTATTCTCCAATGTTAATTTTTTTTATTCCTGTCTTTGAGCACAATATAAATTCTTTTGATGATGATCGGTTTCAGTCAGTAATTGCCATCTTCAGATCTACAATATTTATACACTTAGTGGGCAGTCTATCTTTCAAAACAATACAGCATTTCATATCGCGCTATACTCCCATACAAACTGGGAAATGTACAGATACAATAAGGTAAAACGTACCTGTCCTACACCATGCCCTAACGTGCTAAAGCCGTAATATCATCGTCAAAATATTATTCTCCACATCTAAATAATATGCTGTGGTTACTAAATGTTAATGTAACTTTGAAATTGAAAAAAATTGTTAATCTGGCACTCAGCCATTATAGACACGTACGTCAGTTTGTCATTGTCATTATTAATACTTGTTCACAATGATTGTGAAGTTTTAAATAGACTTAGTTAATGGAATCTCTTCTCAAAAGTTATTTAGTGGTTAAGTGGACCCAAGCAATCTCCTTTTCATTAAATTCATTCTTAGTAACAATAAGCTTTAGACGCTGGCCCTGCATTGCTGTAAACCACATAGAAAAAGGCAGTTATCTAAAGAGGCGAGTGTAAAACTTAGGTCCAAAACAGAGACACCCACACCACAACATGCCATGTACTCTAGCCAGCAAATTCCGTTGCACAAGTCAGATTCTGTGTCACTTGTAAATTCTTGTTCAAAACCGCAGTCATATAGCTTATTCAAAAGTTAGTTTTAAGTTTTTCTTGTTACGATCTGTTGAGGGGCTAAGTGTCATACGACACGCACACAGTGTTATGCAGGTCAGATTCCGTTTACAGATAGCTCAGGTTGCTTACAGAGTCCAGTTTCACAGACGAATATAGGCAATGTTGGCTGTAGCTACGTTACATATTTGTTGCATGTACGTTACACTTTTTCTGGTTCTTCTCCATATTCACATTTCAGTTGCTTTCATTTTTTTCTTTCCTTTTCTTCGAGAGTCCATTCTTCCCACAGATAAGTTAAAAATTTTCAAAATAATTGCGTTGATGAATTCCTTTCTTGTTTCTGTATTAAGCTGACTGTTAAAAAACACTCTTATTTCTACAGGCTTGTATGGTCATTGCAATTTCTATTTTAACACCCCCAATATTTCTGTTGTCATTTATTATTGTGCAGCAAAATTCATTCACTTCCACTGTTAAAAAATATTCTTATTTATAAAGGTTTGAATGGCCATTGCAATTCCTATTCAACACCCGCTATGTTTTTGTTGTCATTTGCTATTGCGCAGCAAATTTCATTCACTTGCATTAGTATCGTGTTTCCTAAATTACTATTTACATGTACTTGTCCGATTTGTCACATAATGTGATGAAATTTTAATCAAAATATTCAATAGAACGTAAATACATGGATATGTTTTGTAGTGTTCGGTCAAAGTGTTCATGGTGCAACGCTTTCCATTTCCGTGAGTGTATGACCACATCTACACCTATATCTGCATTTATACTAAGCAAGCTACCTTATGGGACATGGCTTTCGGTGCCAGTGTCACTTCTCACATCTCGTGTTCCAGTCGCGAAAGGTACGCATATGAAACAATTGTTGACCCCGTATGAGCGCCAATTTCTCTAGTTTTATCTCCTCGACATTTTTGGGACATATACGTAGGAGGAAACAATTTATTTGTTGACTCGTTTAGAAACGTACTCTCTCAGAATTTCAACAGTAAATCACACCTTGATGCAGGACACCTCTCTTGCAGTGTGTGCAGTGGGAGGTGGCCGAGCCTTAGCACTTACTAAATTACCCAATAACGAAAAGCACTGCTCTTCTTTGGATCTACTGTTTCTTCTATTAGTCCTAGTTGGAACAGATTTCAGAATAATGAGCAGTATTCGAGTACTGATCGAACTGGGGCGTTGTTAAGTTATCTGCTTTGGGGGCGGACAACACTTCCTGGATATTCTTCCAGTGAACCTCAGTTTGGGGTCATCCTTATCTGACATTAGTCCTTCTAGTTTAAAACGCACCATACACATGCTCCTGGATATTTTATGGATATGGCTGCTTCTAGCGAATGTTCTGCAGTTGTGTAACCATACAATAATGGATCCTTCTGCCTCTTTGCAGGCAGTGCGTTACATTTTTTTATGCCGAAGATCAACTGACTATTCCTGCACCAAGCGACGACCCTGTACATGTCGTCCGGCTTTTCGCTATGTTTTTCCACAGCTCCGACTTGTCTGCATAAACCACCAACATCTGCGAAAAGACCCATGCAACTTACGATGTTATTTACTAGGTCATCTATACATGGTGCCCCAGGAGTAATGGCCAGTATTCAGAGAAGTTTGATATCAGCGCACACTCCGCTGTAGAGTGAAAATTTCATTCTATTCAGAGATAGGATAGGAACGATCATTCGAAGCAAAAAATTCTAGTAAGCATGGGCTCGAAAACGCCTAACTTAAAAACTATGAGCACTTACTCATCTTCGATACTGTGAAACGAATCTCTTCTGCTGCAGGTTCTTTGCTTTCCATATTTTGCAAGGTGTTAATGTGGAAGAAATCAAGAAAAATATGTTCGGTAAATATGGGTTCTAAAAGTGCGTATGTTAAGAGCTACGTCCATTTGTTAATCTTCGTTACATTGAAATACATCTCTTGCATTGAAAAAGTCGTCGTAGCTCTTAAAGAAGACATTTCAGGGCCAAGGTTTACTAGACCTTTTTTTACTTATATGTATCTATGTTATATGAATGTTATTTGAGGGCTGCTACTGTACTAGAAGATTTTTTAGAGATAAAAAATACTGAAACTGTCACCTGTTAATACATTATTAGCACATGCGTTTCGGCAGCATGCTGCCATCGTCAGGGTCTTTTAGTGTTACTTCAATATTGTAATTAAGATGAAGTGAGGTTAATTTCCTTTGCTGTGTGCACCACATACACTCAGTGGCACTCACAGGAAAGGAAACTAACTTCATCTGATATTAGTTACAACGTAAGAGTAATTGCACATGATAAATTTGCGTAATCAATTACGCAGCTACGAGTGTTATTTTTTTATTTGAACTATAGACCTCTTTCAGCTGCACAGCCATCCTCAGGTTATTTGTAATAGCACATTTTATAAATTTTGCTACATTTGTTGTGTTACATGTGGGTTATTTATTAATAATATAATTTTACATACGTTCCCAAGTCCTGACTGCCATGCAGTATCGTTGTTTCCGTTGCAGTTTATTTGTCGTTGATTATATTTTACGTTAATGTAGCAGCAATAATCAGTTTTGTTGTATGTTCTGGCTTTTAGTCTAGTAGTGGTCAGAAATAAATCTCAGACTGTAGCTGACAGTCAGTGACAGCAGTTGTGAAAGATGATTGGAGATTTCGTTACTTCTGTTTCTGTCTATTTGTTTACTGATTATTCAACCATTGTTATTCCAGTGGTAATCAGCTGCGCGTTATGTTAAAAATGGTTCAAATGGCTCTGAGCACTATGGGACTTAACATCTGAGGTCATCAGTCCCCTAGAACTTAGAACTAATTAAACCTAACTAACCTAAGGACATCACACACATCCATGCTCGAGGCAGGATTCGAACCTGCGGTCGTAGCGGTCACGCTGTTCCAGACTGTAGCGCCTAGAACCGCTTGGCCGCCCCAGCCGGCGGGACTGATGACCGCAGCAGTTAAGTCCCATAGTGCTCAGAGCCATTTCTGGCATTTCATTAATAATGGTCATCTGAATTAATTGCCATCACGAAATTTCAATTGGAAATTAAGTTTATTTCTGACCGTTATTAACGATATGTCAGAGCATAACACGCAACTGATTACTAATAGAATAACAACGGAAGAAAAATCAGTAAACAAATAGGCGGAAACAGAAATAAGAAAATCGCTGATCATCTGTCAAAACTACTGTCACTAACTGCCAGTTACAGACTGGTATTTATTTCTGACCACTATTAAACTAAAAGGCAAGAACATACAACAACGTAACATATAATTAATAACAAATAAACAGCAACAGAAACTACGATACTGCATGGATGACAGTACTTGAAAACGTATGTAAACTTTTATTATTCATAAGTACTCAAATGTAATCAACAAATGTACCAAAATTTATATGGTTCAAATGGCTCTGAGCACTATGGGACTTAACATCTATGGTCATCAGTCCCCTAGAACTTAGAACTACTGAAACCTACCTAACCTAAGGACATCACACAACACTTAGTCATGACGAGACAGAGAAAATCCCTGACCCCGCCGGGAATCGAACCTGGGAATCCGGGCGCGGGAAGCGAGAACGCTACCGCACGACCACGAGCTGCGGACCCAGTATTTATGAAATGTTCTATTACAGCTAACCCGATGTTGGGTGTGTAGGTGAAATAGGCCTATAGTTCAAAAAATTCTCATAGCAGCATAACTGGTTGTATAAATTTATCATGTACTTGAAAGACATTTATTATGCAGCAAGTCCAGGTGATTTAACTCTAATTTCAAAGAATGTAGGCGACTCGTCCAAATATACTTCCTCCTCTTGTGGTTCTTGAGCAGAGTATTCGTTGTCACCATCTGAAATTTATTGCAGAACTGATTTTGTCTTTCTTTTCTCTCATTCCTGCTACCAAGCCCTTATTCTCCCTCAATCCTTTCTTCTACTCCATCCCCTACTACAGCATTCTAATCTCCAATGACTATTAGATTTTCATCTAAATTTACATACTGAATTACCCCTTCAGTATAATCATATACTTCATCTCTTCATCTTCTGCTTGCGACATCAGTATGTATACTTGAAATATTTTTGTTGGTTTTGGTCTGCTGTCGATTCTGATGAGAACAGTCCTACCATTGAATTGTTCACAGCAATGCACTCTCCGCCCTACCTCCTATTCATAATGAAACCTACTCCCGTTGTACTATTTACTACTGCTGTTGATATTACTCTGTGCTCATCTGACCAGAAATCCTTGTCCTCTTTCCATTTCACTCCACTGACCCCTTCTACAGGGTGTTACAAAAAGATACGGCCAAACTTTCAGGAAACATTCCTTACACACAGATAAAGAAAATACGTTATGTGGACATGTGTCCGGAAACGCTTAATTTTCGTGTTAGAGCTCATTTTACTTTGATCTTCCACCTACGCTCAATGGAGCACGTTATCATGATTTCATACGTATCCGGACACATTTCCACATAACATATTTTCCTTTTTTTTGTGTGAGGAATGTTTCCTGAAAGTTTGGCCGTACCTTTTTGTAACACCCTGTGTATATGGATTGAGCCTTGGCCGGCCAGTGTGGCCGAGCGGTTCTAGACGCTACAGTCTGGAACCGCGCGACCGCTACGGTCGCAAGTTCGCATCCTGCCTCGGGAATGGATGTGTGTGATGTTCCTGAGGTTAGTTAGGTTTAAGTAGTTCTAAGTCCTAGGGGACTCATGACCTCAGCTGTTAAGTCCCATAGTGCTCAGAGCCATTTGAACCATTTGTTTGATTGAGCCTCAGCATTTCCCTTTTCAGATTTTCTCTTCCCTACCACTTTCCCACCTGTAACATTCCCCGGCCCGACTCGTGGCATGTTATCCTTTCGTTGGTTACTCAGTCTTTTTCTCATGGTCAACATCCCCCCCCCCCCCCAACCGTCCCTGTCAGTTCCCTCCCGTTATATGTCTTTAATGGGATGGTTTCTATTGCCTCCTGCATCCTCATGCCGTTGACCATTGCTGATTCTTCCTCCTTTCATGGCAGCCCCCCCCCCCCCCACCTCTCCCCTCCAAGGGCAACAGAAAGCCTGGACCTCTGTCCGCTCCTTTGCCCTCACAGCCAAGGCCGTTGACAGAGTGAGGGCGACTTTTTATGCCGGAAGTCTTCGGGCGCCATTACTGATGATTTTTATTCAAAATTTAAGCAGTGGCGGTGTTCGAACCCGGGATCGAAAACGCTACTCCTAGACCACAGGTGTTACAGACTGAAAAGAAATACTGTAGGGACTAGAACCACCAGCCTCCTATTGGAATGAATGTGATAATGTGGAGAGGGAAGGAGGAGACAGGCAGAGATAGGAGAAGGAGGAGATTGATAGAGATAAGGGAATGGGAAATGCCAGAGAGAGGGGATAGGGCGAGATGGACAGAGAAAGGAAAGAGGAGGATTTGAATTGACACTGGGGGAGGAAGAGACAGGCAAGTGCGAGAGGAGGAGATGATCAGGCAGGAAATGGGCAGAAAAAGAGAAGGGAATGTCGTCTGACCATTGGTGGGCTCGTTACTGGACGTTATGGAATCCGTTTGATTTTGTTTTCTCTGCACTCGACTTTATTGGTTGCACATGCGTAACATGCTTAACAGGTTGTACTGTTTCCATATGAAGACCCCGTTTGCTTTCTCATTGTGGTTCATTCTTTGATGGCACATTAAGCTTGAGTCCTGAAGATGACTCTTTCCCTCGATGAAAATGGTAGCTGTACTGTAATTCAAACATCTTCGAATAAACTGTGTTTGAATTATGATACAGATGTTGGTTTCAATTTCCGTTATTGAAGTACAAAGGCTACTAGGAAAGTTTTGCAATACAGCTTTTTTTTTTCGAAGTTATTTCTACCACATTGAATACACGTCTGCATTCTTCGTAACAAATTCCTAAACAAGTTCTCACAAGTTTCTGTAGGGTCCTAAGGCACACTCGTTGTCCCAAGCCTTCAGGAGATCCTCATCACTTGAAAACTGCACTCCTTCCAGCTTCATTTTCACATGCGGGAAAGTGCAGAGTCAAAAGTGGCAAGGTCTGCTGTGTAAAGAGGGTGCTCAAGAAGTTTCAGTCCTGTACCCGCAAATATTCGGTGAGTGCTCTGGCGGCGTGAGCTGGAGCGTTCTCCTGGTGGAGGAACCAACTTCGGTCGCAGGTTCTTCAAAGATTGAATGACTTTGGGCAGGCACTGCTCAGTGTACCACTTAGCTGATATTGTCTTCTGTGTGTCCGAAACAATAAGCTCCACAGTTCCACTCGGTTTGAAAACAACGAACAGCTTCCATTTTCTTCTTTAATGATCGGCACTTTCTGACAGCTACGGGTGTGTCGTCATCTTCAAAGACAGAAATTTTGCTTTGAGTCTTAGTCGACACGTCATAATAGTACAGCCAAGTCTCGCCACCTGTCACAATGTTATTCACGTACTGAGACTGTCCCACAGAAAACTTCTTGAACGTCTTCCTGTACCAAGTCACGCATCGGAGACAACAAAGTTTCTTTAGTTGCAAATGATCATGCAGAATCGAACGAACTGCTGGTTCATTTAGCCCTAAGGTATCTGTTTGTAGGTCACTCGCCTGGCTTCATCTAGCATTTTCCTCATAGCATCAGTGTTTTCCATCCTCTCAGCGTCCTCCAGAATGAAATTTCCTCTTTGGAATTCCCTGTACCACCTGAATATAGTTGTACAATGTGGACACCCATCACCGAGTGCAAGAGTGATTTCTTCAAAGCACTCGTCTATGTTTAAAGCAAGCGCGAAATTGTACAGCGAAACTGTCCGCATCTCACGTCGTGACGACGATGTCAAAATAAGCGTATCAAACTAACGCTGCTAGTGAACAACTGCGCCCACAGATTTGGCACAGCGGCTACAATGCAAGTATAAAGTATTCTCAGAACACACCTTCCTGCGAATTATTATTGGTCGTATTGCAAAACGTTACTCGTACCCACTGTATTTCATGTCCGCCTACCGTCCCACCGTTCTACAATGGATTATAGGAGACGACAGTGTTTTGATCACAGTGCTGCAGTAATTTTTTTTAATTTTATGTTCACATGTTGGTAAGATAGGGGGTGGAATGCAGCAGTTCGTCGCAAGGAACCATGGGAAGTTCAAGTTATCAGCTATTGTCACTTGCCATAGATGACAACAAACCGGGGACACTCACAGCACAGCACTACGACGCTACCGCATTCTCAGACGTCACAAGCAGTCCCGCCACCAACAAAGCTTTTCTCACTCCCGTACGGCGTCGATTACCATCCCAGTGCGCCAATAATTTGTGTAATTGCATGTGCAGTGTTGTTCTATATATAGACAGTGTATTAAAAGCAGAGCAACTAGAGATTTCTTTACGACGGACGCTTTTACGACGCTTTCCTTAGTCCCCAGTGGAGTCGACGTCACAGTCCAGAGCTTCAAGAGATTGTGTAATTGCATATGGAGTACGTCTCAACATCTAGACAGGGTGTTAAAGGCGGAGTACCTGATATGGTTACAATGAGACAGTGTAGTGCATCGGTCACCAGTGACTGGACCAATTCACGGTATGTAAATATAAATTTTATTTATTTGAATTGTTCTAATCAGTATTTCACTTCTTGCAGCATGAATTTTGTTTCTATTTGCCCACAATTTGGTTTCATATTTTCTGAACTCTGCATCAGGGCTGTTCGCTCTTATGAGACTGTTTTTTTTTCTTTCTTTCTTATTCTCCCCTTCAGATGAATTTCTGAATTTTGTTCAAAATTCCTATTATGTTCGTCAATTATGTTGATGTTTCCTTTTTTCAGATCATTTAGGGTCTAAGTAACCCATGATGATTGTCCTTTCAGCTTCCTAATTTTACTAAACTGTTTTCCTTTTTTTTTCATTGGCTCCTCATTGTCCATTCTAGCCAAACATGTGAAGAACAGCATTCTTCTTTTCTGCGTGGTGTGTTGTGTTCTATACCTGTTCATAGTTTTCCTTATTAGGCTGTATTTTGTTTCTGTTTTCCTTAGGTCAAAGATGCTACTAACAGGTCCTCCTTTTATTTTCAAAATTATTTTTATGCCATCTTTCCACGCTGGTTTTAGTGTTTCGGCAGCATACAGAGCCTCAGATCACATTACTGCATTACAACGTTTATTTTTGGTGTCCACAAAACGCTTTCTTCTTCTATATATTTGTGACATGTTGCAGTTGCAGTGTTCATCTTATCTGCACTTATCTGTACACTGTCCTTTTCAAGTGATTTATGTTTAGCCACTTAACTAAATATTTAACTGAGTTTGCTTCTTTGATTTTGTTTTGATGTATGAGTAATTTCTGTGAACAACCTTTAACATTTGTTATAAATATTATTGTATAAATAGAATAACTTCGTGCTAAATTTATTAATTTTTCTTGTTTTCAAATGATAATTACAAACAATCATTAAACTGTACGTGATGCCATAATCCTTTTTTGCGATATTGAAATGTATATTAACGCGAATATGTTCGCGAGTGAAATTTTTTTGGTATTAATACACTCCTGGAAATTGAAATAATAACACCGTGAATTCATTGTCCCAGGAAGGGGAAACTTTATTGACACATTCCTGGGGTCAGATAAATCACATGATCACACTGACAGAACCACAGGCACATAGACACAGGCAACAGAGCATGCACAATGTCGGCGCTAGCACAGTGTATATCCACCTTTCGCAGCAATGCAGGCTGCTATTCTCCCATGGAGAAGATCGTAGAGATGCTGGATGTAGTCCTGTGGAACGGCTTGCCATGCCATTTCCACCTGGTGCCTCAGTTGGACCAGCGTTCGTGCTGGACGTGCAGACCGCGTGAGACGACGCTTCATCCAGTCCCAAACATGCTCAATGGGGGACAGATCCGGAGATCTTGCTCGCCAGGGTAGTTGACTTACACCTTCTAGAGCACGTTGGGTGGCACGGGATACATGCGGACGTGCATTGTCCTGTTGGAACAGCAAGTTCCCTTGCCGGTCTAGGAATGGTGGAACGATGAGTTCGATGACGGTTTGGATGTACCGTGGACTATTCAGTGTCTCCTCGACGATCACCAGAGGTATACGGCCAGTGTAGGAGATCGCTCCCCACACCATGATGCCGGGTGTTGGCCCTGTGTACCTCGGTCGTATGCAGTCCTGATTGTGGCGCTCACCTGCACGGCGCCAAACACGCATACGACCATCATTGGCACCAAGGCAGAAGCGACTCTCCTCGCTGAAGACGACACGTCTCCATTCGTCCCTCCATTCACGCCTGTCGCGACACCACTGGAGGCGGGCTGCACGATGTTGGGGCGTGAGCGGAAGACGGCCTAACGGTGTGCGGGACCGTAGCCCAGCTTCATGGAGACGGTTGCGAATGGTCCTCGCCGATACCCCAGGAGCAACAGTGTCCCTAATTTGCTGGGAAGTGGCGGTGCGGTCCCCTACGGCACTGCGTAGGACCCTACGGTCTTGGTGTGCATCCGTGCGTCGCTGCGGTCCGGTCCCAGGTCGACGGGCACGTGCACCTTCCGCCGACCACTGGCGACAACATCAATGTACTGTGGAGACCTCACGCCCCACGTGTTGAGCAATTCGGCGGTACGTCCACCCGGCCTCCCGCATGCCCACTATAAGCCCTCGCTCAAAGTCTGTCAACTGCACATACGGTTCACGTCCACGCTGTTGCGGCATGCTACCAGTGTTAAAGACTGCGATGGAGCTCCGTATGCCACGGCAAACTGGCTGACACTGACGGCGGCGGTATACAAATGCTGCGCAGCTAGCGCCATTCGACGGCGAACACCGCGGTTCCTGGTGTATCCGCTGTGCCGTGCGTGTGATCATTGCTTGTACAGCCCTCTCGCAGTGTCCGGAGCAAGTATGGTGGGTCTGACACACCGGTGTCAATGTGTTCTTTTTTCCATTTCCAGGAGTGTACATTACCAAAGTAGCATGTCATATATATTCAGACACACCTGCATATGATATATTTTCAGACATATCTGCATTTCCTACTCATACATAGCATCTATTGCTTTTACTTCTACAGAGTGTATCTTAAATGAACGTAGAAAATTAGAGGGCTGGTAGAGTGTATTTCACATAGTAGTCCACGTCCGAGTCCTTAACCTTACTGCGCCAGGAGTCATTGAACACCGTCGCGCGCCGCCAAGAAGGTAGGCACACAACATTCCATCCGAGCCGTCGTGCTAGCAGGCCTGCAGGGCAATGTTTTCAGTATATTTGTGGCCCAAAGGTAAATTCTATCGCTTGCGCCTTGTCCCGTGGTGACGCAGGACCGGCAATGGTTAAGCGGATGTGGCATGTTAATGTTAAGGGGTGGCCGGAAGCCCTTCCTGCCGCCACCCTATACCGCCTGTGACGGAATTAGTGTACCCCAACTGCCTGCGTCTAGCGTAAATCGTGAAATAGCGTGGATGGGTTCCAAATGTCTGCGAGTCGTGTAAGTGAGGAGGGACGTGGGGACCAGCCCAGTATTCAGCTAGTAGGATGTGGAAAAACGCATAAAAAACCACATCCAGGCTGGCCGGCACACCGGCCGTCGTCGTTAATTCGTCGGGAGGATTCGATCCGGGGCCAGCGCGCCTACCCGAGTCCAGCAAGCAGCGCGTTTTTTCTCTCGGCTACCCTGGCGGGTCTTGTGACCCCAAGGTAAATGATAAGTTCAAATTACGCCCTCCTACGACGCTGGAGTGACTGTCGCACTGTTTCGAACACTCCAGTCAAAATGGAGATTGCATCGGAAGCTGCCACAATGCGCACTGCCAGCTCTTCATCAATGGGTGCTTCATAGACAACTATTTCAGGTGGCCCCAGAAGGAAAAAATCAGTAGACTTCTAGTCGGTGGAACGTGCAAGGTACGCCACCGGCCCACCGCGCCCTTTACTGTTCTCACCAAAGTTTTCACCCAAATTCATTTGCACTGCATGTGTGAACTGCGCAGATGCAAAATGTCAAAATGGAGATTGCATCGGAAGCTGCCACAATGCGCGCTGCCAGCTCTTCATCAATGGGTGCTTCATAGACAACTATTTCAGGTGGCCCCAGAAGGAAAAAATCAGTAGACTTCTAGTCGGTGGAACGTGCAAGGTACGCCACCGGCCCACCGCGCCCTTTACTGTTCTCACCAAAGTTTTCACCCAAATTCATTTGCACTGCATGTGTGAAGTGCGCAGATGCACCATCGTGTTGGTGCCACATTCACTGTCCCACGCCGAGTGAAACATGTTCCACCAAGTCTGGGACAGTTTCTCGTAAAAGGATTAAGTATCTGTTTGCGTTCAGTCGCCGGCATAACATGTATCGGCCGAACAGATTATCGTATACCAAGTCGGCCAAGTACTGACAGCCAAGCCATCTTGGTGACCACGAACAAAGGTGGTGTACGAATTTTGTCGTGCCCACAGGTGTTCATTGTGGATGTCGAACGTACCCTCCCGTGTAAGGGGTGCCTCATCCGTAGAAAGACCACGGTTTGGAGTCTCCGGTTGAACAGAAGACCTTTGGAAAGCCACTGGCAAAATTCAGTTCGACGTGGAAAGTCGTTTGGATTAAAGGGGTGAACCTTCTCAAGGCAGTACGAGTGCAAATCATTTTCTTGCCACAAGCGCTAAATACTGGAGTGGCTTCCATTTAGCTCGCTACAACCTATGAACTTGTTGAGCGCCTGTTTTCCAGCAGTGCTAACACCTCCTCTTCAAGCTCTGGAGTACGCGCAGTGCGGACCGTGTCCGTAGGTCTTCGCACTTATAACACAAAATGAATTCACCAGGTTTCGAAGTAGGCCTTAAATGCACATGGGCCACTACGAGAACGTGCCTGTGGAAAACGTACCTCAAGTGAAACTGTCTCTGGTAGGATCTGTGGATGGCAGTAAATGTGCGTAGGTCTCGTACACGACAATCCGGAAACTGCCGGAAGGACGGACGTTGGGCAGCGTGACCATTTCCATCCGCCGGCCCGTAAGCACACTGGTTGCCTACCCTTTCCTCCTAAGGATAAAGTTCCATTTCGTGTCCGCTCTGCCGGCATGGGTGGCCGAACGGTTCTAGGCGCTACAGTCTGTAGCCGCGCGACCGCTACGTTCGCAGGTTCGAATCCTGCCTTGAGCATGGCTGTTTGTGATGTACTTAGGCTAGTTTGGTTTAAGTAGTTCTAAGTTATAAGGGACTGATGACCTCAGAAGTTAAGTCCCATAGTGCCCAGAGCCATCTGAACCATTTTTTTGTCCGCTCCACGTAGCAACAAACTGACGCACGGCGAACCAGACTCCGTAGTGTGCCCAGCTGCTGACCTCTATGCAACGCCTATCTACCAGGCTTGGTGGAAAATCCGTTGTGCTGTCCCGCCTCGAATATCCGCAAATAAAGATCATAACACTTCAACCCTTCGTCTCTTTTACCGTGATGTCACAGATACATTGAAATCGTTGCCCTTCGGACCTGCTACCATGACGGCTCAAATGGCATGTTGTGTGCCTAGGCTCTTGGCGGTGCTCGACGCCGTTCAACGCCTCTAGCACCATACGCTAAGGGATGCGGTCACGGGTTGCTATGTGTAATAAGCTTGTTATGACCAACTCTACCAGCCTTCTCATTTTTTACATTTATTTCAGACAAACCCTGTATAATTAAGAAACTTGTGTCTATTTAACATACACTCTGAGCGCTTTACTATCTTATACTGCCACTTACACAGGAGTCCGCCCCCTGTAACTGAGTGGTCAGCGCGACAGAATATCAATCCTAAGGGCCCGGGTTCGATTCCCGGCTGGGTCGGAGATGTTCTCCGCCCGGGGACTGGGTGTTCTGTTGTGCTAATCATCATCATCATTTCATCCCCATCGACGCGCAAATCGCCAAAGTGGCGTCAAATCAGAAGACCTGCTCCCAGCGAACGGTCTACCCGACAAGAGGCCCTAGTCCCAAGACTTATACATTCGACACATTAATTTTTACCATGAATATTCCTGAGAAGTTTACATATGCCTAGTCTAATTTGCGTAAATTAATGAATCAGCACAAACAGCTGCGGTTGTGTAGCGTTTCTGAGGTGATCATGTCATTTTTATTTTTTTGTGTCATCGATCTTCATCTTAGAGAGAGAGAAAGTTATGTTACTGGAAAAAAACTCTTTGGTCTTGTCGTGCCACAGTCTTTGCCTCTGCGCAGTCTGATACATTCTTAGTTGAAGCTTGGTAGACGCTGGAGGTATTTAGTAGTTCT
Source organism: Schistocerca gregaria (assembly GCF_023897955.1). Lineage (NCBI taxonomy): Eukaryota > Metazoa > Arthropoda > Insecta > Orthoptera > Acrididae > Schistocerca > Schistocerca gregaria. The sequence continues at coordinate 325,868,761 of NC_064926.1, forward strand.
GTTCGGATTTGTGATTGTATCTGTTGGGTAAAGAAATGACAGCAAGGAAGAGTATGACTGGTACAAGGCGGAAGGAATATAAATTTTGAATAATGTCATTATTTTTGAAGAGATGAAGCATGAGGAAAGACAGCAGTACTGCGCAGCTAGGAATGATTATTGTCGGCTAGTTAAACATCAGAAAGACTGCTCAATTTCCCTAAGTCATGGATTTGCACATTAATTGATTAAACTGTTTGATTTTTATAGAAATTCTCTGTTAACTTTGTACCCTTCTTAAATCATTGTTCACTTTGTTAAGCAAAGTATTGTTCAGACCAATGTTATGTGCGAAGATCACGCGAAGTTTTACTCTGTCTTTTGAATGCATGTTTCATTCTGAAATCGTCTTGGAGGATCATTTCGTAGGAATAGTTACTCTCTCCATCCCACTGTTTGTAATTGCGCATTACCACATGCAACACTTCTAATATGTATTTAGAAGTCGCAATGTAGCTTAACCTCTGCCAGCTTCCTGTTTGCTGTTGAGCTTTCGATAATTCTGCAACAATGTTGTCAAGGCGCGAAGTAAGTGGAAATTTTGGTTTTACTTCAGTTGAATTCAGATCACTTACAGATCAGTTCAAATTAGGTTGTGTTTAGTCAAAGTTTAGCAAACGAGTGTAAACTGGGTAACAGTTCGTGGGGACATGGGTTTTGGTAATACGTAGACTTTTATAGAGTCAGAGGTAGTTGGGCAAAATTTCAGACAGAAACAAATTATAGAGAGCAACTTACACGATTACATAATAGTACACTACAGTAGGCTCCACACATAGCATTTGTTCGCTCTCTTTTGCTACTTTTGCTACTTTCATCTTTAAAAAAATGCTTTACTAAGGTAACAGATGTTTCTTATACATATTATAATAACAACTCTACGTAGTATGTTTTGTTTACTTGCCGTATAGTTTCTGTTATGACTTATCATATATGAATAGGTAACGATTTGTTACTCACTCACAGATGTCGCTCGTTTATTGCTGGTATAATTAATACTTAATTAAGTCTAAGATTATTTAACGTAATTACTATTCCTTATTTGTGATTTTTTAACTTTTAATCTAAATTTTAGCTCTCAATTTAATTTCGATGTCGATGCAGCCTTACGTAGAGACACTTCGGGTTCCGCACGCAACTGGGAACTCAACGGTCAGGATGCTCCATGCTGAGACTTCACCCAGCAGACTTTCCGACGATGCAACAGCGGCGCGCGCACAGGCGCACGTAGCAAGCCGTCGGCAGCTCTTGTAGGCAGCACACTCATACTCCAGCGCTGGTGAGGTTTATGGGTAGCACCGGCGGTACAGGCTGCAATGAATTGGAAAACACACGCTGATTTCTCTGTTGGGTTTTACCTCGACACTGGCGCTGACACAGCTCTACAAAATCCCGAGTATATTCCAAGCATGCGTCAGTCACTGTTGTCGCGTAGTGAGCCAGTTGAAATTTAATGTATTAGAGAGCTGAACTTACCATCATGTGCTTGCCTTCCTGAACTTTGCAAGCAATAAGTCACTTCAACTATATATTTTTTGTGATTATTAATGTTGTTGTTACATATGGAGCAATCTTTATTAAATAACTTGATGATACTTTTAAAGAAATCAACTTGGGCTACGAAACGTATAAATTTATCGTACCTGCGAACTTTATTTCATTGCTAGACGTTCTCGAGCTTAGTTACGGAAACTACGTGATTACTCCCAACCTGCGATCAACTGCAGGGCCGAAAATTAACGTTTGTTGGCTCCGCTGCGCACAGTGCAATGAGCATGTTACTTCAGTGGAAAGATCTACAGACGTGTTCACATTATTAGACTAAACGGTTATTTTTGATACTCTTAAGTTTTCTGGTGTAAAAATAGGAGAGAAAAGGGTAATAACTGATTTATCTTAATGGTATGATTGATGCCACGAAATTTACCTTCCAAGCGACTTACATATCACTGAATTTTTCACAGCTGGTAACATTTGTGATTTTCCCTCCAAATCTGTGCACATGATATGAACCTGTGTTTACCGTAATATTTTATGTTTCTATGGTATACTTCAGCTTGTTATTTATTCTTGCTACGTTGACAAGACATTGTATAGCTTGTGAACTTGCATATTTTTAGCTGTAGGAATAAATCGTGGAGTTTCCAAAGAAACTGAGGTTATGGGGCAGACAAAAGATATTTCACCTCTAGAAGTTTCGGCTGTGGTAGCACTTCTTGTTGAAAACCGTCATTCACAGCAAGAAATTGCTGACAGATTGAGAATATCACAGAAAACAGTCAGCAGCATCAAACTTTCAGTGCAGAAAAGTGGTAAATACAAGCCAAATAGGAAAGGGCAATGTAGACGCTTTTACGTCCACATCAGTCCTAGAACAATGAGAAGACATACAAACATGGCAACAATGATCCGTAATCTTACTTCTACAGACATGAGGCATCAGCTGAAAGGTTTGGATGTTGAAGTTTCACTTGAGACAGTGAGGAGGAGGCTGTTTGAATGTGGTTAAAGGTGTGCCGACCAAGGAAAAAACAGAAAATTACACCTGCCATGAAAACCAAAAGATTGCAGTGGGCTAAACAACTTCAGGAGTGGACAAATGAGACTGGGCTAAGGTATGTACAATGACATGGTAAAGTAAGTGGGTCTGATCTCTAAAGTTAGGAGTTTTGGCTTGAAATTTTGATGTTTTATTGATAGTGAAGAAACGTACATATGCATTTTGGGACTGTTGAGGTCTTCTATACTACTATTCCCAACTTTTCTAACTTGCAATTTTGTACACATGCTTCAGGTATGCTTCAGTGATGAATCTGTATTCACTGTGATGGAACGAAGCAGCCAGTATGTTCGTCGCAGACCTGGAGAACAGTTCAAAGCTGAGTGTGTGCAGCAATGTGTGAAGCATCCAACTTCCGCTATGGTCTAGAGTGTGATGTACGTGAAACGTCCTGGCAGATTACACATTGCTGAAGGGATCAAAAATGGTTCAAATGTCTCTGAGCACTATGGGACTTAATTTCTAAAGTCATCAGTCCGCTAGAACTTAGAACTACTTTAGCCTAACTAACCTAAGGACATCACACAAATCCATGCCCGAGGCAGGATTCGAACCTGCGACCGTAGTGGTCGCGCGCGGTTCCAGACTGTAGCGGCTAGAACTGCTCGGCCACCCCGGCCGGCTTGTTGAAGGGGCAATGAGGTAAGTACAATATAAAGAAATTCTTGAAAAAGAACTTTTCCCCCAAATAAATGAGTGGTTTCCTAATAAAGATGCCTTTTTTATGCATGATGGGGCACCTTGCCGTAAAGCCAAAAGTGTTTCCAAGTACTTGGAAGAAAACAATTGTAAATCTTGCCTGGCCAGGGAATAGCTTCGATATTAGACCAATTGAAAATTTATGGGCTGTTGTGAAACAGAGGACAAGAAAATTTACAATTACCACCAAACAAGATCTCACGGAGAAACTAGAGGAAATCTGGTACCATGACAGTGATATTAAAATGTCATGTGAAAAATTAATAAAAGCAATGCCAGACAGGATAAAAATGTTGCTTAAGAACAAAAGCGTGCGTACAAAGTATTGAACGTACAAATATAAGCTGTATTTGTAATAAATGAAAAGTTTTGGAAAAAATGCCTTCAGGCTAATAATTTGAACACGTCTATAAATACGTAACTAACAAGTATCATTTTTCACTCTCTGTATTAGGAAGGGGTGTTTCGCAACGATTCTTGACCCCGTACAATGTGTACTAAACAGTGAAGTAGAGTCCTGTTAGTCCACACGGTAAACGGTAGTAGTTTCCTCATCGGTGTTAATCGAGAGGCCCTCTGAAAAACGTCCTCAACCCAAACTTCATCAGAAAAAAAATTATGTGCAGATTGTTCCAGACACTTGCAGACATTGGTGTATTCATAACAAGCTCAACGGACTTCGGTTTTCCTCACACACTCGCACACGAATGCAGAGACCGAGTTTTGGGAAGAGTACAAGACGTCCTGAAACAGGTGTGCGAAGAACTGGAACTGCAGACTTAACACACGGTCTCCTGTTCTCGGTTCTGTATGAAAACCTACATTATCCATATCGTTTACAACGTGTACAACATCTCACGCCATTAGTCACCATTGCAGATTATATTTCCGCGAATGAATTCTAATTTGGAGCGCTGAAGATCCGCATTGCAAAATACGCATTTCATTTTTGGGTAAGGTGGAAAACTCGGAGTAGGATTTACTTATTTTTTGTATGGCTTTTTGAAACATTGGAAAAAATACAGAACGTAGAACATAATATTTACAATGTAAGATTTTATAAACGAATGTCTAGAGTATTTATGTCGTCTATCAACTTTGGAATAGCCAGCAGGAAGATTTCTGGTCTACCATCGTATGATATTGTGGTGCAATCCTCTGTGGTGCGCCTAATGGGCTGTGGTTCTCCACAATCACGAACTGTGGATGGTTGTTTACCCATTCGTGTAAAAAATGTGTACATCTGCCATGTTGGCCTCTAATTCCGTTTAGTACTGACCATTTTTTCGTGGCAAGTCAAATATGGATGTTTTTGCGGGATACACGGCATATTATTAATTTGTTGTACAGTCCATTCTTGAGTCCATTCATTAATAAGGTTGAACTCATCTTCCACAGCGACACTTTCTGTTATTATTGATGATCTTCTAGTGCAGAATCGGTTATGGTTTTCATATTCGACATCTTGATAGATTATTGGATTTTTATTATCCACAATCTTTTTGTACTTATTCGTGAGAGCACTTATGCGACGTAGTTCAGGTGCTGAAGTGTGGCTTAGTACTGGCAGCCATTCTGTAGGTGTTGACTTAATAACGGGAGTCATCGTTCGCATGGCGCTATTTAGTTGGACTTCTAACTTTTATGCGTATGGGCCCTTTAGCTATACTGGGGCACAATATTCAGCGAGTGAGAAGACAAGACGCAGGGCAGAAGTATGTAGGGTGGATGCTGATGCTCCCCAGGCTGTACCCCATAGCTTTTGAAAGATGTTTCTTGTTTTCAATCTTTCAGATGTTTTTAAAAAAATGTTCACATGTGTCTGAATTCCTAAGGGACCAAATTTCTAAGGTCATCGGCCCCTAGATGTACTACTGAAACTAACTTAAACTAACTTGTGATAAGAAAAACAGACACATCCATGTCCGAGGGAGGACTCGAACCTTCGGCGGGAGGGGCCGCGCAGCCCGTGACATGGCGCCTCAAACTGCGAGGCCACTCCACGTGGCTCTGAGGTTTTTGTTAGATGCCGTCTGAAAGAGTTCTGTCAGCGGCTACCCTCCGGTTATTTTATCTTTTATTACCAACGAGTGTAAAGTTTTCAAACTGTACGTCGAGTTTTCTTCCAGCGAGTTTGTTATTTAGATGGAAGCATGGAGCTTCCGTTATGATGGATGTAAGACTATTTCCCGCTACATATAGGTCCTCCATTAGGATTTCTTCGGACCGATCAACTGAGGTACACGTTGTTGCAAGTACTCAGACATCACGATAATTAAACTTCCATGATTTTGTTTCTGGTATGTCTGCAATGTACAAGACGAAGAGAAGTGGCGACAGAACTGATCTCTGTGGTAGACCGTTTGGCATTTGGTCTGTAGCTTTTCGACTGCCAGCTGGTTTGTAAGGTTTAGATATTGTGATTATCTTCGAACGTTTAAATCCTTGTGGTGCACTGCTGACTTGCATAGTATCTGTGAATATAGTTTTGTGTGTTTGCCACAGTTTAATGGGAATTTAGGCTGAGGGTATGATAAATTACCCCGATAACGACTTGTACACATGTAGATCTTCGAATTACCATGGAAGCAAGGCATTAGGTTCGTTTTACTGCAATGTGTTCCACCAATTGTAACGTTGACTCTATGGCCATACACTTTAAGAACAAGTGCTTTTTATCAACAGTTATTGAGAATCACATTACCCGTGCTATTTAAGAACGTTACAGTTGCAGACAGTTTATGGGTGTATTTTACACATGAGGAGGCAACAGCGCAATTTCTACACCTCATACAACAGCACCTAACGCAAGTGTTCACGACCAGTAGATTGGTTAAGGAGGTCCTGTAGTATCACCTATAGAAAGATGACGAGTCAGATATTGGAAACTACAGTTTTTACAGGCTCATTTCTCTGCCGTCATCATTCTAAAAAATAATTCAAACAATTATGAAAGACACGAATTACTAAAATAAATACAACATTTTAAATAGGCCATAGTTTGTTTTATGAAGTGATAAAAGTACAGAATCAGCCACAGAGTATGTGAAAAAAAGTGCTACTCGGTGCCTCTTACGAGGAGTGTCTCAGATGCATATTTAAGATCTGTGCAGGGCCTTTCCTTGTTTTGGCTAATGATTCTACAAAACTAGCTAGAATCTTTGGAAATAAGAGATGTATCTAACGGTTGTTAATACCTAGCAGATATTGAACAAAGAATCGAGATCAAATAAACGTTACATTAGTCTGAACTTTCAGTGAAACACTTGTAGCTGCTGTGGTCTTCAGTCTGAAGAGTGGTCTGTCTGATACATCTCTCACCGCTGGTCTATCGCGTGCACGCCTCTTCATCTCTCCATAGTTACTGCATCCTAAATCCACTTGAACCTGCTTACTGTACTATTCAAGGCTTGGTCTCTTTCTACAATATTTTCTGGAGGACGGAGTTTGCTCTATACAGTTATCCTGAGTCACGTTTCCCATACATGCATACACGTCGGAGATCACGGACCTTGAACATCATCTATCGACATTTCAATGTTCATCCACAGACTGCTATCTTGTGCACTTTGGATCGAGTTCCCATGGACAGCCAACTGCTGAACGTCCTTCTGCAGTTCATCCTCCCATAGCTTCCTTGGGCGTCCAGTTGGGCGGGTTCCATCAGGTATTCCCATAAGCCCAGTTTTAGGCCGGCTCATGCATGCCCTCCTGACAATGTCGCCTGTCAGGCTTATTTTCAGCAGTTGCATTTCCTGAACGAGGTTCGGATGTTTCATGAGGTAGCACAGTTCCTGGTTCTTTCTGTGTCTCCATGTTTTCTCTTCGCGCATTGGTCCAGAGATTATCCTCACGCTTTTTCGTTCAAAGATCAGCAGATCCCCTTCATCTTTTTTTTGTGACGCTTAAAGTTTCTGTCACATGTAATAATACTGACACTATCACTACATTATAGGCTTTAAGTCTGGTTTTTGATGACATTATTTGCTTCAGAGTGAAATAAGTTCTAAACCCATTGACAATACGTTGATTTATTTCTTGTTGTTACAACGCCTCGAGGTCAGGGGTTGTAATATGTCAGAATGACTGAGAAGTAAGATTTGGGATGAAAGTGCAAGGGCGTCATCGACTTTATTGCATATAAGGTACACAATGGACCTTCCGCTGATCCTGGTGATCGGTGTGCATGTGTGTCACAGTGCCAATGCAAATATCGGAATCTGCCGGCCGCCCAGCCTTGCAGATGAAGCGCTCCTACTCATGCCATTGCCGAAGTGGCCGCCGTGCGTGTTGGCTGTGCCAGTGGCCGAGGACGCGGCTGGCTGCTCCCTCAAGCGCAACTCGTTAACCCTATGTAGAGCGCTGAAAGAAAACAGTCGACAGCCGTCGTTTAGTGACCCTTAGCAGCTCTAGGCGTCCGCCCAAGGCAGTTCGGTCAGTGTGACTTATCTGCATCAGGGACGCCCCGAGTTCGCACCCCTGCGGACGGCAGCTTGTATTCCGGTTGACGGTGTCACCTAGAAAGCACAGGTTAGAAGCCCTCTCTCTCCTCGCGCCGGTGGAGTTCCAAGGTGGAGCCCTCCCCGCCACAGTTATGGCGCGTCAGTGTAGCGGGGGTTGGTGGTAATATCAGCGGGCCTGTTGGCAGCCGATATCCATCACCAGAAGGTCGTCGTGGTTGGGCTGCAACTTAATCGTCATTCTCTTCGGTTCTAGACGCGGACAGAATGGCGACACGACTGCCCCCATTTGAGCTTCCGGGATCGATTATTTATACGTCTTCTCCCTACGCCTCGGACGTACGCTCGTGCTCATAAATTAAGGATAATTGCAGAACGTGGTGCCAGACAACGTGGCACTACACAAAACTGGCGCTAATAGCTTAGGCACATGGGGAACACGCACGACACAGATCTGTAAGTCCGCGGTATTGGTGATAAGTTGAGAAAACCGTCCCGAAACACATGTGCTACCAAACGCCACTTTTTCCTGCGCATGTACCGGACCTCAATATGGGATATGATCACCATGCACACGTACACAGGTCGCACAACGGGTTGGCATATTCTGGATCAGGTGGTCGAGCAGCTGCTGAGGTATAGCCTCCCATTCTTGCACCAGTGCCTGTCGGAGCTCCCAAAGTGTCGTAGGGCTTTGAAGACGTGAAGCGATACGTCGACCGAGAGCATCCCAGACGTGCTCAGTGGGGTTTAGGTCTGGACAACTGGCAGGTCACTCCATTCGCTAATATCTTCTGTTTCAAGGTATTCCTCCACGATGGCAGTTCCTCTATCAAAGACATGTAGGGGTGTACGTGTACCAGTCATAATCCCAGCCCACACCATCAAACCACGACCTCCATACAGGTCCCTTTCAAGGACATTACGGGGTTGGTATCTGGTTCCTGGTTCACACCAGATGAAAAACCGGCGAGAATCACTGTTCAGGCTATACCTGGAATCGCCCGTGAACATAACCTGGGACCACTGTTCCAATGACCATGTACTGTGTTCTTGACACCAGGCTTTACGTGCTCTGCTGTGACCAGGGGTCAGTGGACTGCACCTTGCAGATCTCCGGGCGAAAAAGCCATGTCTGTAGACGGTGTGTCTGGAGACAATTGTTCCAGTGGCTGCGGTAAGGCCCCGAGGAAGGCTACTTGCAGTACTGCGTGGTCGTCTGCGGACACTGATGTTGAGGTATCGGTCTTCTTGTGGTGTTGTATACCGTGAACGTCCCGTACTGAAGCGCCTGGACACGTTTCCTGTCTGCTGGAATCATTGCCGTAATCTTGAGATCACACTTTGTGGCACACGGTGGGACCGTTCTATGACCTGCTGCGTTTGACCAGCCTCCAGTCGCCCTAGTGTTCTACCCCTCATAACGTCATCAATATATGTTCTTTGGGCCATTTTCAATACACAGTCGCCATTAGCACGTCTGAAAACGTCTGCACACTAACTCGCTGCACCGTACTCTGACATGCGCCAACACACCTCAGCGTATGTGGTCTGCTGCCAGCGCCACTGTGCGATGACCGCAGGTCAAATGCACCGCATGGTCATACCCCGAGGTGATTTAAACCCGCCCACCAGAGCGTTGTTTCAGCATGTATCAGCATTATCCTTAATTTATGAGCATGAGTGTAGTTCCTCTGCCCGCATCTTGTGGTATTGCAGGTAGCGTTGTCGCTTCCCGCGCCCGGGTTCGATTCCCGGCAGGGTCAGGGACTTTCTCTGCCTCGTGATGGCTGGGTGTTGTATGTTGTCCTTAGGTTAGTTAGGTTTAAGTAGTTCTAAGTTCTAGGGGACTGATGACCATAGATGTTAAGTCCCATAGTGCTCAGTGCCGTTTTTTTTTTTGTAGTTCCTCTGGAGGGACCAAGTGGAGAACTCTTTAATAATTATAACGTCAGCTTTTCTCAGCCCGCTTCGGCCCCTACACAGTGCTGTTGTAAGTGCAACATGTGGGCTCTTCACAGCACTTCTTTTTCTGTGCTGCCCTGATTACTTCACACTTGTATCCAGTGCCCCCGCGCCATGCCTTCTTGCCTGCGAGCAGTGTCGTAAAGCTGCCTTATACAATCGTTTGCTAAATATTAACACTACCAGCGCCTGCCATCCGATGTGACAATATATCCCTTAACTACTACCTTGTAGCCATAGCTGCTCCGAATTTACAAAAATCCCCCAAATCCACGCCTGTACTTATTCGTGGCGCAACATTGATTTAGGTTATTGTGCTTGTTGAACCAGGTGCCAAATATTTAAAATTTTCCATCCGTAATGAGGCGCTATTAGGGGTTTCTCTATATACTTCCATCATTTCAGTGTTCCCCCTTTTAATCTTACCGGCAATCTTTGCTATGTCCTCTACGTTTTCTGTCATTTATTCCTCTGACTGTGCCGTGGTTGTAATGTTGTCTGCATTTCTCAATATGCTTTGTTCTTCCATGGTTTCAAGGTTTCCCATCATTTCCTCAAATCACTTCAGGAAAATGCTGGGATGGTTTCTTCCACGAGGCCACAGCCTTGTAGTGGAAAATGTACTGAAGGAAAGGTATGAAATGGGAAGGCGTGTCATAGAATTTTGCACAGAGTACAATTTAGTAACATGTCATGATCGGTCCACAGATCCAGCAGTTTTAACCAGCTGAAGCACACATACAGCTCGGGAGGGGGGGGGGGGGACAATTAGTACACCTGGAAAGGCGACGTCTATTTTGATCCAATGTCGGCATATGCCACCAGGGGGATAGTAGATGTGCTGATAATGGTTTCACCGTCGCCCGTCAACAGATAGTGTAGTGTCATAGCTGCCAGAGTGCCGTGTATGTCTACTATTTAGTAGGGAATGGTCAAAGCCAGAAGACTCAGTGTGCTGCAAACGTGTGAAGCAGGCACGCAACCATGCCACAGAGGCGGACTCGTGCTTCTCACAGCGAAATGAGCGAGTTTGAAAGGTGTCAAAGTGTGGCTCCCGGAATGGTCGTTTCGGAGAATTGCTACACAGGTTGAACATGCTGCGCCAGCTGTGCGACGATACTGGTATCAGTGGTCACGTGAACGCTCTCACACTCACAGACGGGCTTCTAGACGTCCACGCAGCACAGACGACCGCCACGATCGTCGTACTGTAAGCGCAGCAGTGGTAGATCGTGCAGCTCCCACAACACAGAGGGCTTGTCAGCCCAGACGTTGTCAAACTGAATATTAGCTGTGGGACTACAGGCACGCACGCCTCTAGCCCGTCTTCCACTAACGCCATATCATCGACGTGCATGACTAGACTGATGCCGCCAAAGGATCACTTTGAATGGCGCGCCGTGTTCTTCAGCGATTAAAGTAGATTCTGCTTGCACGCAAGTCATGGTCGTTCACGCGTACAGCGTAGACCTAGTAGGCGCTATCTCGTAGAGTGCTTTCTTTCAAGACACACTATTCCCACCCCAGACTTTACAGTCTACAACTCTCGTTCGCTTTTGGTGTGTTTGGACGGGACGCTAACCAGCGTTTTCGCTGGCCAGATAAGAGGGGCGGCAGAGGGGGGTGGGTGAGGTGAGAGCAGGGGGGTAAAATCCCTGGGGTCCAAGCCTGGTGGGGGCCCAGTTCTCTCGAAGCTTCAGATCCCTCAGGGTGCTGACTATGTAAATACAGGGTGTATCTATCCTTCGCTGCTCCTCGGCTCATCTATTGGAGAAACGAATGCATAGTATAGTTTATATTAATAGTCGCTACAGGTCAGTTGTCTTCTGTTGTGCTTGGTAACCGTTGCATGTTTAAAATGGCTACTCCGCACCCGAAATCAGTTTGTGTTCTCAAGCTTGCGAAGTGCAATTCCGTGATTACAATGCAAATACGTTTCAGATTGAGGTACCAAATTGATCCTCCGAATGGGTGGAACATTCGCAGATGGTATCGATAGTTTCTAGATAGTGGACGTGTATGTAAAGGAAAGAGTTCTGGCCGCCCTCGTATTCCTGAGGAAATCCTCTCAAAATTTCCCTCCTACCAAAACATTCCGCAATAAATGTACACAGCAGCAGCTGTGAAACGTCGTTATAATTTGGCGGGTTGGCGGGTGTGTCAAAAACATTCAAATATAAGGCCCTTCTCATTGAATCAGAATTTCTTTTAAATGCAAAACGAGTACATGGAAAATATTTTCACAACGATAGGAAATCATAACACAGTGTGTTGAAGTTCCTTATATTCCACGCCTGACACCTGTTGGAGTGTTCGATTTGTTGCTGCAATGCCAACTGCAGTTCACTAGGATAAGATTTCCATTGCTGCTGAAAATCTCAGTGAGTTAAATTCATCAGCTGCAACACATTCTGTGATACGGGATGTTTTGAATTATGTGAGATCACTCAAGTGCTTAATCATGACATTAATGTAGCTAAATTTGTTAGAACCAATTGACCACAGAAGCTAATTACTACAAGCTCAAAATACTACCACTGATGTTGAAATAAGACACTTAAGAGCCCTTAAAATATCTTCGCGAAAATTCTCTTTGCTCTGAAGTTGTTGCCAGTTCAGTCAATATCGATCCTGAATATCCGGAGGCGCGCCATAAGAAGAGGAAATCATATCACGATGGAACCAAGAATGAAGTGAAAGATTTGAATTCAGAAGATACGTTAAAAAATGCATTTCATGTCATTATTGACAATGTAGTATCTAACTTGAAAACCCGACATGAAATAGTGAAGATTTTAGATGAAAAATTTAGGTTTTATAGAAATATTCAGAGATCAGATCCTGAGAGATGCATGTTATTTATCAATTAATGCCATTATGTTATCACAACAGATTTAGAAGAAGAAATTATATATTTGAAATCAATTCATACTTCTAACTTAGAAACTTTACTTTGGAACCATTAGAATTCTTGAATAAGATGCACGAGTTTAGAATTTTAAGCTTGTTTGCGAGTGCATGCGTAAGTATATGCCTCTTGTACGTTCTTTCAGTGTAGCTGGTCATTCACCACTCTGGCTCGTGTGAAAAATTGTCTTAGATCAATTATCCATCAAAAACACCTCACAGATTTCGGAACCTAGGCAACTGAATATAGTTTGCGAACGCCACTAGACTTTGTTGCTGTGATTCAAACATTCCCTGAACAAAAGTCTCGCAAGCCACCACTGACAGTGTTAAACGCGAGAGGGTTATAATACGTTACCCACTGCTTGACTCATGGCCATTGACACTGAGTGCGCTGATGTCTATTTACTGAAGTGTGTGCGCATGCTAGGGAACGAATGAGGACAGAACACTCCATAACGCAGTGTTACTAGCTTAAACAGTTTGTCAGTTTACAAATCAATACGATACTTAGCCTTCTGTTTTAAAAAAAAAGTGGAAGAAAATTAAACCAATTTAAAAAATAAAATTAAATGGAGCTTTTATACATTTTACAGTAATTCATTATTGAGAAGCCTCTGAAACCGAACTTGTGTGTCTGTCAGTCATATCAGTGGGTCACGGCTGAGCTGACATCTAGTTCCATAGCTGGGGTGGTTTGGGCTCCTGATAACTGCCTTCCTCACTACTTTCCAAACCAATTTATTATTGTTCTTTCAGTCTCCTGTCCCATGAAAACATTTTGTCGTGAGTATTTTTCTCGCTATGTTTAACCTTGGCACACTCTTTCATCCGATTGGTGTGTTAGCTTGATGCAGTGGGAAACTGGAGAGATGGTTTATGACTGTTTTTATGTTATTACATTCCAAATAATTTTGATATAACATTATACAAGGCTGTATGATAACAGCTAATGTTCGTTTTCTGTAATAACAGAGGGCATGAAATCAAACATTTTTCTTCACAAAGCAGTTTCCAGTAATGAATCGTTTTGAACTTGCACTGGGATGAAGGAAACTGTAAATTCTAATAAAAGTGCTGGAAGGTCTTCCCAGTGTGCGATTTGTACTTTTACCAGTGAGGGGGAGGGGGGGGGATGTCTTAAGGGGTTGGTATAATTATATAAGTTACTAGCTTGGGCCGTGGCGCTACCCATGGTTAAACAGTTATTTGTAAATAGATGTTAATGCCGAAACTCACTATTCACGCGTATGCATTATGAGAAAAACCATCCCTTGTTATATCTTTAAAAGTACATTATAGGTAAAGCTTATTTACAAAACCATCTACATACAGGTATACGAGGGGAATTCAAAAATTAAAGGCACATTTGTGAAAAGCTGTACTTATTATGATGATAGAAAACTTAAACATGCGTTATTTTTCTACGTAACCTCCCTGGACTTCAATGCAGTTTTCCCAATGTTTTACGATTTTTTTTATTTCATCAGAAAATACATTTTTCGGTTGCATCTGTAACCAATTTTGCACCGCAGCAATGACGTCTTCATCACTTCTTCCCTGTACTGCATCTGTTAAGGGTTCAAACATGTGTAAATCGATTGGAGCCAGGTCTGGACTGTGTGGTGGATGTTTCAGCACCTCGAATCTCAACTCCTTTATTGCGTCGGCTGTCCGTTTGGCAGAATGTAGGCGAGCGTTATCTTGCTGCAGGATGACACCTCTTCACAGTTTTCCACGACGTTTAGATCTGATTGCAGGTTTTAGTTTCGTACGCAACACATCACATCCACCATACAATACAGACCTGGCTCTAAAGCCTTATTTACGCTGGGGCGACGTCTTGCAACATTGTGGCATGCTATGGAAATGTGGTGTGCGTCGTCTTGTAGCATGCTACAACAGGCAACATCTTGCGGCGTATGTTACATGCGGCAGGTAAATTTATACCAAAGGAACAGAATTTGTGCCACACGTGTGTCGATCTTGCAATATAATGGATGATAAAGCGATCGCAGCGGCGGCCTACTTGGTAGTTGCGCATGCAGCTAACAACGGAAATGAAAACCAAAGGAAAAGAAGACGATGGCGGAAGAGAAGAATATTTAAAGAAGGTCCACGAAATAGTATCCAAGGGACTAGAAGCAGGCGATGGTGCATTATTTAGTAATTTTACGAGAATGTCGACAGAAGACTTTAATTACTTACTGCAGTTAACTACACCTCTTATTGTAAAGAAAGATAACAACTGCCAAGACAGTATTTCACCAAGACTTCGATAGACCATCAAATTACGATTTTTAGCCACTGGCGATTCATACAAGTCACTAATGTACTTAACACGTTTGTTTGTGTGGTCATCTTCCTCAGCAAGCATATAAATACTTGTTTTGCAAATCAAACTGCCTTTTCCTGCTGCTATTTATTTTATTTAATCCATACGCGTTTCGCCTTCTACTGTTTGAGGCATCATCAGTGGGATCTATAATGATACAGGTTTGTTAGTTATATTTTATCAAACAGTTCACTTCGCGATTTTTTGTAAAAAAATGTAATTACTTACGATTTACTGATTTGCGTTTCCTCACATCTGGTCTGGAGGTCGCACTATCACTTTTGTCACTGTTCTATATTCACCTCTCGTGTTTTCGCCATCCTCACAGGGTTCAGCATGCTTGTCACTCTTTTTTGTGGTGGACTACCGTTCTGATTATGCCTTTCAGCGTTCAGTCTGGAGCATAGTCCCCTTTATAAAATTCCTCCGTGATGCCCTATTCAGTGCTAACATTGGTGCCTCTTCTGATGTTAAGCCTATTACTTCAAAATCATTCTTAACCGAATCCAGGTACCTTCTCCTTCGTCTACCCTGACTCCTCCTACCCTCTACTGCTGACCCCATGAGTTTCTTGGGTAACCTTGCTTCTCCCATGCGTGTAACATGACCCCACCATCTAAGCCTGTTCGCCCTGACTGCTACATCTATAGAGTTCATTCCCAGTTTTTCTTTGATTTCCTCATAGTGGACACCCTCCTGCCATTGTTCCCATCTGCTAGTACCTGCAATCATCCTAGCTACTTTCATATCCGTAACCTCAACCTTGTTGATAAGGTAACCTGAATCCACCCAGCTTTCGCTCCCATACAACAAAGTTGGTCGAAAGATTGAACGGTGCACAGATAACTTAGTCTTGGTACTGACTTCCTTCTTGCAGAAGAGAGTAGATCGTAGCTGAGCACTCACTGCATTAGCTTTGCTACACCTCCATTCCTGTTCTTTCACTATGTTGCCATCCTGGGAGAATATGCATCATAAGTACTTGAAACCGTCCACCTGTTCTAACTTTGTTCCTCCTATTTGGCACTCAATCCGTTTATATCTCTTTCCCACTGACATTACTTTCGTTTTGGAGATGCTAATCTTCATACCATAGTCCTTACATTTCTGATCTAACTCTGAAATATTACTTTGCAAACTTTCAATCGAATCTGCCATCACAACTAAGTCATCCGCATATGCAAGACTGCTTATATTGTGTTCACATATCTTGATCTCACCCAGCCAGTCTATTGTTTCCAACATATGATCCACAAATAATATGAACAACAGCGGAGACTGGTTGCAGCCTTGTCTTACCCCTGAAACTACTCTGAACCATGAACTCAATTTACCGTCAACTTTAACTGCTGCCTGACTATCCATGTAAAGACCTTTAATTGCTTGCAAAAGTTTGCCTCCTATTCCATAATCTCGTAGAACAGACAATAACTTCCTCCTAGGAAACCGGTCATATGCCTTTTCTAGATCTATAAAGCATAGATACAGTTCCCTGTTCCACTCATAACACTTCTCCATTATTTGCCGTAAGCTAAAGATCTGGTCCTGACAACCTCTAAGAGGCCTAAACCCACACTGATTTTCATCCAATTGGTCCTCAACTAATACTCGCACTTTCCTTTCAACAATACCTGAGAAGATTTTACCCACCACACTGATTAAAGAGATACCTCTGTAGTTGCTACAATCTTTTTAATGTTTAAAGATTGGTGTGATTACTGCTTTCGTCCAGTCTGATGGAACCTGTCCCGACTCCCACGCCATTTCAATTACCCTGTGTAGCCATTTAAGACCTGACATTCCACTGTATTTGATGAGTTCTGACTTAATTTCATCCACCCCAGCTGTTTTATTGCACTGCAATCTATTGACCATTTTCTCCACTTCCTCAAATGTGCTTCTATATCCATCATCATTCCTATCCCATTGTACATGGAAATCTGAAACTTTACTGATCGTATTTTCACCTATATCGAGCAACTCTTCAAAATATCCCCTCCAAATTTAGATCCCTCCTGAGTTGATCGGGAACCATCATGTCTCAGTTTTTCAAAAAGATGGACAAGAGAACTGCGGCTTTCAAGAAGAGCTAGAACAGCATTAAATGAGGAAGCAACCGAACGTACGCGAATAATACGGCCTACTTTTAATAGCTGCGAGGATAATTCTTGTGAAACACGTTGTAGTAGTATCTGATTCTTGGGACTTCCCGAAAACACAGGATATAAGGAATCTAAAAAAAAAAACCTGTATATGGTATTCATCTGCTACATCATTCATAACATCGTGGACAGCTAATGTCATTTTGTGGTTCATAAAATGAACAACAGTTAAATCCTTATGTAAATGACTACGCAGTAGGGTGGCTACGCCTTTGTAAGGTGCAAGCATTGTTGAAGCACCATCTGTTGCGATACCTAAAAGGTGGTTTTTTAGTACATCATTTGTAATGCCATACATTTCAAGAGCTGCTAACAGTGTGCTGAAAATGCATTCTCCTGTCCCACTTTACAATTCAACAATGTCAAAAAAACAATTGAAAGCAACTCCCTCAAAGGACAAACTTAAATATATTATTAAACAAGTTTTATTTGAAACCGTTGTACTTTCGTCCATCATGATACTAAAATTTGTACCCGATTTTACAAGGTAGTAAACAAGATTCTTTTTCATTTCTTCTCCTACAAACATAATGATATTTCGGCATGCATGGCCAGAATGAAGCATATTACAGACTGATAAACCATTAAACTTTTGTAGTTCTATTACTGTAGGATACGATTTGAATAATAATTTCTGTTTAGCTATTGCAGATCTGAACAACGAAGCAGTTGCGATTACTTTTTCTTGATGATGCTTTCCCTACAACTTTTCACTTTCACTCACGCATTTTTCTAAACTTTTCTTTTATACTCGTGATTTCTACGCACTTCACACTTTGCATGATCCCCGATTTTATCATTTAGTTTTTTGTCGTTATTAGCAGAAGCACCAGCTAAAAAAGCGTTATCGATACGCACACGCTCACTGCTTTCCACCTTAAGTTCGAACTTGTTAACACACTGTGCATATTACTAAGTTTTTGTCATTTACGGACAGCCTCGGCTTAGTCTTTTGCCAGTTTTGAAAATGTGATAAGGCAACACAGTTTCCTACTCAAGAGTACTGTTACTCCCAATCGTACCTTGAGACGTGTCACAGTTTTGTCACCGGAGATTCAGTCTCTTCCCCTGTATTTGCACCATCATTATCGTTTTCTTTTTTACATTCAGTATCTATTTTAACTCTTGTAGAACCACTGTTAGTATCCCGACTGTCAGAGTTTGTACACGTATCACTGCTCTTAAGGAAATCAGAAACTTTGCTTTGTTTGAATGACATCCTGAAATTCCGTAGTTCTTACAGGCCTGGACGCACTCAACTCACTAATGAAGCTACTGAAGCGGGAACGTGCGAAGATCGCTGTGTGTTTGGCGGACACGAGGCAACTAACGAACGGCACGAACTAATTTGGAGTACGCGAAGCTGGGGAGCCTCGTGTGTCAGCTCCACCCACGTGGTTCGCGGCTAGTGAAGTCCGACTGTCCGATCCCGTCTGGTAGGTACCGTCGCTCACTTCACACTACTTTGTGCTTTCGTCCCAGGCGCGTTGGTCCGCGCCATACCGTTGCCAAAAGGTTGCCTAACGGTAAAGGTTCACACAGGTACCGGGCCGGCCACCACCCTGTGTCAGGGCCCGGGGTGGGAATTCCAGCCCCCAGCTCACCCAACTCTGCGGTACGACTGCTGCGGTGTGACTGCTAAACTACTTCCCTCGCAAGCTCGCAAGTAAACGGATGACGCACCTTAGACGAAAGCAACAGTGACAACATGAGAATGACGATTTAGTTCTAGTGTTGTGTGATGTCCTTTGGTTAGTTAGGCTTAAGTAGTTCTAAGTTCTAGGGGACTGATTACCATAGATGTTAAGTCCCATAGTGCTCAGAGTCATTTGAACCATTTAGTTCTAAATGTTTTGAAATGCTTAACTACAACATAACACTTTTTCAAACTTAATAAGCGAACATATTAATAGTATTAATAGTAAGACTGTATTAAAAATTTTCAGTGTTCGGCTCCACAAATTTAAATTATAAGTAAAGGTTTACTCCAGTGGGTGGGAAATAAACATCCCCCGTTGGGATGCATAAACTAAAACCAGGGGAGGGGATGGTCTGATGCAGAGGGGGGTAAATCCCCCCCCCCCCCTGCAAATTGCACAATGGGTCTTCCCTGGGAAACGAATGTGAAATTTAGAGCATGATCTTAAGCAAGGGCATATCATACAGGTGTGCAAGTAAGTTTTCTTTCTATAACATTATTCTAATTAAAAAGAATGAAAATTGCGAATATATTTATAAATGTTATTTAAATTCATAGCTACCGCAATTTACTCTAATTTTGGTTAAAAATATGTATCGAAATCATAAATATGTATGCACAAAATGTGCTTGGAAAAAAATAATACACTGGGGAAAGTAAATTTAACTTACAGTGTGTGTTCTGTAATTAGGTAGCCTGTCTATGTCCGTTTTCGTAGAAAAACGATGTTACGTAATTTAACAACAGAAACTAAGCAAACAAATTTCGTAGAAATTATTCTGTGACCAATAACGACGAACTAACTTCAGTAGTTCATCGTTTCCTTGATAAGAAAATTAGGTGAAGAAAAAGAATCTAAACTCTGATTGATAAGCACTGTCTTTCGTATAGAACATAGAGCATTCGTAGGCACCGTATTATTGATAAATAATTGTCCTCTACATCAGAAAATTAGGAACAGTTACTCCGATACGTCTGGTAGAAACCTACTGCTCTGCATCGGACAATTCGCTCTATTTCTTCCAGGGCATGCACTTCTGAATTCACTGCATTGAGATGTCACTGGCTGTATAATATCCTAGAATGTTCGCATTTTCTGTAATACAGGATAACATTGCATACAATGTGCAGTCAAAGTTAGTACTGCTCATAATGGCTCTGTGATACAGATGTGTATACTACAGCGCACTCTGGTACAACCTATTGCAGCGAATTCTGCCATCAATGTCTCGTGCAAAGTATAGCACCGTAGCATAAACTAGCGGAAAATGCTCCTGCCGGAGTGCAAAAAGGCGATTTTGTGACTCTTGAAAAGACTTTGACGGAAAAGTGGGACCGAAGTGTCTCACTGCTCATTCCGCCGTCCTCACTAAGAATTTTGGCAAGCAAACTTATTCGCGCTCTTTTGACACAGAACATTCTACGTCCTTTTACAAAGGCTCTCTTTATTGTGAAGCCTTGAGACAACGGCATCTCTCTCTCTCTCTCTCTGCCACTGTGTGAGTCTCCCTCGGTATATCCCACAGTCATTGTCTCCTCTCTCTCTCTATGTCTCCTTTTGTTTTTCTTTACCACTGCCTCTTGCTCCACCATACTTCAGCAGCACAAAAATTCTCGGGGGAATCCAGATTATTTTTCCCCATACCACGTGTTTAAAATTTCGCTCCAAAATGCACCCTGCCAGTCTGACAGGCTCTAGACCCCAACCCCCACCAAGCCTATGTATGGCGTCCACTCATCTCTTTTTCATTTTCACTGTCTTCTCTCACTTTTCCTCCCACTACTTCTGTCTCCGAGCAGCTTCGTTATCTTTTACCGGCACTGCCTGTCACTGACAATCAATATCTCCTCTATCTTTGGCCGCCATTGCTATTGTCTCCATCCACCTCTCTTTCTCTTTTACTGCCACTTTCTCTCTCCCACCATCACTGTATCCTCCCTCTTTCTCCCCCTCTGGCACTGTCTTCTCTCTTCCACCTTCTCTCTACTATTCTCTTTTAGTACAAAAAAGCACGGATATGTTCGTATGACAAAAGTTTTAGCAGAAGGATGAATGAGGGTTGTTACAGCTGGTTCTCCATTTTTCTGTCAACAGTCTTTTCCCGACGAAGATATTCGCCTTATTGTGCTTCGATATGAGCATTTTCCCCCTCCTTTTCCTTGCTACAGTAGCGTACGCAGCTTATATTAAAACGGATTCTATAGGTCAGTCAAGTTCTGACAGTTTACGTATGTGCTTCGAAACGTTTACATACTTTGACACATGTAAACAAAAAATAAGGAAGCATAATGTAAGATTAACGCGAAATCGTTTGTTTAAATTTTTTTCTCAATAATTATATTGCTCATCGATCACTATTCATCAAATACTCCCGCCTTATGATTTGTATCATAAAAGAGTAAAAATGTTATTACAAATATTTAACTGTATTTTCCGGTATTTCTAGTTTTACATCATTTTTTGGCAGTAGTTTTAAGTTCTTTTCGGGTATTTTAAGACTCTTTTTCGCACAAGTTTTATTCGAGTACCACCTTGGGCATATTTGAACAGGTGTGAAGTGCCCGTTATGCAGAGACAGTGACTCATAAACTTCTATTGGTGAAACAATGCTGGCTACGAAACGTAGTTTGGTGACCTCAGAACCCTTTCCTCGTATCCACAACTTCACTTAAAATAACATTTACACCTCAAGCCGGATTTACATGCTTATTTTACTGTATAAGTACCAACATTTTGAACCTCTGGCTCTTAGTGATGGATAATGATATCGAAGAAAGTTTCGAAGTATCTAGAGAAAACCATCTTAAGAACATATAGCAACATTCTCAATTATCTGTCGTAAACAGAAAGTGTAGAAGTGACAATCTCCACTCTTGGTACCCAAACATCTTGGTTTTTCAGATTTTTTCAGGAATCGCCCTTGAACAAAAGATGCTTTTATAAGCCGTTTAAGGTCCACCCTACACCACACGTAATGCGAAAGAACCAACTCATTAGCTCAATTTTCCTAGATTAAAGAAAGTGTGTAATGTAAGTCTGCAGGCTTTCGTGGCCGTTCTCAATGAAGTAAAATCTTCTGGGTTATTAGGCTGCGTCTTGTTTCTTCTAAAATGTTCGACGTTTCCACCCCTCGGCTGGGATCTTGCTCAGGATCTTTTGGTGTCTACTACTGCTAGAACACTGTCAGAGACGAATCTAGCGTCCACTTATAAAGGGGGAGTTTTCTGGCGTTCGTGCTGGAGAAATGCTAGTAATTGTTAAAATTCATGTGGTTACCATTGGTGGGCCGTACTCATAGGCTAAAATTCCCGCTCTGATGCAGAAGAAGGGGTTTTGGTAGCTCATCTCCTGCGGATACCATTGGTGGTGCATCGTCATTGGATAGAAAGGCACTATTCCACACTTACGCTGAAGAAGGGTTATTGGTTGAAATGCCTGCTACCGCTATTGGTTGGTCGTCATCAGTGGCTAGATTCGAAACGGAAAGAGCAAGAGAGGGGCAATGATTACCCATAATATTATTGTCCGCCGAGGTGATTTGCAGCGCGTTGCAGCAGAAGGGTCGAAATGTCTAACATTTTAGAAGAAACATGACGCGGCCTAATAACCCAGAAGATTTTAACCAAAGTGTGTAATGTTTAAATTTTAACCCCGTACTGTAGAAAAGCTATAGTACTCCATTTCTTCCGATATGTGGTCGATATACCGAGGGATTTCCTAAATAGATGACTCCTTATCTCTGATCAACAGAACCCGAAACATGACCTCCTGAGTAATGGCTTTTTTGAACATATTGCTACCGCACACTGTCGCGCATTATATTTAAATCATGTCAAATGGTCTTTGAAATAAAATTAGAATTTAGTTGAAGTGTTTGGAAATGGGGCCCACGCACAAATTTTGCCTCGTGCCCAGTCCTGGCTCTCAGCGGCCCTGAATATTCGCTCTCTCCACGATCGATTTGGATGTCAAGAGTCAGCGCCCGCTCTGAAGCCCGTGGAGGCTACAACACGTACTAATATTAGAATGAGATTTTCACTCTGCAGCGAAGTGTGCACCGATAAGAAACTTCCTGGCAGATTAAAACTGTGTGCCGGACCGAGACTTTGCCTTTCGCGGGCAAGTGCTCTAGCAACTGAGCTACCCAAGCACGACTCACGCCCCGTCCTCACAGCTTTACTTCTGCCAGTACCTCGTCTCCTACCTTCCAAACGTTTCAGAAGCTCTCCTGCGTACCTTGCAGAACTAGCACTCCAGAAAGAAAGAATATTGCGGAGACATGGCTTAGCCACAGCCTGGGGGATGTAGAGCACTTGCCCGCGAAAGGCAAAGCTTCCCAGTTCGAGTCTCGGCCCACAACGCAGTTTTAATCTGCCAGGAAGTCTCATATCAGCGCACAATCCACTGCAGAGTGAAAATCTCATTCTGGATACATCCCCCAGGCTGTGGCTAAGCCTTGTCTCCGCAATATCCTTTCTTTCAGGAGTTGACTCTGAGCACTATGGAACTTAACTTCTGAGGGCATCAGTCCCCTAGAACTTAGAACTACTTAAACCTAACTAACCTAAGGACATCACACACATCCATGCCCGAGGCAGGATTCGAACCTGCGATCGTAGCGCTCGCGCGCTTCCAGACTGTAGCGCCTAGATCCGCTCGGCCACGCCGGCCGGCTTTCTTTCAGGAGTGCTAGTTCTGCAAGGTTCGCGGGAGAGGTTCTGTAAACTTTGGAAGGTAGGAGACGAGGTACTGGCAGAAATAAATCTGTGAGAACAGCGCATGAGTCGTGCTTGGGTAGCTCATTTGGTAGAGCACTTGCCCGCGAAAGACAAACGTCCCGAGTTCGAGCCTCGGTCCGGCACACAGTTTTAATCTGCCAGGAAGTTTCACGTACTGATACTGGTATTTCAGCATGAATCAATACCTGGTACCTCAGAACCGTGATCTGTAAATGTAATTATTTCGTAAACTCCATATGCATTGTTGCAACAAATAACTCTTAAGCATATTGGAAACCTCTAAATGGGTGGTGCTAATTTTTTTTTTTCCAGCAGTGTATTCGTGAAGTATGGTGTGTGACATACGCCAATAACGACGAGTACCCTCTGGCTTGTAGGATACGCGGCGTTAAGAAAATTAGTGCTCGGAGTATCTCATAGAGTTGTTGCAGGCCGATAGCGCTGGTAAATCAAGACACTTTCTCACGCGCTGACCGCCGGGCGCATTGTCGAGCTGGAGAGCAGGTCATTGCGTCAGGTGGAGGGCGACAATGCCAGCCGAGCCCGGTCATGGCTACCTGCTAATTCCGATTGTGCGGCCGGGCGGCGTGTATTGTAGGCACGAAACTCGGGCTTTCAAAAGGGACAAAGTGCGGACAGCGGCCAAAGGGCGCCGACGGCGGAAAAGGGGAAACACAGAATGGCCGGCCGCCTTTCAACGGGAATTCTATACGCGAGTAAGTGGCCGTTTATGGTGTCTAGAAGTAACAGTCGGCGTCTTTGTACGGAGCCGGCCGAATTCCTCGCGGCTCCGGCCGCGGAAAGGGAGCGCGGATGTGGAGGCGCATTCTGCACTGCGGGTCCCGCGCTTTGGGCGGTGTCGATTGATAAACTGCGACAGAAGAAAAGAAAGCGGAGGTGCCGACGTGTTTGGCGATAGTCCATTCTGCTGCAATCGGAGCGGCAGCGCTTACGCGCGATCCGCCTTCTACTGGCGATGCCGATACTCGGCTGGCTGACCACGGTAGATCACAACGTATCTTGCAGCTTCTCTCTGCGTGCCTACCTAGTGATCAGTTCGTTGCCCGACGCGATCCATTCTGATCGGCGAGTGTGTGACATAGGCTGAGGTGCTGAAGTAGGGGCTCATTCCTTGCTAAAACATTCCATTTGAAATGTTTCCTATGTCATGTAGATTACAGACAAGTGTCTGTCTTTTCGCTTCGTGCTGGCGTGTTACGGATGAAGGTCGAAACGAAAGGAAGAGAGAGGGCGAAACCTAGTGCCGACTCATGCTTGTTCTTCTCGAACAGCCAGAGGCTGTATAGAAATTTCTGAAGCAAATTTATTTTTAAAAAAATCAGTTAAAACATATCTCTCAATGAACATATTCCTCTGTACAGTGAAGGATTGCTTATATAACACACAAAAAGTGTTTCGCGAAAGATATAACACATATACTGCCGGAAAAAAATTTAGCACACCCATTTAGAGGTTTTCGGTTCACTCAATATTCATTGTTGCAACGGTGCATATGGAGTACACGAAATGATTACATTTAAAGATCAATAGCACAAGCGGTTCTCAGGTACCAACCGATGCTGAAACACCCACATTAATACGTGGTGGCGCCGGCCGATTCTAGGCGCTTCAGTCTGCAACAGCGCTACCGCTACGGTCGCAGGTTCGAATCCAGCCTCGGGCATGGATGTGTGTGATATCCTTAGGTTAGTTAGGTTTAAGTAGTACTAAGTTCTAAGGGACTGATGACCTCAGACGTCGAGTCCCATAGTGCTCAGAGCCATTTGTGTAGTGTGTGTATTGTGTGCAGTGACTGAGGGTGAGAAATGAATTAATAGTGTAACACCAGCCTTTTACAGTATTAATTAACTTCTTTGTAAAACAGTATTGTGCATTAGGGATAAACCGAATGAGACAGTACTATTTTAAACAGATTGGCCTTGTATCCGAAAGGGCGAAGACTCCAGTTTCATCCGGCCATCTTGATGTAGGTTTCCCGTTGTTTTCCTGAATTTCTTCAAGTAATTGCCGGGACGGTTCCTTCTATGAGATCAAGACCGATTACCTGTTCCAACCCTGTCAAAACAGATCTCGTTCTTACACTGTAGCAGCAAGACAACCTCAATATCCTTGTAAAATGATCTGCGGATGAATACATCTACCAGAATAAATCTACTAGACCTAGACTAGAATAAATCTACTAGACCTATTGCTACTTGCGTGGGGTGAAATGAGATTTATGACATTGGCTGCTCAACCTGATTTATATTTCTTCCATTCGCCTATATGACGTCGGGATAGGTGTAAATGGTCTCTTCACTAAGCTGTGGTCGTGCAATGTGTCATTCAGATCCATTCTGAGCAAGTACTCTGTACTCTGTACAAGATCTCACACTTTCTTTTTTTCCTTATTTTCAAAAGCATCACTTTCACATACACACTGTTCTTTCTTCCGGGAGTCCCGCTACGTATGCAGTGAACGTCTGTGAAGTTTGGAAAGGAACAGAGGCACTAGCTAATGCTGTAAGAGAGAAGGGGTGGGGTCTTAAGATTCGTTTTCTGATAACTCAGTCGATAGGGCATTTTCCCACAAAAAGGCAAAGGTTTAACCTGACTGGAAGCTTCCACTTCACACACATAATGTCAAAAATGTAGGAATGGCGCGTGGAGAGTGTAGGAAGAGTGCAGTTCCTTCGTGCACGGTGTAAGCGACGAGATATCCCAACAGGCGTCAACCATCTCGGCAATTATTTATCAACCTCTTAAATAAATTACGTGAAAGTGGTGTGTAGCCCCTAGACAACGTAACAGAAGTAAACAAGCGACGACAGAAGACGAGGAAATTAATGTTCCTGCTGCAGTTGCAGTTGATCCACACATTAGCCCTTGTGGTGAAATTTGACAGTTAATTGTTTGGCAATCACCGCACGTTATCTTATATTTTTAGAGGTGTCACTCTGTTTTATTGACTCTGTAGTAAAGGACACTACCGTCCGATTCTTATTTTGACCTTAGCTTACAAATGACTGGAGCCTATTTCACTTCTGAAGATGACAAATCAAACTATCGAAACCGGTAAAGGGAACAAAATAAAGGTTCTCTTGCGGAGATGGCTACTAACTTTTTATCTTTGTTGAAATATTTGGCAGCTGAAAAAACAGAAAATCACAACGTTAAATAAAGCAGAGAATAGACCAAACCTATTACTACTTGCGAAATACAGAATGCGTGGTGCTTGCTCACCAGTGTTAGTGTTAACATACAAAATATTCGTCCGTCGCATTCTTGAATATGGAATGCATATCCGAAAGAACAGACACCATGCGTATGGAATTAAGGCGATGACGGCCAGTGATGGGAAACGGCAAAATGCCATGAGTAACGAGAATAATGGGCAAGGGGTACTGCAGTAGTAGTTTGTGGATAAGTTCAGAATTTGGGTCTGACGGGGGGCGTGCTAAGGTAGTCACTGCAGCTGCGATAAGCACTGCGTACAGACGGCTCAGTGATCGGTGCACGTGTCTAGTAAGCAGAAGACCCGGGTTCGAATCCTGGTCTAGCAGACATTTTCAATTTTCTCCATTGATTACAATCAACGACCACTCGCAGCAAATGTCTGGAATACCTTTGTGTCTTGATTCATAGTGGCTTCTGGATCAAACAGACACAACATATGTATATAATGATAACCACTGTCTGTGGTATATATGCGCACTTGTTAACGCAACGTGGGTATGTCGGCTGTGAAACGTCCCGTTTAAATAATAATTCATGACTGTGATGGTAAACTTCTACGTTATTTGAATTTCAAACAGCTGAGCATAACTCAACGTACTCAACCAGTTTTCTCTTTACTTATTCTGATCATCACTAAACTGACACACAGTATTTTTAGCGCAACGCAGTCTGACTTTCAATAACCCATACAAAAGAGTGGCCCTGACTAACAATAACCTATACCTTTCATGAATCACTTACCTCACAAAAATCTTCGTTACTCGAACTACTGCAATGCAGATAGCGTCAATACTGCCAGCTAAATAAAAGATTCTAACTACTGAAGGCACTAACTACTGATAGTTATAGTTAGCAAATGAAAGTTTTGATAAAAAATAAAAAAAGAGATAAACTCTGGCATTTCTCTCCCTACATCCACCACTGCTGGCGGCTCACCTCCAACTGCCGAACGCTACGCGCTGTTCACATGCTACTGCCCAACTCTACACAAGCGAATATTCCAACAATGAATCCAACCAGCCACAGACTGCACACACCGCAGTCAGCGATTTTCACACGTGGCGTCACCAACATAAAAACCTAAACAGCCTACTTACAGCTGTAATGCGAAAATTTTGGAAGAAAAAAGTCAGCCGAATGTAGTGTTAGTGAGAAACTAGAGGTATAGTCAAATATAGCAACACAGTCAATTCCATATTATGTAAGATTAAATTTTATTTGATTCATAAATTAATAAATTTTTGCACTGAGCCAAGTTTCGAACAACAATATCATTGACGGTTTATGCCCATATTTTGAAATAACTGTAATCCAGTCACTTACTTAATAATTAAAAAATTTGAAGAAAATTATTATTGTTTTTAATGAATTCTTCTGCCAGATTACATATACGTTTTAATTTTTTCAGTTAAACTTAACAAAAAATTAAAGTCTCCGTAATATACATCACTTTCCCCAATGAATGTCGTATTCAGTATTTGCAGGTTCAGGGCCCTACTTACACATCAATATCTGTCCAGAAAGTACGTTAAGACTAAAAGTCAAGAACAATGAACGCCAATCATATTTTTAATTTTTTTGTGACGGTCATACAGTCGGTAGTAGACGTTACTGAAAGAGCGTTGACGTTGCTAAGAGTGTTCTATAACATATTTTCAGGTTCTGAACCCTCCTTACACAATAGTACCTCTTTAAAAACGATGTTGTTAATGCAGTTCAACGATGATCAAGGAATTTTTAACTTTTTTACGGTATGCACAAAGAAACCTCCTCCAATAATGCGCGTAACGAAAAATGCCTTTGGAATGCTAGAGTTAGTGTTGTTTACATGCACTCTAGTTTTCACAGCTTCTTTGATGATTGAATCCCAGTAGCCTTAAGCGTGGACTACAGTCCGTGTTTACTCAAATAGGATTTCTTACTCGTTCGTAACGTTACGTTTGGAACTTTGAACATTCAATACTAAAGTATGTGCCAATATAGGGTCGATTGAAGAAACAGAGATCAAATGAATCATCAACGTGAGATCGTAATGGTATGACGTTGTCACCTACAAAATGGAGACGCAAGGGAACCAATTCCGAATTAATATGACACACAACCCATAATGCATCGAACTGCGCTCTACAGGAAACGCTATAGCAGCATTTCGTGTGCGCTAATAAAACCAGCTGTGGACAGCCGTCCATAATAGATTAGCAAACACTGCTTATTAAAAAACTAGTTGCAAATAAAAATATGAAGAATTTTTCTGGAATTTTCTAGAAATCCCTCTGAGTGACCTAGAATGAGATTTTTATTCTTCGAGAACAGCCCATTTTTTAAAAAAAATAAAAGATTTATTAGTTCTCATGAGGAGTTTTTCCTCTTCTGCTTTTCCAAAATGTGTTATAGTTTTTTGAAGAAGCATTGCGACTGCTTGTTTTTTATCTCAAGGAGCTTCCTTTCTTCCTTTTGTCTGACAGACGAGTAATTTGTTATATTTTTTCCGACGTGGCGGCATTTGTTAGTTTTTCAAGAGGAGATTCATTCATTTTTGTGTCCATGAAAACTTTATTTTCTTCGTTTGCATGAAGAGTTGATTTATTTACCTTTCATAAGTAAGTTTTTCTGCTACCAATATGAGATTTTAGCTTTCAAAAGAGTTACTTAATCAGCTTGGAAGACACACATACATAAACATATATTTATATATACAGGTGATTCAAAAGTCTGCATCAAAATAAGAGCAAAATAGTTTTGTCTGGAATGGCTTTATTTATGATTCATAATGCATAATGTCATTTGTGGTAGGCACTACATCATGGGTCAAGTAGAGGCTTTTAGGGTATCGTGTTCATCTGCATATCAGCTGATGTTGCTTTGTACACCCTCTACACCGATCGGTTGATTCCGGCACGAAATGCCTTTCTTTACTTGACTTCGCTGTGGCCAGTTGTACTCTATAGCGCTGTCTCAGTGTAGCGGCACCAAACGTACTACGTACATTCATTCTGCCGGTAGTTCATAGCTACAGTTGTGTACGGTACGACGGCGTACTCAGACGGTAAATACACGGATACGCATCTCCTTTACGGCGCAGCAGAAGGCAGTGTGAGAGCAGTAAGACGGTGGTATATGGAAATGTTCCAAAACTGAAGAGTACCAAACCACTGACTTACACAGCTGCGGACAGGCGTTTAAAGGAATATGGCATTCGTGGTGATGCACAGATAGATCGGCCTCAGCTGGATGGAGAGGGTGTTGCGAATATTCTGGAAATCTTAGATGAAGATACGACCATAAGTATAAGTGCCACTATAGGGATTTCTAAATCAACTGTATGGCGCCTGCTTCGGAAACAGCATTTCTGAACTTTTCACCCGCAGAAGGTACAGGAACTGACCCCTGTAGACTGCTCTTTTCGGTCGTCGGGTAATGTTTACGGATGAGAGCCTCTTTATCCGTCTGGGTATCGTGAACGCTCATTACATGCACGTTAGGCGTGAGAGAATCCTCGTGTAACTACATTACGGAGATATCAACACCGTTTTGCAGTGTACATTTGGTGTGGATAATGGAACATCAGTTACTCGCACCACATATTATTGCACAGCGCTTGACTGACAGAGTGTATCGACAGTTTTTGGGACATAAATTGTGTGGTCTGCTTCATGATGTTTCACTAGCTACAAGATCCAACTTAGGGCTTATGCTCGACTGTTTCAGTCAGGAGGCAAAAGAATGTCTCAGTCTCATGATTAGTGGATATGTTGTGCAGGACCTGTTACTTGGGCCGTCACATCTCCGATCACCCCTGGGCCGTCTCAAGAAGCTAGTGTATGGTGTTGCAATTGAAAGTGTAGTACAGCAACAGGACTGAACAGAAAATGGCTGTGCAGCTACGCAGTATGACGTGCACGTAGCCTGTAACATTCCTAGAGCGCAAAATAGTCGAGTACGTCACTGTCTTCGTCTGCATGGACATTGTTTTGAAAATGTTCTGAGATAAATGGACAGTATGTACTTGTGCTGAATTTCGGGTCCACTCGTGTCGTTTCTCTCTGAGAACAATTAATTTTGTGTTTTTTGTGTTGCACTTGTGATCCCTACTCTGCTGCATGACTCTGAAATTAAGCAACATCAAACAAAAGTTTATTTAACATTTTACTCTTATTTTGATGCGTTCACAACAACCACGAAGTGTATACTGCTACTTTTGAATAACCCGATATGCAGGGTGTACCAAAAAGAATCATGAGATTTACGAAAATCATAACTATGATGTTATTTGAGATTTGTGCGTGAACAGCGCAATGTTGGAAAGAGCAAATTCTCGTGTTTTTACATGGTTCCCGCTAGTTAGCAGCAGTATGCACCCACTTGAATTCTAGTAAAAATGGTGTCGGGACAACAGTAAGCGTTTTTTGTTCTACGTTTTGCGCAGTGGGGGTCAGTAGTAGCTGTTCAACGTGGCTTTCGTACTAGGTATGGTGCGGTTCCTCCTACGGCACAGAGCATTAGACGATGGCACGAACAATGCCGAGAAACATGGTGTTTGTGTGAAGGCGAATTGCCGGGTCGTCGCACGCATCCGCCATAGATTCACGAAGAGTCCGCAGAAATCCGTTCGCCGTGCAGCTCGACAGCTCAACATGCCCCCGATGTCCGTCTATCGTGTGTTGCGTCGACCTTTACGCATGAAACCATACAAAATTTAGCTACTGCAAGCTCTTCGTGAAGGTGACAAACAAGAACGTGTGGAGTTCTGTAATTTCGTTCTTGCCAAGTTGGAGGATGACAGTTTTCTTTCGCGCTTTTTGTTTACTGACGAGGCAACATTCTTTTTAAATGGAAAGGTGAACAGTCTTGATGTTAGAATGTGGGTTCGGAACAACCACATGAAGTTGTACAACATAAGAGGGACTCTTCAAAATTTAATGAGTTTTGTGCAGTTCCAAGGGAAATGGTGTATGATCCATTTTTATTTGCCAAGAACACTGTTACAAGAAGCACATATCACGATATGCTTGAGAACTTTCTTTTCCCACAGTTGGAGACTGATTCGAACGACTTTATTTACCAACACGATGGGGCACCGCCACACCGGCATCTAAAAGTGCGGGAATTTTTAATCAAAGCATTACTGAACGACGGATAGGTCGCACTGGAACAAATGACTCAGCCTTACATTACTGGCCTCAAAGGTCATCCGACCTGACTATATGTGATAATTTCTTGTGAGGCCTTATAAAAGACTCTGTTTATGTGCCTCCGTTACCAACAACAATGAATGAACTCAGACATCACATAACAGCACCTGTGGAAGCAGTCATTCAAGACATACTCGCTGCAGTGTGAAAATGATTCGAATATCGCATTGACATATGCCTACTTCTCAACGGGGGCGTATTGAACACCTATGGAAATGTATGAAAACAAAAGCTTTTGGAGTTTCCTGTACAATTCATCATATATTTTTATTAGTTTCAGAAATATAGACGTGCCAAATCTGATGAATCTCTTTGATATACCCTGACACACGAAGAGTGGCGCATTTAGTCACAGGTTCATTTAGTAGGCCAAAGTATCACAGAGAAGGTGATCCAACTCCAATGTTTGACTCAGCATAAGAGGCGTTGCAGTTCAAAATGGTTCAAATGGCTCTGAGCAATATGGGACTTAACATCTGAGGTCCTCAGTCCCCTAGAACTTAGAACTACTTAAACCTAACTAACCTAAGGACACCACACACATCTATGCCTGAGGCAGGATTCGAAGCTGCGACTGTAGCAGCAGCGCGGTTCCGGACTGAAGCGCCTAGAACCGCTCATGCCACAGTGGCCGGTAGGAGTTGTAGTTTGGTGTTAAATTTAACAGATACACAACTGGCATTTACAATTGTTACACCAAGAAGAAATGCAGATGATCAACAGGTATTCATTGGACAAATATATTATACTAGAACTGACATGTGATTATATTTTCACGCAATTTGGGTGCATAGATCTCAAGAAATCAGTACCCAGAACAAACACCTCTGGCCGTAATAACGGCCTTGATACGCCTGGGCATTGAGTCAAACAGAGCTTCGATGGCGTGTACAGGTACAGTTGCCCATGCAGCTTCAACACGATACCACAGTTCATCAAGAGTAGCGACTGGCGTATTGTGACGAGACAGTTGCTCGGCCACCATTGACCATTCAGTTCGTGAGAGATCTGGAGTATGTGCTGGACAGGGCAGCAATCGAACATTTTCTGTATCCAGAAAGGCCCGTACAGGGCCTGAAACATGCGGTCGTGCATTATCCTGCTGAAATGTAGGGTTTTGCAGGGATCGAATGAAGGGTAGAGCCACGGGTCGTAACACATATGAAATGTAACGTCCACTGTTCAAGGTGCCGTCAGTGTGAACAAGAGTTGACCGAGTCGTGTAACGAATGGCGTCTAATACCATCACTCCGGTTGATACGCAAGTATGGCGATGACGAATACACGCTTCCAATGTGCGTTCACCGCGATGTCGCCAAACAGGGATGCGACCATCATGATGCTGTAAACAGAACCTGGATTCATCCGACAAAATGACGTTTTGCCATTCGTGCACCCAGGTTCGTCGTTGAGTACACCATCGCAGGCGTCAAGGGTAACGGCAGCCATGGTCTCCGAGCTGATAGTCCATGCTGCTCCAAACAGCGTCGAACTGTTCGTGCAGATGGCTGTTGTCTTGGAAACGTCCCCTTCTGTTGACTCAGGGATCGAGACGTGGCTCCACAATCCGTTACAGCCGTGCGGATAAGATGCCTGTTATCTCGACTGCCAGTGATACGAGGTCGTTGGGATCCAGCACGGCGTTCCGTATTACCCTCCTGAACCAACCGATTCCAGATTCTGCTAACAGTCATCGGATCTCGACCAACGCGAGGAGCAATGTCACGATACCGTAAACCGCAATCGCGATAGACTACAATCCGACCTTTATCAAAGTCGGAAACGTGATAGTGCTCATTTCACCTCCTTACACGAGGCACCACAACAACGTTTCACCAGGCAAGGCCAGTAAACTGCAGTTTGTGTATGAGAAATCGGTTGGAAACTTTCCTCATGGCAGCACGTTGTAGCTGCCGCCACCGGCGTCAACCTTGTGTGAATGCTCTGAATAACTGATCATTTGCATATCACAGCATCTTCTTCCTGTCGGTTAAATTTCGCGTCTGCAGCACGTCATCTTCGAGGTATAGCGATTTTAATGGCCAGTCGTGTAGTACCTCCTTTTACTTATATCTCGCGGAAACACCATGAAGGTAAAATGAGACATACTGGATTTCACACGACCCTTACGCACAATCGTTCTGTTACACAGCATTCGTCACTGGTACATCGAAACTCGACTTTCATGAGAAAGCAAAAGGGAAGTAATCTGCATAAATCTGAGCTGAGCGTTGTACGTTGTCGATGGGGCGAGCGTGTCAAACTGAGAGGCACGACACCCGGCGAGCGCCGGCACCTGCGAGCGGTAATTAGCGGGCCCCTTGTCGGCTACCGGCCATCAGCGTGGGCGGCGGCGATGCAGCTTTGATGGCGGCGCACGGTAGCCGCCGGAACGAAACGCACACACAAAATTATGCCGCCTTTCAGCGCGGGCCTTAATTACGTCAGCCAGTGGCTGCCGCCGCCGCCGCCGCCGCAGCACCCAGCTCCCCTGATTGATGAATAAGAAGCGCGCCGTCCGGAGGGGGGACAAGGCGGATCATTAGGTCGGCATACCGCGCCGCGTCATCCAGTATTAATCGTACAGATGTCCGGCGCGGGTCCGCCCTCACACACGCCGCCTATATGCTATATGTACCTCGTCATCACCGCCGACACGCACCCCTCTCGCTTTACTTCCGCGGTTTACTGCGCTCGCGCCTCGGGTGTCCCAGCCGACATCGTCCCAGCGTGTTCCGTATTTGCGACTTAACAGCAGTACTGTTGTTGTTGTGGTCTTCACTCCTGAGACTGGTCTGATGCAGCACTCCATGCGACTCTCTCCTGTGCAAGCTTCTTCATCTCCCAAGTACCTACTGCAACCTACATCCTTCTGAATCTGTTTAGTGTATTCATCTCTTGGTCTCCCTCTACGATTTTTACCCTCCACGGGACTGATGACCTCATAGTGCTCAGAGCCATTTGAACCAATACCTGCTCATTAGTTATGTGATCTACCCATTTAATCTTCAGCATTCTTCTGTAGCATCACATTTCGAAATATTTTATTCTCTTCTTGTCTATACTATTTATCGTCTATGTTTCACTTCCATACATGGCTACACTTAAATGTATACTCGATGTTAAAAAATTTCTCTTCTTCAGAAACGCTTTCCTTGCCATTGCCAGTCTGCATTTTATATCCTCTCTACTTCGACCATCATCAGTTATTTTGCTCCCCAAATAGCAAAACTCCTTCGCTACTTTAGGTGTCTCATTTCCTAAGCTAATTCCCTCAGCAACACCCGACTTAATTTCACTACATTCCATTATCCTCGTTTTGCTTTTGTTGATGTTCATCTTCTATCCTCCTTGCAAGACACTATCCATTCCGTTCAACTGCTTTTCCATTTCCTTTCCTGTCTCTGACAGAATTACAATATCATCGGCGAACCTCAAAGTTTTTATTTCTTCTCCATGGATTTAAATTCCAACTCCGAACTTTTCTTTTGTTTCCTTTACTGCTTGCTCAGTATACAGATTGAATAACATCGGGAATAGGCTACAACCCTGTCTCACTCCCTTCCCAACCACTGCTTCTCTTTCACGTCCGTCGACTCTTATAACTGCCATCTGCTTTCTGTACAAATTGTAAATAACCTTTCGCTCCCTGTGTTTTACCCCTGCCACCTTCAGAATTTGAAAGAGAGTAAACCAGTCAACATTGTCAAAAGCTTTCTCTAAGTCTACAAATGCTACAAACGTAGGTTTGCCTTTACTTAATCTTTCTTCTAAGATAAGTCGAAAGGTTAGTATTGCCTCACGTGTTCCAACATTTCTGCGGAATCCAAACTGATCTTCCGCAAGGTCCGCTTCTACCAGTTTTTCCATTCGTCTGTAAAGAATTCATGTTAGTATTTTGCAGCTGTGACTTATTAAACGGATAGTTCGGTAATTTTCACATCTGTCAATACCTGCTTTCTTTGGGATTGGAATTATTATATTCTTCTTGAAGTCTGAGGGTATTTCGCCTGTCTCGTACATCTTGCTCACCACATGGTACAGTTTTGTCAGGACTGGCTCTCCCGAGGCCGTCAGTAGTTCTAATGGAATGTTGTCTACTCCTGGGGCCTTGTTTCGACTCAGGTCTTCCAGTGGTCTGTCAAACTCTTCACGCAGTGCCGTATCTCCCATTTCATCTTCACCTATATCCTCTTCAATTTCCATAATATTGTCCTCACGTACATCGCCCTTGCGTAGACCCTCTATATACTCCTTCCATCTTTCTGCTTTCCCCTTTTTGCTTAGAACTGGGTTTCCATCTGAGCTCTTGATGTTCATACAAGTGGCTTTCTTTTCTCCAAAGGTCTCTTTAATTTTCCTCACCCCTAGTGAGATAAGCCTCTACATCCTTAAATTTGTCCTCTAACCATGCCTGCTTAACCATTTTGCACTTCCTGTCATTCTCATTTTTGAGACGTTTGTATTCCTTTTTGCCTGCTTCATTTACTGCATTTTTATATTTTCTCCTTTCATCATTTAAATTCAATATTTCTTCTGTTACCCAAGGATTACTACTAGACCTCGTATTTTTACCTACTTGATCCTCTGCTGCCTTCACTACTTCATCCCTCAGAGCTACCCATTCGCCTTCTACTGTATTTCTTTCCCCCATTCCTGTCAATTGTTCCCTTATGCTCTCCCTGAAACCCTGTACAACCTCTGGTTTAGTCAATTTATCCAAGTCCCATCTCCTTAAATTCCCACCTCTTTGCAATTTCTTCAGTTTTAATCTACAGTTCATTACCAATAGATTTTGTTCAGAGTCCACATGTGCCCCTGGAAATGTCCTACAATTTAAAACCTGGTTCCTAAATCTCTGTCTTACCATTATATAATCTATCTGATACCTTTTAGTATCTCCAGGATTCTTCCATGTTACAACCTTCTTTTATGATTCTTGAACCAAGTGTAAGCTATGATTAAGTTATGCCCTGTGCAAAATTCTACCAGACGGCTTCCTCATTCATTTCTTAGCCCCAATCCATATTCACCTACTATGATTCCTTCTCTCCCTTTTCCTACTGTCGAATTCCAGTCACCCATGACTATTAGATTTTCGTCTCCCTTCACTACCTGAATAATTTCTTTTATCTCATCATACATTTCTTCAATTTCTTCGTCATCCGCAGAGCTAGTTGACATATAAACTTGTACTACTGTAGTCGGCATGGGCTTCGTGTCTATCTTGGCCACTATAATACGTTCACTAAGCTGTTTGTAGTAGCTTGCCCGCACTCCTATTTTTTTATCCATTATTAAACCTACTCCTGCATTACCCCTATTTGATTTTGTATTTATAACCCTGTATTCACCTGACTAGAAGTCTTGTTCCTCCTGCCACAGAACTTCACTAATTCCCACTATATCTAATTTTAACCTCTCCATTTCCCTTTTTAAATTTTCTAACCTACCTTCCCGATTAAGGGATCTGACATTCCACGCTCCGATCAGTAGAACGCCAGTTTTCTTTCTCCTGATAATGACGTTCTGTTGAGTAGTCCCTGCCCGGAGATCCGAATGGGGGACTATTTTACCTCCGGAATATTTTACCCAAGAGGACGCCATCATCATTTAATCATACAGTAAAGCTGCGTGCCCTCGGGAAAAATTACGGCTGTGGTTTCCCCTTGCTTTCAGCCGTTCGCAGTACCACATCAGCAAGGCCGTTTTGGTTAGCGTTACAAGGCCAGATCAGTCAATCATCCAGACTGTTGCCCCTGCAACTATTGAAAAGGCTGCTGCTCCTCTTCAGGAACCACACGTTTGTCCGGCCTCTGAACAGATACCTCTCCGTTGTGGTTGCACCTACGGTACGGCTATCTGTATCGTTGAGGCACGCAAGCCTCCCCACCAACGGCAAGGTCCATGGTTCATGGGGGGAGGCCGTACGACATAAGCGAATGAAAATAAGAAAAGTAGACTAATTTTCGTGTCGAACGATCACGCACGTCTGATACCGTTCGAATAGTAAAAATTCCAGTATTAATTCTTTGAACAAGATCCTGAACGTCACTGTTTCCCTGTTATCAGATAAATGAAACCTCGCTCGCCAATCTTCTGGCCACTGACCGTGCAGACATCTGGCCTGTTTCTTCTGCTACAGATGTTTCAGTTGCCAGAATATGTACCAGGGGTGATCAAAAAGTTTCCTTTCGAGAGCTGTACAGTTTAGAGTTGATCTGCTAACCAGGCAAAATCGCCAGAGCATTGAGGCAGTCATGCCACCGAGGCACTAGCTTGATGATACCTGTTTGGTAAATCACCGTGTCGTGCTGGATGAAGAAGTTCGTAACTTCCTGCTGCACATGGTCGTTTGACAGGAATCGTCGACTCTTCAAGGCCTTTTTTAAGACCAAAGGCGTGATAATCGCATGGGGAGAGGTCAGAACTACAAGGTTGGAGCTCGAGTGTTCCCACTCCAGCTGGCAGCATTCGTAATGGATGAGGCTCGCTTCCCATATAGATTGGGGTCTTGTGTCGGGTCGGAACCAGTATGGAACTTGGCGAACCATTCCACAAAAGTGGTTTTCGGCAGATATGCTGCCCCATAGACATTCCTCATTCTACGAAGGATGTCTAATGGTGTTTGTTCTTCGACAGTAAAAAAAAAAAGAATGACAGCACGTGGTCCTTGTCAGTATGTGGGTGATATGTTGACGAGTTGCGCAACGGATTAATCTGACAAGTGCCTTTTGGCTCCTGCAAGAACTGATTTCCACCCCGCACTACTACATAAGTCAGACAGACGCTCCTAATGTACCAACAAGAAATGCATGAAAAATTTTCAGCAATAAATATCTTCTGGAGTCGTCCACTGTAAGAAAAAGACACAAAAATATTCTATCTTCTTACGTAACTAGTGGGATACTTGGGTACTGGAGGATTGCTAGTTAGTGTAAGAAAATCATTACACGAACGAAAACTATTATTCATTGCAAAATTTAAGTAAATCAAGTGAAACTTTTATTTGTAAACTGATACACAAATTTCCGGGTTCTTTTCAGAATAGGAGGCTACCTCTTATGGATAAGAGTCCTGTTAATGACATTTATACACAATGTGTGGGAAAGCTCTTTTATCCCTTTTCTTTAAGAATGTTATTTTCTCGGCAGAATTGCTGAGAGCCGTGCCTACTTAACTTGAATAATTATCCGATTGAATTTTTCTAAGTATGATCGAGGCTGTCACATGAGAAATGTAATGGAGTGACGTGAATGAAGTATGTTATTTCTAATGGAGGAAAGATGGGGCTCGCCTACGCTGTAGTGCACAATACCGTGAGCTGCGACGACTGCTGCGTGCGTCGCTCGCCGTTGAAAAATAACGAAATTATCTCTCTCTATATAGATTGACCTTCGACAGTCGAACTCTCACTACGCCTTGATGAAGTCAAGGAATCCTATCTGCCCCTTGTCTAACTATCGGCGTGGTAAACCGGTCAGATAACCAGTCCACCGCAATGCCACTCAATGTTCGCTTGCAGGCGCTAACTAATACTCTGTCTACACTCCTGGAAATGGAAAAAAGAACACATTGACACCGGTGTGTCAGACCCACCATACTTGATCCGGACACTGCGAGAGGGCTGTACAAGCAATGATCACACGCACGACACAGCGGACACACCAGGAACCGCGGTGTTGGCCGTCGAATGGCGCTAGCTGCGCAGCATTTGTGCACCGTCGCCGTCAGTGTCAGCTAGTTTGCCGTGGCTTACGGAGCTCCATCGCAGTCTTTGACACTGGTAGCATGCCGCGACAGCGTGGACGTGAACCGTATGTGCAGTTGACGGACTTTGAGCGAGGGCGTATAGTGGGCATGCGGGAGGCCGGGTGGACGTACCGCCGAATTGCTCAACACGTGGGGCGTGAGGTCTCCACAGTACATCGATGTTGTCGCCAGTGGTCGGCGGAAGGTGCACGTGCCCGTCGACCTGGGACCGGACCGCAGCGACGCACGGACGCAAGCCAAGACTGTAGGATCCTACGCAGTGCCGTAGGGGACCGCACCGCCACTTGCCAGCAAATTAGGGACACTGTTGCTCCTGGGGTATCGGCGAGGACCATTCGCAACCGTCTCCATGAAGCTGGGCTACGGTCCCGCACACCGTTAGGCCGTCTTCCGTTCACGCCCAACATCGTGCAGCCCGCCTCCAGTGGTGTCGCGACAGGCGTGAATGGAGGGACGAATGGAGATGTGTCGTCTTCAGCGATGAGAGTCGCTTCTGCCTTGGTGCCAATGATGGTCGTATGCGTGTTTGGCACCGTGCAGGTGAGCTCCACAATCAGGACTGCATACGACCGAGGCACACAGGGCCAACACTCGGCATCATGGTGTGGGGAGCGATCTCCTACACTGGCCGTACAACTCTGGTGATCGTCGAGGGGACACTGAATAGTGCACGGTACATCCAAACCGTCATCGAACCCATCGTTCTACCATTCCTAGACCGGCAAGGGAACTTGCTGTTCCAACAGGACAATGCACGTCCGCATGTATCCTGTGCTACCCAACGTGCTCTAGAAGGTGTAAGTCAACTACCCTGGCCAGCAAGATCTCCGTATCTGTCCCCCATTGAGCATGTTTGGGACTGGATGAAGCGTCGTCTCACGCGGTCTGCACGTCCAGCATGAACGCTGGTCCAACTGAGGCGCCAGGTGGAAATGGCATGGCAAGCCGTTCCACCGGACTACATCCAGCATCTCTACGATCGTCTCCATGGGAGAATAGCAGCCTGCATTGCTGCGAAAGGTGGATATACACTGTACTAGTGGCGACATTGTGCATGCTCTGTTGCCTGTGTTTATGTGCCTGTGGTTCTGTCAGTGTGATCATGTGATGTATCTGACCCCAGGAATGTGTCAATAAAGTTTCCCCTTCCTGGGACAATGAATTCACGGTGTTCTTATTTCAATTTCCAGGAGTGTATGTTCACACTGCACATTAAGTGTCGCGGCCAACACAGTGATTAAATGGAAATATGTAAAACTGACTCTGCTCCATCGCGTTTGGGCTCGAATGAAACGTCTTGATACGAAGAATACATGGTGAGGTCTGAATATGTAAGAAATGAAGGTCAGGAGACCAGGCCACCTTACATCCTGTTTGGAAGCAGTTTGTAATAATGTCGCCATAGTTCACGTTTCCGAATTTATCACACGCCCGATGGAAGGACACGAGTAGCATCCTGATCTCTTGTGTAAATTTCATTGCTGTGTTTTGTTTCAGATGGAAGGAATTCGTTCCATTCATCGATTTTCTATTGGGACAGTTGAGGAGTCGCCTTTCGAGAGCAGACCGCCCTTCAGTTCTCGACCTGTCCAGACTCATACCAAGCGTCATCTTAAAAGCAGAAAATAGTGGCCGTTGCACATGTTTACAATAGCGAATTGCCACATCGTCTCTCGTTATCTGGGGAAATAACTCTTTAGAATGAGCTTTGGAGAGACAGAGAACATCTCCGCTAAACAGCTGCAGAGCTGCATAAAGAAACAAATGAGTTTGTCAAAACGTAAAAATTCTTCACGAATTCTAGCTACATGAGCACTAGCCACTTGTGGTTGTTTGGACAACATGGTTACGGATTAACAGCGATTAATATAAATTAGTATTAAGAAAACAGTCTTAATCGCTCTTTTATATATTTAGTGCCGACTGGTTTCAGTCCATCGCAGGGGCCATATTCAGAGCGAACATATGGTTGACTGCTGGTGGCGTCACCTTGCTAGACGTCACATCACCAGCAGTCTACCATATGTTCGCCCTGAAGATGGCTCTTGCGATGGGCTGAAACCGGTCGGCACTAAACATATAAAAGTTGGATAGAAAGTTTTCTAACGGACAGGGAGCAGTATGTCGTCCTGACTTCAACAAAAACAAGCGTAACTTCAGGTGTGCCCCAGGACTGCTTTTACAATTTACATAAACGATCTGGTCGATGGTACTGACAGCGGCGTTAGACTGCCGATGATGCTGTAGTCTACAAAAAAGGATTTGCAGAAAATAGATACGTGGTGTAATGACTGGATGTCATCTCTAAATATTAGTAAGTGTTGCCTGCAGTTTATAACAAGGCGAATATCCCCATTAATGTACGAGTACAAAATAAATGCCCAGTCTTTGGAAGCGGTAACGTCCGTCAAGTATCTGGGTGTGACTATTGGAAATGATCTCAAATGGAATGATCAGATTACACAAGTAACGGGTAAGGCGAACTCTAGATTGCGGTTTATTGGTAGAATCCTGAAGCGATGCAGTCCTTCAACAAAGGAAATAACTTACAATACGTTAGATCGTCTAGTCTTAGAGTATTGTTCATCTGTATGGGACCCTTACCAGTTGGTTCAAATGGTTCAAATGGCTGTGAGCACTATGGGACTTAACATCCTAGGTCATCAGTCCCCTAGAACTTAGAACTACTTAAACCTAACTAACCTAAGGACATCACACACATCCATGCCCGAGGCAGGATTCGAACCTGCGACCGTAGCAATTCCGCGGTTCCGGACTGCCCTTATCAGTTGGGTCTGATTCAAGAGATTGAGAAGGTCCAAAGAAGAGCGGCAAGATTCGTGACTGGTACATTTAGCCTTCACGAGAGCGTTACAAATCTCATAGAAAGTTTGAAGTGGGACACACTTGCAGATAGACGGCACGCTAAACGGAAGGGGTTGCTCACTAAACTCCGAAATCCCATCTTCACAAAGGATGTAGAGCATATATTATTACCACCAACTTTCAAATCGCGGAATGACCACCATTCAAAGATTAGGGAAATTAGAGCTGTTTCTGAGGCGTTCAGACAGTCGTTTTTCACTCGCGCTATCCGCGACTGGTTCAAATGGTTCAAATGGCTCTGAGCACTATGGGACTTGACATCTGAGGTCATCAGACCCCTAGACTTAGAACTACTTGTTGGGTTTAACTAACCTGAGGACATTACACGCATCCGTGCCTGAGGCATGAATTGAACCTGCGACCGTAGAGGTCGCGTGGTTCCAGATTGAAGTGCCTAGAACCGCTCGGCTGCACCGGCCGGCTTTTGGAGCTCCATACTGCCCTGCAGTACCCTGCTTATGCCGGCCCCTTCGTGTTGATTTGGTGCTGAAAGGATTTGCGAGTGCGTGCGACTTTCAGCCCTGCAGTAACTTTTGCACTGTTGTCTTGTTTTTTGTCGACTCCTCTTCACTAACTCTCTGTCAAGATCGTCAACACACT
This sequence comes from Schistocerca gregaria, assembly GCF_023897955.1. Lineage (NCBI taxonomy): Eukaryota > Metazoa > Arthropoda > Insecta > Orthoptera > Acrididae > Schistocerca > Schistocerca gregaria. The sequence continues at coordinate 325,912,015 of NC_064926.1, forward strand.
TTCCCCAACGTTATGACATCGCGGAAGATGTTTTTCCGCTTTCTCTACATACGGTATAAATCGTCGAATGGGTGCCTCCTGAAATACCAAACAAATCGGTTACCATGGCTACGGAAGCACCCAGCATAAGAGCACTAATAATTTCTCCACGTACTAATTCACTTAGCTCCAACGTAATGCACTCGCAACTACACAAACAATGTTCCCAGTACGACTGACTCTTGCAATGTATTGAGAACGTTGTTCAGATGCTGCTCGTGGTCAAACACGACAGTGAAACCTGCAGGTCTGCCTAGCATCTGCATTTATGTTCAAGCTTGCTTTTATCGTGGTGTGTCCGTATTTTAGCATATGTTCAGTCAGTTCACTGCTTTTACGAATCACTAGTCATTGTGCAATATTTCAGTATTAGCTAGATTAGTAGTCAATACGGCTTCAAAACATTTCTTTTCCGTTGCGCTAGATAACGAAAGTGCGTGTGAGAGAGACTAATTCAAATTTACGAGTCAGATAGCGTTTCCAAATTGTGTTTCTGCAGTGTGAGGGTAATAGCTTTCACTTAACATAGAGTTTTCAGGACTTGATTATCACTATTTATGGGAGCAGTCGTTGCTTACTGATATTGTATCAGTTTTCCACAGTTTGCTGAAATTACACCAACGAATGCACGAAAGTGCCTTCACTAGGGACTCCCTTCCTTCTTCAAGCAAGTTAGTGCACATTCTCTAATAACTCGTACGTCAACAGGACCTGCGACTCCAAGTTTCCAATTTTTTTCACTCATTGACGCAATCGCTGGACTAGATTAGATAGGTCAGCTTTGATGTATGTTAGCTTGTTTTTCCCCATTACATATTTTTCCGATGTTATAATCGCAGGACTAATTCCTAGAAGAGGCATTACCTGACCACACCTGAATGGCAGATGCCATGTTGAATTAATTACAGACGCCTGGCTGAAATGTGTATCAGTCACAGAAAATCGAAATCTAAAGTCAGCAAGTCTAAAGACAGATTGAAAACATTAACAAAGCGTAAACTGTAGCAAGAGCAGTTCATATACATATTCCACAGACACAAAAATACCAGCATTTTTATTTTCAGGGAAAGTAAGTAAACTTATACTGATATTATCATAAATGTGGTGAAACATTATAGGATAAATACAAAGGGGTACTATATTTTAATAGAAGGTGTGCAAGCGAAGGCATACATCTTAATAATCTAAAACATGTCTCACTAAACAAAAATTTTCATTTATGAACACATGGAAAATGTTGATTTGTAGCGAAAATACTGCACTTTATTATGCTTGGTATCTGTATGATGAAATACTTCGCTCGTTTTCATTTTTAATTGCTTATATGATTTGGTTTTACAACTGATACAGCTCTATGTCTGATATCAGGGGATGCCGTCAGCAAAGTTCGTTTATTTTATCATCTAACGTAATGAGTGACATTAACTTTCTTTAAATTACGAATCTGTTGAGCTTTTTATGTGAAGACATACTGCAAAAGAAGAGGTGTCACCCACACAGATTATTTGTGAAGTTTTGTGTTCAGATTGCATATTCGGCAAAAATATATTTGCAGAGTGATCCGTTAGTGCCAGTTTTGATGACGTATGACTTGGCGGTATCCGTTCTAAATTAGGCCAGATGATATTTTTGCTTACAAGACTGCAAGTAGTTATGAGACTGTGGTATGTTTTTCGGCTTATTATCAGTTAGATATTAAGTTCGTATTCCTGTAATCCTTGTGATTATGCTTCAAACACAGATTTGGGTAGGTATCGTCTTTGACATGCTCAACTTTGTGCCTTCGGCTACTGAGGCAGTAACAGCGACATTTGGAAACTAAGATAACACTCACACTATTATTTTCGCTAAGAAGAAGATCGAGACACGAACTAAGCAACAAAGAAAAAAAAACGTGTAATCATTTCAGCGAATTTGCAGTTACTTATTTATAAACACACGTTTGTCAGAGTTTTCAGATGTATTTAAGCAATAAGTTCTAAGCTGACAGTAACTATACCCTCTATCCAGACACGCAGTTTTTGAGACACTGTGTTTTAAATATTATTGAGGATGTCGTTATTGTGAAAACACAGAGTCAAGGCAACATACTTCACGCAATGGCGCGTCAGCTCTTTGTCATAATATTGTAACAAGATAAGCGTACACTATAACTCTCTGCTAGAGGAAGCCATCGGATTAACAGAATTTTGCGCGAATCTAACGTCCGTTTCATGAATTTATTGCATATAAAGGCAGGCTGTCGTTTATAGTGCTGTAATAAAAACATGTACACACAATTTCTCTCTGATAATTAAATACGGCGTTATCAGTTACGTACCACACCTCATGACATGATGATTTTATTACCGGCTAGCGTGAATCGCGAAACTTTTGAAATAGCTGTTTGTTGGTTATTTGCATGTTCCATGATTGAAATTTAAAAAAACTTGCTTGTGATATATCATTTGTTTTTCAGATCAGTTTTCTTTGTGAAAACATGGCTGCACGTTAGCAACTTTGCTAATTCGGTTTTCACTCAAATGTTAACGTGTAAAAAAATCAAAAGAATGTAACCGAATCACTCAGAGTAGAAAGAGTTGTCAAATAGAAGTGATTATTTTCGTCTATGAGTGGAATTCTACAGCAAATTGTTCCATACGACATTAATGAAACGAAGTGTACAAAGTAATCTAACTTTCTGAAGCTACCATTACCAAACCAGTGATTATACATAGAGCAAACATTACTGAACTCAAGCGTTTGACGAGATCCACAGTTTGATGAGACCAATAGTTCGACCTGGCAATATCTACATCAAGAATTTTGAACATTCATTTACAAGTATTTCTTTTCCCTGTGCGTTATTTCCATTCATGATATTTACTTGTCTCCCTCCACTCGGGAGAGCATAAATCCTGCAAATTTTATGAGCAGTGCAACGTGATCCTACGCTTCCTATTAGTAAAATACAATGACAGAGAAAAAATTGCATCACCAAAACACTGTCATACGAAACCGCATCCTAGACCATAACTGTAGGACTCGATCTAGTACGTCTAGGACGCAAACAGAAGGGTACATGTCCTCAACTGGCCTCCTTCCAGCCAACGCAAGGTCATCACTCACACCGAGGCAGGACCAGCTTCCATCAGTAAACACAACCGACTTTCACCCTGCCCTCTAATGAGCTCCCCACCACTGAAGTCGCAAATGGTGGCGGTTTGGACTCAATGGAATGCACGCTGCAGGGCGTATGACTCGGAGCTGTCCTGCTCGCTGTGTTTTATCCTAAGTAAGCTCAGAACTTTTTCATATAGATCACTAATTCGCAAGCCTCTTTACGATGTTTACCGGAGGATAATTCTGGTCCCATTTATCTCATTTCCTGTTCCGTTGACGAACGGCTCTCGGTAAGAATCCCTATGACGTCAAATTTCTCTGATTCTTTCGTTTTGTGGGACGTATATGGGAAGAAGAAACGTATTACCTGATTCTTCTTGGGTTGTGCACTCTTGGATTCCACACATACAAAAAACTGATGTGGGTATGTACGTGTGTTTGTACAGTCCACATCTGCTCCCAAACCACTAGACCGATTTCAGTGAAACTTGGTACACATGTCCCTTACAGTCAGGCATCACTTTCTGTGTGGGTAAGAACCACCATGGTGTAGGAGGTATGATATACACACTGAGATGTGTGAAAAACTGGCGCACAATGCGTAACGTTTAAATCTATTAATTCTTTGCTACTAATTCTATTAGCAAGGCAATCCGCAGACAGCTTCCACCTATGTAACTGAATGTAACTGCACAAATGTACCACTGTACGACGCATGGTTCAAGAAACATACATTATAAACAATGAGATGCGTGCAAAAATGCCGTATCTTGTATGAATTATTAATACATTACTAAAACAGTTCTGAAGTCGGGTCAACTTACGGAAATTCCTGGCAACTGGCAGCGTTTCTGACTGCTTTCAACTGTGAAGCGCAAACGGCTGCAGGTGAAAACAAAAGCCGTATATACAGCTTAGTCGTTGCTATAGAGACGCTTGAAAAATCGCGTTGTAAATAGGCGGTGCAGCCGCGCCCAGCCTACAGTAGTTGTCCAGGATCATCTCACACTGAGTCTGCTGCAGGAGTCAAAATAAGGTTTCGTTTCTAATAGGAAATTGCCAAAATAAATACCCGAACCATGGCAGATTTGTCAGCTAGTTCTAACGATGAAACTCCCCGCTGTACAAAATACCTCTGTCGTAGTAATCTCTTGGGCATCAAAGATTGTATCCCAATGAGCATTAAACTGAATCCGTTTTCGGCACTCTTCCAAGCAGTGAAGGAAATCAACGAGAAATATGGGAAGGGAATTAAAGTTTAAGTTGAAAAAAACAAAAATTTTTGGGTTTGCTGACAACACTGTAATTATGTCGTAGACGGCGAAGATTTTCGAAGATCTGTTGAAAGGAATGGACACTCTCTAGAAAAAGGGTTAGAAGATAAAAATAAACAAAAGTAAAAGAATGGTGATGCAATGTAGTCGGATTAAATCAGGTGATATAGACGAATTAGGAAATGGCACACTAAAAGTAGTATATGAGTTTTGATATTTGAGTTTTGGATATTTGCGATGGAAAATAACTGATGATGGCCGAAGAAGGTAAGATGTAAAATGCAGAAGGGCGATACCATGAAAAGCATTTCTGAAACAGAGGAATTTGTTGGAATCTGACGAGAATGTAAGTATTAGGAAGACTTTTCTGGAGGTATTTGTCTGGAGTGTAGCTACGTTTGAAACGAGAAATGGACTATGAACCGATTAAGGAAATAACAGAATCTTTTGAAATGAGGTGTTATACACCCATGCTCATAAATTAAGGATAATACTCATAAATGGTAAAACAACGCTCTGATGGGCGGTTTGCGGGTTTAAATCACCTCGCGGTATGACCATGCGGTGCATTTGACGTGCGGTGGCGGTGGCAGCAGTCCACATATGCATAAGTGTGTTGGTGCATGTCAGAGTACGGTGCAGAGAGTAAGTGTGCAGACATTTTCAGACATGCTAATGGTGACTGTGTGTTGAAAATGACTCAAAGAACTCATATTGATGACGTTATGAGGGGTAAAATACTAGGGCGACTGGAGGCTGTTCAAACACAGCAGGTCGTAGCACGGGCCCTCCGGATGCCACAAAGTGTGATCTCAAGATTATGGCAATGATTCCGGCAGACAGGAAACGTTTCCAGGCGCTACAGTACGGGACGTCCACTAGTGTACAACCCCACAAGAAGACCGATATCTCCATCAGTGCCCGCAGACGGCCACGGAGTACTGCAGGTAGCGTTGCTCGGGACCTTACCGCAACCACTGGAACAGTTGTCTCCAGACACACAGTCTACGGACGACTGAACAGAAATGGTTTATTTGCCTGGAGATTTTCAAGGTGCATTCCACTGACCCCTTGTCACAAGAGAGCCCGTAAAGTTTGGTGTCAAGAAAACAGTACATGGTCAACGGAACAGTGGTCCCAGGTTATTTTCACGGACGAGCCCAGGTATAGACTGAACAGTGATTCTCGCCGTGTTGTCATCTATCATGAACCAGGAACCAGATACCTGCCCCTTAATGTCCTTCAAAGGGACCTGTATGGCGGTCGTGGTTTGATGGTGTGGGGTGGGTTTATGATTGGTGCACGTGCATCCCTGCATGCCTTTGACAGAGCAACTGTAACAGGTCAGGTGTACCGGGATGTCATTTTGCACCAGTATGTGTGCCTTTACAGCGGTGCAGTGGGTCCCACCTTCCTCCTGATGGATGATAACGCGCGGCCCCACCGAGCTGCCATCGTGGACGAGTACCTTGAAACAGAAGATATCAGGCGAATGGAGTGACCTGCCAGTTGTCCAGACCTAAACACCACTGAGCACGTCTGTGATGCTCTCGGTCGACGAATCGCTTCACGTTTTCAAACCGCTACGACACTTTAGGAACTCCAAGAGGCACTGGTGCAAGAATGGGAGGCTATACACCAGCAGCTGCTCGACCACCTGATCCAGAGTATGCCAACCCGTTGTGCGGCCTGTGTACATGTGCATGGTGATCATATCCCATATTGATGTTGGGGTACATGCGCAGGAAACAGTGTCATTTTGTAGCACCTGCGTTTCGGGATGGTTTTCTCAACTTATCACCAATACCGTGGACTTACAGATCTGTGTCGTGTGTGTTCCCTATGTGCCTATGCAATTAGCGCCAGGTTTGTGAGACACCACATTCTGCAATTATCCTTAATTTATGTGCATGAGTGTAGAACAATATTGAAAGTTAGTGTTGTATTGACCAAACCGAGTCTGGCGTCTAACATATAAGGTAGCAAGACAAGAACTCCCTAGCACAGAAAATTAGTTGCTGTATAACGTTAGTTTGCTTGCACGCTAATAACTGGCGCGGTGACAGATAGTTTTACGTTTAAAACGAAAGTAATATGCGCAACATACGATAAACAAGTAATGAACATTTATTAAAATAATTTACACTGAAATACTCGTATTTGAGTGATGTACAAAGCTTGGCTCTAGAGTCCTACACACTAATGTAACATGGATAACTATCTTACCTAGAGCAGTTCAGCCTGGGCTGTGGTAATTAGCAGTGATGGTTTTGGTCTGGTGCATGTCTTTGGGCAGAGGACGCGCTCAGCGGCGATTGTGCTGCAGATAGCATCACGCCAAGGTGACCTGGAGCGGCGAGCTATGATGGAGCGACTGACCTGTTCCGCTGGCAATGAGAAACGTTTCGTGGAAGCTATTGCCGCGATCGCGGTGAAGGGTCAGGAAGCCTGAGGCTCGTGGCCAAGCAGTCAACGATGGGCATGGCTGAGCTGAGGGTGGAACCCGAAGTTAGTGGCAGTGGTGGTGTGGACAGCATAGCGGGAGATGTGGCGACGTCTACGATAGCGTCTAGAAGAAGCCGTGGTGCAAGCAGCTGATGTGTCGAAGCGTGGCGCTGAGTCTGGCGTACGGCATCGGTCCATCACGTTTGAAGGGGTGTGACATGCCCATGGCGTCGCAAGCGGTGGTGCGAGAATGGCGGAAGACAACTTGGAGTCGCTCCGTGATGTAGCGGGACTTTGAATTTCGCCGCGCTACACTCGTTCCCTCAGATAAAAATTATACCGTCGCGACGGTATGAGCGCTCGACGGCAGATAAAATACTAAAATTGTAACCTTTTTGTTTTTCTATCCGTTTCTTTATTGTCTCTTGATAGCCGAAGCTTAAGGCAGACGTGATCTGATGCTGACGTAAAAAACTTAATAGCTAGTCTTGATCTGATTTTAATGTGTAGACATATTGAGGAAGTTGTTATGAAATTTGGAGGAGGGAAGCAACGTAAAATAAATTACATTTAATATCCAAACGGTTTTGTGTACATTACAAATTCCTGGACAATGAAACTTATTGCAAGATTTCGGAGCAGACTTTTCACGCAGAAATGAAGTAGGAGATTTTTGAAGACCTGGACGCCGCACGAAACAAGAAGACATGTTAACATGGCAAAGAATTAACTCAAAGCTACGCCATTTCCCCCTGTCAGTTACATTTTGTTATTCTCTGTTTCTTTTCAATAATTTTTGTAGTGGAAATTTTTTTAACTTTTGCTCAAAAACGCGACAAGGACCACTCCAACAATAGCTTTTCCGAATCACGAAGTCCGGTAGCTTTTCTGTAACACGAAGTCAGATTTGCTTTTCATTCTTTCCCTTTTTCACGGTCATTTACGATTTTAAAACCCCATTTTTATTCACCATTTCTTTCCACCGTTTTCAACCTTTTCTTTTCTTCTCTCTCTCTCTTTCTCTCTCTCTCTCTCTCTCTCTCTCTCTCTCTCTCTCTCTCTCTTTTTTTGATAGGTGGAAACAGTACACTGAGGGCCTTTATGAAGAGGAGGACTTACCTTATGACGTGAGAGAAGAAGAAACAGGAGTCACTAGAAAGGAGATCAGGGGTCAAGTTTCAGAATTATAATTTAGAAGAGCTTTGGAAGACTTAAGATCAGGGATAGGTGCTGCAACATTCCATCGGAATTTCTAAAATCATTGTGATAAGAGGCAACAAAATAACTACTCACGTTGGTGTCCGGAATATGTGAGACTGGCGATATATCATCTGAATTTCGGACAAACATCATCCACTCAATTTCGAAGATAGCAAGAGCCAGCAAGGCAAGAATTATCGCTCAATAAGATTAACAGCTTATGCACCCAAGTTTCAGACAAAAATAATATCCAGAAGGATGTAAAAGAAAGCTGACAATGTGTTAGATGACGATAAGTTGGACTGCAGGAACGATAAAGGGACCAGAGAGACAGTTCTGGCGTTGACTTTGATAATGGAAGCACGGCTGGAGGAAAATCAAGATACATTTGTAGAATTTGTCTATCTGGAAACAGCGTTCGACATTGTCAAATGGTGCAAGATATTCGAAATCCTGAGAAAAATGGGGATAACCTATAGGGAAAGACGGTTAATATACAGGGCGAATATTAATGAAACCGACAAACTGCAGGGACGGATTCGTGCCTGGTAGTGGAGGAAAAAAGATCCTATGAACATGTGCCCTGAAATGGACAACAAATGGTCCCTTAACACAGTACAGAGCAGAGCTGCATCGCATCCGCGTCACAAAGATGTCCAAAGTTGCCTCCATGGGACGCAACTCACACGTTCACACGTCGCATCATGGATTACTGCACACTTTCGCACTCTCACCCAATAGCGTCACGAGCGTAGTGAACAGGCTGTTGAAGGGTCTGCACATCAAGAATTGGTTCAGCATATACAACGTTTTTCAGATGCCCCCAGAGGTTAAAATCCAGATGTTGATATTCGGCGATCTAGAGGGCAATGCTACAGGGCAATGTCCGAGGAAGGTGTGGTGTCGGCGAATTGTAAAACGTAAGTGCTCCGTCATGCAGAAAACTCATCTTGTTGTTGTTGTGGTCTTCAGTCCTGAGACTGGTTTGATGCAGCTCCCCATGTTACTCTATCCTGGGCAAGCTTCTTCATCTCCCAGTACCTACTGCAACCTACATCCTTCTGAATCTGCTTAGTGTAGTCATCTCTTGGTCTCCCTCTACGATTTTTACCCTCCACGTTGCCCTCCAATACGAAATTGGTGATCCCTCGATGTCTCAGAACATGTCCTACCAACTGATCCCTTCTTCTGGTCAAGTTGTGCCACAAACTTCTCTTCTCCCCAATCCCATTCAATACCTCCTCATTAGTTATGTGATCTATCCATCTAATCTTCAGCATTCTTCTGTAGCACCACATTTCGAAAGCTTCTATTCTCTTTGTGTCCAAACTATTTATCGTCCATGATTCACTTCCATACATGGCTACAATCCATACAAATACTTTCAGAAATGACTTCCTGACACATAAATCTATACTCTATGTTAACAAACTTCTCTTCTTCAGAAACGCTTTCCTTGCCATTGCCAGCCTACATTTTATATCCTCTCTACTTCGACCATCATCAGTTATTTTGCTCCCCAAATAGCAAAACTCCTTTACTACTTTCAGTGTCTCACTTCCTAATCTAATTCCCTCAGCATCACCCGACTTAATTCGACTACATTCCATTATCCTCGTTTTGCTTTTGTTGATGAACATCTTATATACTCCTCTCAAGACACTGTCCATTCCATTCAACTGCTCTTCCAAGTCCTTTGCTGTCTCTGACAGAATTACAATGTCATCAGCGAACCTCAAAGTTTTTATTTCCTCTCCATGGATTTTAATACCTACTCGAAATTTTTCTTTTGTTTCCTTCACTGCTTGCTCAATATACAGATTGAATAACATCGGGGAGAGATTACAGCCCTGTCTCACTCCCTTCCCAACCACTGCTTCCCTTTCATGTCCCTCATGACCTGTCGTATTGTCAGAGGAACATTCTCGAGCAGCCCAGACAGAGTATCCCGCAAGAAGTCCAGGTACGATCTCCGCCAGGGCGTTGTGGAATAATAACCGGTCAAAGTATGTGGTCGCTAAGAATACCTACCCAAACATTGATGCTGAACCGCTGCCGATGAGGCGCCGTAACCATTCTCCGAGGATTGTCTGTAACTCACAGATGGCGAGCATGCAGATTAACGATGCCAGTTCTGGTAAAGGTTGCTTTGGCGATAAAGATCTCTAATAACAGAAGTCAAAAAATTGATAATAATTCCAATCCCAAAGAAAGCAGGTGTTGACAGATGTGAAAATTACCGAACTATCAGTTTAATAAGCCACAGCTGCAAAATACTAACACGAATTCTTTACAGACGAATGGAAAAACTAGTAGAAGCCGACCTCGGCGAAGATCAGTTTGGATTCCGTAGAAATACTGGAACACGTGAGGCAATACTGACCTTACGACTTATCTTAGAAGAAAGATTAAGGAAAGGCAAACCTACGTTTCTAGCATTTGTAGACTTAGAGAAAGCTTTTGACAATGTTGATTGGAATACTCTCATTCAAATTCTGAAGGTGGCAGGGGTAAAATACAGAGAGCGAAAGGCTATTTACAATTTGTGCAGAAAGCAGATGGCAGTTATTAGAGTCGAGGAACATGAAAGGGAAGCAGTGTTTGGGAAGGGAGTGAGACAGGGTTGTAGCCTCTCACCGATGTTATTCAATCTGTATATTGAGCAAGCAGTAAAGGAAACAAAAGAAAAATTCGGATTAGGTATTCAAATTCATGGAGAAGAAATAAAAACTTTGAGGTTCGCCGATGACATGGAAATTCTGTCAGAGACAGCAAAGGACTTGGAAGAGCAGTTAAATGGAATAGACAGTGTCTTGAGAGGAGTATATAAGATGAACATCAACAAAAGCAAAACGAGGATAATGGAATGTAGTGGAATTAAGTCGGGTGGTGCTGAGGGAATTAGATTAGGAAATGAGACACTTAAAGTAGTAAAGGAGTTTTCCTATTTAGGAAGTAAAATAACTGATGATGGTAGAGAGGATATAAAATGTAGAATGGCAATAGCAAGGAAAGCGTTTCTGAAGAAGAGAAATTTGTTAACATCGAATATACACTCCTGGAAATGGAAAAAAGAACACATTGACACCGGTGTGTCAGACCCACCATAGTTGCTCCGGACACTGGGAGAGGGCTGTACAAGCAATGATCACACGCACGGCACAGCGGACATACCAGGAACCGCGGTGTTGGCCGTCGGATGGCGCTAGCTGCGCAGCATTTGTGCACCGCCGCCGTCAGTGTCAGCCAGTTTGCCGTGGCATACGGAGCTCCATCGCAGTCTTTAACACTGGTAGCATGCCGCGACAGCGTGGACGTGAACCGTATGTGCAGTTGACGGACTTTGAGCGAGGGCGTATAGTGGGCATGCGGGAGGCCGGGTGGACTTACCGCCGAATTGCTCAACACGTGGGGCGTGAGGTCTCCACAGTACATCGATGTTGTCGCCAGTGGTCGGCGGAAGGTGCACGTGCCCGTCGACCTGGGACCAGACCGCAGCGACACACGGATGCACGCCAAGACCGTAGGATCCTACGCAGTGCCGTAGGGGACCGCACTACCACTTCCCAGCAAATTAGGGACACTGTTACTTCTGGGGTATCGGCGAGGACCATTCGCAAACATCTCCATGAAGCTGGGCTACGGTCCCGCACACCGTTAGGCCGTCTTCCGCTCACGCCCCAACATCGTGCAGCCCGCCTCCAGTGGTGTCGCGACAGGCGTGAATGGAGGGACGAATGGAGACGTGTCGTCTTCAGCGATGAGAGTCGCTTCTGCCTTGGTGCCAATGATGGTCGTATGCGTGTTTGGCGCCGTGCAGGTGAGCGCCACAATCAGGACTTCCTACGACCGAGGCACACAGGGCCAACACCCGGCATCATGGTATGGGGAGCGATCTCCTACACTGGCCGTACACCTCTGGTGATCGTCGAGGGTGCACGGTACATCCAAACTGTCATCGAACCCGTCGTTCTACCATTCCAAGACCGGCAAGGGAACTTGCTGTTCCAACAGGACAATGCACGTCCGCATGTATCCCGTGCCACCCAACGTGCTCTAGAAGGTGTAAGTCAACTACCCTGGCCAGCAAGATCTGCGGATCTGTTCCCCATTGAGCATGTTTGGGAATAGTGAAGCGTCGTCTCACGCGGTCTGCACGTCCAGCACGAACGCTGGTCCAACTGAGGCGCCAGGTGGAAATGGCATGGCAAGCCGTTCCACAGGACTACATCCAGCATCTCTACGATCGTCTCCATGGGAGAATAGCAGCCTGCATTGCTGCGAAAGGTGGATATACACTGTACTAGTGGCGACATTGTGTATGGTCTGTTGCCTGTGTCTATGTGCCTGTGGTTCTGTCAGTGTGATCATGTGATGTATCTGACCCCAGGAATGTGTCAATAAAGTTTCCCCTTTCTGGGACAATGAATTCACGGTGTACTTATTACAATTTCCAGGAGTGTAGATTTAAGTGTCAGAAGTCTTTTCTAAAAGTATTTGTATGGGGTGTAGCCATGTATGGAAGTGAAACATGGACGATAAATAGTTTGGACAAGAAGAGAATAGAAGCTTTCGAAATGTGGTGCTACAGAAGAATGCTGAAGATTAGAAGGGTAGATAGCATAACTAATGAGGAAGTATTGAATAGGATTGGGGAGAAGAGAAGTTTGTGGCACAACTTGACCAGAAAAAGGGATCGATTGGTAGGACATGTTCTGAGGCATCAAGGGATCACCAATTTCGTATTGGAGGGCAGCGTGGAGGGTAAAAATCGTGGAGGGAGACCAAGAGATGAATACACCAAGCAGACTCAGAAGGATGTAGGTTGCAGCAGGTACTGGGAGATGAAGAAGCTTGCACAGGATAGAGTAGCATGGAGAGCTGCATCAAACAAGTCTCAGGACTGAAGACCACGACAACATCAACAACAATGGTCTCTTCAAAAACCATCGGCAAAATCCTACCCGTAGGGGAAATTCATTGCTGATAATCTTTGCAGTCGTTGTAGATGATAGGGAATGTAGCGGTTGTCATGCAGAATACACATAACAGTACTGTGGCTTACACAATTTTGGCGGGCACTTACTTGGAGCTTGTCATATGGTTCGTCTAAATATCTTGTAGAACCTGGTCTGGTACATGCACAGCCCGCTCCTCCCTGCACGTTCGTCTATGTGAAAGAACCTGTGATCGCCCAAACTCCCATTAAGGCTTTGAAATTTTGTGTGATGTGGTCGGTGTGTGTGAAGGTCCTTGTTTTGTTAATGTGTATTAAATCTTATGGGACTTAACTGCTAAGGTCATCAGTCACTAATCTTACGCACTACTTAACCTAAATTATCCTAACGACAAACGCACACACCCATGCCCGAGGGAGGACTCGTAGGTTCTCCGGGACTAGCTGCACAGTCCACGACTGCAGCGCCTTAGACCGCTCGGCTAATCCCGCGCGGCTCCTTGTTTTGGTATAGCCTTGCTGCCTCTCGAATATTGCCATTTACTTGCCTGAACACGATATCGGCTTGTTTCCAACATGAATACCGAACCATTCTGCTGCTTACAGTACGCTGCGTCAATCACACAGCTTGCAATACACAAGGGAACAGACGGCACGTGGTTGCAGGCACTGTCATTCGTCAGCGCCATCTACCTAAGAAACGATGCCTTTCCGGACACACGTCCATACAACATTTTTCCTCCATATCCAGTCAGGAATCCGACCCTGCAGTTCTCTGAATAATATATACAAGAAACGAGAGATGACCACAGAACTGGAAGATCAAGAACGAAGCGCACGGTTTAAAAAGTATATAAGACAAGGATGTAGTCTTTCATTCCTGCTGATCAGTCTATACATCGAAGGAGCAATGACTGAAATAAGAGAAAGATTCAAGAGTGGAATTAAAATTGAAGGTGAAAGGACATGAGTGATGTGATTCGCTGATGAGACTGCTGTCCTAAGTGAAAGTGATAAAATAGGCGTTTGTTCTTTTTGTTTCCGCGAACTGTTCAAGACAGGTATAATAGACAAGTAGCGTGAAGGTGGTACGGTGAACCCTTTTCTAGGCACTTTAGCGTGATTTGCAGAGTATAAAGACTTACATGATCTGCTGATGGAAGGAACAGTATAATGAATACAGAATGTGGACTGAAAGTAAATCGCATGAAGATGAGAGTAATGAGAGGTAGCAGAAATGAGAAGAGCGAGGAACTTGACATCAGGATTAGTGATCACGAAGCAGATGAAGGTAAGGAATTCCACTACCTAGGCAGCAAGATATCACACGACGGACAGATCAAGGAGGACATAAAAAGCGGGTTAGGATTGGAGAAAAGGGCATTCCTGGCCAAGAGAAGTCTACTAGTATCAAACATAGGCCTTAATTTGAGGAAGAAATTTCTGAGTATGTACGTCTGGAGTACAGAATTTTATGGTAGTGAAACATGGACTGTGGGAAAATGGGAACAGAAGGGAATCGAAGCACTTGAGATGTGGTGCTAGGGACGAATGTTGAAAACTAAGTGGACTGAAAAGGTAAGGAATGAGGACGTTCTGCGAAGAATCGGAGAGGAAAGGAATGTGTGGAAAGCAATGATAAGGAGAAGAGGCAGGATGATAGGGCTTCTGTTAAGGCATGAGGGAATGACTTGCATGGTACTAGAGGGAGCTGTAGAGGGCAAAAACTGTAGCGGAAGACAGAGATTGGAACACATACAGCCAATAATAGAGGACGTTGGTTGCAGGTGCTACTCTGAGATGAAGAGGTTGGATTGGAGAGGAATTCGTGGTGGGCCATATCAAACTACTCACAAGATTGATGACTTAAAAAAAAAGGCCGTGACCAACCAGTGTGGGCATATATGCCAGGAGGGTAGTCGGTGTCTTTATCAGTGACAATACGACGACGACTCCAGGAGATAAGCAGACAAAATACTTTGATTATTCCACTAGAAAGGTCGATTTGGCAGTTGGATGTGGATTGGCCAGCTTTTCGAATTCTGAGTTGTGCGAGATGAATACAGTGTACAGCGAATGGAGCCGGCCGAGGTGGTCTCGCGGTTAAGGCGCTCAGTCCGGAACCGCGTGACTGCTACGGTCGCAGGTTCGAATCCTGCCTCGGGCATGGATGTGTGTGATGTGATTCGGTTAGTTAGGTTTAAATAGTTCTAAGTTCTAGGGGATTGATGACCACAGATGTTAAGTCCCATAGTGCTCAGAGCCATTTGAACCATTTTTTTTTTTTTTTTTTTTACAGCGAATGGAGCAAGGTCTTTGACATTTGTATTTCGCACGGTGGCACCATAGACACAATGTCGTATGTTGAGTTTGAAGTATATTTTCTGCACACAATGCCTATACGATGATATCTGTCGTGAGGAAAGCTCTGTGAATTTTGTTGAGATCATTACGCTTGGGGCGTGATTAAGATTATATGTATAAATATTTGTACAGAGAGTTGTGTAACTGTTGCGATTTTAGCGTAGGTAGAATTCTAGTTCTTTTGGTAGTAGTATTTGCAGTACTGAGTAGTTCTTGTTTGGAGTCGTTACTAGAGGTAGAGGAGCATTTTATTGTGCGTGAGTGTACGCCCTGTGCTAAAGCTGAGTGCTAATACTTTATTGTGTTCTATGTACCAAGAGGCCGAGTACTGTGAGTTTTATATATAATATATGTTGTTATTACTCCGAAGTCACTATAACTGTGGCTAATATTTAAGGTCAGATTGGCTTACTATTGTACTGGAAGTTTTTTTTTTTTTTAATTTCGTTTCTACCCAATATCTGAAGGACTGTAGGCAATGTTCCTGCCTTCACGCTTGGAAATGTTCTGTTTCTGTAACTTACTGGATAATTTATTTGTGTTCAATAAATATTTATTGCTAAAATCAGCCGACGTCTTCACAATCCCCATCCGAGCGCAGATGCACCTAAATCCTACACTACAAGTTGAATCTCGAGTATTTGAATAACACTTTGACAGCCGTTTATTGTGAAGATGACTCGTCGATAGCGGCTAGCTAGAACGGCGGCAGCTGGAACTAGTCGGTGACTGCTGCTGGCCGAGTGTGACTGTGCGTCCGCATCCATCCGCGACCGGTGGAATGACGTGAATCTCTGATCTAATTGGCTGATGTGGAAAGCAGTTTCTGGTGTCAGCACGCTCTGTGGCAGTTGTCATAGCTGTGTTGTGGATGGCGCAGATGCTTTGATGGTTTTGTTGTGGAAGCGTAAAGCAGTCCCCGTTCATTAGCGCCATCTATACGGTGACTGACTGAATCTCTGAGATGCCCCTGTATGAAGAGCGTCGTCTGTTGGTATCGCTGTGTACTATGTGTGACGGTGTCAGCGGCAGTTAGCTGTGTACTATGTGTGACGGCGTCAACGGCAGTTACGTGGGCACATGGGATGGATTATAAGGAGACACTGCATGAAGATGGGGAGAAAAGAAATTTACGGTACAACTTGACTAAAGGAAGGGAACGGTTGATAGAACTATCCTGAGTTATCGTGGAATGGTCAATTTAGTAATGGAGCGGAGCTGGTAGATACAACAAGGCATTTTATTTCGAGCCATTTCTTCTGCGAGTTCCATATCTTTGACTGTCGGTTGAGTTAGATTCCAGAGGTGCTTGTGCACATAGTTCAGACATAACCGTACTCATTTTCGTTTTACTCGCTGGCTATTAGAAAATATAAAATACAAAACCGCTGTTTTAAAAGTCTTACTTCTATGACAGATTTTGCTTGGGCCTTACTTAGCACTGGAGCGTACTGAATCGATCGGTTAAAATATTTTCTGAAAATATTTCATAGTAAAAGTTTAATTTATCAACGCGAATGCAGCTATGTGGTACGTATTCTAAAATGTGAATTGAAGGTTGGGGTGGTGGTGGGTGGGGGGGGGGGGGGGGAGCGGGAGGAATGAAAGGGAAGGGAAGGGATTACTAATGTCAGCAGCATCGGGACATTACGCGGAATGAGCGGCGACGAGCGGAAATGGGTACCAGACCGGGATTCGAACCCGGAGTCTCCTTTGTACCAGGCAGGTGCGTTAACAACTGCGCAATTCGTAAAACAGTGTTATTGCAACTGCGCGGACTGTCTCGGCACGCCTCATGACCGATCCACATTCCCACCGAGCGCTACTTATCCACAGTCCCTGATCATTTCCTTTATGCTCGCTACTCTGACGTTCCAAAATGGTTCAAATGACCCTGAGCACTATAGGACTTTACTTCTGGGGTCATAAGTCCCCTAGAACTTATAACTACTTAAACCTATCTAACCTAAGGACATCACACACATCCATGCCCAAGGCAGGATTCGAACCTGCGACACTAGCGGTAGCGCGGTTCCAGACTGTAGCGCCTAGAACCGCTCTGCTACCCCGGCCTGCTCTGAGATCCCCGCAGGAGGTCGGACGTGCTGGTGCGTCCGCACTGAAGAAGGTGGATCCATTGGCCATATAGGCGAATCAGTTATATGATTGCGTGGTGCATGTCCCTTTGGACATGCCTGAAAGGACGAACATCACGCATTCATATATTCTTAGTTTAAGCTAGATTAAGTAGTGTGTAAGCCTAGGGATCGATGACCTGCCGGCCGCTGTGGCCGAGCGGTTCTAGGAGCTTCAGTCCGGAACCGCGCTGCTGCTACGGTCGCAGGTTCGAGTCCTGCCTCGGGCATAGATGTGTGTCATGTCCTTAGGTTGGTTAGGTTTAAGTAGTTCTTAGTCTAGGGGACTGATGACCTCAGTTGTTAAGTCCCATAGTACTTATTGTTAGGGCCATTTGAACCATTTGAACCGATGACCTCAGCAGTTTGGTCCTATATGAACTTACCGCAAATTTCCAAAATTTCCAGCGAATAAAAGTGCACGAATCAGTTTTAAAGACTCAGATTATTGAGGTAAAAGTACACAGTAAATAGAAAGTTTATCCAATGCTAACAGCCACCCGATG
Source organism: Schistocerca gregaria (assembly GCF_023897955.1). Lineage (NCBI taxonomy): Eukaryota > Metazoa > Arthropoda > Insecta > Orthoptera > Acrididae > Schistocerca > Schistocerca gregaria. Next base: position 325,930,037 of record NC_064926.1, read on the forward strand.
AGACGTGTGTTATTATCGTTATTGAATATTAGCACTCGAAATTAAAGCACAGTTACCGCTACTCTCCTTATAATTGTGCCTGTAATGTATTCTCTAAGGTGTATCTCACATAGAGAAGACACGTAGAGAGCGACCAAGGCTTGGCGTCAGTAAGAACGTTCTGAAATGTACAAGGGTCACCCTAAAGAAATGCACACAACTTTTTTTAAATCCATCTTTTATTCTACATGCTTGAAAGTTTTAAGGTGTAGATACATCCTTTAGGAACAATATTTTCATTTCTCCACATAATTACCATCCCTCTCAACTGTCTCAACGCTATCTTGGAACCAGCGCCTGTATACCTTCACGGTAAAATTCTGGACCAACCTGTTGAAGCCAATATTTGGCAGCGTCACATCTTCAAACCTTGTTCCACGAACTGTCTTTCAGTTTTCCAAAGAGATGATGGTCACATGGAGCCAGGTCAGAACCGTAAGGCGGGTGTTTCAGTGTTGTCCATCCGTGTTTTGTGATAGTTTCCACGGTTTTTTGACTGACATGTGGCCGTGCATTGTTGTGCAACAGCAAAACCTGCTTTTGCTGATGTGGTCGAACACGACTCAATCGAGCTTGAAGTTTCTTCAGTGTCGTCACATTTGCATCAGAATTTATGGTGGTTCCACTAGGCATAATGTCCACAAGCAAGAGTCCTTCGGTATCGAAAAACACCGTAGTCATAACTTTTCCAGCAGAAAGTGTGGTTTTGATTTTTTTTTCTTGGGTGAATTTGCATGATGTCACTCCATTGATTACTTCTTCGTCTCTGGTGAAAAATGATGAAGCCATGTTTCATCACCTGTCACGATTCTTCCAAGAAATTCATTTCCACCAATCTCGTACTGTTCCAAAAGTTCGCTGCATACCGTTTTTCCGGTTTCTTTGTGACCCACTGTCAACATCCTCGGAACCCACCTGGCACGAACCTTTTTTAACGCCAACACTTTCAATATTGTGCAAACGCTTCCTTCCCCTGTCACAACGCAGCGTGACAATTCGGTCACTGTGATGCGTCTGTCAGCAGTCACCAATTCGTTAACTCTCTGCACATTGGAGTGCGTGCAGTACGAGGCCTGCCGCTGTGAGGACAATCCTCAATATTGCCGTGCCTGTTTTCATCAGGTAACCTGCTTGTCCACAGACTAACTGTAGTGCGATCGACAGCAGCACCTCCATATACCTTTTTCCAGCCTCTTGTGGATGTTTTCCACTGTCTCGTTTTCACAGCAAAAGAATTCTATGACAGCATGTTGCTTCTGACGAGGGTAGCATTCATCTCACGCTAGGTGAGGAGAACCCTATGTCATAATGACGTAACGCTACGTCATCGTGACGTAAATAACCTACATCGACTAAATGAGTACGTATATCGATCTTTGCAGTTGTACCGATAATGTCAAAACTAAATGTAAATACATGTGTACAAACGAAGTGGCAGGAGTTGTGTGATATGCTCATCCTAGCTGAATGAATTGTTGAATGTAATCCCAACAATTTGCGATGTTATTGTGTATTTCATGAACATAATTAATGTCTGAGCGAAGGAGCCATAATGAAATCAAAACACCTTGTCATTCTTTTTAAATCCGACGAATCGTGGATAAGTCGTGTGGACAGAAAAGTGAAGTAATTAATTATTAAGCTGCAATCCAAAGAATGTGGGATTTTATTGTGTGTTTCGTGAACGTAACGAATATCTGAATGAAGGAATCATAACCATAACGAAAGTTAAAAAAGTGTCTAGTCATGTTTTCAATCCGATTAATATTGAATAAATCATGTGGGTAAAAACGTGAAATAGGAAGAAATTAAAGTGTTTCGTATTTTTATAAAATCCAATGAATTGTATATAATTCATGTGGGCAGAAACGTTAAACTGAGAAATTGAAGAGGTTCTGAAGATAATTCCGAAAGTTGCTAGAAACATTAAACGATCTAGTTCCAAGTAATTAAGTCTTTGTGTTGTACATCAACTAAGAAAGATAATGAAATCTTTCAGTCTATCTTCATGGATCTGCTCGCAAGTTCTCTCATTTCCGTTAGAGCCCATGTTGAGAACGACGTAAACGCTAGCAACACCGGGCAGTAGGACAATGAAAGGACATAAACAAATAACAATGCAGGTTCAAGACGCACACAACAGCCGATATGTACAGAATGCACACAACAGTCGAAAGGACAACTCGTGAAACTCATGATGACGCGTGCCTACGTCACTATGACGTAGGGCTCTCCTCACCAAGCGAGAGATGAATGCTACCCTTCTGACGAACGTCAAGTGCAGCAGCCATCTTGAAGAAATGCTGTAACGGTGCCACTCACGGGAACAGGTTGAACTAAGTTTGAAAACAAGCGGGAAGGATGTATCTACACACTGTACAACTTTCGCACAATCAGAATGAAAACTGTATTTTTACAAAAATAGTGTGCATTTCTTTTGGAGTGACCCTCGTACGTGGACTACAGTAGTAATGAAGAGATGAAGCGCCTTGCAGAGGACGACCTCGCGTGGAGTGCTGAATCAGACCAGTCTCTGGACCGAAGACCTCAACAAGCACGACAACAAAAACAACAACATTGGCACTTGAGAGAACGGACCGAACAAAAGGGCTAAAAGAATAACAACAAAAGCAGAGCGAAACAGGAAGAGCATCGGCAGAGGCAGAAGTGTGGGAAAGCGGGAGTGTGGCTTTTAGAGGAGGGACAGGACGTGTTAGACGATTGTGGGAGGCGATGGCACGGGGCGGGCGCGTCGTCGCACTCCTTTTTGGTCTCTGGCGGGCGGCGAGTGTCGCGGCCGAGATGGATGGCCGGCCGGCCGCACGGGTGGTCGCCGCGTCAAGACCGGGACGCGCTCCAGGCCGGCGAGCTGCGTCCCTGGCCAGCAGAGGGCGGCACAGGGCCTGCGTCTACGTCTCCCTACACAGGGTGCGAGTCAAATGAATGTACAAAAGAGTGGGTCGTAACAAGCAAAAATATAAAAAACTCTTCCATTTCGATCTGAAAAAGAAATTAGTACAAACGCTTATACTCCCAATCATTGACTACAGCGATATTATCCTACAAAGCCTCTTTCAGGAAAATTCGCGACGTCTGGAACTGGTCATCAATGCCTGCGTCCGATATATCTGTGACGTTCGACTTTTTGATCACATTTCACCAGCATATGCAAAATTGTCCTCGCTGTGTGCAGACAAATGCAGGGATTTCCATACACTTGTAAATAGGCTGTTTAGGTTTTATATTGGTAACGCCACGTAGCGCACTGTATGAAAATCACTGGCTGTGTTGTGTGCAGTCTGTCGCTGGGTGGCATTGTTGTAATATTCGCTATTGTAGTGTTGGGCTGTTATCAGCGCATAGCGTTGCGCAGTTGGAGGTGAGCCGCCAGCGGTGGTGGATGTGGGGAAGTGAGATGGCGGATTTTTTAGAGCGGATGATCTGGATGTGTGTCCATCAGAAACAGTACATTTGTAAGAATGGATGTCATGAATTGCTATATATATTATGACTTTTGAACACTATTAAGGTAAATACATTGTTTGTTCTCTATCAAAATCTTTTATTTGCTAACTATGCCTATCAGTAGTTAGTCCCTTCAGTAGTTTGAATCTTTTATTTAGCTGGCAGTAGTCGCGCTCGCCGTATTGCAATAGTTCGAGTAACGAAGATTTTTGTGAGGTAAGTGATTTGTGAAAGGTGTACGTTAATGTTAGTCAGGGCCATTCTTTTGTAGGGATTATTAAAAGTCAGATTGCGATGCGCTAAAAAAATATTGTGTGTCAGTTTAGTGTTGATCACAATCGGTAAAGAGCGAAATATCTGAGTACGTTCAGTTTTGCTAAGCTGTTCGAAAATCAAATAATGTAAGAGGTTTATCAGCACAGTAATTCAATAATTTTTCTAAGGGGACGTTTCACACTCTGTCTCATCTATTGCCTTATAAATGTACACTGTCCGTCATATCTCTTATGTCGGAACAACATGACAGTAACACACGTTCCCGTCATAATAAAATCCTCTCTGTTCCACTGCATCGCTCAGTCACTTTCTCCAAGTCCTTTACAGTAGCGGGAACCCCACTCTGGAATAACCTCCGTCGTTATGTTAGAGAACTTAAAAGCATGTCCGGCTTCAAAAAAACTTAATGACGTATCTACTTAAGTAACAGTAATGCCTTCCTCTGTACATGATTGCGCTTCACCTCATTACTTCCCTCCTTCCCCCTCCTTAAATCTCCCTTCCCCAAAATTCGCGGTTTTAGGCGATGCAGTCTGAAACCGCGAGACCGCTACGGTCGCCAGGTTCGAATCCTGCCTCGGGCATGGACGTGTGTGGTGTGCTTAGCTTAGTTAGGTTTAAGTAGTTCTAACTTCTAGGGGACTGATGACCTCAGATGTTAAGTCCCATAGTGCTCAGAGCCATTTGAACCATTTTTTGAACCCAAAACTCGCTATACCAATAAACATCTACTTTACACGCCAAGATATTAACGTACATCTGCACAAATCTTCATTACTATTGCCAATTTTTCTCATGTTTATCATTACTATTTGATTTTTTTACTGTTATTATTATTAGTTATTGCTTTTATCATAATTTGTATGAATAGCACCTGTTGTAAAAATACTGCCAGCATATACTTTATTACATCTTAGTCATTACTCTTTATTCATATTGTCACTAGAGTAATCTAATTTTCTTATTTAAACTATTGTCATGATGTAACTCCGATGTGTGAAATGCTGCATGTGTGGAACACTGTTCCGGGCTTGATGGCCCTAATCTGATCAGTTTAAATAAATAAATAAATATTTCACATAAAAATCCCTGCCCGCACCCTTTAGCGTAAGCCTCTACGCGTCATTGAACGGCTTCGCGCGCCGCTAAGTGCGTAGGCACGAGACATGCCACCCGAGCCGTCATCGTATCAGGTCTGCAGTGCAAATGGAAAGTGGGGGCGAATTTTATGATCTTTGTTTGAAAACAGTTGCTAAAGTGCTCGAAATTACGCCCTGCTGCTTGAATGCACACCATGCAACGGCGTTGATGTGACTGTCGCACTCTTTCAAACACTGCCGGCAAAGTGGAAATTGCATTATAGGCTGTCATAGTGCGCGCTACCAGCTCTTCATCTCAATGGGTGTTTCATAGACAACAGATTTCAGAAGGCCCCAGAAGAAAAAGTCGATGGTCGTCAAGTTGGAGGAATGTGCAGGCCATGACACCGGCCCTCCGCGCCCTATAATGTTCTCTCCAAGGGTTTCATCCAAATGTATTCGCACTGCATGAGCGAAGTGCGCACGTGTACCATCGCTTTGGCACCATATCCGCTGTTGCACGTCGAGTGGAACATGTTCCAAAAACTTTGGCAGAGTTTTTCGTCAAAAGATTAAAGTATCTGTTTGCGTGTAGTCGCCGCAGGAACATAAATGGGCCGGCCGCTGTGGCCGAGCGGTTCTAGGCGCTTCAGTTCGGAACCACGCTGCTGCTATGGTCGCAGGTTCGAATCCTGCCTAGGGCATGGTTGTGTGTGATGTCCTTAGGTTAGGTTTAAGTAGTTCTAAACCTACGGGACTGATGACCTCAGATGTTAAGTCCCATAGTGCTTAGAGGCATTTGAACCATTTGAACATAAATGGACCCAACAGATTGTCGCCTACGAACCCGGCTCAAATATTGACAGCGATGCGGGTTTTCCAGTGCCCACATGTATTGATTGTGGCTGTTGAACATACCCTGTCGTGTAAAGAATCCCTTACCGTATAAAGTACAGCGTTCGAATGTCCTAATAAACGGCACGTCTTTGCAGAAACCACTGAGAGAATTCAGTTCGACGTGGAAAATCGTCTGGGTTAAGGGCGTAAACCTTCTGAAGCCGGTAGGTGTGCAAATCATCTTCATGGCAATGGTGGAGTGGCTGTCACTCATCTCCCGTGCAATACGCCGCGAACTTGTTGAGGGTGTGTTTTCCAGCAGAGCTAACGCTTCCTTTTCAAGCCCTGGTGTATGTACAGTGCGTCGACGACCGCGTTCGCCAGGACTTTTAACCTGTGCAGTTAGGGCAACGATAGCGATGAGAAGTCATGTTGTTGTTGTTGTGGTCTTCAGTCCTGAGACTGGTTTGATGCAGCTCTCCATGCTACTCTATCCTGTGCAAGCTTCTTCATCTCCCAGTACCTACTGCAGCCTACATCCTTCTCAATCTGCTTAGTGTATTCATCTCTTGGTCTCCCTCTACGATTTTTACCCTCCACGCTGACCTCCAATACTAAATTGGTGATCCCTCGATGTCTCAGAACATGTCCTGCCAACCGATCCCTTCTTCTAGTCAAGTTGTGCCACAAGCACCTCTTCTCCCCAATTCTATTCAATACCTCCTCATTAGTTATGTGATCTACCCATCTAATCTTCAGCATTCTTCTGTAGCACCACATTTCGAAAACTTCTATTCTCTTCTTGTCTAAACTATTTATCGTATACGTTTCACTTCCATACATGGCTACACTCATCTTAGGTATTAATAAATCGCTTCAGTTGTATTTTGTCCTTTATTATTGGATCACTACCGGTTTAGTGGCTCCAAACATCTGTATAACAATTAAATCTAGAAGGAATAACAACCCTGATACATACACTGGCGTGGTAAATTATTTTAAGATATCAATTTTTTTTAAAAAATAAAGAGTTTTATATGACAATATCAAAATGGTAGCACTCACATAACTAAAACATTAGAGTGGAAAATCTCGGAAGCATTTTACACAACATTCGTTGTCCGTCAAAAAAGAACACCGCTAAAAGGCGGTATGTTGTAGAATAGAACAACCGGATTCCAATATAGTGGATGCTTCCTAAACAAATCATACCATAGTGATCCAATGGTAAGTAGAACATAAATGAAAACAATTAAAATCTAATTTTGGGCCAGAATTAAAAAAACAAGGAGCGGTTGTCACAAAATGGAGAATGTTCCACCTCAACCAAGTCCGTCAAGTGAATAGCTAGTGACGGAAAAGCGGTACCTGAAAACCGCGCTTACCGCCTCCCCGATCTTCAAAACTGTTTCAAATGGCTCTGAGCACTATGGGACTTAAAATCAGGTCATCAGTCCCCTAGAACTTAGAACCACTTAAACCTAACTAACCTAAGGACATCACACACATCCATGCCCGAGGCATTCGAACCTGCGACCGTAGCAGTCGTGCGGTTCCGTACTGCAGCGCCTAGAACCGCTCGGCCATCACGGCCCGCCTCCGATCTTCACGAAGTCGCGGCGCAGGAAAGTAAAAGTAAACACGTTGGCTGTGGACGGCTCGCGCAATTGGCTTCTGGGATTGTATAATTAAAGGATCTATCGAGATAAAAATCACCGATAACACCCTAAACGGTGACCTGCAGCTCATGGCGGCGTTGGACCTAGCGGTTGTGCGGCTGAGGCGGGTGCGTCGAATGCCGAGACAACGCATGCCCTTCTATGGCGATGCCGCGGGCATCAGGGACGTCACAACTGGCAGCTGGTGTGTATAAGGGGCGCAGCAGCAGCCCATTGGCAGCCGCGCAGTTCACCACGGCCAAGAAGTGCTTGGCCGAAATTTCGTGTATATTTTATTGTTTGACGCGAGTAGTCAATGTAATAAAAATGGAACACCTACAGAACTCTCTATGATCTTATTCATGGTATGGCTACCAGTTTCGGTGCTTCAGTACACCATCTTCGGGCCTTAACTGACGCTGAGGGGTTTAACTCCAGTCGTACACACGATTCCATCAGTAGCCAACATCTATTACTGGTTTTCGCAGACTACCTGTAGCAAGGATATTGTGTCCCCAACTGTCAACTATGAATTGAGTTGCATTCATGGACACTCTTACCCATTCACTTCGTAGCAGATAATTGCATTGATGCACCCAGATTGTAACAACACACAATTGTCCGGAATCCGGCTCTCTCCCTTATCAAAAAACAGAGACAGAGTCAGTTAACTCACCTGCGAGTTCGTAGTCTCACTATCGATATCTGTGACTTCGGTCGTCTTTGGTGGCACTAGTGTTCAGTGTGTGGGTGTCATCTTTCCAGAATCAGTCCGAGAACCGAGGTTTTAAATTTGCATGCACGCCGCCTGTCCGTTGCAGTTTGCCTTGAAAATGGCGGCGTGTTCTCCTGACGAAATATCGGCGGTCGCTGAAAGTGTTACCTGGCTGAATTCTCGGAAGTTATTTGATAGTTGTATATGTCAGGAGAAACTCAGGTCTCACATTGTAACAACAATGTTGGGATGGGTTGATTTGGGGGAAGAGACCAAACAGCGAGGTCATCGGTCTCATCGGATTAGGGTTCAAATGGTTCAAATGGCTCTGAGCACTGTGGGACTCAACTGCTATGGTCATCAGTCCCCTAGAACTTAGAACTACTTAATCCTAACTAACCTTAGGACATCACGCACATCCATGCCCGAGGCAGGATTCGAACCTGCGACCGTAGCAGTCGCACGGTTCCGGACTGCGCGCCTAGAACCGCGAGACCACCGCGGCCGGCTCGGATTAGGGAAGGACGGGAAAGGAAGTCGGCCGTGCCCTGTTAATGAAACCATCCAGGCATTTGCCTGAAGCGATTTAGGGAAATCGCGGAACATGTAAATCAGGATGGCTGAATGGTCGTCGTCCCGAATGCGAGTCCAGTGTGCTAACCACTGCGCCACCTCGGTTTGACGTGCAGTGGGCGTCATTTGCGACTACACGCCAGATGACAGCGTAGCCACGGCAATGACTCTTCGGCAAGTGCTGGAGAATCAGCGTTAACCTCGCATCTTCGGCAGATGATTTTGTAGCGCAGAGATTACCACATCTGGTCTTTGCAGTGTGAGCAGCAGTGATCGTCAGTTGTGGCGACACGCTGGCGGTCAGTGCAGCGTAAGGACTCTTAAACAAGTGCCGTGAGGTCAGAGCTAACCTCGCCTCTTCTTTAGATCATTTTATATTGCAGAAAGAAAGCGTATATCGCTGAATCTTGGAGCGAAGCCCGAAATGAAAACCGGGATGTGGCACTGATTCAGTGCTGCTAAAGGAATGTCGATACGATAAACCGGAAAGTGTTAATAATATGCTTCAACAACGCAAATTATCTCCACATTCAAAAGTTCGAAATGTAATATCTACGGAAATAATCAACCATTCTGCCAATACAAAATTCATTATATACAGATACGTATCCAAACCATCCGTCAGCCCATTTTGAAGCGCATGCTGATGGACGTTGCTAACGCGCAGTGGTCTGAATGTTATGTATGTTCGTAATCTTACCAGTAACATTTCATTTTGTTAATTTAACTGAAAATTAACTCCAAAAACATAAACTGATGCATTAAGATAAAGGAAATTCTTCCCTGGTTATTTTTTAGCTGTAGCAAGAGGTTTTAGAATTAAAAACGTTAATATGGACACTTTCGAAGGTCCTTTCCTGCTAGTAGCCTGTGGTTCCCCTCAGTCTCTGCCGAATGAGTGGTGTCATCAACACCTGTTGTCCTTCATCGCCGAAATCAGGGAATGCTTTGGCAGATCCGTGTAGTTGCTCATCTGAAGCCAGCTCTGTCTGCCGGCGGCTGTAATCCTGTACGAAAATCAATACGGTTTCCGTACATTGTGTGCATAATCTGTTCATGGCACAAGACGCTTACGATTCTCTGCGGATAACATCCTCACCTGGCTACGTTAGAATAGGCTCTAACAATGTCCTAAGGCTGATTTGTAAGTTCTCATTCTCTAAACTTTTTTGCAGAAACGGACGTTGGCTGCTCATTGGTGACGTCCTTATTTAGATCTATTCGACTGTTGGTTTTTTGCTGTGGGGAAAAATTCCTCTGCCACCATTGGTGTAAAATCCTTATTGCCTGTTGCAGTATTTGAGATAGCAAAACATACAAGGCCGCTACGCAAGATTCTACAAAAAACAGATTTCAAGGATATGACACCATAATTTTAATTGGTTCACTGCTGCTGTCTTTTTTGCATACAAATTTGACCCTAGCTTTCTTCCAACGCGTTGGATTCGGGGTTCCATAGTTGCCTTCAGTCCTCCTCCGATGTCGACAAGAGAAGATGCCTCGTGTCGTGGAAGTCAACTGCGGGAGTTGTTATTCAGACAGGACACATCATCGCAATATAAGTCGGGGAATCCCCCGGGCTTGACCCGGGCTGCCCCTAGCGACCTCCCACTGCTGTCGACGGCTCTCAGGCTGCTTCCTCTCCGCGCCGTCACGTAAACAAAGCGGGTCGGGAGGCACTCCGATCTCCTACTTGTGACGCGGACTGCCTCTCCAGAGGCACCAGGGGGACAGTGCTAAACTCGAGCACTTTTATTATTGTAAACAATGACAGTATCTGGCATAAGTGTAGTCGTTGGGATAACGATAATTTTGGAAATGAAGAGAAAACAAACTTAAATATGATCCAAATGACGTGAAACAATAATCATGAATTTATGTTACAGCCGTGTACATATGTTTCTATGCTCATAATTTTGAACAAAAGCCTTTACAGAGTATTACAGTACCTCAGTGTAAACGATATTTGACGTAAGAATGTAATCTTTGTGTACTTTTTTCATTTTCTATACGTGATAGGGCCAGAGATAAGAGACAATCGCAGTAGATACGATTATTATCTATGACAATCCTGCATATAAATTATTCACTTAATGGAAAAGAGCGTTTGGCGTCATTGGCAGGGAGGCCCCTTAAGGGACAGATCCGGCCGCCTTGGTGCAGTTCGCATTACATTCGACGCCACATTGGGCGACCTGAGCGCCGGATGGGGATGAAATGATGATGAAGACAACACAACACCCGGAGAAAATCCCCGACCTAGACGTGAAACGAATCCGGGCCCGTAGGACGGCAATCCGTCACGCTGACCACTTGGCTGTCAGGGCGGACATTCACTTAATAAGTACTTTAAAACAAATAACATGGTATTTGTAATAAGATAATATGAAAAGGGAGTCTCTTATTAGTGATTAATAAGTTAGCTTCGAAAAATATAGATTTGAAGCTGGCATCCATGATTCCTTTTGCCTATTGATAGTTAAAAGTCTCTTTTATATTAAAATAGTCCAGAAATAGTAGGTGTTAGGGCAAAATCTGTATGCAGTGTCAGAAGACGATAAAAAAGTCTTTCTAACTATACCTCAATCATCCCTGTGCGATTAGTATGTGCTGAGAAAATTGGTTGATAACTTGAGAAATGATATTTAAACGACGAGATATACGTAACAAAACTTGGTTTCCTTTATATTTACGTATATGCGAACGTAACCTTGTAACGTCCCCTTCGTTAAATTATGAATGACTCTGCTGGTAATCTGCTTTATTTGATTTTCAAACAGCTGAGCAAAACGGAACGTACTCAGACATTTCTCTCTTTACTTATTCTGGTCATCACTAAACTGACACACAATATTTTTTTAGCGCAACACAATCTGACTTTCAACAATCCCTACAAATAATGGCCCTCACTACCAATAACCTATACCTTTCATGAATCACTTACCTCACAAAAATCTTTGTTACTCGAACTACTGCAATACAGCGTGCGCCAGTACTGCCAGCTTAATAAAAGATTGTAACTACTGAAGGCACTAACTATTGATGGGCGTAGTTAGCAGATGAAAGATTATATATCAGTTCGTGACATCCAGTCTTACAAATTTCCTTTTTCTGACGGACACACGTCCAGGTCGTCCGCTCTCAAAACTCCGCCATTTCTCTCCCCACACCCACCACTGCTGGCGGCTCAGCTCCAACTCTGCAAGGCTACGCGCTGTTCACAACCAACTGACCAACACTACAATGGCGAATATTCCAACAATGCCAACCAGCCACAGACTGCACACAGCACAGTCAGTGATTTTCATACAGAGCACCACGTGGCGTTACAAACATAAAAACCTAAACAGCCTACTCACAACCTTTAGAATTAAAGCACTTAATCAAACCTAGCATGCTTCTTAAAGCTATTTTTCCTAAGAACTGAATACAAAAATTGTAATAAACCGTCCGAAGAAAGTTTTCACCTCACTTACTTTTCAGTGGACGTGGGTGGTCTTAGATTCAAGAAGATCAGGAAATGAAAAATTAGGGTAGCGTTTGAAAACACTCATCTGTCGTATCAAAATCTGTCGATGGGCAAGGCAGCAAATGGTCAAAATTAACTGCAAAATAATTTAGACAATATATTTGTACTGAAATGGCAGTTGACCCTAAACAGTAAAAAGTGTAAGGTCAATCACATGATTACCAAACAAAATCCATTAAATTTTGGTTACATCACAAATATCACAACTTTAAAAGTTTAAGATTCAACTATGTACCTAGGCAATACAACTTAAATTGGAACCATCACACAGAAAATGTTGTGGACAAGAGAACCAAGGAATTCGTTTTACTGGAGGAACAATTATAAGGAACCCCATGAGTGCGAGATCCGAAGTGCAATCTTAAGTACGGATCATTTGCAAGTTTGTGTTAACTAAAAATTTTTTGAAAATTTTTATCTTGTTTCTATTGGAAAGTCACCAGTTATTTTAAAAAATTCTATGTAATAAAACAGTCCCAACCACATAAAAATCTTTATTTATTTACTAGTGACCAATTTCGACCACTTTTCTGGTCATCATCAGACTGCTTACCGTGTGATGAGAGTAACATGAATGTACTTAGAGGAATGCAAACTACAAGCACAAAAATAAACATAAAACATCAACAAATACATAAAAGAAATACAGCCATACCCAAGGCAGTCTGCTTAAGCTGGCGAGGAGCAAGCGACACTCTAGGAGGCATATAAACACTGCTGCAGGACATTAAATTTACAATGCTTAAATAGCGGAACGTCACCCACTGCCTCTCGTTGTCGGCCAGTATCCGTAAAACACGTTAAATAAAGTGTAAATACAATTATTTGTGTACAATATTTGCGCACCGGCCATAGCTGTATCGAAAATACAAATAAGCTTTATCAAACCATAACGTAAAACTTAAAACTGAGTATAAAGAAAGAAAACAAGCTATTAACCTAAAAGAATACACATGGTACTCCCTATAGGGCCCTGTGTGTAGTAACCATGAGATAAAAATGTTTTGCAGGGAAGCTACCAATAATCACGGTAACGTTCTGAAGACGATATATTCCGACTACACATCAAAGATACATCAGTATTGGCTTACAATCTATGGCTCGCCAATAATCAAGCTATCATCATCAAGCTCGATACTTTACTACTACCGATTACAAAACAAAATAATTATTGTACGTTGAAAATTATTTCTGTCACAAATACATTCGAAATTAACATGGCCTTTAACTACTAAAAGACGTTAAAAGCAACAATTATTAAAATGTAAAACAATAGTGCTTTTCTATAGGGAAAAGTACATAGCACATGTCAGGTATAGATGGTGAGATAATATTACCTAGAATAATGCTAATCGTATGTAGATCGATATTGTAACATCCATGAGATAAATTTTAGGTACAGTGCGACGAGAGGAAATTATGCCTCTAACAGTTATAAACATTATCTATCCGACATATGGAAAAACAGTGAAATAAAACAAAACGATGATAAATATTAATTATTTATATAATATTTTATGATGTAATTGGACATATCGATGTGTATCATACAAAGACAATCATAATTGTAAATTCCTTTTATGGTCTGCGTTTGTCTTCCTTTGTTTTTACCTTTTTTTGGTTGGCTTTTGTAGGTTGTGGACCCAAGACGCATATCGAACTGAGGTCTGTTAAGAAATTGCAATTATTTGTTAATTATTACTTGAGAATAGAGTTCATTATTATAATAAATATGAGTGAATAACTATTTGTAACTTTAATTCCTCTCTCAATAAGCATTATCTGTGTTAATTATTTCTTTCCGGTGCAAGGAGCGCAGCCATTGATGACAGCGATTTGTATCGCATTTTTATCTATGTTTCTTACGAATGTATCAAAGGTTTGCTTGATGAAAATTAGTCTAAATATTGCACAATATAAAAATAATGTTTGATCGGCGTTAGTTCAGATACTTATCCCGTTAAAAGAAAATTTGCTCTAACTATAGAAAGTCTCTGTCAATTGTCTGCCACCACCTTAACAATTATCTCAAATTACGCAACTCTGCAGACATAAATGCTGAAGGTAATAAACATGTGTAAAAATAAATGTGCACCGGTCGTCCCGAACTCATTTTAATGAAAATAATTCGAATCAGATTGGTTCTTTAAGAACTGTGCTCTTAGCAGGATCCATATAACAAACTTTTTCTTGCTGATGTATGGAGCCGAAATTAATTGCGCACGAGTTGCGAAGAATATTGTTTCAGGTAACATACGTCAGAGTCATGCGCGGCTGATATTCGGTGGTTTTAATGATCATTATGCTGAAGAGAACTGTTTCCATCATAATCAATAGTTGTATAGAATCCTTTGTATGAACTGTGATTTATTGACACATGACTTACAGACAACACTTTAACACAACGTTAACTTGGATTTCTTTAGCAACTTGCCCAAATCTTTAATTTTGTAATTACTCACTGTAATGAAATAACATTATAATTTTCATTTAGAAATTAGTTAAATACCAAACCACTGAATAACACAGCGAACGCCACAATATGTTCCTATTCGTAATATTATATACAATTTGGGATGTAAGGCATTAATTATCCATATAGTATACAATCATGTTTAAAACTTTAAAGTACCTAAATGGAATAATACAAAAATAAACTGAAGTAAATCTTTGACATTAATCAAATGTCCACAATGAAAATTTAAACATACCTTAGGTAAGAATGATTAGGAAAATGCGTCACCTGTACTCTAGTAACAACAAAAACATCAATGTATACTCATTACACAGTAGACACTGACGTGCTATTACATCTTGGTTTATGCAGTG
This sequence comes from Schistocerca gregaria, assembly GCF_023897955.1. NCBI lineage: Eukaryota > Metazoa > Arthropoda > Insecta > Orthoptera > Acrididae > Schistocerca > Schistocerca gregaria. The sequence continues at coordinate 325,945,037 of NC_064926.1, forward strand.
TTGCACCATGATTTGTAAAATGAAAATACATTGTGTTACGCCAAATTCAAAAGGAGCGAAACTATCCTGTGATCAAAAATTTCTGAATATATAGTGCGCTCAGCATGAAACATGTGCTGATATTAGTAACCAAAGTTATTCCATCAATCCAACCAGTATACAGAACATAAATAAGCAGTGGCCAGTCATTAAAACTTTGGCTTGAATTGTAATTACCTATAGAATAAAAATGGGGTAATTTGGTTAGGCACAAAATGATGAATGAAGGAGAAATGTCTGAGTTTTTAAAACAACTTCAGATCTCGATCGCCTTCAATTCATTTTCATTTAACGGAAAAATTTGAACGAGATGACCTTGCTGAGGGGAATTCCTTGGCAGGCACAGTTGGAGACATTCGTAAGTTAAATAGAAACACAGAACTTTAAAAATAATGCAGTCATCGCTAGGATGATTATAAAGATACATCGATGACACTTTTATGTTATACAATGGATCTAAAGATGAAATCGATACATCAACTACTATATTAAGAAGTATGCATCCAGAACTATTCTTTATTGTTGAACAAGAAATCCAAAAGAGTATCAGTTCCCTAGATACAATTACCAATCACGATGGTAAAAATAAATTTGAATTTATTGGACGCGTACAACAACTGACATGGTTATCAATGCTAATTAATGTCATCTCCTAATATTTAAAAGAGAATTCTTCAGAGTATGATTCACAGAATTGTGAAAGTGCCGTTAGAACACGAAATGATTCACAAAGATTAATATTCTTAATCATATAGCTAAAGCCAATGATTATAAAGCTGATGACATTGGTCGTTTAGTCAAAAATTTATAAATATCCTATCAGAATTCGCTATCGCTAACGTTAACAATAACTATTAAATTACTAAAATGATATAGTTAGATAGCATATCTGATAAAACGAAGTTTAACAATACAGAATTAACTATGGCTTTCACATCTGACAGTGCCTTGCCGTTTAAACTTAGACACACCACTAATAGCCATCACAATAAGGATGCAAACTCTGGGGCCTCCAAAATAATCTGCGACAAGTGTGATAACATTTATATTGAACAAACAGGGCGGAATTAGATTTCGTGAATATTCTTCAGGGGTGGCAAGCAGTAAATCTGTCTTTGATCAACATATCATACAAAATAGTAATTCAGAAGAATCTACAGATAGAAAGGTAGAGCACCTCCAACTTCTCGCAGCATAATAAATAACTTTCCAGCGAATTTACCATCCAGATTAACGATAGGCTTAATTGTAAACGAATGTGTTGAGGAATTGAAGTTACTTGATCTTGATACAATTGTCTTGGTACATCTGATTTCCAGGGTTCCTTTCACATGCATCTTCTCTTCAAATCCTGATTGGTCGGCGTTGAACACAAATTCCTTACTGGACAATGGAATAAGTTTCTTTACCTCAACTACAAACTTTCGGGCCAATTCCGCAGCTTGTTGTGCATCGTCAAGTTGAAATTCATTATCTTACGTTTCGAATTCTGTAGCACCCTCTCAAATTATGCAATAATCCACTGGTTCCCTTTGAAAGACTGTAAATAGGTAGCGCGCAATCTGATGCACATAATGTGGGATGCCACTGTCACGCACGAACTAGCATCATTGAAACCCGAAAACACCAATTTTTACAGCAAGTGCTCTTTGTCCCCCCTTGAATATCCTAAGTTTTTCTTATCCACTACACGTCCATAGTGCTGCGGACTTTTTTATACTAAGCTGCGGATGATCTTCCACGTTTCACCGGGGACGGGATTTGTGGCTCCCTGTCCGACAAGGATGATGATGAATTACATGACTCGACACCTGTTTCACTTTTTAAGCACGTATCGTCATCACTATACTCCTTACGCCCAGTCGAGTGTATTTACGTCATCACACATTCCTCTGAGTCATCTTATAGAAACAGAAATATCTCATCTGACACTTCTTTCCCACTCTACGAAATTTCTTGGGTTCGTTTCTGACGGAATTTCAACTTGGGAAACTTCTGCTATAGATGTAATGCAATGTTTGCTTTGTTTATCGTTGCTATTGCTTTGCTTTCTCTAAACACCACAAGCACTGAAGTACTGTTGTTCAAATGGTTCAAATGGCTCTGAGCACTATGGGATTTAACATGTGAGGTCATCAGTCCCCTAGAACTTAGAACTACTTAAACCTGACAAACCTCACGACATTACCCACATCCATGCCCGAGGCAGGATTCGAACCTGCGACTGTAGCGGTCGCGCGGTTCCAGACCGAAGCGCCTAGAACCGCTCGGCCACACTGGCCGGCTAGTACTGTGGTGAGTTAGTTTTCGACTAAGCATTTCAGCTACGCCCCGTAGCATCATGCTGCATTCACTGTAGAATAGCTCCATTCACGACCCTGTTGCCACAGCAACCATTGTTGTGGTTGCATGGTAGACAATATGTAGGACGTCGGGTGCCGTAAACGTCAGTGGCCCTATGCGACGTCCCACTTAAGTGGCTCAATGTCAGAAGATGCAACAAATCCACCAGGGAGACCGCCTATAGCACGCTTTTTCGTCCTCTTCTGGAGAGCCGTCGTTAGAGGAAATCAGACGTCATTGATCCAAGGTCCAGTTCAGGTGTTCTCTTACCCAGGCTCCGAGACATTCCGTAAAAATAGTTTAGTGACTGGTTATATTACGTTGTGCTTTTATTTATACCACACTTGAAGTTTCCGCAGAAAGAAACGTAATTTACTACAAATATCTAAAGTAACTGATACTATATGTAGTTTATTATGCTTACAACTTACAGCGGTAGTCGTCTTCGGATCTGTTAAAGTAAATATAAAAGAAAAGAAAAGGTAAGTACGTCCTGCAATACTGACCAGTGAACAGTCTGACGTATTTCGAGATTTGCTCGCATAAGGATTAAAGGATTAGGACGAGCGAAATGTACGCCTATGGAAAGCGAACGCTGGTGGCTCGCTGGGCAGTGGGGCTGCAGTGTCCGTATGGACGTTGGGGTTGAGGAAAACAAGCTTCCTGAACACCGCAAGACGACACTCGCGTCACAGCGTGAACGTATATACAGGATGGTCAGAAAGTGTGCGAAATGCTTGTAGGGATGTTACAGGGCAGGTTGTACTGAAACATAAATGTTAAGAAACAAATTCGATACGTTGCTCCGTTTCAGAGCTATTTAGCATTGAAGTTAGCCAATCGGGGCGTCGCGCGCGTAAATTCATGTTTCGGCTAACGAGTCACAGCACTCGTTGGGCAACATCGCCCCTGGCAGGCCGCTTGAATGTGAACGCGCCACGCCCCGATTGGCTAACTTCAATGCTCTTAACATTTATGCCTCAGTGCAACCTGAACTGTAACATCCCTACAAGCATTTTACACATTTTCTGACCACTCTGTATATACGAGTGTATATAACATTTTTAGTATTCTAGTTTAAAAAGAAGTAGGAAATTTTCAGAATACACTGACGGAAAAAAATCTGAACGCCAAAAAATAATTAATGTAGAGCAATGAAGTTTCGGGAATACATGATTGTAGGTAACACACGTGTGGTGTGCGTACTGTAAGACGTTCAGTACACACACCATCAGATTGTTTGACTTGTCGCTCTATCGAAGTAGGCGAGTGTCAGCAATATGTCTCGTGGTCTTATCATGGCGTGTTCATCTTCTGCCGTTAGGTCAGACGATAGAAATGCCACTTGCACACTTAGAGTAGCAGATTTCTTGTGACCAACTTGATTAATTTTCACACACATTTATTAAAATAATAAGCATAAAAATTACTTAACTTGATTCTGGATGCTATTTACAACTGACAATCTGAAGTTCCTTTGGTATTGGTACGTTAATCTTATTCTCACATATATCTCTGATACTTGACAAAAGTGTCTATACATTTATCTCCATGGCTATGTACAGGAATATGATAATCGTATTGGGCGCAGACTGAAACTTGACTGTAGACTGGTACATACTAAGGCAGACTGGTACAGACTGGTGCAGATAAATGCAGACTGACTAATCGTAGGTCTGTACACTCGTTATAATACCTCACGCGTTCATGTACCACTGCGCGAGTGTGATCCGCGAGGAGAAAAGGTTCTACGTTAGCGGTAATCTCATTGGCTGCATTGCATATTAATACGCAGATCGTCGGAAGCAGAATTTGGTCCGTCTCTATGGCAGCGCAATCTCGTAGTGTGGAAACGGACGAGCGCTGCGCCTGCGCTGTTGTGCTTAGCGAGGCGCGCTCTAGTGGGAAAGTTGTGTACGCACTGACTATGCGGAATTATATGTACACAACAATACTTAAGTCATTAACATCGTAACATCACCATATAATGTAAGAGCGATATAAGCCATTGCAAATGTCAAATACTAGAACATGAGTAACGGGTGTAACCGCCACAATAATGAATGCAAGCATGCAAGCAAGCAAACGTGCATGCACTGTGTTGTACATGTGTCGGATGTCAGTTTGTGAAATGGAGTTCCATGCCTGTTGCACTCTGTCGGTCAATACAGGGACGGTTAATACTGTATTTGGATGATGCTGGAGTTGTCGTCCGATGATATGTACTCGACTGGACACAGATCTGATGATCGAGCAGGCCAAGGCAGCGTGTCCACACCCTGTAGGGTATGTTGGGTAACAAAAGCGGTATGTGGGCGAGCGCTATCCTGTTTCAAACCACCCAGTGCAATGTTCTTCGTGGATGGTAGTACAACAGGTCGAGTCACCAGACTGACGTACAAATTTGCAAAAAAAAAAAAGAAAAAAAAAGTTTCAAATGGCTCTGAGCACTATGGGACTTAACTACTGAGGTCATCAATCCCCTAGAACTTAGAACTACTTAAACCTAACTAACCTATGGACATCACACACATCCATGCCTGAGGCAGGATTCGAACCTGCGATTGTAGCGGTCGCGCGGTTCCAGACTGTAGCACCTAGAACCGCACAGCCACTCTGGCTGGCTACAAATTTGCAGTCAGGGTGCGTGGGATAACCACGAGAGTGCTCATATTGTCATACGAAATCGCATCACAGATGTAGGTTCAGATGTAACACACAACAGGTTCGTTGCAGGCACTCAACTGGCCTCCTCCTAACCAACACACGGCCATCACTGGCACTGAGGCAGAAATAGCTTACTTCAGGAAACACGGCAGACCTCCATCATGCCCATCAATGAACTCTCGCTTGACACCAGTAAAGTCGCAAATGGCGGTCGTTTGGCGTCCATACAGTGCACGCTACATGGCATCTGGCTCGGAGCTGGTACCCATTTCGCCGTTCGCCTCCGGAGCACAGCATAGCTCCCGTGCGGGAGACTCGGGTTCGATTCCCGGTACTACGAGGGATTTTTCCTTGGTGGGAGGACTGGTACAGGGTGCACTCGGCCTCGTGAGGCCAACTGAGGAGCTGCTCGACCCATCAGTAGCAGTTCCAACTTCAAGAAACCATCCATCGACTGGGAGAGCGGAGCATAACATGGCGGTCGGTTGGTTCCGAATTGGTCCGTCTAGGGCAAGAATGCGGGACTTTCGTCTTTTTGTTTTTACTTTCCCACGTCGCGCGTTGTGCTGGGAACGGAGGAGATGTCGGTAGGTCTGGTACTTTGCACTGGTTTTCCTTGCTCTCGCACTGCTGCTGGACAGCACGGCGGAGCCGGCGTCTGACCAGAGGCTCGTGCGATCGATGACCGCGGAGGCGGCGAGCCGGGCTGCCGGGAACGGCTTATCGGCCTAATGCCAGCGCGGCGTAACCCTAGAAGGCTTACCGCGGCCGGTGTCACGGACCGCCGCGCGACACGCGCTGACACCGGCCGCTGCCGACGGACACCTGCGCAGGGACGCCGCCTCCGTGCCTCTTCTTATTCCTTATTCACTTTGGTCACTCACGAAAAAGAGCCGATGCAGTCTCCTACCTCCTTCAATAAGAGCACTACGGCTGTCGTCCGCCTATACTGAAGTGACAAAAGTCATGGGACACCTCCTAATATCGTATCGGATCTCCTTTTTCCGGGCGAAGTGCAGCAGCTCGACGTGGCGTGGACTCAAGAAGTCGTTGGAAGTCTCCTGCTGGAATACTGAACCGTGTTGCCTCTACAGCCGTCCACAATAGCAAAAGGTTGCCGGTGCAGGATTTTGTCCACGAACTGACATCTCGATTATTTCCCATAAATGTTCGACAGGATTCATGTCGGGCGATCTTGGAGGCCAAAGCATTAGCTCAAATTGTCTAAAATTTTCTAACATGGCGCGCTGTATCTATGAAAATTCCATCGTTGTTTGGGAACATGAAGTACATGAATGGTTTCATATGGTCTCCAGGTAGCAGTCAATAACCGGTTCAGTTGAGCCAGAGAACCCAGTCCATTCCATGTAAACACAGCCAACATCATTATGGAACCACCACCAGCTCGCACAGTGTCTTGTTGACAACCTGCGTCCATGGCTTGGTGAGGATTGCGCCACACTCGAACCCTACCATCAGATCTTACTAACTGAAATAGGGACTGTTCTGATCAGGCGACGCATTTCCAATCGGCTTAGAGTCCAATCGATAGGGTCACGAGCTCAGGAGAAACAATGCAGGCGGCGTCGTGCTGTTAGCAAAGGCACTCGAGTCGGACGTCCGCTGCCATTGCTCATTAATGCTACATTTCGTCGCACTTTCCTAACGGATAAGTCTTTTGTACGTCCCACATGGATTTCTGGGATTACTTCACACAGTGTTGCTCGTCTGTTTGCTCTGACGTCTCTACGCAAACGCCACTGCTTTCGGTCGTTAAATGAAGACCGTCGCTCACTGTGTTGTCCACGATGATAGCTAATGCCTGAAAATTGATATTCTCGGCCCACCCTTGAGAGTGTGTATCTCGAAATACTGAATTTTCTAACGATTTCCGAAATAAAATGTCCTATGTTTGTAGCTACAACTTACTATTCCGCTTTGAAAATCAGTTAATTAGCGTCGTGTCGCCTTAACCACACCGGAAACCTTTTCACATGAATCACCTGAGTACCAATGATAGCTCCGCCAATGCGCTCCTCTATTATACCTTGTGTACGCGATATTACCGTCATATGTTTATACACATATCGCTATCCCATGACTTTTGTCATCTAAGTGTGTACCAGACTTTCTTTCACGAGGGGGTAGCCATGAAGTTTAATTACCACTTCAATAAAGGCAAATTACGCATTTAAAGTTTTGTTTATTTTAAGTACAGTGGAATCTCGTTTACCCAGACAGGTGGGTTCTTCTCATTAGAATCGACAGCAAACCATCACCAGCAACAATAGTTCAGGCAGATATGCTGACATCGCATGTAGAGGATGAAGACACAGAACAGTGCATGAGGATATACAACTCGTAATTCAGTATGTAAAGGAGATAAAAATGTAATAATCGGGGGGGGGGGGGTCTGGAATTCAGTTGTAGTGGAAGTAGTAGGACAATACGGACTTGGTAACAGGAAAAAGAGAGGAGAAATAGTATTTCAGCTAGTAATAGAGAATGATCTGTTCAAGAATCACAAGGAGAGGAGATGTACTTGGAAAAGACCCAGGAACACGGCAAGATTCCACTAAATGTATTCGAAATTGCGAATATGGACAACTTTCAGATACCAGCGGATAGGTGGAAAGAGTACGTTGAAGGCCTCTACGAGGGACTTTTCTGGTGACGCTATAAAACAAGAAGAAGAAGTTGGTAAGGAAGAGATATGGGATCCAGTAATAATTTAAAAGAGCATTGGATGACTTAAGATCAAATAAGGCAAAAGGCCTAGATAACAGTCCACCAGAATTTTTAAAATCACTGGCGGAAGCGGCGACAAAATGACTAATCATTTTGGTGTGTAGAATATGTGAGACTAGAGAAGTACCATCAGACATTGGGAAAAACGTCATCGATACAATTCCGGAGGCAGCAAGAGCCGAAAGGTGCGAGAATTATCGTACAATCGGCTTAACAGCTCATGCAACCAAGTTGCTTACAATTGAGGATCTGTTGGACGACGATCTTTAGGAAAGATAAAGGCATCGAGGGATAGTTCTGACGTTGAAGTTTTTAATGGAAGCAAGACTCAAGAAAAATCAAGACACATTCCTTGCATTTGTCGACCTGGAAAAAGCGTTCGACAATGCCAAACGGTGCAAGATGTTCGAAATTCTCAGAAAAATACGGGTAAGGTAGAGGGAAACACGGGAAATACACAATATGTATAAGAACGTAGAAGAAATGATAATAATGGAAGACCAAGCACGAAGTTCTAGGATTACAAAGTATGTATGACAGGGACGGGGTCTTTCACCCCTATTGTTCAATCTGTACATCGAAGAACCAATGACGGAAATAAAAGAAGGATCAAGAGTGTAATTAAAATTCAAGGTGAAAGGATATCAATGTTAAGATTTGCTGAAGACATTAATGCCTCAGTGAAATTGAAGAAGAACTACAGGATGTGTTGAAAGGAATTGGTTCAAATGGCTCTGAGCACTATGGGACTTAACATCTATGGTCATCAGTACCCTAGAACTTAGAACTACTTAAACCTAACTAACCTAAGGACATCACACAACACCCAGTCATCACGAGGCAGAGAAAATCCCTGACCCCGCCGGGAATCGAACTCGGGAACCCGGGCGCGGGAAGCGAGAACGCTACCACACGTTGAAAGGTATGAACACTCTAATAAGTAAAGACTATCGATTGAGAGTAAATCGAAAAACGCCAAAAGTAATGAGAAGTTGAAACGTCCCCTTAGAAAAATTATACGCGACTGTGCTTAAACCTACACACAATATTTTTAGCGCAACGCAATCTGACTTCCAAAAATCTCTACGAAAGAACAGCCCTGACTAACATTAACCTATACGTTTCACAAATCACTTACCTCACAAAAATCTTCGTTACTCAAGCTACTGCAATACAGCGAGCGCCACTACTGCCAGCTAAATAAGAGATTCAAACTACTGAAGGCACTAACTACTGATAGGCATAGTTAGCAAATGAAAGATTGTAATAGAGAACAAACAATGTATTTACCTTAATAGTCATAATATATATAGCAGTTCATGACATCCAGTCTTACAAATTTCAAAACTCCGCCATCTCTCTATCCCACATCCACCACTGCTGGCGGCTCACCTCCAACTGCGCAACGCTACGCGCTGTTAGCATCCAGCTGCCGCTGTCCAACACTACAATGGCAGACAACAATGCAAACCAGCCACAGACTGCACACGGCACAGCCAGTGATTTTCAGAGCGCTACGTAGCGTTACCAATATAAGAAAACCTAAACAGCCTAGTTACATAGCCCCCATGCTCCCCACAAAAAATTTTACAAACTGTTTTGGGCACTGGCCAATAATGATTTGATAAAATTTTTAATAATTACAATAACAAAGATATCAAATGCACACACTTATTGATACAATGTTGGTGAAAAGCTAAAATTTTCTCACAGTCCAGAAAGACAGTCCTGATCAATCGTCACAGTAAAATTGCAGTGTTTTCCTTTTCTCAAAGTCTGAGCAGTAAAAGAAAATTCACACGGAACTAGTGGATTTCCATGCAGTCTTGTAGAAGTAGTGTTGTCCTTCCAACGGAAAGACAGTGCTGACTCTCGACATGCAGACAGGTAATGGGCTACAACAGAGCAAACCCACAGCAGAGTAAGTCGAAGTTTTGAAGAATATTGGTAGGCTGGTCATCACAGAGCAGACCTACTGTAGTCCTGGTAGAGATTATGTTATTGGTGGGCCGGCCAGAGGTGCAGACCCACTACAGGCCTTGTGGAAATAATGGTATTGGTGAGTCATCAAAGGTGTAGACCCACCGTAGTCCTTGTAGAGATGCCCAGCAGCCATCTGTTTGACTGTGCAGGGGCACAATCACCATTGAAGAGTCTTGCGGATAAAATAGCAAGTCCATAAACCAGCACTTGTCCACTCACAAAGAATTAGTTTGAAATGTCCTTAGAACCAGCACTGCTGTTATCCAGTCCCTTGCTGAATTATTAACACACGTGCAAACACTATCAGTCCCTACTTCCCACATATTGTCCATATACTATGACCAACACAAATGTGTGCAGTGAAATGTAACTTACAAATTACTTAATTTGATCAACTGATGTCAATTACAATTTTATTACATAAGAATACAATAAAAAAGGTAGAAAATACATCATTAAAGAACATAACAATACAGATAACATTTGTATTAATAGGGGCTTTACAAAAGAATCGAAATAACAAATACATCAGTGTTACAAAAATTATGACGTAAGTACATACATAAAAGATCAAAATAACTTTTGTAACATCAACTTTACACATGAGCATTAAAACAAAACAGAATAAATAATGTGTAAACATCTTTACAAAGTAAATAACATGTTATTAATGCAAATTATATTTGAGGATAACTGTATTCCTCATCATAGTGAATGTAGCTTAGTATTAGAAGAGAAAAAATTCTATGAAACAGTACACAGAGACAGGAAGAAAACAAAATACACAAGGGTACACAGACACATAGTGGGATAACACAAAAGGAAAGGACAGGGTTTGTTTTCAGTGTAACATTTGGTACTGCAGTCCAACCCAAAACTTCATTCCATAGATCGTCCCTCTTATTTCAACATTTGCTCCAGCCAAAAAAATCCTATCCAAGCATGCTTTCTGTATTCTGTTCTCATCCTCTTTCAAAAATAGTTTTTCTCCACTGTATACAACTTTTTTGGCCAAACCATTTTTTCCAATTCATCATAGTTAGTTTCTTATATAGTCTACCCCTTCTTAAGCTAACTTAAACCTACTGAGCTCAGATGCTAAACTAAGGGACGAGGCAATGCAGCAGCACAAAACAATTAACACAAACAGCAATGACAAAAAAATGCAAGTAAGCAAAGCAAGCAGCAATAAATGTAATAACTTACATCTAAACATGACAAAGCTGAAGCAGAAAAAATATTACAGTAAAAATGTTTAATACCTATGTCACATCTTAACACTAGAGTGATGCATCACGAGAACATACGCTAGCAGATAAGTTACCAAATCGTAAAAAAATTAATTTGGAATTTCTGTGAAGGGAAATGTCTATTTGTGCTCTCTTTTCTAAGAAAGTACATCATAAAATGATTCTTTACTGGGTCTGTAGACAGAAAATAGTGATATTAGTACATCTATTAAATTTTGTTTTAACCAATGCTGCAGTGCAGATGGAAACTGGATATTAAACAAAATGAGCAATCTCTCAGCTAGAAAGACAATAGATATAAAATGTTTCTCATCATTTCGTTTCAGTAAATACACAAAGTTACTACTAAAACATGTTTTCCTTTCCAGAAGAATTCAGAAAAACTGTGCAGATATAAAACAGATACACCGCAAAAGCACAATGTAAGTTGTGTCACACATTAGTAGCGTCGTGATAAAATCGTGTAGGTGTCAAATAAACCAAATGCTAAGTCGGCTTTAATCTCACCGAATGTACTTCAAATAAAGAGTATTTTTTCAAGTAAACCAAAATGTTGCATTAAAATCTCATTGGCAGTATATGTTCTAAGTATGTAAGCCTTATAGTCGTTACGTAATCGTGCAAGTAACAAGCAAGAATGTACAAATAACAACACTGTGTCGTCTGTTCACTATAACAATGCATTCTTAATTTCTGTTTAAAAATGTTCCCTAGGTTCTAGACTGGATAGTTAACTCCAAAACATTGTTGTATGTTAACAGTTTCTCAGTGTGACAAAGCATCAAAGCATACTAGAAATGTGAAGTGAAATATTTTATGGCAAAGACAAAGTTAAAAAGCAGATTATATTTCAATAAACGGTTTTACATGTGAAATGTGGTGTAAACCTTTTCCTAGTATGCAGACTGTAAACTGAAAAGCAATTATCATGTGATTACGTCGGTAAGGAACACTGGAATTTTGCTCAAGGTTTGCTTACGCTATTTTTCTCTGAGCCAGCCGGCGCACGCGGCTGCCTGCGGTGCGAGTCATTGTCTGTTTCTTTGTTGGCGCGCGTCGTTATTGGGATTAGGAGACCTAACTTCTACAAATTCACCTTGCCGAGAGGGCCCTGCTCTGTCTGAATCCCGCCAGTTCTGATGCAATTCAGGTCTGTCGTTACGATCATATCGTCTGTCGTCATGTCATTAATTTCTGCAATTAATTTCTTGTCAGTCACGTGGTGGAGAATTTCTCCCTGAATCGTAGCTGCGTGCTGAACTGTTGCGTCTGAAGTTATTTCGTCTCCCCTGATAATAATTGTTTTGGTTCCCATATTGTCTGTTTCTATGGTTATATCTGTCATATTCATTACTACGGAAATGCGATCTTTCTCTGTAATTATTATTACTCTTCCAGTGGTTGTCATATGGGTGGTGTCTGTTTTGGTCACGATTTGTGTTCTGAGAATAGCCTTGTCGTGTCCAGTTATTGTTTCTTTCATCGCGGAATTGTGACGGATGTGACCTGTAGTGATTGTTTTCCTGTTTTCGCATCCCGCGTCTGTCTGTGTCAATTTCTAATTCTTGTAATAGTCCCTGAAAAGCTTCAATGTCGTCTTTGCAACGTCCTGCCAAAATAATATGTCGTAAATGTTCAGGCAATTTCATTAAGCAAATGCGGATGAGTTCTGAGGGGCTGTATGGGTTTGACAGGTACTGATTCTTGTGCAACATGTCTTCAAAATATTTCATAAGACTGGAAAATTCAGATTGTTCGAAATGTTTCATCATAATGATGCTATGTTTTACTCGGTCTTGTGTAGCTTGAGACCAATATGATGAGAGGAAGGCATGATAAAATTCTCCGTCATTATGACAATCGTGAATGACCGATCGCATTCTTACAGCTGGTTCATTCTCCAAGTAGACACACATAAATTCTAATCTGTGTTCTAATGACCAGTTGGGAGGAAAACAATGAGAGAATTGATGAAGCCACGCTTGTGGATGAATGTCGTTGCCAGAATTCTTAAATGTTTTGAATTTACGTGTAGTAATGAACAGCTTATAGTCAAAATCATCATGTCGGCGAGTCGCATGTCGGTCATTGTTACATCGTTTCGACGGTTCCATCTCAAAATTCAGTGTACCTTGCCAATTTCTTTCATGATTTCCGAAATGTCCTGTGTTATTATTTTGTGGTTGTTCTGTATTTCTATGTCCCTCTTCAAGTACTGGGGCGCGAGTGTCCTCTGAAATATGTAATTCTTGTATTACTTGAGCTAACTAATCTTGTACTTCCCGCATTTCTCTTTTGTACTGTGTGTTGATTTGATTTTGATTCTGTTTGAATTTTCTATATTGTTCATACTCTTCAGTGTCAGTGAAGGCTACAGGTTTTGTGTCATTCAGATCATCATCTACCTTTGTAGATAAGTTAGTGAACTGATCTGAAAGTTCGGCTATTTTATCAGATAGTGAACTAATTTCCTCGATGTGTCTTTCTGAACCAATTTTCAGAGTATCTACTGTGTCCTTTAAGTTCTCTTGAGTTTTTGCAAGTTGCGTAACAGAATCGGTAGATGCAACTGAGTCAATTTTAGCTTGCAAGGTCTCATGATTTTCATGAACAATAGTTTGCAGTTCTTTTATGGCTGCTTCGCGATTCTGTAATGCATTTTCATGCCGCGAAAAAATAGGTTGGAAATGCTCACAAATTTGTGGTTTTACGTCATTACAGACTTTTTGACATTTCGATTCGATTTTATGTAATTCAGTAGTTAAATCTTCACGTGTTTGTTCAAGTGTATGTTCCACTGAGTCTAACTTTTGAAGCTTTTGTTCCATTGCGTCTAACTTTTGAAGATTTTGTTCCATTGTGTCTAACTTTTGAAGATTTTGTTCCACTGTGTCTAACTATTGAAGCTTTTGCTGTGTTTGTCTCTGATTTTGTTCCATTGTGTCTAACTTTTGAAGCTTTTGTCCCATTTGTTGCATTAATTGTAATAACAATGCACTGATGTCTGAAACATGTTCCTTAGTGCTATTCGGCAATGCATTTGAACCGGCAATATTCGCAGTTTGAAAAACAGAAAATGTGTCTTGACTTATTTGAGAAAACGTTGAGGACGCAAAACCTGAATCTACAGTATTTGCAAGATTGTGTCCTGTCATTTCGGAATCCTGAGGAGAGCTGTTGCCCACCGATCGATCGATAATGCTTCCCTGTTCACTACTTATTTCACTGCCTGCACCATTATTTGCAACCCGCTCCATTTCCCCATGCACAATTACCAAATTACTACTTAGAACATTAGTTAATTCATTAAACGGTGGTGCTAACACACTGCTTTCATCTTCACTGTCATTTCTCAGTTTACTTTGGAGCCTAGTATTACGTTTTTCATACGCCATTATTGTCACAATATTTCACACGATAACACAAAAAAGCACAATTTGAAGAGCAAAAATAAGAGAACACATTAACATAATATCTAGTTAATTGCAAGCACAGCTGCGAAATACTTTGTGCAAAACTACATGCACGCCACAACTATTTTACTGTACAACAATGAAAGACTGTAACTACAAAGGAAATTCTCTCTATGATTAGGCGCTAGCAATAAACAAAATCTACACTAATTACACAAACTACAAGAAAAAATCAAAAGATTCCAGGTTCGAACTGCACACGGCGCAGCTAGTGATTCTCAGAGCGCTACGTAGCGTTACCAATATAAGAACACCTAAACAGCCAACTTACAAAGTATCAGAAATGAGAAAAGCGAGTAACTTGACATCCTAGTTGTGGATCACGAAGCAGACGAAGTTAAGGAACACCGCTACCTAGGTAGCAGAGTAACCCCATGATGGATGGAGCAAGGAGGACAAAAAATGGTTCAAATGGCTCTGAGTCTTCTGAGGTCATCGGTTCCCTAGAACTTAGAACTAATTAAAACTAACTAACCTAAGGACATCACACACATCCATGCCTGAGTCAGGATTCGAACCTGCGACCGTAGCGGTGGCGCGGTTCCAGACTGTAACGCCTAGAACTGCTCGGCCACCTCGGCCGGCCAAGGAGGACACAAAAAGTAAACTAGCACTGGCAGAAACGGTGTACCTGGCCAAGAGAACTGTACTAGTATCAAAAATAAGTCTTAATTAGAGGAAGATATTTAGCGCAATGTAAGTTTGGAGCACAGCATTGTACGGCAGTGAGACATGGACTGTGGAGAAACCACAACCGAAGAGTACGAAACATTTTAGATGTGTTGCTATAGACGAATAGTGAAAATTAGGGGGATTGATGAGATAAGGAACAAGGAGTTCCCTCGCCGAATCGGCAAGGAAAGGAATTTATGAGAAGAACTGTCAAGACAAAGGAACAGAATGAGAGGACATCTGTTATAAAATCAGGGAATAACTTCCATAGTGAGTAAAAATTGTAGAGGAAATCAGAGATTGAAATACATTTAGCAAATAATTGAGGACGTGGGTTGCAGATGCTACTCTAAGATGAAAAGTTTGGCTCAAGAGAGGAATTCTTGGCAGGCCGCATCAAACCAGTCAAGAGACTGATTACTCAAAAAAAAAAAAAATAAATAAAATAAGAGCACCTAGGCTGTCGTCCAGCTGCACCTATAGCAGACTTCGTTCCACGAAATGTAGTCATATACTTTTGGTTACCACTTCGATAATAACAAATTACGTAACTGAAGTTTTGTTTGTTTGCAAGTACACTGGAACTTAGTTTTCCTGGACTAGGTGGGTTGTTTTCGTCAGAATCGACAGCAGACCGACTGGTGTACTAAATAGTGACAGTGGTAAACGTAGACCATCATTGAATGCAGAGTTATTGGTAACTTTCGATGACGCTTGGAGAGAAATCGTTGCATCGATTGAGCAGGGATCAGGAATTTCACATGCCACATGTCAGAGAGCAGCGAAGAAATCGTCATTTGCGACCACTCAGACTGCACATGATGTAGGAAACAAATCGTGAGAAAAGAATGCGTTATTGCTGATGGTTTCAGGAGTTTCTTATTCAACGTCCAGACATTTTCTCCATAACTTGGTTTACGGATGAGGCGTAGTTCCATCTGTCAGGTTGCATTAACACACTAAATAGCAGATACTGGGCTGCTGGAAACCCCCATATTATCCATGAAACAACATTGCACGGTGAAAAGGTTTGAGTGTGGTGCTCGGTGTCAGCTTCCAGTATTGTTGGCCTCATTGCATACGACCGTGGACACTACAGTTTATACGGGCAATGTCAATACATTTCTGGAGAAGCTGAATGACGTCGAACTTACCGAACTGAGATACTGAAGTACTGAGGAAAGATGAGACTCTTTTGAAGTTCACTAAATACGTAGACGGAGTGGTAATGAAAACCACAGTACGGAGTTCAGTCGAAGAGGAATGGACTTCTCTGAAAATGGCAGTCATACAAATTGGACAGGCAAACATAGTTACAGGGAAGGTAACTGCGAAGAGACCTTAGGTAACACAAGAAATCAATTGACCGACAAAAGAAGAAAGTACAAAAATGTTCAAGGAAAGACAAGATGTAGCAATATAAAACACTTAGGAACGAAATTAAAACGAAGTGCAGGGAAGCCAAGATAAAATGGCATCATGAAAATGTGAAGCAAAATCGATAAATAAATTATCGTCGGAAGGACTGACTCAACATAGAGAAAATTAAAAAAAAAACTGAAAGAAATGAAAAGAAAGGGCGGCAACATTATGACTGCAATGGAAATTCTACTGTTGAAGACAGAGGATAGAGCGAATGTGTGAAAAGAGTACATCGACTCTCAGAGCAAGCGAACATTACCTCGGGACTATTTAATTGTTACCTCTATTTAGTAAACTACTGTGAAATAGTTGTTAGTCAAATGTTCACGTAGGTGTTACACGTATGACAGGCAGATCAAAGGTGCGTGACAGGAGAAAATAAATATACTGCTTCTTTTTCTTTTCAATGGGCTTAGGACTGGCCTTGGTGTGTTCACTTATATACACTGATCAACCAGAACATTATCACCACCTACCTAATAGCCGATATGCTCTACCTTGGCGCTGATAACAGCGGCAACACGTCGTGGTATGGAACCAACGAGGCCTTGGTGTAGGTCGCTGGACGAAGTTGGCACTACATATGCACACACAAGTCACCTAATTCCCGTAAATTCCAGGGAGGGGGGCGATGAACTCTGACGCCAAGTTGAAACACACCCTAGATGCTTTTGATCGGGTTCAGATCTGGCAAACTGGAGTGCCAGGACATCAATTGTAACTCTCCACTGTGTCCCTCGTACCACTCCATCACACTCTTGGTATTACGACATGGCGCATTATCTTGTTGAAAAACGCCACTGCCTTCAGGAAACATGATCGTCATGAACGGGTAAACATAGTCTGCAATCAGTGTTCGATACTCTTTGGCTGTCATGGAGCCTTGATCGAGCTCCAATGGACCCACGAATGCCCACGTAAATGTTCCTCACAGCATAACGCAACCGCTGCCAGCACGTGTCGAGGAGCTGTTCCCCTGGCAGACAATGGATTCGCGCCCTCCCATGGGGATCGTGAAGGAGGCATCGGGATTCATCAGACCATGGAATGCTCTGCCACAGCGTCGACTTTCAGGACTGATGGTCACGCGCACATTTCAGTGGTTGTTGCCGATGTCGTGGTGTTAACGTTGACACATGCGTGGGTCGTCGTTCAGTCTGATGTTAGTGCCGCCTCATTTTACCGCCTGCCCTGTTTCACCAGTCTGCTCACCCTACGACGTCCGACGTCTGTAATGAGGGGTGGCCGTCCAACCTCACGACGTCTGGACGCGGTTCCGTCTTAGTTCCGCCACGTGCTGAAGATACTCACCACAGTAGAGTAAAAATTAAAGTGTATATATACACTTTAAGTTTTACTGTATTTTGTAAATATACATAAAAACCCGAGAAATAAACAGCATTATATTGCAATCAGTTTCTGGTTGAAAATAAAAGTCTCTTGTGATGGATTGTTCTTAGCGTATGACAGGAGTTAATTTACGCGATGGAGAAATTAATAAATAATTAATAAACTACGTTTTACTGCTGGTGGAATTACGTACATAACAAGCACAGTATGAAGAAATTGATAATTAGATTAAGAAAGTCTGTAAGTTTTCAAAGGGATAGGAGCAGTGTAACCGATGAAGGGAATGAATATCCTTGGAGACATTGATAGGGCAACATTTATAAACGCCCAGGTTAGCTTTTTAAGCATTGGTTTGGATACATTCAACATAGATGTAATAAGAGGATAAGAAATGCGTTGTCAAAAAGTAGCCCTTCTGACTAATTTGTCAGCACAAACGGCAGCACTTACCGAACATAATACGTGTAGCCAGAAGGATCCATATCTGGAAAATATAAGCACATCAGCTCTACAGTTTTACTGTTTATCGAAACAATGTTCAGTCGAAATGGATACTTCTGTATACTGTGAAGAACAGCCTGTTTGCTGGAGACAAATATTAGCGCCCGTCAAGCTCTAAATAACAGCTGATCTTTTTCCTCTCGCTTTTGCGCAAGAGGTGAGTAGAGGACAAAAAATTATTTCCCGGAGTCGAAAGCAACAAGGAAAATACCGTGTTATTGTCTTTGCTAACCCTCGATCTGCGCTGACAAACATCGTATTAACCGCGCTCGTCCAAATAAGGCGTATTTGTGTTGCGCGCAGCACTGTTTCTGAAATGTTCTTTCTCTCTTTTCGGAACAAGTGAATTACGCTTTTTTCTTCATAGCAATTAAATCTCTATTGACACTGGGTGTTCTCAATTTATTCCCAAACATTTGACTGTACTTTCTACAGTGTGTGGCGTTATTCAAAAGAACATGAACTGTAACGTTTACTTCAATGTATACTCTGCTAGGTACCTTATAGTGTGTGGCAATAGAGCAATTTGAATGCGAGTGTGCTTCCTTCCTTTCTGTCCCAGTCGTGGAAGGTGCGTACGATGAACGATCGTTAACAAACCTCCGTGCCATCTCGAATCTCTCTAATTTTTCTTTCGTGGCCTTTTCGCTGTGCATAGGCTGGACGAAGCAATATACTGGTTGATTCTTCTCGGGAAGTAAGCGCACGGAAATCTAAAATAAATCACGCGACCATGTACAATATGTTTTTTGTAACGCCTGCTGTTAGAACCGGAAGAACATCTCTCTGTGATGCTTTCAAATCTACTAAACGAACCAATTGTAACGTTTGTTAATGATTGGGAAATTTAAATGGCCATCTATAACCCACCAACTGTAGGAAAAGTTGCTTTTTTATCAGATCACAACAATTCTTTGGCTCTTACATTTCATTTAGTTACGTTATTGAGTCTGCTTCAATATTCTAACATCCGCATAGTACTATGTAGTAATCTGGCACTCTTTGTTCTCACTGCGCTAGAGTCGTAAAGGCCGTACAGAAAACTCTCAGACCCCGTCAACAGGCAAAGACACAGCTACCTCCATTTTCACTCCATTCAGCCATATCCGCTCTTCCTCACACTTGGACGTAACTGAGTTGTCGCAAAGTAAAATTTGCTACAATCTGTAAGGGATCCGTGATCCCACGAACATAGATGCTAGTTTCCGACGCCCAGGTCAATAGTAGACAGGAGTCGATTGTCGAGTGCTGCAGGAGGCAGTGAGACTGATTGTCGAGTGAGCAGTAGTACTGGAGAGTGTCGAGTGAGGGAGTAGTGTTGGAGAGACGGGCAAGAATGGCGGTCGAGTAAATTCACCGGAATATGACACATGAACGCGTCCCCCTGATCGTCGTGGGGTGGACCCTCATCGATACCGATTCGCGAGTGATATGAAACCAAGAGTGACAAGTGCCGAATTACGTGTTTCGCGTCAACCGCGTCGGCCAGCAACAACCATGGATTGCAGTGAGGATTGTCGTGACTGTTAACCATCATCATTGCGTGTGACGAAGTACCTAAAATCAACAACTAATAAAAGGCATAACCGTAATTACATGTGTAAGGCGAAGGTAGCAACTGCCTGTGTAGGTAGAAAATACTATACAGTTTGTACATCGCAACCTTTGTGGTTCTTAATAATAGACAAACTTTCAATCATTCCACTATTCAGTTGCAAAACAGCCGCACTCGGTTGAAATACCCCCGAAACCACAGCAGCAAAACCGATAGCCTTTCATCCATTAAGCACATGGTCATATAACCATAATAATTAACTGTTTGGCGGCTTCGATAAATTACACAAAACCCAATAAAAGGAATTTAATCGGGGGTGTCTCAAATCCTATCCCTACTTCACATTAACCTGAAGTCTGAACACGATGCTTTGGCCAACAATATCGAAAAGCACCTCTCGACTTCATAAAAGCAGCTGAATCCTCATACATGAATAAGATAGAAAATAAAAGTTTCTTTTTAACTTTACTACTGAGATATTAATGGAAGAAATTAGTAATTAATACTATGGCACTGTATCTAAATACTCTACTGGTTGCTGTGAAATCAGATTTAATACACAACACTTAGCGTGATTGTTGGCTACGTCAGATTGCAAAGCAGGTTTTCTAACTGTACAGCAACACCGCACTTTTACTCTACCACACACTTGCACTTCTTTTCCTGTTGAGCAGCACACAACACACCTTCTTGTGACTTTTTCTTCTCCTCAGTTAGGGACATGTGAATCTCAAAATGACTGCGTTGTTTTCTCCCAAAGACTCAAAGGGGTAGCACTCGCTGATAGTTGCTCGCGCATTTCTTTTTTGTTTTGTCTTACAGTCCCTGCAGTACTAACGAAAAAGTTTAAAACGGGCCGATACACTCTCAACATTATCGTCACGTTCATCACCACCTTCAGAACTAGATTCGATTTGGACTACTGCTTGCGGCTCTCTGAACCACTAAAAGACAAATCACTTAATTCATTATCAGTGTTGAAAACACTGTCAATGCGCTTCTGTAAACACTCATTATCACCACGAACTACCCTCTTCGCCATGTCGGTTGTTTCCAAAGAGTAGCTACCACGTGACACACATAGCATGTGCTTCATTTACATTTAACAGATAGAAATGAACTCCATTCATTTATATAGTTGTTACAGTAGAGAATAGTATGGAGTAGAAATTAGAAAAAACGCACTCACAATCGCTCAGGCAAACTCAAGTCATGCCAAAGACAGAGAGGCGGAAGCAGCGAGTGAGCCATTATGTCGCAAGTGGATCAGATCGACACCACTTTCTGCCTAGTAAGGAACAAGCATTCAGCAAAAAAGAGGACGGGAAACCAAAGGAAGCGAGACAACAATATTCGTAGCTCGTAAAGCATGGTGTGAGAAGCTGTATCTATTTCATAAGAACACATATCGAGGACCGACACTGCAGTTAACAGCCTGTTAGGTGGATGTGGCAGAATGATGAGGACATATTTGGTCATTAACAACCGAACTTTGAGTCCCAGCCTCACTCTAACTTCCTTTAAATACTCCAGCTCTCGTCATGAGTTGATAATTGGGATCGATGGCATTCACATTAATAGCACTCGATTCCATGATTACAATTCTATAGTGACGAATGTCCTAGGTGCTCCAGCACACCCTATGAACTAGCCGAAGATGTACTCAAGATGCTGGTCTTCACCGGATGAACTTCACGCTCCTCGCCTTGACCGGAGCAACTTCATGCGTCTCGCCGACCCGGAGCTATGGAGAAACTGTATTCCCACAACACCACTTCATAAAGTGCTGCCAATACCGGACTTCAATGCGAAAGCCAGCAACAAGGCCTATTGAGGTCCACGTTCCTATTCAACACTCAGGCACCTTTGGTGCTGAAACATACCATGGGTATGGAGGAGATCAACCTGTCACATGACCACCGACACCAGGTACATCGCGGATGGGTCATCAAGTGTGATCGTAGAATTCGGAGTGGGACCGAGCACACACCAGCTCGCGCAGAAGGTAGACGTCGTGTTGGGAAACGTTGTGAATACAGGCTTTGGGCTGGAGCTGCATTGAGGTGAGTCTCCCCATAGATCAGTGTCATATCGGTGTAGTCTTCGCTGGATTACATTGCACCTGTTACCTGTCTGACTGCAAGACCTGACTCGAACTACAAACAGACGGCCACGCGATCTTATCAGAGCGGAACCAGGAGAAAAACGCACGCCGGTGGCGGAACAGCTCGATGGACGTCCGCTTCTATGTTCACTTCGCCTCTCGACAGCAGCAGCGAGGCAAGAACACATGCGGGGAACACAAATCTACAGAGGACGGCTTGAGTGGGCCACCTGTTATATAAACCGGTGAACTCATCATCGCCAAGCACAAACTGTTAAGGACAGAATCTTGAAAATTGGAGAGGATGTTGATCTTATACCGCAGGCATCATTTAACAAGGTATTTGTTGAAATTCCACCCATAAGGCGGCGAAATAAGCGACTAGAAGTTTTTAGAAAATACGTCGTTATAAAAGCAATTTTGAAGCTGGACCTGCGAAAATTAGCGTTTGGTTTCTTGTTCACAATGAAATAAGTATGCGTTCAACATTTTTGGAAATTTAGCCCTTTCAGGGCTGACACCCACTGCCGGCGTAAGGCTGCCTGGGAGTGGAAAGACCAGATCAAATAAGGATTGAACATCATTCGTATCAAGATTTTTAATAACACTCCTCAGGAAACATAACTTTACCAATTAGTTCAACAGGACCTTGACATATTCAGACAGGATTGTGTAATTACATAAAATAATTTAAGAACAATTACTGATAATAGATAAAAAATGTTATCGAATATTTCAGTGAGATCAGATAGCAAAAAATGTAATTCAAATACTTGTTCTCAACTCTACAGAAGTCATTCATGGGAACATGAGTATGAACGTTTAAATTTACAACAAATGTTATTCTTCTTCCAAAAAATATACAAATTATGTGTGCCACTGGTAAATGTTGTTGAAATATTTACAGCAAATTTCCATAAGAAAAGCTAGATAATATTTCACCGATCGAAGTTGCATAACAGCCTCTTCAAAGGTTCCAAGAAAACAATCTTCAGAATACGCAGGGCATGAACATATTTACAAGTTTAAATAAAAGGAGTTCATTAAAAGGAAACAAAGACAATTAAAGCTGCTTGATATGAAACCACCACGCGTCGGGCAATGTGGCCAGTACTAGCTGACCCGAAATTACTTAGGGCAGATCCAATACGCTGCTGATCACACTCTTCCTTTTATGAGCAACCAATAGGTACAAGCCCCAAGGTACAAACGTACAGTGCATATACTGATGAACAGAAAAGAAATTTTTAAGTGAAACTAGTAAAAACCACACTCAAGCGCCAGAGAAACTGATATAGGCATGCATATTCATATACAGACATCCAAACGGACAGAATACGGCACTGCGTTTGGCAAAGCCTATATAATTCAAAGATTTAAGTGAGTTTGAACTTGGTGTTATAGTCGATGCACGAGAAATGGGACACAGTATCTCCGAGGCAGCGGTAAAGTGGGGTACACCTTTCACGAGTGTACCGTGAACATCAGGAATCCGGTAATACATCAAATCTGCGACATCGCTGCGCCCGAAAAAGTTCCTGCAAGAACGGGACCAACGACTACTAAACACAGTAGTTCAACGTTACAGAAGTGCAACTTTTCCGCAAATTGGGAATCATCGATATGGGCTTTTGGAGCTGTAGGCCCAATCGTGTACCTTTGATGACTGCACAAGACAAAGCTTTACGCCTCGCCTGGGTCCGTCAACACTGAGATTGCACTGTTGATGACTGGCAACATGTTCCCTCGTCGGGCGAGTCTCGTTTCAAATTGTATCGAGCGGATGGACGTGTACGAATATGGAGACAACCTCATAAATCCGTGGACCCTGCATGTCAGCAGGAGACTGTTCTAGCTGATGGCGTCTCTGTAACGGTGTGGGGCGTGTGTAATTGGAGTGATATGGGACCCCTGATACCTCTAGATGTGACTCTGGCAGGTGACACGTGCGTAAGTATCCTGTATGATCAGCTGCATCAATCCATGTTCATTGTGCATTCCGACGTACTCGGACAATTCCAGCACGACAATGCGGTACCCCACACGTCCAGAATTGCTACAGGTGGCTCCAGGAACACCCTTCTGAGTTGAAACAATTGCGTTGGCCACGAAACTCCCCAGGCATGAACATTATTGAACATATCAGGGATGCCTTGCAACGTGTTGTTCAGAAGAGACCTTTACCCCCTCGTACTCTTACGGATTTATGAACAGCCCTGCGGTATTCATGGTATCAATTCCCTCCATCATTACCTCAGACATTTGTCTAGTCCAGGCCACGTCGTGTCGCGGCACTTCAGCGTGCTCGCTGGGCCACTACACGGCAGGTGTACCAGTTTCTTTGACTCCTCAGTATATGCCAGCCTAGGATGGGCTTGCCATGTAGGGCAACAAAACGGGCGTAGAATATCTTTGACATACGGCTGTCCTGTAAGGCTGCCGCGGGTGCCAACTAAAGGGATCCTGCTACGAAAAGAAATCGCAGCTCAGACCGTCAATTAAGGGTGTCGGGCCCTACGGTGGACGACAGTCAGCTTGGTATCACACCGCCGTCCAGGGTGTCTCCAGACACGTCTTCGGCCTAGTAGCTGATCGACGGGAGTAGAATTGTCTTCAGTGATGAGTCCACCTTCGAAATGATACCCTATGACGTGTGAGGACCTGTCCGGAGACACCTAATTTGTTGTGAGATACCAACCTGACTGCCGCCCGGCATATGGCCCGAAAACCAGGAGTGATGGTCAGAGGTAGCATTTACTTTCATAGCAGGTCCGCTTTGTTTGTCATTCGTGACATCATTACAACACAGCAGTAAGTCGACGATATTCTATGCCCTGTTTTGTTGCTCTTCATGGCAAGCCATCCTAGTCTTACATTCAGGAAGATAATGCCTGCCTGCACACTGCGAGAGTTTCTTCTGTTTATCTGCGTGGTTGCCAAACCTTACATTGGCCGTCAATGTCGCCAGATCTCTCCCCAATTAAGAACGTTTGGAGATGACAGGGCTCTCGAGCCAGCTCGAGATTTTGACGATATAATGCATCAACTGGACAGAATTGGGCACGATACACCTCAGGAGTACATCCAACAACTCTGTCAACCAATGCCGAGCAGAATAACAGCCTGCATAACAACCAGAGACGCTTTACTGACTCGCTCAATTTTTGTAATCGTCTGTTTGTCCCATTCGGATAATTCCTTCATGAAAGGTCGTTCTTTTAAGAACAGTAGTCACAAAGAAATAGTTATCGCCTCTGAAAATTCAAGCTGTGACCATGAATCTTGGTGTCAGCCCTTCGATACGCCCTTCAGTGCGACATATTTTCCTCAACGGTGGGTGACTTGGCTCAGGCCTTAATTTAATAAGAGTGCTCCTCTGTCTCTTCAGGAAACGTTCCACCTTGCAAACCACCTCTTCGTCTTTCTCTCTCGAAACGCTCTCCACGCAATGGTTTATACATCTGAGGAAATGGGAAGAGGTCACTGGTTGACACGTCAGGAGGAGGTGTGAAGGAAAAATTTGACAGCCTAAAGAGCCAGCATATTTGGCTGTGTCTCGTGCGGAATGAACTGGAGTATTGTCAAAGATGAGTCTTGACAGCTCCCCATGACATTAACAGGAGGTTTCGGTAGCATGCTCCTCCGTTTGTCCCGTCCAGGCCTATTCTGTAAGAGCTACACCACGACATCCTCAACAAATACCACACCATGGCAGTCTCAATACGCAGCTTCTCTCTGCTCAATACCGAACGGGGTAGGACAGTGCTTAACAGTCGTATGCGGGAGCACGACGGTTAAAAACCGTGTCCGGCTATCCTGATTTAGGTCTTCCTCAATTTCCTTAAATCTCTTAAGGAAAATGCCGGAATGGTTCCTTGGAAAGGACACCGCCGCCTTCCTTCTCCATCCTTCCTTAATCCCAACTTGTGCTCCGACTGTAATGACCTCATTGTCGACGGGACGTTAAACGCTAATCTCCACCTCCACTTTGTATAACGACAGGTGGATCTCACCTTTTTCAGAGGCGATATTTCGATGTATTTCCTCTGTCTGCTTCATTCTCTGTCTCAGGATTGTTGTGAAACATCCGAAACTCTACCGATTGGCCCAACACAGCTGCAGCATTTGTGGTTTGGTTCGACGGTCTTTTGCTGTGAGTAGTCGCGGAAATCAGCAAACGCCGGCATTTGTCACGGTCAAAATGGCGTTAAAGACGATGGAAACTGATCCGCCGCTGATTTTAACATTTTCCACTACCACCTCGATTGTGAAAAGACGTTGTTCCACCATCAGGGCCTTCACATCTCTTGTGATTAACTGTTCTTCACATACAGATGTTCTGCCACTTCGTTCTTCGTCATTCAGATTTGTCTGACCACGCTGTAAACGCCTGTGCCAGCCACCACCGAGCCATATAATGGTTCATCGTTGCCGTACACTTCCACCAACGCGGCATGGAGTCTTACAGTGCTGTGTTGTCAATGGAGAAGTTATAACAGCAGAGTCGGTCATGAGAGCTCAGAGGCTTCAAAAGTGGACTAGTCAATGGATACGATCTATCAAGGGCGTTTCAAGCCTTTTAAGCTGCCCGTGTCGTTCGACCTATACTTGAGTATTGCTCTTCAGTGTGGGATCCGTACCAGTTCGGGTTGACAGAGGAGATAGAGAAGATACTAGAACCGCGAGACCACCGCGGCCCGCACAGAACTGACCGTTCGCAGTATCAGCACAGCAAGGCCGTTTTGGTTATTGTTGCAAGGCCAGATCAGTCAATCATCCAGACTGTTGCCCCTGCAACTACTGAAAAGGCTACTGCCCCTCTTCAGGAACCACACGTTTGTCTGGCCTCTCAACAGATACCCCTCCGTTGTGGTTGCACCTACGGTACGGCTATCTGTATCGCTGAGGCATAGACAAATGTAATGAATTGCGAATACATAGAAAGAAGGATCCTTTATTGTATGATTATATGATAGCGTAACAAACACTGGTAGCAGTTACTTCTGTAAAATATCTGGGAGTATGCGTGCAGAAAGATTTGAAGTGGGATGATCATATCAAATTAATAATTGGTAAGGCGGGTGCCAGGTTGAGATTTATTGGGAGAGTCCTTAGAAAATGTAGTCCATCAACAAAGAAGGTGGCTTACGAAGAAAATACGACTACACTTAACAAGGTAGCCCTCGGCTACTGACAGGCAGAGACTGGCGAGCATTTCGGGGATTGATTACACAACTGGCCATTAAAATTGCTACATCAAGAAGAAGAAATGCAGATGTTAAACGGGTATTCATTGGACAAATTTATTATACTATCACTCAGGAATTGCAAACGTCATCAGGATCCACTGCAAGGACTATAACAATTATGCGGGAGGAGAGAAAACTGGGTAAATGCCAAACGATGCATCGCTTGGTGTAAGAAGCGTAAACATTGAACGATTGTACAGTGGTAACACTTTGTGTGGAGTGACAAATCACAGTGCGCAATGTGGCGATCCGATGGCAGGGTACGGGTATGGCGAATGCCGAGTGAACGTCATCTGCCAGCGTGTGTAGTGCCAACAGTCAAATTCGGAGGCGGTGGTGTTATGGTGTGGTCGCGTTTTTATGGAGGAGGCTTGCCCCACTTGTTGCTTCGCGTGGCAGTATCATAGCACAGGCCTACATTGATGTTTTAAGCACCTCCTTGCTTCACACTGTTAAAGAGAAATTCGGTGATGGCGATTGCATCTTTGAACATGATCGATCACCTGTTCATAATGCACGGCCTATGGCGGAGTGGTTACATGACAATAACATCCATGTAATGGACTGGCCTGCGCAGAGTCCTGACCTGAATCCTACAGCACATCTTTGGGATGTTTTGGAACGCCGACTTCGTCCCAGGCCTCACCGACCGACATCGATACCTCTCCTCCGTGCAACACTCAATGAAGAATCGGCAGCTATTGCCCAAGAAACCTGGCAGCGCCTGATTGAACGTATGCCTGAGAGAGTGGAAGCTATCATCAAGGCTAAGGGTGGGCCAACACCATATTGAATTCAAGCATTACCGATGGAGGGCACCACGAACTTGTAAGTCATTTTCAGCCAGGTTTCCGGATACTTTTTGTCACATAGTGTACATTTAAAAACAAAAATGGTTCAAATGGCTCTGAGCACTATGGGACTCAACTGCTGTGGTCATTAGTCCCCTTGAACTTAGAACTACTTAAACCTAACTAACCTAAGGACATCACATACATCCATGCCCGAGTCAGGATTCGAACCTGCGACCTTAACAGTATCACGGTTCCGGACTGCGCGCCTAGAACCGCGAGACCACCGCGACCTGCATTTAAAAACATTCGAGAAGTAATCTTCCGCGGACATATGGAGATAATGGAAAAAAAGTAAATATAATAACCGGGTTTTGAACACGGTGCGAAAAAATGTCAATCCGTAACGCTAGCCACTAGCTACCGCGTGGCTCGCCATGTTTGCTCACTAGAAGACATATAAAGTACATCGAAAACTTTCTCAGCAACAGTCGAATATCTAAGGATAAGATGAGATACATCTTTGCTTATTTTGACCCCTCTTCCACTGAACGAAGTTTGTGGGAAATCGGTTATGGAACTTGGCCTGTTCTCCTCACGAACTAAGGTTGGGATGGTGTAAGGAGCTACGGCACTAGATGACACTAAACGAATCATTTTGTGTGATGAATCACGCTGTACCCTGTGCCAATCCGTTTGGCGAATGCCTGCTGGACGTTAGATGCCATCATGTGTAGCGAAAGTGATGTTACTTTTGTGGTGGTCTATCTGTAGAAAGGTGAATGTCCTTGCACTCTCTTTCTCTCTTCACACACTCCCGATCCCCGACGCGTAAAGAGTTTCAAGTCCACTCCCGGTGAGGTCACACACTACAGGGGCGTAATATAAATTCTTAATGAATGCGAAATGGCAAATGAAAATGATGGCCCTGAGTAATATCTGGATCTGATTGTGTAAAATTGATGTTCGTTCCTGTACGCATAATGTAAAAGTCTCAGTTCTCCGAGAATAATTAGAGTTCCAAAGAATAAGAGTATTACACAAATCATAATTATTATCAAATAGAATGAACTGCTTCGGAGAATATTAACTAATAAACTAAAGTCACGGCTCTGATTCAACACGCAATCACTTCAAGCTATGAAGAAAAACTTACATAGCGCTGTAACATATTACCTATGTATTTTCCACAAAACAGTACAGGTACAACGCCTCGTATGTCCCAAACTATATCCCAAGCATTTCAGGTAATTCAAATACAATGTCAGTTCAATTAAAGGAGGCCTGGCGCAAAATAAGTGATTAACTTCATTCTATCAGGAGTACAGGATAACGACTGAACGTATACAGTAAGAGTTTCTTATATTTCTTGTTCGGCAGCAGTGGCGTCCCGACGTTGTTCAACTGGCGGTAATGTCGCCCTGCTCATCTTTACTTTATTCAGCATGTATGGATATCACTTGACTCGTTACAATGAACGGTTCTCTGCAACAGTTCTTTACCAATATTATCACAAATACATTCCCAACTTGAGCGCTCAGCAATATCGTTTTGTAAATGCTAATATATCTTTACGATGGCCATGGAAATAACGTAAGCTGCTAACGGTCGCCAAATGCAAAGTTCGCACGGTACAGGAGCGGGGTGTTTCTTGGTAAAGGGGTGATCCCCTCATTGCGTTTAAGAAAACCCTAAATGTGGTAGGGTATGAACACATTTCACAGCACTATGTGCTGGGTACGACAGAGGTAAAAGGTGGAGTGGATGATTGTTTATATCAGCATGCCAATGTACTCTGGACAACAACATTACTGAAATGGACTGTCCTGTCCAGAGTCGCGACGTGAACCCCATGGAACACATTTTGGATGAGCTAGGACGTCGACTTCGGTCCAGACATCCGTCAAACGCCACTACCTTCTCTTGTTTCGGGTCTTGAGGAAGAATGAGCAGCCATTCTTGTACTGACAATCAAACACCTCATTGCAAGCGTCCCCAGCAGAGTTCAGGCCGTAATAAAGGCGAAGGGAGGACACATTCCATATTACTGTCCATTAATAGGTGTTCAAATGGTTAAAATGGCTCTGATCACTATGAGCCTTAACTTCTAAGGTCATCAGTACCCTAGAACTTAGAACTAATTGAACCTAACTAACTTAAGAACATCACACACAACCATGCCGAGGCAGGCTCCGACCCTTCGACCGTAGCGGTCGCGCGCTTCCAGACTGTAGCGCCTAGAACCGCTCGGTCACCGCGGCCGGTACTAATAGGTGTCCAGCTACTTCTGGTCGGATAGTTTACATCAGTGGGCTGTGCAATTTAGTTTTGGGCCGTCCACTGGTTTGTCAGGCTGTTGTGGTGTGAAGAATTCAAAGGTTACCAGGACTGTAGACATATCAAATGATAATTAAATCGAAACCCTTTGCTGCCGACAGGTGTTTTTGATATACATCAATGGGGAGAGCTGAAAATGTGTGTTCCGACCGGAACTTGAACCCGGGATCTCCTGCTTACATGGCAGACGCTCTATCCATCTGAGCCACCTAGGGCACAGAGGATAGTGAGACTGCAGGGACTTTTCCTATGCACGCTTCCCGTGACACCCACATTCCCAACTGTCCACAACCTACATTCGTAGTGTTCCTAATAGATATTTTCTCATTCACTCATTACGCGCTCCAGACTAAGCTGACGAACCGCGAAGTAACATGAATTCGTGAATGCGCATGACAGAGACGGTCATCTTCGAACACGATACACGTTTGTAGAAAAAAAAAACAAATTAATAAAGGCTGTTATAATGCAACGCAATGAGTAGCACAAAAATAACATTCAAAACATTTAGGAAACATTTTTGATCGTGTCTCATATTGCATTTAAATATAAGTAAAATAATTGTTATTAATATTCTGACTGGCAATCACGTCAACTGATGGGACTTGAAAATTTCAGTAGGCTGCTGATCCCGACATGAGACGGGGCACAATTTCTTCTGCTTTTAAATACGAAACCATGTATAGTGATGAGCTCGATCGTTCTCCATTGCATTGCGAGGTACATGTAGTTTCTACAGCAGCCGTTTGTTGTATGAAGTCAAGCAGATGGAGGGGGGCAGCTTTTCGTGCAGTACGTAAAGGAACGAAAGACATCTGTCTGCGTTGTCTTACGGACGACGAAATTTTGCAGGAACTGGAGAAAGATTTTGTTGATAATGACAGTGTGGATGTTGATATCCATGATTTAGATGATAATACTGACTTTGTGCGAGAAGTCCTCTCAAACTTCAACTGATTACTTTCTCGTTTTGATTTCTTAAAACGTTCATCACAACGTTGCGTCCTTTTCTGTTTCTTCATTTTCTTAAACGTCAAATATTTTTTGTATTTGTTGCAGGCAAATTGAAAAGGCTGCACGAAAGGACGTTATATACCAGTGCACGGAGTGTAAAATAACCGTGCACAAGTAGCCTTGTTTCACAGTCTGTGACACAAAAGACTATGCTATGTGAACCAATTGTGTAACAATTTATATACGTAGTGCAGCAGAAGCAGTTTCAGGCTTTCGTAAAAGGTTAGAATCATGGCTAAATGATGGCTATTGAAAAACCATAAAAAACGGCCGGCATTCTAAGGAACGCTAAGCTTTACGTGGCTGGCAGTTAAAAGTGTCGATCAATTACTTAATCATCTGTTGACACGGACAACACAACAACGTTTCGTCAGGCAGTTACAGTGTCACAACTCTGGGGTCGCAGAGGATGGCAGCCATCTGAAACAGACAACATCTCCACCAAGTGTTCCGGCCTTTTAAAGATCAGTGTTGGGGATCGGCAGTCAATTCATCGCGCCCTTGCTATAGCTAACACGGTTCAACAAATTTTTCAAAACCTAAGTTGCATGAGATTTTTTACTGATCCTTAATGTTTTTGATAAGCTGATTTCAAATCTGAAATTGGTTTTATTCTGTGTACTCTGTTTTTCACGCAATTCCTACTTTTCCATTCCATCTGTTTGTGGTTCAAAATAACACCACGTTCAGACTCACTTAAACCTTGATTACCAGCCATTGTAGTAACAGTAACCGATCTAACACCTGAGCCAGACACTTTTTGTCTTATATAGGCGTTCCTCATAGAATAATAGAGAGTTACTGTGAAGGTGGTTCGATACAGATATCTCTAAACTGGCAGAATACGGCTTGCAATCTAGAGGCTAACACTCCAGCTGCAAGTTCGAAGGGAGACCTAAATTCGTTTCAAGCTCTTGCATTTGTGGACTATTTCAGGGAGTTCTCGTTTAGTACATCATCAACAGTCTGCCATCGTACGTTTGTCCAATATTCATTGTAATTACTTACTCTAATCACAAACAGATGGCCGGCCGGTGTGGCCGAGCGGTTCTGGGCGCTTCAGTCCGGAACCGCGCGACTGTTACGGTCGCAGGTTCCAATCCTGCCTCGGGAATGGATGTGTGTGATGTCCTTAGGTTACTTGCTTTAAGTAGTTCTAAGTTCTAGGGGACTGATGACCTCAGATGTTAAGTCCCATAGTGCTCAGAGCCATTTGAAATAGGTTGAGATTCATTGGGAGAGTCCTCAGAAAATGTAGTCCATCAACAAAGGAGGTGGCTTACAAAACGCTCGTTCGACATATACTTGAGTATTGCTCATCAGAGTGGGGTCCGTACCAGGTCGGGTTGACAGAGGAGATAGAGAAGATCCAAAGAAGAGCGGCGCGTTTCGTCACAGGGTTATTTAGTAAGCGTGATAGCGTTACGGAGATGTTTAGCAAACTCAAGTGACGGAGGCGCTCTGCATCGCGGTGTAGCTTGCTGTCCAGGTTTCGAGAGGGTGCGTTTCTGGATGAGGTATCGAATGTATTGCTTCCTCCTACTTATACCTCCCTAGGGGATCACGAATGTAAAATTAGAGAGATTCGAGCGCGCACGGGGGCTTTCCGGCAGTCGTTTTTCCCGCGAACCATACGCGACTGGAACAGGAAAGGGAGGTAATCACAGTGACACGTAAAGTGCCCTCCGCCACATACCCTCGGGTGGCTTGCGGAGTATAAATGTAGATGTAGATTTTGTGTCCCATCGTTCGTGCGCCGACTATAACACCACGTTGAAACTCACTTAAATTGTAGCAGTAGTAACAGATCTAACAACTGCGCCAGACAATTGTTGTCTTACATAGACGTTGCCGACCGCATCACCGTATTCTGCCTGTTTAGATATCTCTGTATTTGAATACGCATGCTTATACCAGTTTCTTTGGCGCTTCAGTTTATGTGGATCACCTAGCACTTTCCATTAGTTAGGGTGCCGCCCCAGAATGTCAATATTGGCTCTGGAGCGGGTAAGCTTGACTTCCACTGACGTAGCACATTACAGCATCGTCCGGGCACCCTAGGCTCGCTGTGAGGTGGACGCAGAGCAGAGCAAACGCCGGCAGAGCGCAGGGCGGCCACGCGCCTCTGGCGGTCCCAAGGCCACCGATGATCG
The DNA here is from genome assembly GCF_023897955.1 of Schistocerca gregaria. NCBI lineage: Eukaryota > Metazoa > Arthropoda > Insecta > Orthoptera > Acrididae > Schistocerca > Schistocerca gregaria. The sequence goes on from NC_064926.1 coordinate 325,978,688, forward strand.
ATGGCTCTGCGTCGCCGCGGCCCGCCCAGCCAGGAATCCGTAATTACCCGCCGGTCGCCGCCCGCCGCCGCGGCGCTGCCCTAATTGTCGCGTTTAGCCGTATTAGCGGCTTGTCTCCTGGCGCATGCACCTTCCACGTGGAAGGACGCCGTACTCGCTGGCCGCAAAGTGACCAGAAAGTGGTTCGCCACCTGCCGCATTTACACTACTGGCCATTAAAATTGCTGCACCACGAAGATGACGTGCTACAGAAGCGAAATTTAACCGACAGGAAGAAGGTGCTGTGATATGCAAATGATTAGTTTTTCAGAGCATACACAAAAGGTTGGCGCCGGTGGCGACACCTACAACGTGCTGATATGAGGAAAGTTTCCAATCGAGTTCTCATACACAAACAGCAGTTGACCGGCGTTGCCTGGTGAAACGTTGTTGTGATGCCTCGTGTAAGGAGGAGAAATGTGTACCATCACGTTTCCGACTTTTTGTAGCCTATCGCGATTGCGGTTTGTCGTATGACGACATTGCTGCTCGCGTTGGTCGAGATCCAATGACTGTTAGCAGAATATGGAATCGGTGAGTTCAGGAGGGTAATACGGAACGCCGTGCTGCATCCCAACGGCCTCGTATCACTAGCAGTCGAGATGACAGGCACGGCTGTAACGGATTGTGCAGCCATTTCTCAATCCATGAGTCAACAGATGGGGACGTTTGAAGGACAACAACCATCTGCAGGAACAGTTCCACGACGTTTGCAGCAGCAGGGACTATCAGCTCGGAGACCATGGCTGCGGCTACCCTTGACGCTGCATCACAGACAGGAGCGTCTGCGTTGGTGTACTCAACGACGAACCTGGGTGTATGAATGGCAAAACGTCATTTTTTCGGATGAATCCAGGTTCTGTTTACAGCATCATGATGGTCGCATCCGTGTTTGGCAACATCGCGGTGAAGGCACATTGGAAGCGTGTATTCGTCATCGCCATACTGGCGTATCACCCGGCGTGATGGTATGGGGTGCCATTGGTTACACGTCTCGGTCACCTCTTGTTAGCATTGACGGCACTTTGAACAGTGGACGCTACGTTTCAGTTGTGTTACGACCCGTGGCTCTACACTTCATTCGATCCCTGCAAAACCCTACATTTCAGCAGGATAATGCACAACCGCATGTTGCAGGTCCTGTACGGGCCTTTCAGAAAATGCTCGACTGCTGCCCGGGCCAGCACATTCTCCAGATCTCTCACCAATTCAAAACATCTGGTCAATGGTGGCCGAGCAACTGGCTCGTCACAATATGTCAGTCACTACTCTTGATGAACTGTGGTACCGTGTTGAAGCTGCATGATTAGTTGTACCTGTAGAAGCCATCCAAGCTCTGTTTGAGTCAATGCCCAGGCGTATCAAGGCCGCTATTACGGCCAGAGGTGGTTGTTCTGGGTACTGATTTCTCAGGATCTATACACACAAATTGCGTGAAAATGTAATCACATTTGAGTTCTAGTATTATATATTTGTCCAGTGAATACCCGTTTATTGTCTGCATTTCTTCGTGGTGTAGCTTTTTTAATGGCCAGTAGTGTACCTCTACCTCTACCTCTACAGGTTTACCCACCTATAACTTGCATCGCAGATATTTCGCTAGAGATGCATCGATACACGGATTTAATAGATTGAATTTGTAGGCAGCGGTCCGCCTTTGCAGTCCATAGAGTTTCAAATGTGTATTTAATTTATAAACGTAGAATTATTTCAATGGAGCAACGCCTATTGACAGTACAACAATCAGAGCAGACTAAATTAGAATGTCAGTGCTGTTTGTTGCAGGAATTAACAACTGTAAACAACAGATGACATTAAGTCAGTTAATCCTGAACTGGCTGTGTCACAAATCTCAATTAAGCAACATCACTAAATCAAGTGTTCAAGACTTCTCTAGAAGGTTTTGAAGAAGCTAAAAGTAGATGCGAAGTTTGTCCCATACACTTTGACTCTTTAACAAAAACAATGACGCCTGTCGGGACTTGATTGAAATGGGCAGTTTTTTCATGGACAAAATCATCAGAGATGAAAAGTCTTGATGTTCTCTTTGCGAACCTACCATAAAGCGACTAAGTGCAGAAGTTTTCTTGTAGGGTCAACGCTTTTTTCGACATAACCGATATTCGAGCCAAAGTGACGAGCGATTTGAACAGCATCCCAAACAAGAACTTTTTTGACAGTTTCATGGGGTTATATGAGCATTCTGTGAGTCTTAATAAAGTGTGTTTGTGTGTGTGTGTGGGGGGGGGGGGGGGGGGAGGGGGGATGAGGGAAACTATATAGAACATCTAAAACATTAAAACTACCATGTTAACTTTTCTGTATTTATTATTAATCCAGTCTTGAAACTTTTTGGGCTGGTGGGCTTTATTGCTGTAGATTTGTCTTTCCCTGAACATACTTTTACTTTCGTCGATATATTTCGTTTCTTATACAGGGTTTATCCGTAGTCAACTTCCTTGTACCTACATTCTTCTGTCTAAATTACGGAATGCTCTTTTTAGAAATGTCCACTCCTCTTCCATTGAACTACCTATAGTGATTTTCCTTATCCCTGCTTCTACAGCCTCAGATAACTTTAAATGTCTGCCTTTATCTCTCAGTGCTTCAGTATCCACTTTTTTTCACATTGACTCATCCGGATGATTCTCTTACATTTCAGTCTGCTCTACATCGTTACTAAATTGTGATCCGAGTCTGTATCTGCTCCTGGGCACGCCTTACAATCTGGTAACTGATTTCGGAATCTTTACCTAACCATGATGAAACCTAGCTGGAATTATCCCGTGTCTTTTCCAACTATACCTCTTACTCTTGTGACTTTTGAACTGTGTATTCGCTGGTACTGGCTGAAATTTATTATACAATTCAACTGACTTTTATCGTCTCTTGTTCCTACCACTAAGCCCCTATTCTGCCGAAACTTCCCCTTCTTGTGCGTTCCACTGACTCATGATTATTATATTACCATCTCCCTTTACATACTACAGTAACCGTTCAATATCCTCCTATACTTTCTTTATCTCTTCATCTTCTCCTTGTGATATAGGCTTGTACATTTGAAATATTGTTTTTGATGTTCCTTTGCTATCGATTCGCATGAGAAAAACTCTATCACCACTCTGTTCGCTGTAACTCATCCTTTGCCCAACGTTCTTATTCATAACGAATCCTACTCTCGTCATACCATTTTCAGTTGATTTTGATATTAATCAATATTCGTCTGACCATCAACCTTATCTTCATTCAGTTCTTTCCGTTGCCCCCACTAGATAAAGACTGACCCTTTATATTTCGCTTTCGAGATCTTCGAGCTTCCCTACCACACTGAAACTTTTTATACTCGACGTTGCGTCTCGTTGTGTGTTACCAACTCGTTGGTTATTCCATCTTTTTTCTGACCGTTTCTTCCCGTTGGCAGTCCCCTAGCGGAGGTCCAAAAGCAAGAGTCACCTGGATATTTTGAGAATTATGATATCATCATGACACATTCTCAGTTACAGTACACTTGACCTATGGATACGCCACACGTATCCTAAGCGCAGTGGTTTCCTTTGCCGACTCTATCATCATGCCGTTAGTCATTGGTGATCTTTCCACTTTTTAGGGGCCGTTGCCCATCTAAAAGACAAGAGGAAAACCTGGATCTCTGTCCGCAGTTCCGCCACTTTCGACCAGGCTGTTGCAGTACAAGGGTGACTCCCTATACTGAAAGTCTTTGGGCGCCGTTGCTAATGATTTTTAGTCATACTTTAAGCAAAAGCTCCTATCAAATCTAGGACCCATGGTTTTTCAATTACCAGTGGAGCTATCCCTACATAAGGTGTCCTAATGGGTCAGCTTATAGGCCTGGAATTATTTGTATCGGTGGTGGGGCAGGCTAGTGACGAGACAAAGTTTAAACAAATTCAACTTTATTGGCATGGGAGAAAGTGGAATCACTCGAGTATTTATCTGTTCGTTGACACTTCTGAAACAAGAATTTGCTGTGTATCTTTTTTACCGGGTGGTTCGCTCGGTACTCCTTGTTGCTCCAGCAACGTGTAATAAACTGCTGCTACGAAAGGGAATATATATAATAAATGATCAGGGTGACCAGCAGGTGAGCTGAACGAAAGCCTCAGTCGAGTGTCGAAGAGCTCTCTGCAGCCTAAAGTGTGATTTGACTCCGGTGTTGCACTAGTCTACGTTGTGCAAGTCTGTATAGCTATGCCACCCTTCTTCTGTTTGAACCGTTTCAAGATATTATAGCATTAGTCTCTCTCTACAGTTTTAACCTCCGCAGTACCTTCATTACTTAATTAGCTATTCATTGATGAGTAGGAATGTGTCATAGTAGCCCTTCTTGTAATCAAATAGTACCATAAACGTCTGCTCTTCCCGATACGATTCAGTGCCTGTTAATTACTTACTCGATCTAACCATGTAACCTCAAGCATTCTTCTGTGGCACCGTATTCCAAATGCATTTGTTCACTTCCTGTCTGAACTGTCATACCAGTTTTTTTCTGTAGGAATGGCTGTGGTTACAAGTATATCGTGCTTTCGATCTCATATCGAAATAGTGAACGGATCAGTATCTGTATTTCTGATTTATGCCTTTACCTAAGGAAAAATTTAAACTAATCACACAACACTTGTGTAATTTTGTCTCTTTTTCACATTAACCAACAACAGTAACATAAATTTTCTATTAACTTGGGTTTCCACAGGCATGAATTTCTTACGCGTGCATTTTCGCACCACTATCCTTATATGCAGGTTGGGTTTCCACACGCCGAGGCGGTAAACGTTACTTACTCGATTTTCAGTGACATTGCTCGTACTGGAGTTGTTCAGTTTTCACCCAAAGAACTTGACGAAGAAAGAACGGACACAAAAATGTTGGGTATGAAAATGGGCATCTCGTAGGAATCGTTTGGGAACATCCAATACGTTAATAAGGGAGTTATCTGCCGAGAACAACGTTTCGTTCGAAAATTATCTTCAAATTTTCAAGTTTGATATATTTTTGAGCCATATTTCTGGCTATGTGCAAAAGTCTAACAAATGTATACGACATTCCGTGATAGCTAGCATTAAATTACAAATAATACCGAGATATCTGGCAACTGGAGTCACTGCAATGTACTTATTAGATTCTGAAGGGCACTACTTCTATTTTTTTTAATATCTGCAATACATAGAAGGCATTTCAGAAAATATACACTCCTGGAAATGGAAAAAAGAACACATTGACACCGGTGTGTCAGACCCACCATACTTGCTCCGGACACTTCGAGAGGGCTGTACAAGCAATGATCACACGCACGGCACAGCGGACACACCAGGAACCGCGGTGTTGGCCGTCGAATGGCGCTAGCTGCGCAGCATTTGTGCACCGCCGCCGTCAGTGTCAGCCAGTTTGCCGTGGCATACGGAGCTCCATCACAGTCTTTAACACTGGTAGCATGCCGCGACAGCGTGGACGTGAACCGTATTTGCAGTTGACGGACTTTGAGCGAGGGCGTATAGTGGGCATGCGGGAGGCCGGGTGGACGTACCGCCGAATTGCTCAACACGTGGGGCGTGAGGTCTCCACAGTACATCGATGTTGTCGCCAGTGGTCGGCGGAAGGTGCACGTGCCCGTCGACCTGGGACCGGACCGCAGCGACGCACGGATGCACGCCAAGACCGTAGGATCCTACGCAGTGCCGTAGGGGACCGCACCGCCACTTCCCAGCAAATTAGGGACACTGTTGCTCCTGGGTTATCGGCGAGGACCATTCGCAACCGTCTCCATGAAACTGGGCTACGGTCCCGCACACCGTTAGGCCGTCTTTGCTCACGCCCCAACATCGTGCAGCCCGCCTCCAGTGGTGTCGCGACAGGCGTGAATGGAGGGACGAATGGAGATGTGTCGTCTTCAACGATGAGAGTCGCTTCTGCCTTGGTGCCAATGATGGTCGTATGCGTGTTTGGCGCCGTGCAGGTGAGCGCCACAATCAGGACTGCATACACCCGAGGCACACAGGGCCAACACCCGGCATCATGGTGTGGGGAGCGATCTCCTAGACTGGCCGTACACCTCTGGTGATCGGCGAGGGGACACTGAATAGTGCACGGTACATCCAAACCGTCATCGAACCCATCGTTCTACCATTCCTAGACCGGCAAGGGAACTTGCTGTCCCAGCAGGACAATGAACGTCCGCATGTATCCCGTGCCACCCAACGTGCTCTAGAAGGTGTAAGTCAACTACCCTGGCCAGCAAGATCTCCGGATCTGTCCCCCATTGAGCATGTTTGGGACTGGATGAAGCGTCGTCTCACGCGGTCTGCACGTCCAGCACGAACGCTGGTCCAACTGAGGCGCCAGGTGGAAATGGCATGGCAAGCCGTTCCACAGGACTACATCCAGCATCTCTACGATCGTCTCCATGGGAGAATAGCAGCCTGCATTTCTGCGAAAGGTGGATATACACTGTACTAGTGCCGACATTGTGCATGCTCTGTTGCCTGTGTCTATGTGCCTGTGGTTCTGTCAGTGTGATCATGTGATGTATCTGACCCCAGGAATGTGTCAATAAAGTGTCCACTTCCTGGGACAATGAATTCACGGTGTTCTTATTTCAATTTCCAGGAGTGTAGTTTTTGTCTCAACGGCTCACCTTTCGTTTTATTTTCAGAGTTAGTCAAGGATCTCATAGGTCACAGGTGCTGTAAAAAACATACGTTTGTTTTACCGGCCCAGTACTTAATTTTGTAACGAAACGCCGGCCGGAGTGGCCGTTCGGTTCTAGGCGCTACAGTCGGGAGCCGAGCGACCGCTACGGTCGCAGGTTCGAATCCTGCCTCGGGCATGGATGTGTGTGATGTCCTCAGGTTAGTTAGGTGTAATTAGTTCTAAGTTCTAGGCGACTGATGACCTCAGACGTTAAGTCGCATAGTGCTCAGAGCCATTTGTAACGGAACTTTGTACTACTGCTCAGAGAAGTCATTACTGCATGATAGTGTCAGTACGAACACTGTTATATTTACATAGGATTTTAATGAGGGTCAAGAGTAGTTTCAAACCTCCAAAGCCACAGATAAATCTCCATTTCACGTTAATATTTGGAGCCAATGAATAACACAAAATATTGTTGTCGTACTACAATAAAAAATACCTTTATAGTATTGTATGCTCCGCAGTATTAGTAACCTCAGCACGTTCACACTCTCCGGAGCAATACCTGTTAATCCATTGTGTCACTTCAAACGACGGTGTGTTACTCTGTTACAAATACGATTGTAAGGAGTTTCTGAGTGCTAGAATGATATTCCTATAGCAGTGTCGAAGAACGTTTTGCCACTTTAGAAAGTACGTTTTTACATAGTTAAAGATTAAGCCTATTATTTTCACATGACGCTAACTTTTCGTGTACATAAACGATTCTAGATCTATGCTGTCGAATGAACCATACTAGAATGGGAGTATCTACCGATTGGCAGTTGCTGAAGCTCTCAGACGATGGAGGGGGAAACGACATTGTGCGAGAGAGTTAAATGCCTATTACGTAATTTTCGTAACTTATGCGTATGTTACGTGTCAGTCTACAAGTAAGCTGTGCCCACATGCAGGTTGACAAATGCAGGTGGTAGTGGTAAAGGAGACATGCACGATTAAGAAAATCATGACTGTGAAAATCCAGCTTTAGTTACGTCTAGAGTTGCGCCGTACCAAAACTACTGTTTGGGAGTTTTTGGTACAGTAAATAAACGACGTAGCAAATGGTAGGATTACCCGTAGTATTGGTAGCATTGGTAGGGAAAGGAAGATAAATGAATGTGTGTGAGAGGAACTGGGAGCCGACGACTTCTCTTAGTTTCTTGTTTGTTTGTTTTGAACATAATAAAACCGTATATCGATTGGTAAGTCCATTGTGTATTTGATATCCTTGCAGAATGTAAATCGCATTTCATGAGAAATACAAATTAGTTGATCGCGTAACGTCGACCCTTTTATGTAAGTAGAGTAATTACTTTTGATGCAAGTACAGTTTACACGCACAAAGAAAAATATGTAGTTATTGCTGTTATTTTGTTCTCAGTAGAACGTTCTTCATCATGATCAAAGACAAGAGTTTCCTGTTTGTTATTGACAAGTGAGAAAGTCGTTTATGAATAACAGTAAATGTTTTATATAAGTTCGACGTAGTACTGAAGCAATGTATGATATATTTTTGGTTTGTGTATTCTTTAATTTCACATTGTTGGAGAAATTGAGTTTTCTCGCGCTATATTGCTATTGGATTGTTTCCCGTTACAAATAAATAATTTTCGAATAACACCAGAATTAAACATTGACATGTTAAGTATTGCTGTAAATACTGTTTGTTCTTAAGTAACAGACAAGAGGATAGCTACGTAGAAGAAAAATGTATCATAGATTATCTGGCTCTCTAAAGAGAGAGTTCGGAAATTACCGATACAAAATTCTAGGACTTGTAGAGAGGAGTGAGTACATAATATTTTGAATAGGAACCCGGGTTCGGAAACGCACCGTATCCGTTCTACGACGTTTTCAGTTCAGATGTGTAACGCGCCCACGTATGCTGAGGGAAAGAGGAAAGTTTCAGAGTTGCTTGGCCTGCCATATAATAGAGCAGACAAGATGATGTATACTACGACAGATGGGCACCTGATATCACTTAACGTCTGCCTTGATGCGAGACTGTTTTGTTTGGACAATATGTTGGGTTCTTCTTTGATTTGGATTAATGTACACACGTGATGTTTAAGTGTTAATACAAACAAATGTGCTTAAGTGATAAATGAGTGTATCGTTATGTTTCCTTTCGAACTATTAGCTACTAACTGTATTGCATCATGCCTAATTCAATTTTCCAGGAAGAAGTGGATGAGTTAAACGTCTGAATTGAAACCACTTGCTCATAAGTTAAAGATAACTGGAGAATGCGGTGCCACACAACGTGGCACTACACAAAACTGGCGCTAACAGCATAGGAACATAGGGAACACACACGACACATCTCAGTAAGTCCACGGTATTGGTGATAAGTTGAGAAAACCGTCCCTAAACACACGCGCTACAAAACGCCACTGTTTCCTGCGCATGTACCCCGACATCAATATCGGATATGATCACCATGCTCGCGTACACAGGCCGCACAATGGGTTGGCGTACTCTGGATCAGGTGGTCGAGCAGCTGCTGGGGTATAGCCTCCCATTCTTGCACCTGTGCCTGTCAGAGCGACAGAAGTGTCATAGGGGTTTGAAGACGTGCAGCGATACGTCGACCAAGAGCACCCCAGACGTGCTCGATGGGGTTTAGGTCTGGAGAACTGGCAGGCGACTGCATTCGCCTGTTACCTTCTGTTTCAAGGTACTCCTTCACGATGGCAGCTCTATAGGGCCGCGCGTTATCATCCATCAGGAGGAAGGCGGGACCTAATGCACCCCTGAAATGGCGGACATACTGGTGCAAAATGACGTCCCGATACACCTGACCTGTTACAGTTCCTCTGTCAAAGGCATGCAGTGGTGTACACGCACCAATCATAATCCCACCCCACACCATCAAACCACGGTTTCTATCCAGCTCCCTTTCAAGGACATTAAGGGGTTGATTTACGGTTCCTGGTTCACGCCAGATGAAAACCTGCCGAGAATCACTGTTCAGACTATACCTGGACTCGTTCGTGAACATAACCTGGGACCATTGTTTCAGTGACCTAAGTTCTTGACACCAGGCTTTATGGGCTCTCTTGTGACCAGGGGTCAGTGGAATGCACCCTGCAGGTCTCCGGGCGAATAAACCATGTCTGTTCAGTCGTCTGTAGACTATGTGTCTGGAGACAACAATTCCAGTGGCTGCGGTAAGGTCCCATGCAAGGCTACCTGCCGTACTCAGTGGCCGTCTGCGGGCACTGGTGGTGTACACTGTGGACGCCCCATACTGTAGCACCTGGACGAGTTTCCTGTCTGCTGGAATCGTTGCCACAATCTTGAGATCACACTTTGTGGCACATGGAGGGCCCGTGCTATGACCTGCTGTGTTTGACCAGCCTCCAGTCTCCCTAGTATGTGTTCTTTGAGCCATTTTCAACACACAGTCACCATTAGCATGTCTGAAAACGTCTGCGCACTTATTCGCTGCACAGTAATCTGACATGCACCATCACACCTCTGTACATGTGGACTGGTGCCAGCACCACTGTGCGACGACCGCAGGTCAAATGCACGGTATGGTCATATCGGGAGGTGATTAAAACCTGCAAAACGCCCACCAGAGCGTTGGTTCACCATGTATCGGCATTATCCTTAATTTATGAGCATGAGTGTAGAATGGAATCGGTACGTTTTCAGGTATGGGTTCCTATTCAAAATATTATGTACTCACTGATCCACTTCTGCTTGACGGATTGAATTAGACGTGATGCAGTACAATTATGAGGTAAAAGTTCGAAATAACATGTAAAGGAACATTCATTTATAAATTAAGCACATCTGTTTTATTATCACTTTAAACATTACCTGTTAAGATTACTTCAGAACAAGAAAGAATCCAACATACCGTACATACCAAACAGTCTCGCAGCAAGACAGATGTTAAATGATATCAAGTGTCCATCTGACGTAGTACACGTCATCTTGTCTACCCTATAGCATATTAGAGCAAGCAACCCTGATACTTTTCACTTTCCCTCAGCAGACGTGGACGCGTTACACATTTGAACTGAAACCATCGTAGAACTGATACGGCGCGTTTCTGGACATGGGTTCCTTTCGAAATATAATGTTCTCACCCTACTTAAAAACCGTAGAAGTTTGTAACGGGAATTTCCGAACACCCCGTATATCCCGACACAATTTATAGATGGTACATCACTTCTGGTTTTTAGGGTAATCTAGTAACACACTGATTGCATACATAGAGAAAGCATCGTTACTAGGTAACGCCTGATAGGTATGCAACACACGTAATGGACATGTAACGCTTTACAACATTACCTGACCACAAATACTACGAAAACTACCTTTGTCTACACTTGTTTACAGTAGTTACTGTAGCCTACAGTATATTTACAACTCTAGTGCCCAGAAAAAATGCCGGGACTGAACGGTGTCCACAGGACCCGAACACACACGATGAATGCTACGGCACGTGGCGCAGTGTTTGCGCTGCGCGTGCCTGCAGCCGGTACCAGCTGCCAGTCTCGCCGTGGCGCACTCCGGCAGGTACGGACGGAGCGGTGCATTGCATCGCCGGCGCCGAGTTACGACTGATTTCCGGCGCGCGAGCGTTCCGCTCGGAAATTGACGCGCGGCCAGATAACGCCCGACACGCGTCGCGCCGACACCCCACGCAGACCGTAAAATACGGCCCCGGCATTATGCAGCGCGCAGCTTCGAGCCCAGGCGCGGAACGGTCGATATCCTGGCCGAGCACGACAAGTAGACGTGCTGTCATGGAGGCCATCACCTGGGTCAGACTATGTGCCCAACTTGCAGCGAGGTGTTCACTCCACTCGTATGCATAGTGCCTAGCACTTGCTCAGAACCACTACCTAGCTGTTAATATTGTTCTGAAACATACTTATTTCGCGTCTTCATTGCAGTCGCGCAAGTGATGTAATTTATTTAACACAGAAAGATTAGGGCCATCAGGTACTCAATTACATCTAACAAGACATACTACACTACTGGCCATTAAAATTGCTACACCAGAAAAAATGCAAATGATAAACGGGTATTCATTAGACAAATATATTATACTAAAATTGACATGTGATTACATTTTCACGCAATTTGGGTGTATAGATCCTGAGAAATCAGTACCCAGAACAACCACCTCTATCCATAATAACGGCCTTCATACGCCTGGGCATTGAGTCAAACAGAGCTTGGATGGCGTGTACAGTACAGCTGCCCATGCAGCTTCAACACGATACCACAGTTCATCAAAAGTAGTGACTGGCGTATTGTGACGAGCCAGTTGCTCGGCCACCATTGAACACGCGTTTTCAATTGGCCAGAGATCTGGAGAATGTGCTGGCCAGGGCAGCAGTCGAACATTATCTGTCTCCAGAAAGGCCCGTACAGGACCTGCATCATGCGGTCGTGCATTATCCTGCTGAAATGTAAGATTTCGCAGGGATCGAATGAAGGATAGAGCCACGGGTTGTCACACATCTGAAATGTAACGTCCACTGTTCAAAGTGCCGTCACAAGAGGTGACCGAGACGTGTAACCAATGGCACCCCATACCATCGCGCCGGGTGATACGCCAGTATGGTGATGGCGAATACACGCTTCCAATGTGCGTTCACCGCGATGTCGCCAAACGCAGATGCGTCCATCATGATGCTGTAAACAGAACCTGGATTCATCCAAAAAAAAATGACGTTTTGCCATTCGTCCACCCAGGTTCGTCGTTGAGTACACCATCGCAGGTGATCCTGTTTGTGATGCAGCCTCAGGGCTAAATTTCGCGTCTGTAGGACATCTTCGTGGTGTAGCAATTTTAATGGCCAGTAGTGTGTGTACACTGTTAGGCCAGAACATTATGAGCACCCACCGACATAAAAGCTGGTATGTTCACCCTTGGCAGTGATAACAGCGGCGACACGTAGTGCCCTGGAAGCCATGAGGCCTTGGTAGGTCACTGGAGGGAGTTAGTACCACACCCACACACACAAGTCACCAAATTCCTGTAAATTCCGGGGAGAGAAGGTTTGACTCCACGTTCAATCACATCCCAGATATGTCTGATCGACTTCAAATCTGGCGTAGTGGGTAGCCAACACATCAATTGGGACTCGCCACCACCAACTGGAACTCTCCACTGTGTTTCTCTAACCACTCCGTCACACTCCTGGCCTTGTGACGTGGTGCATTATCTTGTTGAAAAATGTCACTGCCATTAAGGGTGCAAGTGATCTGCTACCAGTGAATGATACGCATTGGCCGTTACGGTGCTTTGAGCTTGCTCTACTAGACTCCTGGTTGCCCGCATGAATCTTCCCCAGAGCACAACGGAGCCACAACCAGCTTGTCTCCGTCCCAAAGTACAGGTGCCAGGGAACTGTTCACCTGGAGAAGGACGCATTCGCGCCCTCCCATCGGCAGGACGAAGAAGGTGTGAGGATTCGTCAGACCATGCACCGCTCTGCCACTGCACCATCGTCCAGTGCCGATGGTCACGTGCCCAGTCGTAGTTGCCGATGTCGTGGTGTTAACACTGGCACATGCACAGATCGTCGGTTGCGGAGGCCCGTCGTTAAGAGTGTTCGGTGCACTCTGTGTTCAGATACACTTGTACGCTGCCCGGCATTAAAGTCTGTTGTTAGTTCCACCATAGTTCGCCGCCTGTCCAGTATTCCCATCCTACGACGACCGATATCTCTAATGGGGAACGCCCGTCCAACCTCATGACGTCTGGACGTGGTTTAATCCTTGCTCCACAACGTGTTGAAGGCACTTACCACAGCACTCTTCGAACACCAGATAAATCGTGCAGTTTCCGAAATGCTCGTGCCGAGCCGCCGGGCTATCACATTGTGCCCTTGGTCAAACTCAAATAGATTGCGCACCTTCCCCATTCTACACATGGAGAACGATCTCACTGATGTCACATCCGCTATGCGTGTGTCTGACTAGCAGCTATCCGTCGCCAGGTGACGCTGCTATCCCGTGAACGGGTTATATCGATGGTCGGTCGGTATTCATAATGTTTTTGCTGATCAGTCTACACTTATAAGCTAAAAAATAATGACCACTACCAGCAGCGAAACTGAATGCCGCATGAGTCTGATGTGAAGACAGCAAATCGAAAGCCTAAGTTTTAAATTCCGCATTTTAGATGTCGTTCACAAGGGAGAATCTTACAAACATACCGTCGTTTGACCTTCGAACAGAATCCCATATGGACGACACAGTAGTAAAGATCCATGGGGTACAGAAACGAATGAAAGACTTGAAAATAAATAAGTCGGCAGGTCCGGATGGGGTCCCAGTTTGGTTTTGCAAAGAGTACTCTACAGCACTGGCCAGTTACGTAGGTTGCATTTATCGCGAATCTCTCGCCCAGCGCAAAGTCCTAATCGACTGTAAAAATGCGCCGTTGACATCGTGTACAAGGAAAGTATAAGAACGGCCCCGAAAAATTACAGGCCGATCCTTAAAATCGGTTTGTTGCAGAATTCTATAACACATTCGGAGCTACAGGGTAATAAATTTCCTAGAGAACGAAAATCTTATGTCTACGAATCAGCATGGTTCTAGAAAGCATCGCTCCTGTGAAACTCATCAGTAATGTCGGCCAGGACAGCTCTTCACAGTATGAACACATCTGTGCTCAGTGATAATGGAGTTCATTAATTGTGAAAGCTAAATTCGGAGTGAAGTTATTGACGAAGTTGGTAAGTTAAACTCTCCACGATACTGAGAACAGAAAGAAAAAGAAAAGTGTCTTATTCAGTCATCTCTTGGGCGTGCATCCGGGTTAACACTATCTTTTCGGCATTTCAAGCTGATAACCACACAATCGTCTTCAAGATGACTCAGTGGCTGAATTAAAACCCACCTGTCACAACGATATACTGTGGAGTAATATACGTACACGTAAAAGCTAAAACAATAGCATAACAGCACCAATCTGGGGTAAACCTTCAGCGTCTAAGATCTGGGTAAAACATAGAGGACCATACTAGATAGATGACCGACTGCTACAGTTCTCCAACTACTCGCTTTACAGCTCTGCCAGCCACTTGATAGTGAGTCTTGGTCGTCAGTGACACGTTGATGCTTCCCTTGACTCTTTATTTCAACAAAAGGTACTTCTCACAATTATAGTTTGTGGTACACCTTAATGTTAAATAGCATGCCAATACTTTTCACTTTTCCCGTAAGTTAGGCTGTGAGTAGTTATGGAAACACATAACAAGGCTATGTAGGTCTAGTGGATACTGTCATGGTGGTTCACTGCGTCCTCGTCTGCTATATTTAATAACGCACTATGCCAACATCTCTCTGCCAATTCGGAGAGTCATACCACCCTGTTCACTGGCTGTTTCTCTCTCTCTCTCTCTCTCTCTCTCTCTCTCTCTCTCTCTCTCTCTCTCTCTCTCTCTCTTTTTTTTTTTTTTTTTTTTTTTTTTTTTTTTTTTGCAGACACCAACTAAATATGTTTCTGAGATTGAATCTACTAGAGGCAGATGGAGGTAAGATCTTCAAATTGGTTTTACTGAAGTAAAAAATGGTGATTAATCCTGATCTGTATGAGCGGAAATTTGAGCCTTCGGAGTTTAGCTTATAATTTTCAGTACAGCTTCACCTAAAACAAAAATTTAATGTTGAAAAAGAGAAGTAGGGTAAACACTGATTACAGATTTTTTGTCTCAACATCCCGATCTATGTGTGCGGAAATCTGAAATAATTTTTTTCTTCACAATTAATCATTACCAGTAGTTTTATAAAACGTGTTTGTATTATTGGATTCCCTCCCCCCCCCCTCATGAACCACGGACCTTGCTGTTGGTGGGGAGGCTTGGGTGCCTCAGCCATACAGATGGCCGTACCGTAGGTGCAACCACAACGGAGGGGTATCTGTTGAGACGCCAGACAAACGTGTGGTTCCTGAAGAGTGGCAGCAGCCTTTTCAGTAGTTGCAAGGGCAGCAGTCTGGATGATTGACTGATATGGCCTTGTAACACTAACCAAAACGACCTTGCTGTGCTGGTACTGCGAACGGCTGAAAGCAAGGGGAAACCACAGCCGTAATTTTTCCCGAGGGCATGCAGCTTTACTGTATGATTAAATGATGATGGCATCCTCTTGGATAAAATATTCCGGAGGTAAAATAGTCCCCCATTGGGATCTCCGGGCGGGGACTACTCAAGAGGATGTCGTTATCAGGATAAACTCTACAGATCGGAGCGTGGAATGTCAGATCCCTTAATCGGGGAGATAGGTTAGAAAATTTAAAAAGGGAAGTGGGTAGGTTAAAGTTAGATATAGTGGGAATTAGTGAAGTTCGGTGGCAGGAGGAACAAGACTTCTGGTCAGGTGACAACAGGGTTATAAACACCAAATCAAATAGGGGTAATGCAGGAGTAGGTTTAATAATGAATAGGAAAATAGGAATGCGGGTAAGCTACTACAAACAGCATAGTGAACGCATTATTGTGGCAAAGGTAGATACGAAGCCCATGCCTACTACAGTAGTACAAGTTTATATGCCAACTAGCTCCCCAGACGACGAAGATATTGAAGAAATGTATGATGAAATAAAAGAAATTATTCAGATAGTGAAGGGAGATGAAAATTTAATAGTCAAGGGTGACTGGAATTCGGTAGTAGGAAAAGGGAGAGAAGCAAACGTAGTAGGTGAATATGGACTGGGGCAAAGAAATGAAAGAGGAAGCCGCCTGGTAGAATTTTGCACAAAGCACAACTTAATCATAGCTAACACTTGGTTCAAAAATCATAAAAGAAGGTTGTATACATGGAAGAAGCCTGGAGATACTGACAGGTTTCAGATAGATTATATAATGGAAAGACAGAGATTTAGGAACAAGGTTTTAAATTGTAAAACATTTCCAGCGGCAGATGTGGACTCTGACCACAATCTATTGGTTATGATCTGTAGATTAAAACTGAAGAAACTGCAAAAAGGTGGGAATATAAGGAGTTGGGAACTGGATTAACTGAAAGAACCAGAGGTTGTACAGAGTTTCAGGGAAAGCATAAGGGAACAATTGACAGGAATGGGGGAAAGTAATACAGTAGAAGAAGAATGGGTAGCTCTGAGGGATGAAGTAGTGAAGGAAGTACAGGATCAAGTAGGTAAAAAGGCGAGGGCTCGTAGAAACCCTTGGGTAACAGAAGATATATTGAATTTAACTGATGAAAGGAGAAAATATAAAAAGGCAGTAAAGGAAGCAGGCAAAAAGGAATACAAAAGTCTCAAGAATGAGATCGACAGGAAGTGCAAAATTGCTAAGCAGGGATTGCTAGAGGACAAATCTAAGGATGTAGAAGCGAGTATCACTAGGGGTAAGATAGATACTGCTTACAGGAAAATTAAAGAGACGTTTGGATATAAGAGAACCACTTGCATGAACATCAAGAGCTGAGATGTAATCTCAGTTCCAAGCAAAGAAGGCAAAGCAGAAAGGTGGAAGGAGTATACAGAAGGTCCATACATGGGCGATGTACTTGAGGACAATATTATGGAAATGGAAGAGGATGTAGATGAAGATGATATGGGAAATACGATACTGCGTGAAGTGTTTGACAGAGCACTGAAAGTCCTGAGTCGGAACAAGGCCCCCGGAGTAGACAACATTCCATTGGAACTACTGACTGCCTTGGGAGAGCCAGTCCTGACAAAACTCTACCATCTGGTGAGCAAGTTTATGAAACAGGCGAAATACCCCAAGACTCCAAGAAGAATATAATAATTCCAATCCCAAAGAAAGCAGGTATTGACAGATGTGAAAATTAACGAACTATCAGTTTAATAAGTCACAGCTGCAAAATACTAACGCGATTTCACTACAGACGAATGGAAAAACTAGTAGAAGCCAACCTCGGGGAAGATCAGTTTGGATTCCGTAGAAATGCTGGAACACGTGTGGCAATACTGACCCTACGACTTATCTGAAAAGCTAGATTAAGGAAGGGCAAACCTACGTTTCTAGCATTTGTAGACTTAGAGAAAGCTTTTGACAATGTTGAGTGGAATACTCTGTTTCAAATTCTGAAGGTGTCAGGGGTAAAATACAGGGAACGAAAGGCTATTTACAATTTGTACAGAAACCTGCTGGCAGTTAAAAGAGTCGAGGGACATGAAAGGAAAGCAGTGGGCGGGAAGGAAGTGAGACGGGGTTGTAGCCTATCCCCGATGTTATTCAATCTGTATATTGAGCAAGCAGTGAAGGAAATAAAATAAAAATTCGGAGTAGGTATTAAAATCCATTAAGGGGAAATAAAAATTTTGAGGTTCGCCGATGACATTGTAATTCTGTCAGAGATAGCAATGGACTTGCAAGAGCAGTTCAGCGGAATGGATAGTGTCTTGAAAGGAGGATATAAGATGAACATCAACAAAAGCAAAACGAGGATAAGGGAATGTAGTCGAATTAAGTTGGGTGATGCTGAGGGAATTAGAGTAGGAAATGAGACACTGAAAGTAGTAAAGGAGTTTTGCTATTTGGGGAGCAAAAGGGATCTTCAATTTAGTATTGGAGTGCTGCGTGGAGAGTAAAAATCGTAGAGGGAGACCAAGAAATGAATACACCGAGCAGATTCAGAAGGATGTAGGTTGCGGTAGGTACTGGGAGATGAAGAAGCTTTCACAGGATAGAGTAGCATGGAGAGCTGCATCAAACCAGTCCCAGGACTGAAGACCACAACAACAACATTATTGGATTCTTTTTTAATATTATTTCCTTTTTGTTTCGAAAGTATTTCGTCAGCTGGACATCCGTCCGTTGCGCATCTGGCCATCTTACCGCGATACACGGATGAAATGGCCAAGTGTTACATAATTAAAAAACAATTCGTAATTCATTTGAAATTTGTTTTAAGTTTGTGAACGAAGTCTTATTTTGTTTTTTTATGAATATATAAAGTAATATCTATAAATTTTCCAATTTTTTGTGTATTAGGGTTTGATATTGGCGTTCTAAATGACGACAACCCTCTACCCCCGTCTTTTAGCCTAAAATATAGCAAGCGACGAGTCAGCAAATCCACATTGCTTACTAGTTATATGCTTAATTATTAAAATTAAATGCCACGCAACGAAGACTCAAAATAACAAGTCCTCAGAGAGTGCAGGGCTGAAGTGAGTGGTTTGCATGAATATCTTGACTTGCCCGTAAACCATAGAATGCCCAGTGGAATTACTATGTTCACCCACTCTGAAACATTTTCCGCACCGAGTGTTCATGAGCGCTATGATAGTTATTCGTCAGCTTCATAGAGCTGTAGTCACCTATGTTTGCTAGAGCAGTGCATCTCTGTGTAGGTACAGTAAGGCATGTGATGATGGGTCGTGTGAGCTTTGAATGAAACCGTCCAATAGGTACGCTATGCGTCAGAGTTTGTTTTGCGAGGCCTCGTGGCCCACACACGTAGGTACTCACCCTTTCTCCCTGCTGCAGTGATTACTAGATGTGATGATTTTCGTCTTCCCGAGGCGCTTAGTCTTTTAGGCGTGAAATGCCCACAACTATTCGACTTCGTTCTGAATCATGGTCAGATTTTTCCGCGTTTGCGCTTCTACTGTGCATGTACGTGATTACACATTACGTGACCTTTCAGATCATGGAGGATCAGATTCCTGTGCACAATACGTACGTTTTGTGGTCGTATTCATCATGAGGAATGTCATGTCTTTGGTGGCATCCTCAACTTCATTAGAACACGTAGCATTTCTAATCATCTATAGTTTCCAGCGACTTATCTCACAATTTTTCAGGAACTAATGATAATATTTTGTAGTGCTATTTTCTCTGTCGCTTCCATTGGGGGTGAAAAAGCACATGGTCTGCTGAAGTGTATATAACCATGAAAGATGTTATTATTATCTGAACAATGCTCATGTTGAAAAATTAATATCTACCTCCCTGATCTTTGTTTAATGAATCTTTCTGTGTGGTCTACACCTCTACATGGGTTCAAACAAGAGCCACGTTCTCGAAACGTACCTCATTCATTTTAGTATTTTATCCATCCTCAGTAACTGTAGTCGCATATAACGAAATAATAAGCAACTAGTTACATAAAAGAAATTTAATTTCTTTACCGATTTCCGGCACTCGGTGCCCCTCTTCAGAAAGTTATACCTATCGCATTATTTGCGAGCGTCGACAGTAAGATGGATACAGTAAAATGCCATGGTTATGTGTTTTGCCGCTTGGCCTGCTTTAACAGTCTGCCCAGCCTACGACGTCCGACATCCGTAAAGAGGTGTGCTCGCCCAGCCCTACGACGTCTGGATGAGTTTCCACTGTGGTTTCGTCACGTGTTGAAGACATTCACCACTACACTGCTCGGACAGTCGCCAAGTCGTGCAGTTTGCGAAATGCTAAATGCCGAGCCTCCGGTCCATCGTAATCTGCCCTCGGCCAAACTCACGACTGCGCGCCTTCCCCACTCTGCACAAGCACAGCACACTCACTGACAATACAAACACGTGCGTCTCTCTGACTAGCAGTCATTCCTCGCCAGGTGACGCTGCTATCGCCCGGACGGGTTTATATAGATAATAGGTCGCTGGTCATAGTGTTCTGCCTGATCAGTATAAATTCACTACAGCTTCGTAATTATAAAATCGAGGGACTAAAAAAGGAACAATAGATTAAAAAGGGCCTGGATTGCTTTACTGTGAATGCCATCGACAACAATTATCAACTCATGACGAGAGTTGCAGAACTGGGGTATTTAAAAGGAGGCTATGTTACAAGGCTCTGTTCTTGATGACAGCATGTTTCGTCCTTACGCTGCTACATTCAGCTGTTTAACTACTGCGCCAGTTCCTCTCTATGTGTTGCTGTGAAGGAGTGTTTCTTGCAACATGGCTTACGAGCCAACGAATAAGCTTGTTTTGCTTCCTTTGGTCTCCTGTAGCAGTCATCTTTCTACTGACAGGACATCCTCACTTGACAGACACTGTCGTAAATGTATCGACGACCCGACTCACTTGTGACACACTGGCTCGCTTCCTGCTTCTGCTACTAGGTATGACAATAAAGTAATGAGATTGATGTAAATAAATGGTGCTTACCGTTTTAGTCAAGTTTAGAGTTGTCTCCTTCAAAGTAGTTCCCTTCTGATAGCACACACTTTTTCCAGTGCTTCTGCCTTTCATGGTAACATTTGTGGAACTCATCTTCTGTAATTAATATATAAGACATTCGTCATAGCTTTTTGGACATCCTGTGTTGTTTGAAAATGGTGTCCCTTGACGGCCGTTTTGACTCTTGGAAATATAGAAGAGTCGCACGGAGCGATATCTGGTGAATAAGGTGGCTGTGATAGTACTGACATTTGTTTTGAGGTTAAAAATTGCTTTACTGACAGAGCAGTATGGGGTGGGGCATTATCGTGATGCAGAGTCCAATTATCAGCAAAGTTGGCACGGACACGAAGAACTCATTTACGAAGTCTTTCTAAAATTTCTTTGTAGTAATATTGGTTAACTGTTTGATCAGGGGGCACCCACTCTCTATGAACAAGTCCCTTGGAATAAAAGAAGCACACAAGCATGCATTTCACTTTAGACTTTGACACGCGAGCTTGTTTTGGTCTGGGTGATCCCTTTGAGCATCATTGCGAACTTTGGCGTTTTGTCTCTGGATCGTACTGAAAAAACCAACTTTTCTCACCAGTTATAACACGGCTCGACAATTCTGGATTGATTTCCGTTTGCTCTAACAGATAGCTGCCACATTTTTCCGTGTTTCTCGCTGTTGTGATGTGAGATTTTTGGGGACAATTTTTGCACAAATATTTCTCATACCAAGATCTTTAGTTATTATTAAACGTACCGTTTCTCGACTGGAGTTCAGTTCTTCTGCCATTCATTTTCACGGATAATCTGCGATTAGATCGTACGAGTTCACGCACCCTGGCAAAGTTGACATCTGTCCGTGAGGTTGATGGTCGTCCACTGCGGTCTTCATCTTCAACATTCGTTCTGATTCACTAAACATTTTATGCCAACGAAAAACTTGAGCTCTTGACATAACCTCCTCTCCAAAAGCCTTCTGAAGCTTACCGTAAGTTGTCGCCGCGTTTTCATCCGATTTAACACAAAAAGAAACAGCATACCGTTGCACAATATTATACAGTTCCATTTCCTTGACGAGAGACACAAACACGTGTTAACTTATTACAGCACAACTCACGATTGAGCAGTTGCATCGATGTGCCGCTTGGACTAGAAGCAGCTTATAGACAAGGTCAAAGATATTGTGCGTACGCAAGCCTGCAGTATTGCCACATCTTGCACAGAAAATCAGTCTCATTACATTATTGTCGCACCTCGTATATCTCAGATATGACTTGATTTTTTCAGTGGCAGTGTGCACGAGTTTTAATAAAATTTTTGCAAGTTCTTACCGTTTTTGGTCGTAACAACTGTCAACTGCAGTTTTCTTGAGCTTGCAGAAGAAAGGTGTGCAGTTAGTGTTCCATTCACTGTTGTTGTGCAGTGCAAGAAAAATAACGAGGACAAAATGTATAGCATTTTATGACTGCATGGAAATAGAATGCTGTGTCTTTCTGCCCCGCCCACAAAAAAGAGCAGTCTGTCTCGCATGTTCGTGGAGGTGTTGCATCAATACTCTTTTATCTGAACGTTTGAGGAAAAGAAACGTTGACCTGGTGCGTCAACAGGAGGGCGCACTGAAATATAAATCACTTCAAATACTATAAATTGGACAAATAAACGATGAACAGATACAACCAACTGATGAGTTTTCGTATTTTGATTAGTGGAAGACAACAACTGGACGGAGAGTAAAATGAGTGGAACCGTGTTAATAACATGGAGCATTTTCTGTGAATTAAAGCCGGCCGTAGTGGCCGTGCGGTTCTGGACGTTCAGTCGGGAGCCGCGCGACTGCTACGGTCGCAGGTTCGAATCCTGCCTCGGGCATGGATGTGTGTGATGTCCCTAGGTTAGCTAGGTTTAATTAGTTCTAAGTTCTAGGCGACTGATGACCTCAGAAGCTAAGTCGCATAGTACTCAGAGCCATTTGACCCATTTTGTGAATTAAATCGGTATTCAAGACAAGATTCCGATGTTTCTGAAAAGTTTTAACTTCAAAACCAATGGAAAGGTGCATTTTGGGAATTACTAAGAGTGACCGTAAAACAAATAGATTGAAATTAAATACGCAGTTATGACCACAATGAAACTGAAATGGGCGCTATCTGGATCAAGAACTTGATTGCTGAAGTTCAAGAGATGAAAAAATACAGAAACTATAACCTAACGGAACTCGTGTAGATTACGGGAAACACGTAGGACTAACGTGGACGAGCACAACTGAAAGTTTTAATGCAAGGAAATGAGCAAGCAGTAAAGAGAACCAAGGGTGAAATATGGAAAGGGAATTAAAGTTCAAGGACAATAAATTAAAACTTCATTGTTGATCGATGACATTGTAATTGTCAGAGATGGAAAAGGACTTCGGGGAACAGTTGAGCGGAATAGATAGTTTCTTGAAAAATTGTTGTGGGATGAACATCGGCAAAAGTAAAATGAGGGTAATGGAATATAGTCTACTTAAATCAAGTGATTCTGAAGGAATAACGTTAAAGTATGGTTCACCGAAAGTAGTGAATGAGTTACACACTCTCGGCAGCAAAATAACTGATGGAGACCGAAGTAGCAAGGATACAAAATTCAAACTATAGCAAAAAATACATTCATGAAAATAAGAAATTTGTAAGCCCACAAATAAATTTAAGAGTTGTGAAGTCTTTCTCAGAAGTTAGAGTGTAGCCTTGTGCGGAAGAGACGAGATGCAATTACAACAAATAATCAGAACCTATTGAAATGTTGTGATTCTGAAGTATAATGATTAGTTGGGTAGATCGAGTAGCTAATGAGTAGGGACTGAATCAAACTGGAGGAAAAAGAAGTATGTGGCTCATTTTCACAAAAAAAGGAATATTTGGTAGGTCACTTCGTAAACCATAAGAAATCGTCAGTTTGGTAACAGAGGAAAGCGTGGGGAATAAAAATTGTAGAGGAAAACCAACGGATGAATACAGTAAGCAGGTTCAAATACAAGTAAGATGAAGTAGTTATGCAGAGATGAAGAGGCTTGCACAGGATAGACTGCCGTGGGGAGTCGCATGATATCAGTCAATAGGCTGGAGACCATAACAACAACAGAAGCAACAATAATAAGAATAAGAATAATACACTCATGTTCAGAAGAAAACCAGAACTCCTTGAACAACTACAGACAGACGTTCATATTCACGGGACGTGTACATTAGTATCTCCTGCAGTATTTCAATGACCTCGGTTCAGTATGTGTCCTGTTGCCTAGTAGGCACAGGGTCCGTCATGGGCCCTAATGACGTGTTCCATGCTTGACACGTGTAAGACGTGAATGGGGTCCTGTGGCATAGCCATCAAAGAAATGGTTCAAATGGTTCTGAGCACTATGGGACTTAACATCTGAGGTCATGAGTCCCCTAGAACTCAGAATTACTGAAACCTAACTAACCTAAGAACATCACACACATCCATGCCCGAGGCAGGATTCGAACCTGCGACCGTAGCAGTCACGCGGATCCGGACTGAAGCGCCTAGAACCGCTCGGCCACCGAGGCCGGTATAACCATCCATGCTGCATTCACCTGGTTCTAAAGTTCACCTGTGGTGGTTGGCATTGGGTCACAGCGCTGCGCTTGTCGTTTCACCATACCCCACAAATTAGCATTTGGCGACAAGTTTGCGCCAGGACAAAAGGCTGACATCCTGTGACACCAAGAACGCATGTGTTCGCGCAGCAACATGTGGTCGTGCATTGTCTTGCTGAAACACGGCGTCTGGGGTGTTGTACAGAAATTGTATAGCTTCCGCTCGCAAGACGTCATTCACGTAGGTCACACTGATCGCAGTGCCCTAGAGACGCAGCAACTATCACTTGTACCCAACAGCACCTTACACCATAGGGCCTTGAGTTGGCGCTGTATATCAAGTGCGAATGCAGTCACTGTGATGCCGCTCCCCTGTCTGTGGCGAACCAAACTGCGGACATCATTTTCAAACAGACAGAACCTGGACTTGTGCTCCCTGCCGCCGTTGGATAAGCAGCTGCAGCAGCAACTCGTATAACCCTAGCTTACTTATTTGTTAGATAGTTTAATTAATTTCTTTGTGTGTTTTTGGGTACTTGCATTGTTTAATTCATATATTTCGGGCGTATTATAGTATTTGACAGTTGTAGCATCGCGCTTTAGTGTTTACTTCGTAGATTCTTATTTAAACTGCGTGTGAGTTTCGTATAGGAGGTGCAATTTCGAGTTTTAGTTACTGTAATCGTAAATTCAGCAGATTGTAGCGCAGTCGTTAGGCATTTGTACAGGTTAGTTGATACATTCTTTGCGTGTTCCGCTTGCGTTATCTAGGCACGGACTCGTGTTTCGGTAACTGTTGTTACACATCGATTAGAATGGACGGGGACTGCGATTGCTGTGTTCGGATGAGGGCTGACTTGGCATCCCTTCGCTCACAGCTGCAATCGGCGCTGACTTCGGTCGCGCAGCTTGAGGCTGTTGCCAATGGGCACCACTGTGGGGAGCCGGACTCGGGTATCACGGGGATGTCAACCTCGTCCCGTCTGTCCCCAGATCGGTCTGTCGCTGTGGTTGCCCCGGTTGCTGCCCGCAGTGGGGCTGAGCCCTCGCCTGTGGTTGATTGGGAGGTCGTTCCAAGGCGTGGCAGGCAGCGAAAGGCGTCCCCGGAGGCTGATCAGAAAGCCTCCCCGGTGCGTCTGACAAACCGGTTTCAGGCACTGTCTCTGGCTGAGCCAGATGCAGCTGCCTGCCCTATTTCAGAGGATCATTCTCAGCCTTCAAGGTCCGGGCAATCGCAGAGGGTGGGCTTTCTGGTAGTTGGGAGCTCCAATGTTAGGCGCGTAATGGGGCCCCTTAGGGATACGGCGGCTATGGAGGGGAAGAAATCCAGTGTGCACTCCGTGTGCATTCCGGGAGGAGTCGTTCCTGATGTGGAAAGGGTCCTTCCGGATGCCATGAAGAGCACAGGGTGCAGCCAGCTGCAGGTGGTGGCACATGTCGGCACTAATGACGTGTGTCGCTTTGGATCTGAGGAAATTCTCTCTGGATTCCAGCGGCTATCTGATTTGGTGAAGGCTGCCGGTCTTGCTTACGAGATGAAGGCAGAGCTCACCATCTGCAGCATCGTTGACATAACCGACTGCGGACCTTTGGTGCAGAGCCGGGTGGAGGGTCTGAATCAGAGGCTCAGACGGTTTTGCGACCGTATTGGCTGCAGATTCCTTGACTTGCGCCATAGGGTGGTGGGGTTTCGGGTTCCGCTGAATAGGTCAGGAGTTCACTACACTCAGCTGGCGGCTACACGGGTAGCAGAGGATGTGTGGCGTGGACTGGGCGGTTATTTAGATTAGAAGGCCTCGGGAAACTGCGGGATGGGCTGCAATGTCAAAGGGTGCTTGGCAATTACAGGACGTGCTTGGATCAAGGAACAGTCGGAATTATAGTTGTAAATTGTTGTAGTTGCGCTGGAAAAGTCCCTGAGCTTCAAGCGCTAATAGAAAGCACAGAAGCTGATATCGTTATAGGTACAGAAAGCTGGCTAAAGCCTGAAATAAGTTCTGCAGAAATTTTTACGAAGTCTCAGACGCTGTTCAGGAAAGATAGATTAGGCAGAATTGGTGGTGGAGTGTTTGTGTCTGTCAGTAGTGGTTTATCTTGTAGTGAAGTCAAAGTAGATACTCCGTGCGAATTGGTGTGGGTGGAGGTTATACTTAACAGCCGAATTAAGTTAATAATTGGCTCCTTCTACCGACCCCCAGACTCCGATGATACAGTTGCGGAACAGTTCAGAGAAAGTTTGAGTCTCGTAACAAATAAATACCCCACTCATACGGTTACAGTTGGCGGCGACTTCAACCTACCCTCGGTATGTTGGCAAAAATACTTGTTCAAAACCGGTGGTAGGCAGAAAACGTCTTCCGAGATTGTGCTAAATGCATTCTCCGAAAATTATTTCGAGCAGTTAGTCCACGAACCCACGCGAATTGTAAATGGTTGCGAAAACACACTTGACCTCTTGGCCACAAACAATCCATAGCTGATAGAGAGCATCATGACTGATACAGGGATTAGTGATCACAAGGTCATTGTAGCTAGGCTCAATACCATTTCTTCCAAATCCATCAGAAACAAACGCAAAATAATTTTATTTAAAAAAGCGGATAAAGTGCCACTAGAAGCCTTCCTAAAAGACAATTTCCATTCCTTCCGAACTGACTATGCGAATGTAGACGAGATGTGGCTCAAATTCAAAGATATAGTAGCAACAGCAATTGAGATATTCATACCTCATAAATTGGTAAGAGATGCGACGGATCCCCCGTGGTACACAAAAAAGATCCGAACGCTGTTTCAGAGGCAACGGAAAAAGGATGCGAAGTTCAGTAGAACGCGAAATCCCGAAGATGGGCTAAAATTTACAGACGCGCGAAATTTGGCACGTACTTCGATGCGAGATGCCATTAATAGGTTCCACAACGAAACATTGTCTCGAAATTTGGTAGAAAATCCGAAGAAATTCTGGTCGTATGTAAAGTACACAAGCGGCAAGACGCAGTCAATACCTTCGCTGCGCAGTGCCGATGGTACTGTTATCAACGACTGTGCCGCTAAAGCGGAGTTATTGAACGCAGTTTTCCGAAATTCCTTCACCAGGGAAGACGATTGGAATATTCCAGAATTTGAAACACGAACATCTGCTAGCATGAGTTTCTTAGAAGTAGATACCTTAGGGGTTGCGAAGCAACTCAAATCGCTTGATACGGGCAAGTCTTCAGGTCCAGATTGTATACCGATTAGGTTCCTTTCAGATTACGCTGATACTATAGCTCCCTACTTAGCACTCATATACAACCGCTCGCTCACCGATAGATCTGTACCTACAGATTGGAAAATTGCGCAGGTCGCACCAGTGTTCAAGAAGGGTAGTAGGAGTAATCCATTTAACTACAGACCTATATCATTGACGTCGGTTTGCAGTAGGGTTTTGGAGCATATACTGTATTCAAACATTATGAATCACCTCGAAGGGAACGATCTATTGACACGTAATCAGCATGGCTTCAGAAAACATCGCTCTTGTGCAACGCAGCTAGCTCTTTATTCGCACGAAGTAATGGCCGCTATCGACAGGGGATCTCAAGTTGATTCCGTATTTCTAGATTTCCGGAAAGCTTTTGACACCGTTCCTCACAAGCGACTTCTAATCAAGCTGCGGAGCTATGGGGTATCGTCTCAGTTGTGCGACTGGATTCGTGATTTCCTGTCAGGAAGGTCGCAGTTCGTAGTAATAGACGGCAAATCATCGAGTAAAACTGAAGTGATATCAGGTGTTCCCCAGGGAAGCGTCCTGGGACCTCTACTGTTCCTGATCTATATAAATGACCTGGGTGACAATCTGAGCAGTTCTCTTAGACTGTTCGCAGATGATGCTGTAATTTACCGTCTAGTAAGGTCATCCGAAGACCAGTATCAGCTGCAAAGCGATTTAGAAAAGATTGCTGTATGGTGTGTCAGGTGGCAGTTGACGCTAAATAACGAAAAGTGTGAGATGATCCACATGAGTTCCAAAAGAAATCCGTTGGAATTCGATTACTCGATAAATAGTACAATTCTCAAGGCTGTCAATTCGACTAAGTACCTGGGTGTTAAAATTACGAACAACTTCAGTTGGAAGGACCACATAGATAATATTGTCGGGAAGGCGAGCCAAAGGTTGCGTTTCATTGGAAGGACACTTAGAAGATACAACAAGTCCACTAAAGAGACAGCTTACACTACACTCGTTCGTCCTCTGTTAGAATATTGCTGCGCGGTGTGGGATCCTTACCAGGTGGGATTGACGGAGGACATCGAAAGGGTGCAAAAAAGGGCAGCTCGTTTTGTATTATCGCGTTATAGGGGAGAGAGTGTGGCAGATATGATACACGAGTTGGGATGGAAGTCATTACAGCATAGACGTTTTTCGTCGCGACGAGACCTTTTTACGAAATTTCAGTCACCAACTTTCTCTTCCGAATGCGAAAATATTTTGTTGAGCCCAACCTACATAGGTAGGAATGATCATCAAAATAAAATAAGAGAAATCAGAGCTCGAACAGAAAGGTTTAGGTGTTCGTTTTTCCCGCTCGCTGTTCGGGAGTGGAATAGTAGAGAGATAGTATGATTGTGGTTCGATGAACCCTCTGCCAAGCACTTAAATGTGAATTGCAGAGTAGTCATGTAGATGTAGATGAAAACACCGACTAGTGCCATTCCTACGCCCCGTGACGTCGCTCCGTACACCACTGCCGTCTAGCATGTTTCGGCACATGCGTCAAAGGTACGCAGAGATTCGTCGAATGTAGGCGGACAAGTGTACGACGCTCACGCAACCCGTGCCGTGATAAACGGCGACGAACTGTCATCCCTGATGTTCTACGATGTGTTACATCGTTCCATTGTAGCGCAACAGCCGAGGAGGACGCAAATCTGTCCTGCACTGCCATTCGAATGACGTGTCGATCTTTTAGGTGCTCTGTGTGGTGCAACTCACGCGAGCAGCCATTTCCCGGATGGATGCGTCACATTCTCTCGTGTCTATAATAGACCTTGTTTCAAACTCACTGATTTGACGGTACCGTTTGCGCATACGTCTGCGAGGCATCCTTCACGACTGCTCAGGTCTCTGTGGCCCATTTTGTTCGGTTTATAGAGATAACGAGATCCGCAGGTACATTGCGCTGCGCCGGCCGGTGTGGCCGAGCGGTTCTAGGCGATTCAGTCTGGAATCGCGCGACCGCTACGATCGCAGGTTCGAATCCTGCCTCGGGCATGGATGTGTGTTATGTCCTTAGGTTAGTTAGGTTTCAGTAATTCTGAGTTCTAGGGGACTCATGACCTCAGATGTCCCATAGTGCTCAGAGCCACTTGAGCCATTTGTTGCGCTGCGGTATCGATGTTGACCTTGAACCAGCGGGCCGACATGGTTCAAATGCTAATGTATGCAGAACATACTGACATACATGTCCTGCGGCTACAACGTCCTATCTCCAGTCGTTCAACATCTGTTTTCTCTGAATATTAGTGTAAGAATAACAATGCAAGATAAATCGTAGAGGACGCCTTTATCCAGTACGCATTTGGAGCAGCAGTAGCTACCGCTTATGAAAATGCGGTTCATTACTTACGACAGAGTTTTCTGTCTCCACGACTAAAAACAATTGTGCCGCCTATACAAGACGAAGGTACCTCAGTTACCATCCAACAACAACTTGGTGGCATCTCATTGTGGTTCAAATGGCTCTGAGCACTATGGGACTTAACTTCTGTGGTCATCAGTCCCCTACAACTTAGAACTACTTACACCTAACTAACCTAAGGACATCACACACAGCCATACCCGAGGCAGGATTCGAACCTGCGACGGTAGCGGTTGCACGGTTCCAGACTGTAGCGCCTAGAACAGCTATGCCACTACGGCCGGCGCATTTCATTGTGCACTGAATGAAATTAAAACCATCGCTAACTCGAAGATTCCTCAGATCAGAAATGGTCAGAAATGGCCGTATTACTTAAAACGTGGATATGGTAAGAACCTACCCTCTGACGACATGTTAGAGACATTTACCCAGCTAGTTGCTGGAAGACTTGCACCAAGAATCGGAACTGAGCGGCAGTGCACAAATATACAAGCAAACATTAATCAATGAATCTATCTCTCTCTCTCGTTACGATTTCATTTTGCTACACATATTAGTGAAACATGGACGAATATACAGGCAGGGCTACACCTGGCCAGCTGCGAATAAAATTGGGAAATGAGTGGTCCGTTCAATCGCGCCTTCATTATTTATAAAGAAGCTATGTTTCTGGCTACAGGGAACAGCACGCACTACAAAACTGTGAGCGGTTAACTTGAAGCTTTATTAAATTAGGATGTTGATATCCATAAGTGTAATGTGCTACGGGAAACATCTACACCTACATACATACTCCGCAATCCACGATAATGCGTGGCGGAGGGTACCTCGTACCACAACCAGCATCTTCTCTCCCTGTTCCACTCCCAAACAGAACGAGGGAAAAATGACTGCCTATATGCTTTTGTACGAGCCCTAATCTCTCTTATCTTATCTTTGCGGTCTTTCAGCGAAATATAAGTTGGCGGCAGTAAAGTAGTACTTCAGTCAGCCTCAAATGCTGGTTCTCTAAATTTCTTCAGTAGCGATTCACGAAAAGAACGCCTCCTTTCCTCCAGAGACTCCCACCCGAGTTCCTGAAGCATTTCCGTAACACTCGCGTGATAACCAAACCTACCAGTAACAAATCTAGCAGCCCACCTCTGAATTGCTTCTACGTCCTCCCTCAATCCGACCTGATAGGGATCCCAAACGCTCGAGCAGTACTCAAGAATAGGTCGTATTAGTGTTTTATAAGCGGGCTCCTTTACAGATGAACCACATCTTCCCTAAATTCTACCAGTCAACCGAAGACGACTATCCGCCTTCCCCACAACTGCCATTACATGCTTGTCCCACTTCATATCGCTCTGCAATGTTACGCCCAAATATTTAATCGACGTGACTGTGCCAAGGACTACACTACTAATGGAGTATTCACACATTACGGGATTCTTTTTCCTATTCGTCTGCATTAATTTACGTTTATCTATATTTAGAGTTAGCTGCCATTCTTTACACCAATCACAAATCCTGTCCAAGTTATGAGTAAATGCAGGTTCTCTGTCACTTAATGATACTGCTAGCGTTATGCAGAACTCACATCACTTTCCCCTCAGAGGAACACCAAATCGGATTACACAGGATAAGACGCAGCACAGAATTACGCCGTTGAACCCGGAGAGTGTTGCCGGCGCCGGCGGCACGAGAAACGGGAGCGCGCGAAGGCCGACAAGACTCCCTTCATCGGAACAGAGGCGGCGGTCTCTGAGCGGCACGAGAACAGGCAGCGGCTGTTTCCCACATCTCGAGCTGCATCAGAGCGCCATATGTTTCCACTTCACGTATCAGTCTGACACAGTTTCTGTAAACAGGGAGCGCGCAGCTACAGGAAAGGTGCTTGCACTTAACAGGAAATTGAGATAAACTTCCTTTTTGTAGAATATGTAAAGTGAGATGTATGTTTCTCATTACTTGGAGTGCGCAACGTCTCTACTAACTCACTACACTACTGGTCACCAAAATTACGACAGAAGAAAATATAACAAATAAAAAAAATTTGCCTGCTGACGTGCCTAGGTTCGTAGCGTTCCTCACAAGTTTAATAAATACAAGAGATAACACTGACAGCCTTGGGAGGGTCAGGCCTCGCAAAACTCTACCATCTAGTGTGCAAGATGTATTAGACAGGTGAAATACCCTCAGACTTCAAGACGAATATCATAAGACCACTCCCAAAGAAAGCAGGTGCTGGCAGATGTGGAAATTACCGAACTATCAGTTTAATAAGCCACGGCTCCAAAATACTAACACGAATTCTTTACAGACGAATGGAAAAACTGGTAGAAGCCGGCCTGGGGGAAGATCAGCTTGGATTCCGCAGAAATGTTTGAACACCTGAGGCAATGCTGACCCTACGACGTATCTTAGAAAATAGATTAAGGAAAGGCAAACCTACGTTTCTAGCATTTGGAGACTTGGAGAAAGCTTTTGACAACGTTGACTGGAATACTCTCTTTCAAATTCTGAAGGTGGCAGCAGGGGTAAAATACATGGAACGAAAGGCTATTGACAATTTGTACAGAAACCTGCTGGCAGTTATAAGAGTCTAGGGACATGAAAGGGAAGCAGTTGTTGGGAAGGGAGTGAGACAGGGTTGTAGCCCCTCCCCGATGTCATTCAATCTGTATATTGAGCAAGCAGTGAAGGAAATAAAAGAAAAATTGGGAGTAGGAATTAAAATCCATGGAGAAGAAATAAAAACTTTTACGTTCGAAGATGACATTGTAATTCTGTCAGAGACAGCAAACGACCTGGAACAGCAGCTGAACGGAATAGACAGTGTCTTGAAAGGAGGATATAAGACGAACATCAACACAAACAAAACGAGGATAATGGAATGTAGTCGAACTAAATCGGGTGATGCTGAGTGAATTAGATTAGGAAATGAGACGATTAAAGTAGAAAATGAGTTTTGTTATTTAGGGAGCAAAGTAACTCACGATGGTCGAAATAGAGAGGACATAAAATGTAGACCGGCAATGGCAAGGAAAGCGTTTCTGAAGAAGAGAAATTTGTTAACATCGAGTATTGATTTAAGTGTCAGGAAATCGTTTCTGAAAGTATTTAAAAAAATGGTTCAAATGGGTCTGAGCACTATGGGACTTAACATCGATGGTCATCAGTCCCCTAGAACTTAGAACTACTTAAACCTAACTAACCTAAGGACATCACACACATCCATGCCCGAGGCAGGATTCGAACCTGCGACCGTAGCAGTCGCGCGGCTCCGCACTGAACGCCTAGAACCGCTAGACCACCGCGGTCGGCCTGAAAATATTTATATGGAGTGTAGCCATGTAATGAAGTGAAACATGGACGATAAATAGTTTAAACAAGAAGAGAACAGAAGCTTTTGAAATGTGGTGTTACATAAGAATGCTGAAGATAAGATGGGTAGACCACATAACTAATGAGGAGATCGGGAATAGAATTGGAGAGAAGAGGATTTTGTGGCACAACTTAACTAGAAGAAGGGATCGGTTGGTAGGGCATATTCTGAGACACCAAGGATCACCAGTTTAGTATTGGAGGGAAGTGTGGAGGGTAAAAATCGTAGAGGGAGACCAAGAGATGAATATACTAAACAGATTCAGAATTATGTAGGTTGCAGTAAGTACTGGGAGATGAACAAGCTTCCACAGTATAGAGTAGCATGGAAAGCTGCATCAAACCAGTCTCTGGACTGAAGACCACAACAACAACACATTACAGAGACTTTAGTCATCAACAATATATTCAATATTTACAGCAGTCTGCCAACGCTGGGGCAACTTTTCGATTCCGCAGGTGTAGAAATCACGCGTTTTTAGGTTTTTTTTAGGTCGACTACAAATAACCAGTGGTTTCAATGGATCATTGGTCTGGAGAACATGCTGGCCAGGGCAAAGTGGCACACAGTACGTAGGTAAGTCAGGACAGCGGATGGCATGCGGTCTTGCGTTATCTTGCTGGAAGTTACAATTACGAACTAATATCCTTAACATCTGTTTGCTGCAGAATTCTTGAACATATTCTGAGTTCGAATATAATAGAATTCCATGAGACAGAAAAGTTTCTGTCCAGAAATCAGCACGGATTTAGAAAGCATCGCTCGTACGACATCTCGCTTGCCCTTTTATCATGTGCCACTCTGCAAATAGATCAAGACCAACAGGCATACTCTATAGTATATTCTTAGATTTCCTGAAAGCGCTTGACACGGCGCACCCTGCAGGCTGTTAGTCACGGTCTGAGCATACAGAAAGATTCCCAGACATTATGAGCAGCCAGCTAGTGTTCATCAGAGACAAGGGTAACGTCAGAAGTGCACCAGGGAATTATGAGAGGACAGCTGCCATTCTCTACCTACATAAATGATCTGGCGAACATGATGAGCAGCAGTCTGTGGTTGTTTGCTGATAATATTGTAGTGTACGAAAAGGTATCGTTGTTTGGTTAGTTAGTTAGTTGGTTGCATGTTCCATTGATCAATCGCAAGGTACAGTAGCCGCTATGATGTGGAATGTGTCAAGGGCACAAGAAATGCACATATGAAACAAGATTTTTAATATATATATATATATATATATATATATATATATATATATATATATATATATATATATATATATTAGAATACAGAATTAAAGATTAATATTTCTATTATTTACCCCATTCCTTTAAATGGCACAAAGTGCATATACTATATTTATAGATTTATTTATTCATATTCAAGAATTCATCTATGAGTTGTCAAGGAGATATGATTTCAATTTATATTTGAAGCTATTACTGCTGTCTGTCAGACATTTTATTTCATCTCGTATTTTTTTGTAGCAGTATATTTTACCGCTTTCTGTGCCAAAGATAGGTTGAGTACAGAATAGTGTAAGTCTTTCATTTTTCTGGTATTATAATCATGAATGTCACTGTTGTTTTTAAACTGGTCCATGTTGTTCAGAACAAATTTCATTAGTGAGTAAATGTACTGTGAGGCTGTTGTAAGAATTCCGAATTTTTTAAAAAGATGCCTTCAAGATGTGTGACTACGAACCCCACAAATTATTCTAACCACTTTCTTTTGATCAGTGAATACTTTTTGTCTAAATGGTGAGTTACCCCAAAATATTACTACGTGTGGCATCAGAGAGTGAAAGTATGTAAAGTAGCCCACTAATTTCGATGTCCTCAAAATTGGCAATTATTCTGATTGCAAAAGTTGCTGAAGCTAGTCGCTTTAGAAGCTCCAAAATATTAAATTTCCGGTTAAGATTCTCATCTACATGTACACCCAAAAACTTAGTATGCTCTACCCTGTCTACTGACTTCTGTTGTTGTGTTACATTTATTGAAGGAACTGTACTTTTTGCAGTAGAAAATTGGATGGACTGTGTTTTTTCAAAGTCTAGAGCAAGCCCATTTGCAGAAAACCTATTATTTACATTTCCAAAGACCTTATTTGTATCATTTTCAATTGTAGT
Source organism: Schistocerca gregaria (assembly GCF_023897955.1). NCBI lineage: Eukaryota > Metazoa > Arthropoda > Insecta > Orthoptera > Acrididae > Schistocerca > Schistocerca gregaria. The sequence continues at coordinate 326,014,224 of NC_064926.1, forward strand.
TTCTTTTACCAGATTAATAATGATGCTTGTATCATCAGCAAACAGTGTCAGATCAGCTTCCTGTTTCAGATAGGATGTAAAGCCGTTCACATATGTCAGAACAAAAGGGGACCCATGGTTGAACCCTGTGGAACACCTAATGTTATTTCACCCCAGTTATATGAAGTGGCAAACTTATTTAAATCACTCGACCGATATAAGAAATCTTTTTGCTTCTTGTTCTGTAGGTACGAATTAAAACACTCATATGCTATTCCATTTATACCATAGAATTGTAATTTCTGTAACATAATGTCATGGTTCACACAATCAAATGCTTTGGACAAGTCACAGAAATCTCCGATTGGTGACATTTTAATATTTAAAGACCCTATTATGTGGACCTTGAAATTGCCTATTACTGTCTCAGTGGAACAGCATTTTTTAAATCTGAACTGTGGTTTACTAAGGATCCCATTACTGTTGAGATGGCTAACTATTCTTAAGTACATTACTTTCTCGAAGATTTTTCAAAATTCTGTGAGCAATGATACTGCTCGATAATTATTGACATCTGTGGTGTCTCCCTTTTTGTAGAGAGGCCTGACAATTTCATATTTTAACCTGATGAGAAAATACCTTGAGTTAATGATGTGTTACATATATGACTCACAACATCAGCTGTAATTGCTCCACATTGTTTTAGTATCTTATTAGAAATGTCATCTACTCCAACAGAACGTGTATTTTTCAAAGACTTATATCACAAGAGGTTATTAGGTGAACTTAAACTGACTAAATTTTTTTCAAAACAGACTCTTCCATGTACTGCCTAGCTTTTTCTTTTTAACTGTTCTCACCAATTTTGTCTTCTACACTTAAGAAATGGTTGTTAAATACGTTAGCTACTTGTATAGTAGGTTAGGATGGTCTTTTTCTCTTTAATAGTAATACTACCTACCCCAGTGGTTACTTTTCTTGTCTCCCTCCTAACAACATTCCATATTGATTTGATTTCTGGAGTTGATTATTTCTTCTCTACCATACATATTTCTTGATTTCCTTTGCAACTTTTCTCAGTATTTTTATGGTGTAAAACTACTTCTGGATCTTTACTAGTTCTTACTGTCTCACACAGTTTTCTTTTTCTTTCTGAAGACACTTTAATGCCTGTAGTAATACAAGGTTACTTTGAAAAGTGTGTGGTGTTACATTTAGTAATTTTCTCTGGGAAACTAAGTTAAAAAAGGGATATAAATTTGTCAAGAAAGATGTTGCATTTATCATTAGGACTTGGCTCATTATATACATCTCCCCAGTCAACATTTCTTAAGCATTCTCTGAAGTGCTCTATAGATACGCGGTTGTGGGACCACACACCTTTACTTAATAGTTTCCGAACTGTACACCCTGTTAGGTTTCGTAAGTTAATCAGTTGTGCATCATGGTCTGACAATCCATTTGCCACAGGGAAAGCATTTGTTTATTTTACATCCTCTTTCTGTTCAAATACGTTATCTATTAGCATGCTACTGTCTTGAGCTATACGTGTACGGAAATTGATCACTGATTCTAAGGTATATGTTGTTAATAACACTTCTACTTCACTTTTCCTATCAGAATTACTTAGAAAGTTTACATTGAAATCACCACAGATTAATAACTTCTTCTTTTTGTCTGATTGATAGTATAATAGGGAGTCAAACTTTTTTATGAACAGCTTCCAGTCTCCTAATGGGGACCTGTACACTGTTGCTAATATCAGTACTACATTATCTAGCTGAAGTTCACATGCTCAAACCTCAAAGTGCTGATCAACACAAAATTGCTTACTTCTGCAGTTTTGCATTTATACCCTTCTTTTATGAAAGTGGTAACTCCTCTTTTATCCATCGTACATCTACAAGTGTAAGAGGCTGAATCATACTGACACTATCCATGCCCACAGTTACGTGGTGTTCAGACAGACAGAGTATATCAATCTCATTCATATTTTTGAGGTCATCTAAACACTACAATGGCTCATTCACTTTATTTTTTATTCTCCTGATATTTTGATGGAATAAGTTGGTACTGCCCTTAGCTTTACCCCAATTTACTGTACATGAAGTTTCTTTTATTCTACTTATCTTGATTGCCATCTGTCTGGACTTTGGCCTTAACCTAAAAGACCTGTCTGTCTGGACCCATTAATCACAGGGATCACCCCTTGTGTGACTGTGGACCCCCTTACAGTTTCTGCTAATAGAGAAACTAACTTATTTTCCCCATCCTATTCAGGTGCAGGCAATCTGTAGTGTATCCCCACCTACCAATAGCATTTACTGGAGCAACACTAATGTGAGATTTTGCTGGTGTCTGGAGCGTCCTGTTCAGCTCAGTGTTAACATGCCTCAAAGCAGTCTTTACCCAGGCTGATCATGGCGCTGAAAGACCTCCACAAACCCTACATTTGCCACACATGGTTTGATAGACCAACTTAACACAAAAGCAGAAAATAAGTTGGCACAAGACCACAGTAGTTTCGTAACCTGTAGCCTGCTACTCTGTAAATTAACATTAATGTAAACAAACTTTTAAACTTACTAAAAATTTAACCGTCTTGCGAGTCGGAAAACATAGGTGGAAGGAAGACGCGAACGTTTGGCTGAAGAACCTCATTTATGGACACACAAGCTTGGCGTGGAAGTATAACCCACCAAAATACATGCAACAAGATTTGCCCAGTAAGGCGCATAGGTTTCCGGGCTCCAAAAAACTAAAAAAGCGATTTGGCGATTTAGTGCATAAAGTACCAGCCAAGAAAATACTTCGAACTTCCAAAATAATGACGCATTAAACAGGAAAGCAATTTACTTAACCTTAATAATTTAAAACACACCATCAAATAAAATCTGTATGCAACCAAATGGAAGCTATTATGTTTTGATACGAGCGACACGCTCCTCAAATAGCCTGGCTAGACGCAGGAACAGAGAACAACAACAAAAGGGTGAACAAGTCCGATATACAGGGTGGTCCAGAGATAGTGACCGGGCCAAATATCTCAAGAAATAAGCGTCAAACGAAGAAACTACAAAGAACGAAACTTGTCTAGCTTGAAAGGGGAAACCAGATGGTGCTATGGTTGGCCCGCAATAGGTCAAACGGATATCAAATGCGTTTTTCTAAAAATAGGAACCCCAATTTTTTATTACATATTCGTGCAGTACGTAAAGAAATAGGAATGTTTTAGTTGGACCACTTTTTTCGCTTTGTGATAGATGGCACTGTAATAGTTACAAACGTATAAGTACGTGGTATCACGTAACATTCCGCCGGTGCGGACGGCTGCGACAAGTGGAACATCAACGACCTTCGCGGATTAATGTATGGTGCAACATTATGGGAGGAACGATAATTGGCCCCCATTTTATCGATGGCAATCTAAATGGAGCAATGTATGCTGATTTCCTACGTAATGTTCTATCGATGTTACTACAAGATGTTTCACTGCATGACAGAATGGCGATGTACTTCCAATATAGTGGGTGTCCGGCACGTAGCTCGCGTGCAGTTCAAGCGGTACTGAAGGGCATATTTCATGACAGGTAGATTGGTCGTCGAAGCATCATACCATGGCCCGTACGTTCACCGAATCTGACGTCCCTGGATTTCTTTCTGTGGGGAAATTTTAAGGATATTTGCTATCGTGATCCACCGACAACGCCTGACAACATGCGTCAGCGCATTGTCAATGCATGTGCGAACATTACGGAAGGCGAACTACTCGCTGTTGAGAGGAATATCGTTACACGCATTGCCAAATACAATGAGGTTGACGGACATCATTTTGAGCATTTCTTGCATTATTGTGGTATTTACAGGTTATGATGCTGTAACAGCCTGCGTTCTCAGAAATGATAAGTTCACAAAGGTACGTGTATCACATTGGAACAACCGAAATAAAATGTTCAAACGTACCTACGTTCTGCATTTTAATTTAAAAAACCTACCTATTACCAACTGTTCGTCTAACATTGTGAGCCATATGTTTGTGATTATTACAGTGCCATCTATCATAAAGCGATAAAAGCGGTACAAGTAAAACATTCATATTTCTTGAAGTACTACACGAATATGAAATAAAAAAAAATGGGGGTTCCTTTTTTTAAAAAACGCACTTGATATCCGTTTGACCTATTGCAGTGCCATCTAGCGGGCCAACCATAGCACCATCTGGTTTCCCCTTTCAAGCTAGATACGTTTCGTTCTTCGTAGTTTTTTCGTTTGACGCTTATTTCATGAGATATTTGGCCTGGTCACTATCAATGGACCACCCTGTAGAAGGAGCAGGGCACAAACACGCGCACGAAGCGAAAAAGTTGCAGTTATCACGCTCACAGCGGAGAGCAAGATCAGTCTACGTTTTTACGTCTCGATTCCGGAACAGCGAACTAAGTAGCTCACCGAGCGTACAAAGCTGCTGTGGAATGACAAACAGTGGAAAAACTTGGAGCCGCCACGAGACGTGTGGATGACGACGACCCACCGCTTGCCTCCAGACTTGGCAAGCCAAAGGAATAGTGTGTCCACTCCCGTTTCCAGTGCAGGTCCCTAGCGTCCGGAAAATGTTCAGCCATGCCAACCTGGAAGTCACACGGGCGGTACGGCGGTAGAATAAACAGCCAGCCCGTTGCTCCGCAGACCTGTGTTGTCCGTGCTCTTCACTTTCTGCCCATACCCGGAAAACGGTCTCAGCGGCACTCGCGGCAAACGTGCCACGCCACCTTCACGCCAAAGATTGTGTTCTAGGAACGTGACGCGAGCTATCGATCGCCAGCGGTTCATTTCTGCACCTAATCCGTATTTTTCCATTTCAGGCCGTTGTGGCCGAGCGGTTCTAGGCGCTTCAGTCCGGAACCGCGCGACTGCTACGGTCGCAGGTTCGAATCCTGCCTCGGGCATGGCTGTGTATGATGTCCTTAGTTTATTTAGGTTTAAGTAGTTCTAAGTTCTAGGGGCTGATGACCTCAGAAGTTAAGTCCCGTAATGCTCAGAGCCATTTCCTTCCTTACTTGTGCGTTAATGGCGTGTGGGAAGAACGACTTTTTTTTCTGGTTTTCTCTTCGTGGTCAGTATCGGCCGACGTACGTAGTTGGAGGTGTTGTTCTCAGAATTTCAACATCATATCTCTCCGTGATGCACAATGCCCTTCTCGTAGGGTCTGTCCACGGATTTTTTATAATATCTTGAAAGTCGCGAGCTCTATCTTCTTATCTCCTGTAATCTACTGAAAATCTCGTGCTTTTACTCTTGTTAACTTTACTATCACAGAGATCGCCAAAACTTTATTTTAAAAAAAAAAAAAATTGGTCCTGTGCGCAGCAAATAACTTACTTGGTCTTTCTGCTGCCACTGCTTGATCTGCTGCATTCCATAATTTAACAAAAACATAAAAAAACCTATTATTCATGCTGAGTGCAATGCATGTTCTGTATGGCGGCTCCTGCTGTTGCTGCGGCTGCAGCTGCTTACTACAACTACATATACTTCAAGAGAAAGGGTTTGGTCAAATCTAAACTCGATAAATGATAACCCAAACAAGTAATTCCTTTTTTCAAAAACTATATTCTGAGAGCGATTCTTTCTCATTCAATTAACAAAACGCTAGAAGCTCTTTGAACAATCGCTTTGTATGTAAATCTGCCTCCAGTGGCATTAAAGCATTATTACATATTAATCAAACTCTTGAGATAGACTGAAATACTTCTCAATTAAATACATAGCGAAATAATTCCCTGAGAATTACAAAAGAAATTAATGACAAAAATCAATACTTAATCTATTCGCCTAACAATGGTTTCCCTTAAGAATTCAAGTCCTATCATTATCAAAATTACCGTCTGCTGCTAGGCACATACACAAACCTTTTTCTTTAAATTAATAAGCGCGCTGCAAATTATAAAAAATATCAACTCAATACCAAATCCTGTGTCGCTGCTGGCGGACACGGCAGCACGGCAGCTAGGCGACGACCCCTCGCCCAACACACGTGTGCACCGCAGCAGGCGGGCTCCTACACTGGTTTCCAAACTGCCACTAGTTAATCCGTGCGCTGCGAAGCGCGACAACAATATCTTAGATTCTAGAGCTTGTGTATGCGCGCTGTAGCCAACCTTTAAATCCTAAGAGAGTATTGCCAACTTTCAATCTCCATAACGCCCTAGCGCATGTTAAGCTTCCCTGCGAAGAAAAGCGCCGCCCTTTGTGGAATATTTCCTGCCTCTTCTAGTAGTTCAACCTGGTTAGCACACTGGAAGCGCATTCAGAAAGACGACGGTTCAAATTCGCATCCCGCTATCCAGATTTAGGTTTTCTGTGATTTCTCAAAATAGCTTCAGGCAAATGCCAGCATGGTTACTTTGAAACGGCACAGCGGATTTCCTCCTCAGTTCTTAAAACATTCCCAGTTTATGCTCCATCTATAATGACGTCGATGTTGACCGGACGCAAAACCCTAGTCTTCCTTCCATCCTTCTGGCAAGGATCACACACTTATGAGCAGTACTCAATAAAAGATCGAACGAATGTATCGAAAGCCATTTCTATGGCGGATAAACCATGTATCCGTAAGACTCTTCCAAAGAACAGCATCTGACTTTCTACAGTTTGTTTTATGTGATCATTCCGTTTTAGACGGCTCGGACTTATCTGTGTCATCTTCCGTTTCGGTGGAAGGATGCTGCGGTTTTTGTCCATGGACGTCTCGGTAGAACGAACCGCCTTTTCTGCCTTGATTACGCATCTAATACGATATTTTAAAAAAATAGTGATTCCTTGTGTAAATCATTATTCGAGAATGTTACTGCTTAGTAAAAGTACTAAAAGAATGAAAGTTGTTCTTATTTAGAGCGGTACTTATACTATCAGAATACCTACATTAGAACGTTACAGGGTCTTTCCCATTTTCAACGAATTACATAAAATAGTCCGAAGACTTTAACGTGGAGTGAAACGTCCTTCAGCACGCAAAGTAAAATACTCAACACACATCAACACGTTTTTCCACAAACATTTTCGTCCTTTTTAGGGCCAGAAGACAGGAAAAAAGCAGCCATAGATTAATACACAGACTAATTTCAAGATCACTTCTCCATATAAAAAAAGTGTTGTATGTCGGAGTTGACTTTTAGTGGCAGGTAAAGACGTAATGTTCTCAGTTATCCAACATATTATTCCCTTCGTATCTTATCCTTTCTGCTTCAGAACAACAGTTGGTTTATACTTCCAACCGACAAATTACAATAGTCACAGAACGCCGGTACGCAGTGCACAATAGTTTCCTACCAATGTGAAGCGTCTACTCGCAGCCCAGGATGTATCTTTATATGTACGAGGGTAGGAACTTTAATAGTGGCAACTATTTATTTACAGCTCGTACAAAATAGCCTACTGGCCATTAAACTTGCTGCACCACGAAGATGACATGCTACAGACGCGAAATTTAACCGACAGGAAGAAGATGCTGTGATATGCAAATGATTAGCTTTTCAGAGAGTCGAGATAACAGGCATCTTATACGCATGGCTCTAACGGATCGTGCAGCCACGTCTCGATCCCTGAGTCAACAGATGGGGACGTTTGAAAGACAACAACCATCTGCACGAACAGTTCGACGACGTTTGCAGCAAGGTTGGCGCCGATGGCGACACCTACAACGTACTGAGATAACGAAAGTTTCCAACACATTTCTCATACACAAAAAGCAGATGACCGGCATTGCCTGGTGAAACGTTGTTGTGATGCCTCGTGTAAGGAGGAGAAATGCGTACCATCTCGTTTCCGACTTTGATAAAGGTCGGTTTGTAGCCTATCGCGATTGCGGTTTATCGTATCGCGTCATTGCTCCTCGTGTTCGTCGAGATCCAATTACTGCTAGCTGAATGTGGTATCGGTGGGTTCAGGAGGGTAATGCGGAACGCCGTGCTGGATCCCAACGGCCTTTTATCACTAACAGTCGAGATGACAGGCATCTTATACGCATGGCTCTAACGGATCGTGCAGCCACGTCTCGATCCCTGAGTCAACAGATGGGGACGTTTGAAAGACAACAACCATCTGCACGAACAGTTCGACGACGTTTGCAGCAGCATGGAATTTCAGCTCGGAGACCGTGGCTGCGGTTACCCTTGACTCTGCATCACAGACAGGAGCGCCTACGATGGTGTTCTCAACAACGAACCTGGGTGCACGAATGGCTAAACGTCATTTTTTCGGATGAATCCAGATTCTGTTTACAGCATCATGATGGTCACATCCATGTTTGGCGACATCGCGGTAAACGCACATTGGAAGGGTGTATTCTACATCGCCACACTGCCGTATCACCCGGCGTGATGATATGGGGTGCCATTGGTTACACGTCTCGGTCACCTCTTATTCGCATTGACGGCACTTTGAACAGTGGACGTTACATTTCAAATGTGTTACAACCCGTGGCTCTACCCTTCATTCGATCCCTGCGAAACCCTACATTTCAGCAGGATAATGCGCGACCGCATATTGCAGGTCCTGTACGGGCCTTTCTGCATACAGAAAATGCTCGACTGCAGACCTGGCCAGCACATTCTCCAGATCTCTCACCAATTGAAAACGTCTGGTCAATGGTGGCCGAGCATCTGGCTCGTCACAATACGCCAGTCGCTACTCTTGATGAACTGTGGTATCGTGTTGAAGCTGCATGGGCAGCCGTACCTGTACACGCCATCCAAGCTCTCTTTGACTCAATGCCCAGGCGTATCAAGTCCGTTATTACGGCCAGAAGTGGTAGTTCTGTGTACTGATTTCTCAGGATCTATGCACCCAAATTGAGTGAAAATGTAATCACATGTCAGTTCTAGTATAATATATTTGTCCAAAGAATACCCGTTTATCATCTGAATTTCTTCTCCGAGTAGCAATGTTAACGGCCAGTAGTGTAGATACGTGTTTCAAATTCTCACTGACCTTAAAAGTAGCCACCAGCATTGTGTATAACCCGTTGCCAGCGATGTGGAAGTCGTAGGATACTCTTAGCAGTGCCAGATGTGTTGACAGTTCGAGCGGCGCCAGACGAATTTGCAGCACTTCTGAAGCGAATGCCGTGAAGTGTTTCCTTATTTTTATAAATCGAGGTGAACTTACGAGGGCCTAAGTCAGGGGAGTGCAGTAGGTGGTATAGCAATTAGAGGCCGCATCAGTCAGATATATCACTGTACGTGCTTGACCATTGTCCTGCAAAATGATGGCAGGTCATGCAGAAAGAGTCATCACCTCCGTCTCCATGCTGTTCATTTTTGGAACACAACCTAATATAGGGGTGGTAGTATACTCATAGATTCTTCTTCTAAAGCTGGTTACCCCTTCGCTTTCAATGTGTAGTCTGAATTTCTGTGGAGGAATAGCGCCTCACTTCTCCTCAAGAGCCGAAATCAGAGAAGGTAGTGATGTTGGACGTTGGGGTCTGGAGGAAAATCGACATTCCAAAACGTTGCAAAAGTGTCCCATTGGAATGAGGTCGGGATTCTGGGCAGACCAATCCGTTTCAGGAATGTTACTGTCCACCACGAACCGTAGCCTCACAGGTGGTGCCTTGTAACAGGATACATTGTGGCGAGGCGGTAGGCTATCTGGTCTCTTCATACAGTTGTTAAGGCCCATCAAATCAGCCTACATTGCATTTCTGATGAAAATTAATGCCATTTCGCTACTGTTTTACACCGTCATGCAAAGTAGGTAATTGGATGCTGTGTTCCGGTATGTGCGTTATCAGGAGTAGAGTGCAAGCAAATCATAATCCTGTTCATTTCACTTAGGGTACGAGAAAGAAAGTTTGCACTGCGAGGAGGGGAGGGGGCGGGGGGGGGGGGGGGGCGGGCGGGGGGACATTCGGTCACTGGGAATTGTGGACAGAATCTCGAACTCTGGCTGAAGGTTTCTTTATGGTGTTGGGTCTCAAGGGGCTAATGCCACGAACGCTTGCTATTTTGACAATGGTTGGGGGCAGTTTTTTTCGCTAAAATCTTATGTTTTCGGCAGGAACTTCGCTCCATAGGATAGACAGAACAGAACCGAACACTGTCATACGTAACACCCCAAATATCATCTTCCGTTGGCGCCCGTCCCCACTAAGCTTTCCCCGCAAAGTACTCGCGGAGGCTATGATAGGCGGCGCGACTGTCACACTAGCACATGTTTGTAGTCATAATCGGGATTTGGAGGGAAGGAGAGGTACTGGCGCCTAGGTTGATGGAGTACAGAAGAAGGAGTGTTCAAAAATGGTTCAAATGGCTCTGAGCACTATGAGACTTAACGTCTGAGGCCATCAGTGGCCTAGACCGCAGAACTAATTAAACCTAACTAACCTAAGGACATCACACACATCCATGCCGGAGGCAGGATTCGAACCTGCGACCGTAGCGGGCGCCCGGCTCCAGACTGTAGCGCCTAGAACAGCACGGCCACTCGGGCCGTCAAGGAGTGTTGATCGGAGGTGAGGGTATCATCTGGAGTGCCCCAGGGAAGTGTGGTAGGTCTGCTGTTGTTTTCTATCTACATAAATGATCTTTTTGATAGGGTGGATAGCAATGTGCGGCTGTTTGCTGATGATGCTGTGGTGTACGGGAAGGTGTTGTCGTTGAGTGACTGTAGGAGGATACAAGATGACTTGGACAGGATTTGTGATTGGTGTAAAGAATGGCAGCTAACTCTAAATATAGATAAATCTAAATTAATGCAGATCAATAGGAAAAAGAATCCGATAACGTTTGAATACTCCATTAGTAGTGTAACGCTTGACACAGTCACGTCGATTAAATATTTGGGAGTAACATTGCAAAGCGATATGAAGTGGGACAAACACGTAATGGCAGTTGTGGGAAAGGCGGATAGTCGTCTTCGGTTCGTTGGTAGAATTTTGGGAAGATGTGGTTCATCTGTGAAGGAGCCCGCTTATGAAACACTAATACGACCTATTCTTGAGTACTGCTCGAGCGTTTGTGATCCCTATCAGGTCGGATTGAGGGAGAACATACAAGCAATTCAGAGGCGGGCTGCTAGATTTTTTACTGGTGGGTTTGATCATCACGCGAGTGTTACGGAAATGCTTCAGGAACTCGGGTGGGAGTCTCTAGAGGAAAGGTGGCGTTCTTTTCGTGAATCGCAACTGAGGAAATTTAGAGAACCAGCATTTGAGGCTGACTGCAGTACAATTTTACTGCTGCCAACTTACATTTCGTGGAGACACCATAAAGATAAGACAAGAGAGATTAGGGCTCGTACAGAGGCATATAGGCAGTCATTGTTCCCTCGTTCTGTTTGGGAGTGGAACAGGGAGAGAAGATGCTGGTTGTGGTACAAGGTACCGTCCGCCACGCAACGTATGGTGGATTGCGGAGTATATATGTAGATGTAGCTGAATTTGTTGGAAAGCTATAACTGGTGAAAATTTCGTTTGTCGGCGAAGACTGGTCAAGTTCTGGCACAAGCGGAGTGGTACCTCTCTGGGAGCGTGGCAGAACAGAATTGAGAGGAGAGTTGATTCCGGCCCGCCGCAGGAGTCGGTCGCCTACTTCTCCGCCATTGGCGCATTTCATTAGTAGTTTCACTTGTCTAGCCACCCGGACACACACATTAAATGTTTTTTCGCGCTCGCGCTTCAATCGGTCTCCAAGGCGGAGCCCATCTCCATGCAGCAGCCGACCACAAGTAGCAGGCGTCAACTGCACACCGCCTTGCTCTTACTTCGATTCCCGGCAGGGTCGGTGATTTTCTCCGCTCAGGGACTGGATGTTGTGTTGTCTTAATCATCATCATCTCATCCCCATCAACGCGCAAGTCGCCGAAGTGGCGTCAAATCGAAAGACTTGCACCCGGCGACTCGTCTACCCGACGGGAGACCCTAGTCACACATTATTTACATTTTTAGTGGTGGTATCCATAGAATCCCTTCGCCTCCTCAGGTGATATTGTGGTATTGCATCCGATTATCCACTTGTTTATCGGTGTTATACGTTTCACGTGTTTGCTCTGCTGCCCCTTCTTGTAGTAAAGAAACACACTAGATTCCGTAGAGCGTCGTTTGTACTAGTTTCTTGCCAACACCTCTATCAAGTGAGAACTATTTACGTGTTTAATTTACCATAATATTCAAGATTATTTCTTGCAGAAAGTCATGATCAGTTTTGGGTTCGATTTAAAGAGAATAAATGCAATCGTAAATTTTTAGGACGGCCTGTTAAACAGTTACACTCAACAGAATCGTTTCCCGTCATCATTTTTGGAGGACAAATTTGACCAATTAATTTAGTGAATAAATTGTATGAGAGGCTATCCACTCCACGTAGGATTTATATCAGGGCCATTATAAGATCGTGTTACTCATCTTGTGCAGATTCATAATGAACCTACTTGCGTGTGATTTGTGTAACACCGTGATTCTGTCCCCTAACTTGCATGTCAGTTAAGGGTCGCACGATAGCAAACAAGCAGCTAGTTCTCATTTTCGTGCTAATACGAGGGTCATTCAATAATTAAAGAGACAAATTGTTCTGGAGGAAAAAAAATATTTTTAGAAAAAAATATTTTTTCTACTTTTCAACATATTCCTCTTGAACACTTATGCACTTGTTCCAACGGGCTTCAAGCTTTTTTATTCCGTCTGCAGAGAACTCTTTATCTTGATGTTTGAACCAATCTCCCACAAACTTTTTCACGTCTTCGTTGTCTCGCAACCTCTTCCCACGTAATGCCTCCTTGAGTGCACCAAAGAAATGGAAATCACTAGGTGATAAAGCTTGACTGTAAGGGGGATGAGGCAGTACTTCCCAGCCCATTTTGTCGATGTCTCACTGGTTAGTTGAGCAATATGTGGACGTGAGTTGTCTTGCTGGAGAATCACACCTCTCCTCTGAGATCCACGACGTCTCTCTCTGTGGTGGCTGTCTTCACCTTGTTTAAAAGCAAATCCGAGTGGTGTTGGTTGTTCTATGTACGCTGCTCCTCGAGATAATCACAAAAAATGTAACTTTAGCATCCCAAAACACCTTCAAGATGACTTTTCCTGCTGATGCTTGGGTTTTGAATTCTTTCTTGGCAGCTGAGGTGGTGTGCTTGTACTCCATGCTTTTGTCTTTTTGATTTTGGCTCATAAGTTTCATCGTAAGTTAAAAATTTTGTTGAGGAAGTGCTCACCTTCTCTTTCATAACGTTCCTTTAGCTCTGTGCCCACTCTCAACCTTGTTTCCTAGCGTAACCGCGTCCACTCCTTTGGGATCCATCTTGCACACGTTTTGCGGTACTTCAGCTTGTTACAGATAACGTTATGAATTGGACCAGTACTAACTTGAACCTTATCAACTATCATTTCCACAGTCACACGGCGGTCGGCACGAATAATGGCATCAATTAGACTTTCAAGTGAGGGTGTTGAAACTTCAACTGGTTGCCAGAACGGTGTTCGTCAGTCACTGAGTCGCGACCGTTTTTGAACTTCTCTACCCACTTTTAAATATTTGCACTATTCATACAACCTTCACCATAAACTTTAGACATTCTGCAATATATATTCACTGGTTTCTCGCCTTCAGCAAGTAACAAACGAATGACAGAACGTTGTTCAACTAATGTGCACGTTTGAAGCAGAGTCGCCATCTTGATATGTATTTTTGACGTTATAAGCAAAGCAATGTTGATACATCAGCTGACCAGGGCTCATCCTAGTGATGGGATTGTCACAGTGTATAGCGTGATTCGTCACTCTGAATCATTCGTTTCCTGTCATCCACTGCCGCGTTTACACCACCTCAATTGTCGTTAGATTATAGATCCCCCTTTTTTTTAAGCCGGCCGGTGTGGCCGAGCGGTTCCAGGCGCTTCAGTCTGGAACCGCGCGACTTCTACGGTCTTAGGTTCGAATCCTGCCTCGGGCATGGATGTGTGCGATGTCCTTAGGTTAGTTAGGTTTAAGTAGTTCTAAGTTCTAGGCGACTGATGACCTCAGATGTTAAGTCCCATAGTGCTCAGAACTATTTGAACCATTTTTAAATTCCAAATGCGCGTTCATTATGCCAGCTGAACTGCTGGTAGTACCTTGGAGCTCATGAGTCATTTCTTCCACTGATTTCATGCATTTTTTACAACCACCCCGCACAATGATTGACGGTCCGTGAAGTTGTTGCTTCGCGTTTACGCTTCGCAATCACAACAATTGACTTGGGTGGCATTGGAAGGGTTGAAGTGTCCCTAATGGATTAGTTACTCAGGTGCCATTCACCAGTCCAATGACTACGACACTTTCGAAGTCCATGAGCTATCGTGACTGGCCCTCTCTGCTGGCGCTGCCTTTGTACTGACAATACTCTCTGCATTTTATTGTGCAAGGAAGTCCGCTTCTCGTGACGTATAGAGGTTAATTTCGCATTACACAGGGGTGTTAGTACATTTTTGGTCCCATAGAGCAACTTTCGATAATATGTGTTGGTGAGGTACTGAGTCAGCTGCTACATCTACATCTACATTTATACTCCGCAAGCCACCCAACGGTGTGTGGTGGAGTGCACTTTCGTGCCACTGCCATTACCTCCCTTTCCTGTTTCAGTCGCGTATGGTTCGCAGGAAGAACGACTGCCGGAAAGCTCCGTGGGCGCTCGAATCTCTCTAATTCTACATTCTTGATCTCCTCGGGAGGTATAAGTAGGGGGAAGCAATATATTCGATACCTCAACCAGAAATGAACCCTTTCAAAACCTGGATAGTAAGCTACACCGCGATGCAGAGCGCCTCTCTTGTAGAGTCTGCCACTTGAGTTTGCTAAACATCTCCGTAACGCTATCAAATAACCCTGTGACAAAACGCACCGCTCTTCTTTGGATCTTCTGTATCTCTCTGTCAAACCGACCTGGTACGGATCCCACACTGATAAGCAATACTCAAGTATAGGTCGAACAAGTGTTTTGTAAGCCACCTCCTTTGTTGATGGACTACATTTTCTAAGGACTCTCCCAATGAATCTCAACCTGGCATCCTCTTCACCAACAATTAATTTTATATGATCATTCCACTTCAAATCGTTCCGTACGCATACTCCCAGACATTTTACAGAAGTATCTGCTACCAGTGTTTGTTCCGCTATCATGTAATCATACAATAAAGGATCCTTCTTTCTACGTATTCGTAATACATTACATTTTGAAACGTCCCCTTAGAAAAATTAACGAATTACTGTGCTGATAAACTTCTTACATTATTTGTTTTTCAAACAGCTGAGCAAAACTGCACGTACTCAGACATTACTCTCTTTACTTATTCTGATCAAAACTAAACTGACACACGGTACTTTTAGCGCAACGCAATCTGACTTTCAATAATCCGTACAAAAGAATGGCCTTGACTAACAATAACCTATACCTTTCATGAATCACTTACCTCACAAAAATCTTCGTTACTCGAACTACTGCAATACAGCGTGCACCAATACTGCCAGATGAATAAAAGATTCTAACTACTGAAGGCACTAACTACTAATAGGCAAAGTTAGCAAATTAAAGATTTTGATAGAGAACAAACAATGTATTTACCTTAATAGTGTTCAAAAGTCATTATATATACAGGGTGTTACAAAAAGGTACGGCCAAACTTTCAGGGAACATTCCTCTCGCACAAATAAAGACATGGGTCCGGAAACGCTTAATTTCCATGTTAGAGATCATTTTAGTTTCGTCAGTAGGGAGCACGTTAACATGATTTCGTAAGGCATACGCTAGCTGTGCTGCTAGAACATGTGCCTTTACAAGTACGACACAACATGTGGTTCATGCACGATAGAGCTCCTGCACATTTCAGTCGAAGTGTTCGTACGCTTCTCAACAACAGATTCGGTGGCCGATGGATTGATAGAGGCAGACCAATTCCATGGGCTCCACGCTCTCCTGACCTCAACCCTCTTGACTTTCATTTATGGGGGCATTTGAATGCTCTTGTCTACGCAACCCCGGTACCAAATGTATTGTAGAGACTCTTCGTGCTCGTATTGTGGACAGCTGTGATACAGTAGGCCATTCTCCAGGGCTACATCAGCACATCAGGGGTTCCATGCGACAGAGGGTGGATGCATGTATCCTCGCTAACGGAGGACATTTTGAACATTTCCTGTAACAAAGTGTTTGAAGTCATGCTGGTACGTTCTGTTGCTGTGTGTTTCCATTCCATGATTAATGTGATTTGAAGATAAGTAACAAAATGAGCTCTAACATGGAAAGTAAGCGTTTCCGGATACATGTCCACATAACATATTTTCTTTCCTTGTGTGTGAGGAATGTTTCCTGAAAGTTTGGCCGTACCTTTTTGTAACACCCTGTATACAACAGATCGACATCCAGTCTTACAGATTTACTGTCTCTGATGGGCACACGTCCAGATCATCCGCTCTTAAAACTCCGCCATCTCTCTCCCCACGTCCACCACTGCTGGCGGCTCACCTCCAACTGCCCAACACTACAATATCGACTATTCCAAAAATGCCAACCAACCACAGACTTCACACAGCACAGTCAGTGATTTTCATGTAGAGCGCTACATGGTGTTACCAACATAAAAACCTAAACAGCCTACTTACAATTTGTCTATGTTAAGGGTCAGTTGTCACTCCCTGCTCTTCGGAAGTCAAGAAATACTGCACTCGGGCAAGCCGTTGAGGAAGAACAGAAGCCTGGCTCCAGACCTTGGCCACTGTTGTGTGCGGGGCGCCGCTGTGCCTTCAGCTGGTGAATGGCAGTGCCGGGGGGAGGCGGTGACGTCCGACCCGCACGGTGCGCGGCGCTGCGGCGTGCACAGCGGAGAGCAGCCGCTGGCAGCTGACAGGTAGCCGGCGCAACGCGCTGGAATTCAATTAGGCGGCGGGCCCCCGCGTCACGCCGCCCACAATATATATTCTAATGTCTGCGGGCGGCGCCGCGGGGAGCCGGCGTCCGCGTCTGTCCGGCAGACACGCGCCTGCGTCCCCAGGTAGCGGCGCGCCAGCTCACACCGGCTGCTCGCTACTGCGCGCCCACACTGCGGGCCCAACGAGGCATTCCTAACGGCCCCTGCAACCCGCTACCGGATGGAACTCCAAACAACTCGTTAAACACGTTTTATCAAAGCACCGTAGGGGAGAGTGGGGCACTCTGAACCACGGGGCACAATGAATCAGGTAGCATAATTTCAGTATAAGGTGGTAAATTATTTTTTCCTCTGTGCATATGCTGTCATTACTGCTCTGCAAACTGCAACTTGTTTTCTGCAGGATCTAGTTCCCGCCATTAGTGTTGTACTGGTGACATGTTAGTTTCCCGACAGTGAAGTAATTTTTGGGGACATCGATTGAATTTCGTTCAATCCTATGTCACCAAATTTTAGAGAAAGTAAGTCATTGTAACAATTTCAATACTGTATTTTAATGATACAGATCTTCAAATATTAACAGTGTTCATACATAACCTCACATGAGCTTTGTTTGAAATATGTACTGTTGGGGCACATTGAACCAAGCTCTCCTGGGGCACATTGAGCCATGGTTCATTGTGCCCCAGGGAACTTTTAATCGTCCAATACAAGCACTCTGTACTTTGTTTCCTTAGCATGGGTAAAACATATGTGTAGGAATTTAAGGCTTTTAAATCATAGATGTTCAGCAGTCCTGTTTTATATTATGAGGTTTGAAGATGGTTCTTTCATACCGCAGGAAGACAGACAGAGGTAAAACTGACCATTACGTTATGCAAGAAGCTGTACAGGATGTTCTTAATAAGGGCATGGCAGTTCACCAAGCAGCTAAATCTCATTTAATACCTTACCCAACCCTTCATTGATATGTTCAAGACATTAAATATGGTTCCAGAGAAAGACTGTCACAAAACTATGACAATTGTAAGGTATTTTCTGTGGAGCAGGAGAAAGAATTAGGTAAAGGATGAAGCTTCTGTTCCAGATAGCAACATACTTTATGTGCTCCCACGACCTGCTACTGATGGTGTGACAAAGAGACAAAAATCATATTCCAAATTTGGAATCAGCTTCGAGTCCATTGATGTTCGGTAATTCCAAAATAAGTAACATGATTGTGTGCCTACAGATTTAATTATATGATTCACACATGGAATATATGTACACATTAAGTTTATAGTATATTTACACTTACTTTGTATGCTAAACAGGTTCTTTCAATGAACCTGTTTAAAGTGGTTCATTGTACCCCACACGTGGGGCACAATGAACCATTTACCAAATTTTCTTCAATGGCCTGTAGCTAAAAAACAATTAATGACAATGCAATCATATAATGCCATTTGATAGTTGAATGACTAAACTGTAACATCTGTAAATCACAACTCTGTAATGAAATTATTGGATGAGTAACACGGAGAAATATTTTTTATGGTTCAATGTGTCCCACTCTCCCCTACTGCTCCTTTGTTGAGGAATCCTTGGGGTGCTACATTTTATATTTACGCATTGTACCACTCGGCTTGAGTAGCTAATTTATATTTAAGTGGATTTATTAACTGCAAAAACTTGCATTTGGCTGCACCATTTGCCATTAGGGATGTGTGGTGTGTGTACTGTAAGACCTTCAGTACACACACCATCAGATTATTTGACTTGTCGCTATAACGAAGTAGGCGAGTGTCAGCAATATGTCTCGTGATATTACCGTGGGGTGTTTATCTGCTGCTGTTAGGTCAGATGATAGAAATGTCACTTCCACGCTTAGAGTAGAAGACTGACGGTGACGAACTTTAAACAGAACTTGATTAATTTTCACACACATTTATTAAAATAATAACAAGCATAAAAATTACTGAACTTGGTTCTGGATGCTATCTACAATTGACAATCTGAAGTTCCTTTGGTATTGGTACGTTGATCTTATTCTCACATATATCTCTAATACTTGACAAAAGTATCTATACATATATTCATGCCTATGTACAGGAATATGGTAATGTTATTTGGTGCAGTCTGAAACTTGACTATAGACTGGTAAAGACTGGTGCAGACAAATGTAGACTGACTAATCAGAGGTCTGTACACTCATTATAATACGTTGCGCGTTCATGTGTCACTGCGGGAGTGTGATCCACGAGGAGAAAAGGTTCTACATTAGCAGTAATCTCATTGGCTGCATTACATATTAATAAGTGGATTGGCGGAAGCAGAATTTCGCCCGTCTCTATGGCAGCGCCGTCTCGTAGTGTGGAGATGGACGAGCGCTGCGCCTGCGCTGTTGTGCTTAGCGGGGCGCGCTCTAGTGAGAAAGTTATGTACGTGCTGACTACGCGGAACTATGTACACAACAGGATGTCATCAGGAATATCAGAAAATTCTTAGAATGTAGAGATTCGGGGAACAGAACAAGTTAGTTTTGGAAATGGGGAGTTGGGTACTAAAAAGATCATTATTTAACTTGCAGTTGCTCCCTATTATGCAGGGTGTCTGAAACCTTTTGGGGCAAATTGAAACAGGTGATAGTGGGTCCACGACCGATTATAAGGAGGTTGGGAACCAAGGTCGGAAATCCATATTTATTGTGTTACGGACATAAAAGCGTGTACTACGTAACTGCTGTTAGTAACTGTTCAAAGTGACGACGCCAGTCTCATTGCAAGCATGGCGAAGGCGTATGCTGTTCTGCCCCACTCTTTCAAAGATCCCTTGTGTCTGTGGTACCAGGAGACAGGCAGCTTGGACCCTAGCAAGCTAGACTTCATCTGTTTCTACAGAGATTTCATATACCAACGTCTTGGCGTAGCCCCAGAGGAAAAGGTCTAGAGTTGTGAGATCCGGCGATTGCTCTGGCCATTGGACAGGATCTCCCCTTCCAGTCCAACGATGAGGATACGTGTTGCTCAGGTGCTCACAGACATCGACATGGAACTGGGCTGGTCCATCATCGTGTTGAATCCACATATTTTCATGGATAACAAGGGGAACAGTCTCCAAGAACTATGGCAGCAATTTCCGCAGGAACACCAGGTAATGTGCCGGCCGGTGTGGGCGAGCGGTTCTAGGCGCTTCAGTCTGGAACCGTGCGACCGCTATGGTTGCAGGTTAGAATCCTGCCTGGGGTATGGATGTGTGTGATGTCCTTAGGTTGGTTAGGTTTAAGTAGTTCTACGTTTTAGGGGACTGATGACCTCAGATGTTAAGTCCCATAATGCTCAGAGCTATTTTGAACCACCTGGTAACGTGGACCAGTCAAACAGGGAGGCAGGGAATAAGGCCCTATTAGGTAATCTTGGACAACGCCCACCCATAAGTTGAGAATCGTTGCTGGTGGCCACCGATGTGGTCCTCACTCCAGACACGGCTGCTGCAGCTGTTGAAAGAGAGCAATACAAACTGTACAAAGCTGGGCACTACAACACTGGTGTCCATTGGCAGAAATGAACGCGAAGCTCAAAATACGTTGATCCCAGTGCTTGTACACTTTCTTTATTCTAGGGGTTTAATACCGCTTCCACTAGTACACTCCACACTGTATCCTTCGAAGTGTACGTTTCATAGTCCAGTTGATGGGTGTCTATTGATGGCTAATCGGTCACATGATCCAGCATCATCTCCTCAATGTCTGGTGTTAGGACATGTCGTTGGCGAGAACCTTAGCCGGCTCTATGTGGAGTGAACGACCCCATCTCTCGTAAGTTGACATCAACGGAGACAATCTTCTTCAAATTAGGATGACGCCTGTTGGGAAAGAGCTCTCTGTACATTCGTCCTGCTTTATGGGCGCCACATCTGCCGCATTCTACATTAAATGGATGCTTGCCATATATCGTGATGAGTAACTTCCATCTTTGACCACGCGTCATGCATTATGCACAATCACACACCTCACCATGGACACAACACAGGCTGTCTGATACAATTCTCAATGACGTCAGAGATAGTAACGTGCGTACATCACAGGTTAAGCCGCCGCTGCAATGCATGTGGTCGTCACATGACAGTCATGCTATGAGTTAAGTTGGTATATTATATCTGGTGGTCAGAGGTGTACGCTATTTATCCCCCGCTGCCTGTTCCAATGTACAACACACATCAAATCTTTGCGAGAGTGAGGCGAAAATGCATGCGCCTCTCCAATACATCCATTGAGATTGGCGATCTTTGCTTTGAACAATTGCTATGAATTACGTCCTTATTATTCGGTGTACGCTCTGTATGTCCATAACACAATAAATATGGACTTTCGACCATTGGTTCCCTATTTCCAAATAATCGCCCGGAGACCCTTTATCACCTGTTTCAGTTTGACCTAGGTTTGAGACATCCTGTATAGTAATGGAAATATCGGTCTGCCTTGAGAAAAAACAAATTCTTCTTAAAACTTCCTGGCAAATTACAAGTGTGTGTCGGACCGAGTCTCGAACTCGGAGCCTTTGTCTTTCACAGCTAAATATTCTACCGATAGAGCATTTTCCCGTGAAAAGTAAAGGTCCCGATTTGTAGTCTCACTGCAGCACGCAGTTTTAATCTGCCTGGAAGTTTCATATCGCCGTACACTCTGCTGCAGAGTGAAAATTCCATTCTATAAATTATTCTTGTCTATCATGGAAATATGGTTCTGCATTGGGCAAACGCAATCGTTTCGGTGAAGTTTCACCATCGTCAGTGGGTTCATTTCTTTTCTGTCAAAAAACATGTCAACAAATTTTGCATGGTGTCGCACAGTTTTCAGATTACGGTATTTACATTCATAAAATTACTAACAGGAAAATTAACAGGAAAAATATCTATCTTTGTGTTACAAACTGTTGTTTATATGACTGTCTGACACTCGCACATTGTTGATATTTTGTTCCAGTATATCACAATCAGTATTTTCCAATACTGTGTTAAGTGAATTTTGATGCCCCCACTATATTTTATTCTGCCGTCAGCACTGATTTGTTGTTTCGCTCTTTAACTATCGTTTGTCAGCTAAAGTAATAGGCTATTTTTCGGAAATTTGTGTAGATATGTTGATTATGAATAAGTTTTGTAACTTGATGAATGGAATGGGCGAGCTGTGTATGTAAGATGAGTATATTAACTTTTGCCTGATTCCTCTTTACCACGCCTGCAGTTAAGGACAGTGTTCTATTGCACAGTGCCGTGTAGTCATTCATTAGATTTTTTTCTTTTGCAATGACTTTTTGAATGTTGTAATTTTCTTCTATTATAAATTTCTGTGGGGGCTTTATGGCAATTAAAGATTTTTAGTTGAATATTTATATCTCTTACTCTGTGATTCGTGTCCATAAGCGGATCAGCAATGTTACTCTTTAGAACCCTGCTTTCTGCTCAAGGCATAACCGTGTTTCCGTCATTATTGATAATTTATAATTTGAGAGTCGTACGTTGCAGCATGTTAAATAAGTAAGAGCAACTCTGTCTAATGCAACTGAGTCACAAATCAATACTTTGAAATTGACTTTGATTTAGAATTATTTGTTTCGAAAACGTTTTCATTTTTTGATGTTTTTAACATGTCTGTCATTTTAGGAAGATTCCAAAAAAAAAAAGGTTCAAATGGCTCTGAGAACTATGGGACTTAACATCTGAGGTCATCAGTCCCCTAGAACTAGCTAAACCCAACTAACCTAAGGACATCACACACATCCATGCCCGAGGCAGGATTCGAACCTGCGACGTGTTCCTACATTTCTCCGGAATCTTAATTGATCTTCCCTTATATCCGATTCTACCAGTCTTTCTATTCTATCATTCAAGCATAATGCAAGTGCTTTGCTTAATTACCCCCCCCCCCCCCCCCCCGCCGGTCTACGGATAGCTCCTCAGGAATAATTCCTCTTCGAATAAGAACGCAAGGTGCTTTCAACATGCTCTAGTTAAGCCGACTTTCTTAAATCCCGATGTGATCTTTAACATAGTCAACAACAGTTTTTCCCAGAGTGATTGCAGAACGTCTTGTATCAGTTCTGATAGTGCTCTGCCTTCTATTTATTTGTTTCCTTTATGTTCAAACGATAACGTTCACTTCTATTGTCCTTTCATTAGTATTGTGGTGAGTTTATAGTGTTACACTGCTGAGTTACATATTATTCCAGTCTGTCCCACTATTCACCTTTTCTTCTTTTGGCTTCTCTAAACTTTCAATGAAGGAGGTATTGTTTCACGATAGACAATTTCCAAAAAATAACACGAAATCTCTGTGAACGTTTTTTAAACTCTGTTGTATATTCAGGTTTTAATTGTAGTTGTAGTCTTCAGTCCGAAGGCTGGTTTCATTTATTTCTCCACGCTAACTTATCTTCTGTAAGTCCCTCCATCTCTGTATAGCTACACCGCTATAAATCTGTTTGAACCTGGTTATCGTATTCTGTCTTTGGCTTTTCTCTATAATTTTTACCTAACGAACGTCGTTCCATTTCCACTACTTTTCATTTTTATCAGCACCTTCTCCTTTGATTAACCATCGCAACCTTCCCTTGATGCATAAAGATGTGTCCTAACAATCTTCTCATTCTTTTTTTCCAAGTTGTGTTTCCTTCTGAGTTCAGTACATCTTCTCTACGTATTCAGGGTACTATCATGTAATTATATCCCTCTGAACGAATATATTGCTCTTATTTCGCAGCGTTATTCATCTTTACTCACTGCAACGCCTCAAACGCTGATTGATAATGCGACCTGTTTTTGTCACGTTGCTGTTACCGAGGTCCAGCCGGGTTATGACTTTAAAACAGTTCATTGCATTTTTATCAGTCTGTTCTTCACAGCTCATATGCCAAAGCTCTCGTCTCAATTACACTATTCCACTACTCTTCAACGTTATCACCGTCTTCTCTTTTGATCAACCATCGCAACCTATCACGCACCAGACCTCAAAAAATTCATCACAAATACTCCAAGTCAATACATACTTCGACGAAACTGGCTATGCAACTGACAAATTACAACTGTGGGCGGCATCGTTTCCGGCTTGCAGTCAGCCACCCCTGACAAGGTGCTGCATGCGAGCACGTGATTCTCCGAAAGGAACTGCAATTAGCTAGTGGCTGACACATGTCAATCGGCTCGCCGAATCGTGAATCCTAAATTATTTTATTCTTCGTATAGTTCTCGTCATTACCCAAGCGAATAATTGCTGTCAATTTGCCTTATTACTTATATTTCGTCTTTACCAGTATCGTCCGAAGGAAAATAGAGTATTATCATATATTTCTGTAGTTTCCGGGCATTTATCCTTACCGACCACGATACACATTTCGTTGGTCCGTGATCCAAACCGTGGACAACGTTGCGGACTTCACTTCGTTCTCCTTACTGCTTTTATGCTCGTAGGCTACATCAAATAGTTACTTTGGATATCCAGTCTCTTTTGCGTTGTGTTACGTGAAGAGGTATAGCAATAACAAATAGCTCAGTAGGCAGTACAGTTGAAGAGGAATTGCAACGTGCCATTAGAAAAATTAAGAATGACTGTACTGGTAAACTTCTACGTTATTTGATTTTCAAACAGCTGAGCAGAACTCAACGTACTCAAACAGTTTCTAAGGCGCTGCACTCATGGACTGTGTGGCTGGTCCCAGAGGAGGTTCGAGTCCTCCTTCGGGCATGGGTGTGTGTGTTAGTCCTTAGGATAATTTAGGTTAAGCAGTGTGTAAGCTTAGGGACTGATGACCTTAGCAGTTAAGTCCCATAAGATTTCACACACATTTGAACAGTTTTTCAAACAGTTTCCTCTTTACTTATTCTGATCGTCACTACACTGACACACAATATTTTTAACGCAACGCAATCTGACTTTCAACTACACCTACAAAAGAATGGCCCTCACTAACAATAACCTATACTTTTCATTAATCACTTACCTCACAAAAATCTTCGTTACTCGAGCTGCTGCAATACAGCGAGCGGCAATACTGCCAGCTAAATAAAATATTCTAACTATTGAAGGCACTAACTACTGATAGGTATAGTTAGCAAATGAAAGATTTTAATAAAGAACAAACAATGTATTTACCTTAATAATGTTCAAAAGTCATCATATACATATAATTTTGTGACATCCAGTTAAACAAAATTCCTTTTTTTGTCGGATACACGTCCAGATCGTGCCCACATAGTAATCTCTCAAAACTCTGGCATCTCTCTCCCCACATCCACCACTGTTGGCGGCTCACCTCCAACTGCCCAACGCTACGCGCTGTTCACATCCAACTGCCCAACTCTACACAAGCGAATACTCCAACAATGAGTCCAAGCAGCCATAGACCGCACACAGCGCAGTCAGCGATTTTCATACAGAGCACTACGTGGCGTTAGCAACATAAAAACCTAAACAGCCTGCTTACAGAATGGACATCTCTAAAAAGGGCTGGAACGGAAAACATAGGAACAATGTGTGTGTGTGCAATCTTATGGGACTTAACTGCTAAGGTCAGCAGTCTCTAAGCTTACACACTACTTAACCTAAATTATTCTAAGTTCACACACACACACCCATGCCCGAGGAAGGACTCGAACCTCCGCCAGGACCACCCGCACAGTCCATGACTGCAGCGCCCTAGATCGCTCAGCTAATCCCGCGCGGCGGAAGACATAGGTACAAAGAAGGTAACTGCGAAGAAACCATGGGTAAGATAAGACATACTTCAGTTGATCGATGAGAAAAGGAAGTACAAAAATATTCAGGGAAATTCACAATACAGAAATACAAGTCGCCGAGGAATGAAATAAATAGAATTGCAGGAAAGCTAAGACGAAATGGCTGCGTGTAAAAGTGCAGAAATCGAAAAAGAAATAGTTGTCGGAAGGACCGACTCAGCATACACGAAAGCCAAAATAACCTTCGGTGAAATTAAAAGCAAGGGTGGTAACATTAAGAGTACAATTGGAATTCCACTGTTAAATGCAGAGGAGATAGCGGATAAGGGGAAAGAGTACATTGAAGGCCTCTATGAGGGGGAAGAGTTGTCTAATGTGATACAAGAAGAAACGGGCGTCGATTTAGGAGAGATAGGGGATCAAGTAGTAGAATCAGAATTTAAGAGAGCTTTGGAGTACTTAAAATCAAATAAGGCAGAAGGCATAGATAACATTCCGTCAGGATTTCTAAAATCGTTGGGAGAAGTGGCAGCAAAATGACTATTCGCTTTGGTTTGTAGAATGTATGAGGCTGGCGACATACCACCTGACTTTCGGAAAAATATCGTGCGCACAATTCCGAAGACTGCAAGATCTGACAAGTGCGAGAATTGTCAATCAGCTTAACAGCTCATGCATCCAAATCGCTGACAAGAATAATATACAGAAAAGTGGGAAAGAAAACAGAGGACGTGAAGATGACGATCAGTTTGGCTTCAGGGAAGGTAAAGGCACAAGAAAGCAATTCTGAAGTTTCGGTTGATAATGGAAGCAAGACTAAAGAAAAATCAAGACACATTCATAGGATTTCTCGACCTGGAAAAGGCTTTCGACAATGTAAAATGGTGCAAGATGTTCGAAATTCTGAGAAAAATAGGGGTAAGCTATTAGAAAAGATGGGTAATACACAATATGCACAAGATCCAAGGAGGAGCAATACGAGTGAACGACGAAGTACGAAGTGCTTGGATTAAAAAGAGTGTAAGACAGGGATGGAGTATTTCGTCCTTACCGTTCAATCTGTACATCAAAGAAGCAATTGAAATAAAATAAAGGTTCGAGACTGGAATTCAAATTCAAGGTGATCGTATATCAATGACACGATTTGCTGATGACATTGCTATCCTGAGTGAAAGTGAAGAATTACATCATATGCTGATTGGAATGAACACTATAATGAGTACAGAATACGGATTGAGAATAAATAGAAGAACGACGAAAGTAATCAGAACAGCGATAAACTTAACATCAAAATTAATGGTCATGAAGAAGATGAAGTTAAGGAATTCTACTACGTAGGCAGGAAAATAACCAACGACGGACGGAGCGAGAACGACATCAAAAGCTGACTAGCATTGGAAAAAGGGCATTCCTAGACAAGACAAGTCTACCAGTATCAAACATAGGTCTTCATTTGAGAAAGAAATTTTTGGGGTATGTCTTTGGAGCACAGCATTGCACCAGAGTTGACTCAAAAGTAATGCCTCCACCTTCGCAACTCTTAAACAGTTGGCAGCATTGGTATGCGACAAGTATTGGCTTGTTCCGTAGCTTCATCTCTACAGCCCCAGTTTGCGGGAAGCCTTAGCATTGAACTCTTGCGTTATTACAGTGTAAAATATGGAACCCTGCGGAGACGGTCGGTCAATGCGATTTAAGCAACGTGCAGTCATTGAATTCTTGACAGCAGAAGGTGTGACCCCAAAGGAGAATGAAAGCAGAATGGAGAAGGCGTCACCTTCTTTCTCCTAACGCGAGAGAACTTCGTGGAAAATTTTAAGTCTGTGCGCCTTAATTTCAGGAGTCAGCATCCAGGGTACCTTCGTGGAAAATTTCAAGTCTTTGCGCCTTAATTTCAGGAGTCAGCATCCAGGGTACTTATCGTGCACAGGTCTTCCGATGGCCAAGCAAAGCAATAATGTGACCCACACGCTCTTGCGAATTGCCGATTGTGATTGCAATTTCTCTCTGAGTGATACGACGATCGTTCTGAATCATTTTGTCAACATTTTCCTTGTGAAACTCGGTGGTTGCTGTCACAGGACGGCCAACTCTTTGTTTGTCACGCAAGTCAGACGTTTCCCCGTCAACATCTTTGAACTTACTCGCCCAACGACGCACAGTACTCACATCAACACAATCACCATAAACTGCTTTCATTCTCTGATGAATCTCCTTTGGGGTGACACCTTCTGCTGTCAAGAATTCAATGACTGCACGTTGCTTAAATCGGATTGACAGAGCGTCTGCGCAGGGTTACATACTTTACACTGTAATAACACAACGCTCTATGCTACAGCTTCCAGCCAACTGGAGCTGTAGATAAGAGGCTACGGAACAAACCAGTACCTGCCGCATATCAATGCTGCCAACTGTTGAAGGGCTACGAAGGTGAAGGCATTACTTTTCAGTCAACCCTAGTATGGTAGTGAAACATGGACTGTGGAAAACTGGAACAGAGGAGAATCCAGGCATTTGAGATGTGGTGCTGCAACGAATGTTGGAAATTAGGTGGCCTGATAAGGTAAGGAATGAGGAGGTTCTGCACAGAATCGGAGAGGAAAGAAATATCTGGAAAATACTGACAAGGAGAAGGAACAGGATGATAGGATATCTGTTAAGACACCAGGTACTGAGTTCCAAGACACTAGAGCGAGATGTTGTGGGGAAAAGCTGTAGAGGAAGACGAAGCCTGGAATACATCCAGAAAACAATAGGGAATATAGGTTGCAAGTCCTATTGTCAGATGAAAAGGTTGTCACAGGAGAGGGATTCGTGGCGGCTGCATCAAATCAGTCAGAAGACTGATGACTCCAAAAAAAAAAAAAAAAAAAAAAAAAATTAAAAAGAATAGCGTGAAGAGTTAACTTAAAAAACTTGTCGTTGCTATTCTATTCCAATACTCGTTGTTTACTGCATCCTTCCTGTGCATTTTTGTCCTTTATTTTTAATTCCTGCTACTCAGATGCGTGCTGCATACCAAACAGCGATCTAAGAATTCAGATATGTGCGAGGGCGTTATGTAAATGCTCAGCAAACTCCAATGAGGGGCGCTACAAAGAGAGGCATTCTGTATCACGGGTGCATTTAATATTGAGATTCCAAAATCTGAAAATCAAAATGCGTCAAACTTGAAATTTTCTTATACGAACACTTTATTTGCCAAGATCGCATTTGCTTTTGCACTAAAGTTTCATTTTGCAAATTTGTGTTGCCATTTTCAAACCACACACGTAAACGTAGTAGCGTCTTAAATGACTATTATGGATAGACTCTTTATCATAACAGTATTACCTTTACTGCGCGCGACATTATTATCGATTATGATAAAGTATCTGTCTATAACGGTCGTTTTATACGCTACCGCTTGTACTCATGTGATTTCAGGATAGCAATTCAGACTTGTCGAAACTAGTCATCATTGCACAAACAATTTCGATCTTTGTAAATACAGTGTTCGTATTAGAAGACTTCAGAACTTTAATTACAGATCGCTTCGTAAAAGAATTGTAAAATGTGACTAGGGCCTCCCGTCGGGTAGATCGTGCGCCGGGTGCAAGTCTATCGATTTGACGCCGCTTCGGCGACTTGCGCGTCGATGGGGATGAAATGATGATTGTTAGAACAGCACAACACCCAGTCCCTATGAGGAGAAAATCTCCGACCCAGCAGGGAATCGAACCCGGGCATTTGGGATTGACATTCTGTTGCGCTGACCACTTTTTTTCTCATTTTGTTCGCTTTTCGTTTGTTGCATCTGCTCGGGGCGGACATCGTAAGACATCCGTTTAAGTTCGTTGTTGATCCATTAACACAGTCTTTTTATTACAGAGGGCAGCTAACCCTCTGACTGAACACGCTGAGCTACCGTGCCGGCACCACTCAGCTACCGGGGACGGACGTGAGTTAGGTGACATATTTATACTTCCAACTTACATTTCGCGAAGTAATCCTGACGAGAAAAATCAGAGAAGCTACAACTCGTACTGTCACATGAGAATTGCCGACACTTGTTCTTCGCAAGGATCATTCGTGAACCAGTAGTGATACGAGAAGTATCCTCGCATTCACTCCTTACGGTGGCTTGAGAAGTAAGGATATAGATGATCCGCTTCATTCGAAATTTGCAGTAGCATTTGCCGGTGTTACTCAGATGCCACTGGATAGGTGGAGTAAAAGTAAGCGCGGGGCAAGAGTAACATCAAGCTTTTAGGTCCCTAAGTAGAACTTCACACTCTTTCACCAAGCAGCGCACACGTTATCATCTCCTCAGTTATATTCTGGAATCTCGCGGTGGTAGGACGTTGGCAGTTGGAGAAAATGCGGCAAGTCACTTTTGTATAGTTTTGATCGCACGTACAGTGAACGTGTACCTATTTAAAAGTTACGTGAACTCAGTAGCGGATTGATGGATATCAGATTCCAATATCCTCCTCGATCTCAATGGTGTTAGTTGCGTTTGTCATCTGTAGATTGGCGAGAGAGAAATCAGAGGATTGGGTAGAAGTATGCAGGTCTAATGTGGTAAAAGTTCGCAGGGCGTTCTTTTATCCTACCAAAAACTATTTGCGAACACTTACCCCATAACCCGACTTACGCAGTCCATTCTATCGTATTCATACATTTTTTGTTGCTGTTTATTTGCCTTAGATGCCTCATTATTCACCTCAAAGAACTATTTTTTTTTCTTTTCTGTAGTTTTTGTTTCGTTGGGTAGTGGTTTTTTGAAACGTACTACCTCTCAAAAACACTTCGAATATAATCACGTATTCCAGAGTAGTATTTCTTTTTTCCCAAGTAACCGACCGAGACCATCAACTCGACAGTCATTAACACAGTCGCTCTGCCTTCAAGCTCTTGGACCTATTGAAAATGGGAGCTCAATATAGCAAGCACCAAAAACTACAGGGTTTTCAGAGGCTGCGTTAAGAAAACGTCTTCAGACCGGAAAGGTAGCGAGCATCCCGGCCGATGCACAAAAACTAAGCTGATATGCAATATATGTTGCAGGAGAATTCTCAGCTGTAGACGTCCAAGGAAAAACTAAAACTTTGCTTCGGCTATACCTATCTGAAGTGCTTCGTTCTTTCAATCATGCAATCATGGCTATCATGGAGTGTTTAAGAAACTCTCCCAGTGAAAAACATTTATAAACAAGCTATCAAAACCAATCTGTAAATGCTCTGGATGGTTTACCAATTCTATTATCTTTTCAGAACATGTGTCCGACTTACCAGTATACTAAAAGTGTCATCTATTCTTTCTACTGCCCCCATTTATATTCCCTTACAGTTTCTTAATTCCAAAATGGCTCCTGTCTATTCATTTCCATTGTTCCACCAGGATGATTTGTATTTTGTTTCATTATCCTTACCAGTTGTGTTAATGTTCGAAATTAGGCCCAATAACCATTGCTAGTCAACTACACAACTGCCCATTAAAACTGCTCCACCGCGAAGATGACGTGCTACAGACGCGAAATTTAACCGACAGGAAGAAGATGCTGTGATATGCAAACGATTAGCTTTTCAGAGCATTCACAGAAGGTTGGCGCCGGTGGCGACACCTACAACGTTCTGACATGAGGAAAATTTCCAACCGATTTCTCATACACAAACAGCAGTTGACCGGCGTCCCTAGTGAAACGTTGTTGTGATGACTCGTGTAAGGAGGAGAAATGCGTACCATCACGTTTCCGACTTTGATAATGGTCGGAATATAGCCTATCGCGATTGCGGTTTATCGTATCGCGACATTGCTGCTCACGATGGTCGAGATCCAATGACTGTTCAGAAATGGTTAAAATGGCTCTGAGCACTATGGTAGTTAACTTCTGAGGTCATCAGTCCCCTAGAACGTAGAAATACTTAACCCTAACTAACCCAACGACATCACATACATCCATGCTCGAGGCAGGATTCGAACCTGCGACCGTAGCGGTCGCGCGGTGCCAGACTGTAGCGCCTAGAACCTCCAATGACTGTTAGCAGAGTATGGAATCGGTGGGTTCAGGAGGGTAATACGGAACGCCGTGCTGGATACCAACGGCATCGTATCCAACAGGCATCTTATCCGCATGGCTGTAACGGATCGTGCAGTCACATCTCGATCCCGGAGTCAACAGATAGGGTCATTTGCAAGATAACAACCATCTGCGCGAACAGTTCGACGACGTTTGCAGCAGCATGGACTATCAGCTCGGAGACCATGGCTGCGGTTACCCTTGACGCTGCATCACAGACAGGAGCGCCTGCGATGGAGTACTCAACGACGAACCTGGGTGCACGAATGGCAATACGTAATTTTTTCGGATGAATCCAGGTTCTGTTTACAGCATCATGATGGACGCATCTGTATTTGGCGACATCGCGGTGAACGCACATTGGAAGCGTGTACTCGTGATCGCCATACTGGCGTATCACCCGCCGTGATGGAATGGGGTGCCATTGGTTACACGTCTCGGTCACCTCTTGTTCGCACTGACGGCACTCTGAACAGTGGATGTTACATTTCAGATGTGTGACGACCCGTGGCTCTACCCTTCATTCGATCCCTGCGAAACCCTACATTTCAGCAGCATAATGCACGACCGCAGGTTGCAGGTCCTGTGCGGGCCTTTCTGGATACAGAAAATGTTCGACTGCTGGCCAGCACATTCTGCAGATCTCTCACCAACTGAAAACTTCTGGTCAATGGTGGCATAACAACTGGCTCGTCACAATACGCCAGTCACTACTCTTGATGAGCTGTGGTATCGTGTTGAAGCTGCATGGGCAGCTGTACCTGTACACGTCATCCAAACTCTGTTTGACTCAACGCCGAGGCCTATCAAGGCCGTTATTACGGCTAGAGGTGGTTGTCCTGGCTACTGATTTCTCAGGATCTATGCTCCCAAATTGCGTGAAAATGTAATTACATGTCAGTTCTAGTATAATATATTTGTCCAATGAATACCCGTTTATCATCTGCATTTCTTCTTGGTGTAGCAGTTTTAATGGTCAGTAGTGTGCTTTTAGTTTCAAGTAAGTCTGCAGACTTTCGTGTCCATTGTCACTGAAGTTAAAAATCTTCTGGGTTATTAGGCCGCGTCATATAATCCTTCTCCAGCGTAAGTGTGGAATAATGCCTTTCTATCCAATGAGGAGGGCCACCAATAGTATCTACAACAGTTTATCTACCAATCTGCATCAGTGAGGCATTATTAGCCCATGACGATGGCCCATCAATGGTAGCCATAAGAATTGTAACCAACACTAACCACTTCTCCAGCACGAACGCTGAAAACTCCCCTTGATAAGAGAATGCGACACTGGTCTCTGGCAGTGTTCCAGCAGTAATGGACACCGGAAGATGCTGAGGAATATCCCAACAGACGGATCGAAGCGCCCATTATTTTAGAGAAAATATGACGCTGCCTAATAAGCCAAAAGATTTTAACTTTAGTTTCAGTTTGTTAGATTGCATTACATAAAAGTGTGTTACTAATTATGAAGTAAGTATGTTCAT
Organism: Schistocerca gregaria; assembly: GCF_023897955.1. Lineage (NCBI taxonomy): Eukaryota > Metazoa > Arthropoda > Insecta > Orthoptera > Acrididae > Schistocerca > Schistocerca gregaria. The sequence goes on from NC_064926.1 coordinate 326,047,359, forward strand.
TTGTTTTTGAAATAAGGAGTCCTTAATATCCAGAATGAGATTTTCACTCTGCAGCGGAGTGTGCGCTGATATGAAACTTCCTGGCACATTAAAACTGTGTGCCCGACCGAGACTCGAACTCGGGACCTTTGCCTTTCGCGGGCAAGTGCTCTACCATCTGAGCTACCGAAGCAGCTTCAGTAGCTCAGATGGTAGAGCACTTGCCCGCAAAAGGCAAAGGTCCCGAGTTCGAGTCTCGGTCGGGCACACAGTTTTAATCTGCCAGGGAGTTTCAGTCCTTAATATGTTTTTCAATGTGATTGTTTGTTATCCTCTTTATTTTCTTCAGTTGGATGTACAAATGGGCACTGCGTACTCTTACCCAGCAGCATGACTTACGAATACGGCAAATTATTTTTAGGAAAACTTTTAAAACTCCTGTACTAATTTTTGGATGACAATATTACCAAGACGCCAAACTAGGTGCTGTATGCGTAAATGATATAATATTGCGGCAAATGTTTTTAACATTTGTTTAAACAAAAATGAGTATTTTTACACCAGCTACACTACTCCATTGTCTAGTTAGCGTCCCAGAGTGTAGGCCACTATGTGTACCATGTGTTCGTGCCGTCGTCAGAGGAACTCATTATAAATGTGTTCTGTATCGAGTAGCATCCGAGCTGCGAGTGAAAGACTTCTCGTGCAGTGGAAGTCGTCTCGTGCCGCTGTTCGTCTTTTGTTAATCCCGGAGGACAAAGCTGTTAGAAGTGGAGGTTCAGATTTCAGGTTAAGCTTCGAAACGGCTCTCCTCCGCTGCCGTCTGCGACGTGTGGGGGCTGGCTCGACCCTGGTCTTCCACGCCCCCAGAGACGACTGACCCTCACTGCCTGATCCCCTTTCTTCTTATCGTGTGCTTCTTTCCATCCGCGATGTATTGCCAACGGAATAGGTTATTCCCTGTAACACAGGCCTTTTATCAGGTCCCCACCTTCTATGTTCTCGTTTATCACTCGTAGTATCCTCTAAGTTTAAAATATAGTTTCATTAACTTGTCTAGCTACATTGTAGGCTCCATATTTCGACCTGAAATAATTACAGGACTGCCGCTGTGTGATATTTAAAAGCATACAAAATCCATTTGTTGTTCTGAAACGTTCGAACATGGCACTGCAGCTGCTATCAGTCTGAAGCAACTAATCTCTTCCGCAGCCTCGTCCTCATACGTTCAACTTGATCTATTCCATCTTTACACCTTCTGCATCACCAAACTAACCGCTCCCTTCTCTTCACCTTCTCATATGTTCAAAACACCATGTCGGGCCATTTAGAAATCGTTAGTCGCCTGCATGGGAATGTTCCCCGACATATACTCAGTTCACTGACAGATGGCAAAGGCTGGTGTCATAAACTCCGCTACTCCGACGAAACAGTTGCTTCCTTAGACAAAGTTACTGTAAACTGGAAGTATCTGTTTTTGCCATTTCTGAGAAAGCCTCCAAAGAAGGGTAGATTGCTCCCTGAACACTTAAATAATATGACTCCAAATTAAATTTCAGTAATAGTAAGACATACACTGTGTTCGGAAACTAGCATTCACAAAAAGACTGCAGTAGCTCCACTAATATCTGAACGAATACTGTGACGATTCTAGAGTCTTTCAAATAATGGTTCAAATGGCTCTGAGCACTATGGGACTTAACATCTATGATCATCAGTCCCCTAGAACTTAGAACTACTTAAACCTAACTAACCTAAGGACATCACACAACACCCAGCCATCACGAGGCAGAGAAAAGCCCTGACCCCGCCGGGATTCGAACCCGGGAACCGGGTGTGGGAAGCGAGAACGCTACCGCACGACCACGAGATGCGGGCTTCAAATGATGTATATGATCAAATCATGCATAACTAGCTGGAGGCGACATTTACTTACCGTGTACAGACAGACAGTCATGCGATGTACTTTTGAACACGTTTTCTGAAAATTGTCTTGAGCAGCTAGTTCGGCAGCTCACGCGCAATGGAAACACACTGATCAGCCAGAACATTATGACCATCGACCTACTAGCGATACAAATCTCTCCAGGCGATAGTAGCGTCAACTGGCGAGGAATGACTGCTATTCAGACACACACACGATGCATGTAGTACCAGTGAGCGGGCTGTCCGTGTGAAGAATGGGCAAGGCGCCAGATAAATCTGAATTTGACCGAGGGTACATTGTGATGGTTCGGAGTTTCGGCACGAGCATTTCGCAAACTCCACGACTTGTCGGGTGTTCGAGGAATGCGGTGGTGAGTGTGTTCAGCGCAACCAAGCTGAACCACATCCGGACGTCATCGTGTTGGGCGGCCACCCCTCATTACAGATGACGGACGCCGTAGGTTGGGGAGATTGGTAAAACAAGGCAGGTGGCGAACTTTGGTAGAACTAATTTCAGACTTTAAAGCTGGCCAGAGTACAAGTGTGTCTGCACACAGTGTGCACCGAACACACCTAGCGGTTCTAGGCGCTTCAGTCTGGAACCGGGTGACCGCTATAGTCGCAGGTTCGAATCCTGCCTCGGGCATGGATGTGTGTGATGTCCTTAGGTTAGTTAGGTTTAAGTAGTTCTACGTTATAGGGGACTGATGACCAGATGTTTAGTCCCATAGTACTCAGAGCCATTTGAACACACCTCTGCAGCCGACGACCCATGAATCCACCAATGTTAACACCACGACATCGGCAACAACGACTGATATGGGCACGTGATCATTGGCACTGGACGTTGGTGCAGTGGTAGACCGTTGCATGGCCAGATGAATGACGATACCTTCTTCATCATGTCGATAGGAGGACGCGAATCTGCCGTCTTCCAGGAGAACAGCTCCTTGACACCTGTACTGTGGGATGGAAACAAACTGGCGGTGGCTCCGTTATGCTTTCACTGGGGCACCCCTGAGTTGAGTGGAGCTCGTGCAAGGCACCATGATTGCCAAGAAGTATCGTACACTGGTTACAGACCACGTACACCCATTCATAACGGCAGTGGCATTTTTCAACAAGATAATGCGCTATGTCACAAGGCGTGTGATGGAATGGTTCGAGGAACATAAGGGTGACTTCCAAACAATGAGCTCGCCCCGATAGAACACATCTGCGATGTGACTGAACGTGACGTCAGACCTCATCACTCCCCTCCCCAGAATTTTTGGGAATTAGGTGACTTTAAAGTGAAGATGTAGTGCAACTCCCTCCAACTACCTACCAAGGCCTCATTGCTTCCATGCCACGACGCGTGGCCGCTGTTATCCGTACCAAAGATGGACATACCGGCTATTAGGTAGGTGGTCATAAGGTACTGGCTGATCAATGTGTTGCTATAAACAGCCCGGGCTTTACCAACAACGTCATATAGAAACGAGGATTAGCCATCATGATGTCATTATAGTAACTATAGTTACGAATGTTAATAAACCAATCAAGTAGGTTAGGAGAGTGTTTCTGCTAGAAAGAGCACATAAGCAATTGTTAGCATCTCACTTAGGCAGAGAATTGACATCACTTAGTTCCGGTAAGATGGACGTATAGGAATTATGAGCAAAGTTTAAGAGGATTGTAAATCGTGATGCGAATTTTCTTCTTAATATGTGGATTAAGGACAGAAAAGTCCCACCATGGTTTAATAACGAGACTGGGAAAATGCTGAACATGTAGAGGTTGCTGCATTCTCGGTGCAACAGAGAATGCGCAAATGACGACACGCAAAGGTTAGTACAGAGCCGTGCGTCTGTAAAAAGACTTATGCGCGAAGCATACAACTACTACCACCGTCTTACCATAGCAAAAGATCTGGTAGACAATCCGAGAAATTTCTGGTTCTATGTAAAATCGCTAAATGGGGCTAAGGCTTCCATCCAGTCAACTGTTGACCAGACTGGTGTGGTAGCTGAAGATCGCAAAACGAAAGATGAAGATTTAAATTTCATCTTCAAGAAATAGTGCACGCAGGAGAATCATACAAACACACCGTCGTTTGACCGTCGAACAGAAACCCGTATGGATGACGTAGTAATAAGCGTCTCCAGCGTAGAGGAACAACTAAAGGATTTGAAAACAAACAAGTCACCAGTTCCGGATGGAATCCCAACTCGTTTGGCCTCTTGCTTAGCTTGCATGTATCGCGTATTTCTTGCCAACGCGAAGTGCCAAGCAGGTTGAATAAAGCAGTGACTCCCGACTATAAGAAGAACAAAAGTACAGACCCGCAAAAATTACTCACCAGTATACCTAACATCTCTTTGCTTCAGAATGCTTGAACATGTTCTCAGTTCGAAGATAATAAATTTATGTCCACGAATCAGCAAGTTTGTTTGCTCTTTCCTGACATGATATACTACTAACTATGGATGAAGGGCAACAGGCACGATCCATATTTCTAGATTTCCAGAAACCGTTTTACGCGGTGCCCCATTGCAGGCTGTCAAAGAAGATACGTGCATACGGAATAGGTTACCAGATATGTGACTGGCTCGAAGTCTTCTTAAGTTATAGTACCCAGTATCTTGTCCTCGACACGTTACACTTAAACTGCACGGTATTAACTAACAATGAAATATGCATTTGCGGGGAAACTGGAACACCATACGTCACACTGCAATGTAACACCCTCGCACATGTGAGACCTAAACAGAACGACAATGACATCGTCAGAATAATACGCAATCCCCATGACTGCGCCGGCCGGAGTGACCGAGCGGTACTACGCGCTACAGTCTGGAACTGCGCCACCGCTACGGTCGCAGGTTCGAATCCTGCCTCGGGCATGGTTGTGTATGATGTCCTTAGGTTAGTTAGGTTTAAGTAGTTCTAAGTTATAGGGGACTGAGGACCTCAGATGTTAAGTCCCATAGTGCTCAGAGCCATTTGATTTGATCGCATGACTGTAACACAATGAATAGCTCAGCCAATATTGTATGGAACGCACTGCACAAGAATACAAACACCAGACCCAGTGTGGAGGAAGGTGTACACAGGCACAAACAACACAACAAACCACATGGGAGGACACAAGCACGACCACAGGTTCCGAAACCGAGAAAGGAACCAACATACTAAGTGAACAGGACTCAGAAGGAATCAACGCGTAAGGCACCCAAACCAACAACATAGGGCACCGCGTGCCATAAAACAGTCACAAACAACACAACAGGCAGTAAGAATCATAAAATAAACAAAGCACCGACACAACCATTCACACCACATACGAACACTCTAGTAACAAGGTAACGTCGCTTGGCAGAAGGCTCCTCCTTCCTAACGACACATTGCATATTGAAACTTCCTGGCAGATTAAAACTGTGTGCCCGACCGAGACTCGAACTCGGGACCTTTGCCTTTCGCGGGCAAGTGCTCTAGGGTAGAGCTCTGGTAAAGCACTTGCCCGCGAAAGGCAAAGGTCCCGAGTTCGAGTCTCGGTCGGGCACACAGTTTTAATCTGCCAGGAAGTTTCATATCAGCGCACACTCCGCTGCAGAGTGAAAATCTCATTCTGGAAACATCCCCCAGGCTGTGGCTAAGCCATTGTCTCTGCTATATCCTTTCTTTTAGGAGTGTTAGTTCTGCAAGGTTCGCAGGAGAGCTTCTGTAAAGTTTGGAAGGTAGGAGACAAGATACTGGTAGAAGTGGAGCTGTGAGGACCGGGCGTGAGTCGTGCTTGGGTAGCTCAGATGGTAGAGCACTTGCCCGCGAAAGGCAAAGGTCCCGAGTTCGAGTCTCGGTCGGTCACACAGTTTTAATCTGCCAGGAAGTTTCATATCAGCGCACACTCCGCTGCAGAGTGAAAATCTCATTCTGGAAACATTGCATATTGTTTATAGTATACTGCACACAAGCAGTAATGCCTTATTCGTCTTATTATATGTAGACAGAAGTATATTCTCTTCTTTATGTAAAGCTAAAATCAATGTATTTTATATATCAAATGTATTTTCTGTATAAGCCATGTATAAAACTAAAAATGTAATGTATTAAGTTATTTAAGGAATACTGCACTCAAGTAGCAATGAATTATATTCTATTTTCACTAATAAATTTACAACCATAAATTTATTCTTCATGTAAAGTTAAAATTCATGTATTCCTTGTATCAAATACTCAGTCGGTGTATAACACTGGGTGTCTATGTATCTAAGGTACCATACAGAATATACCACAGCTACCAACAATTAAACCAATTACACAAACAAACAACTACGCAATATCGTGCAATGTCCTAACATGCAACTCTCCCCGTAATAATCAATACACACAAGCACAACAAACATACATAAACACACACCATTTCAAATGAGAATAGCTCGAGGTTCTACCGAGACCTCCTCACGTTGAAATAGATCAACTAACAAGCTACATAGACTATATTACACATCTAAACGTAGCAGATCACTTCCCTCTACATGTTGCAAACTTATTTTTACTACAGTTATTGTATTACAGTTTTTGACGTTGCATTATATAAATTATATTGCCCTCAACTAAGCAGAAACAAATTATAGAGAACAAATTTAACAATTGTAAAGCATTAAATTCTCTGTGACCTTAAAGGAATTTGTAAATATTATGTTCTTTACATTATCTAAAATATCATTAACAATGCCATAGCAATAAGTTTGTAACAACAAGGAGTCTTTACTATTAGATTTAGCATCATCCAAACCACCGTATATTTCGAGGCAGAGGGCTACTCTGTGCTATTAGTGAAATAAATAAATAAATACACTATATCCCCGTGCTACTGCCGTTTCTTCGTCAGGAAGGTGATTTCTTATTCGGCAGTACAATACACGGCCACATACGGCTGCTGCGATGCAACTTGCTCGTCATGGCGTACAACTTTTGCTATGGTCCACTCGCCAATTTAACACGTATGGGTCGTGATGAAGCAGACGTTTACTCGTTCTCCGTGGTCAGCAAGCACCATCGTCGAATTGCAACAAAAGTGCAAGTTGCTTGGGACAGTCTATCGCAGGATGCCACTCGGAACCTTTATGACAGTTTCCAAACAAGAATACACGCTTGCTTTGTCGTCAAAGGAAGGAGATGGCCGTGGGGGGGTGGGGGGGGGGGCGGTGGGGGAAGGGGCTGGAAAGGGGTACACTTTATATTGATGCGACTGTTTGGGCATTCTTTACTGTGACATGTGCATTTCATTTGGACTGAATTTTTTATCGGATACTGCTACGATGATGAACTACCTGTCATCTGCCAATAAAATGGCCTTGTGCTTGAGGGAGTTGCATTTCTTCTTCGGCAGTGTATTACTCTGCTCATCATAAGAATGGTTCAAATGGCTCTGAGCACTATGGGACTCAACTTCTGAGGTCATCAGTCCCCTACAACTTAGAACTACTTAAACCTAACTAACCTAAGGAGATCACACACATCCATGTCCGAGGCAGGACTCGAACCTGCGACCGTAGCGGTCGCGCGGTTCCAGACTGTAGCGGCTAGAACCGCTCGGCCACTCCGGCCGGTCTCATAATAAGAATAAAATGGAGGTAAGCAAACGCAAACATGATTATTGGTCAACAGCTGTAACACACTTGCACAGGTGTTGTTACGCACTTGAGAGAATATCCTATTTATATACACTATGTGATCAAAAGTATCCGGACACCTGGCTGAAAATGACTTACAAGTTCGTGGCGTAGTCCGTCGGTAATGATGGAGTTCAATATGCTGTTGGCTCACCCTTACCCTTGATGACAGGCGTACATTCAATCAGGTGCTGGAGGGTTTCTTGGGGAATGACAGCCCATTCTTCACGTAGTGCTGCACTGAGAGGAGGTATCGGTGTCGGTCGGTGACGCCTGGCTCGAAGTCGGTGTTCAAAACATCCCAAAGGTGTTCTATAGGATTCTGGCAGGACTCTGTGCAGGCCAGACCATTACAGGAATGTTACTGTCGTGTGACCACTCCGCCACAGGCCGTGCATTATGAACAGGTGCTCGATCGTGTTGAAAGATGCAATCGCCTTCCCCGAATTGCTGTTCAACAGTGGGAAGCAAGAAGGTGCTGAAAACATCAATGTAGGCCTGTGCTGTGACAGTGCAACGCGGAACAACAAGAGGTGCAAGCCGCCTCCATGGAAACGACCACGTCCTAACACCACCGCCTCCGAATTTTACTGTTCGCACTACACACGATGGCAGATGATGTTCACCGGGCATTCGCCATACCCACACCCTGACATCGAATCGCCACCTTGTGTACCGTGATTCGTCACTCCACACAACGTTTTTCCACTATTCAATGGTCCAATGTTAAAGCTTCTTACACCAAGCGAGGCGTCGTTTGGCATTTACCGGCGCGATCTGTGGGTTATGAGCAGCCGTTCGGCCATGAAACCAAGTTTTCTCATCTCCCGCATAATTGTCATGGTACTTGCAGTGGATCCTGATGCTGTTTGGAATTCCCGAGTGATGGTCTGCATAGATGTCTGCCTATTACACATTACGACCCTCTTCAACAGACTGAGGTCTCTGTCAGTCAACAGACGAGGTCGGCCTGTACGCTTTTGTGCTGTACGAGTCCCTTCATGTTACCACTTCACTATCACATCGGAAACAGTGGACCTAGGGATGTTTAGGAGTGTGGAAATCTGGCGTACAGACGTACGATACAAGTGACACCCAATCACCTGGCTACGTTCCTAGGACGCTAGCTCCGCAGAGCGCCCCATTCTGCTCTTTCACGATGTCTAATGACTAGTGAAGTCGCTGATATAAAATACCTGGCAGCAGGTGCAGCACAATGCACTTAATATGAAAAACGTATGTTTTTGGGGATGTCCGGATACATTTGATCACATAGTGTATTGAATATTAGTGTCTTATGGTAGATGAAATTAACTTCTTTGTTAATCATATTTTAGTTGTGCAGTTTTTATTTCGAAAATATTGGACAATAGCAGTCTCTGTACTGTTGTGCTCTGATGGCGCGCTGTTAAAAAGTGTGAACATGGCTGACACTGCTGCTTTCTCCGTAATGAAACACGCACATGGAACTCCGTTAAAAAGTACTAAAAACAGGTTGATCTTAATGTTTTTCACTAGTTTACAGAGAAATAGAATCAGCTTTGAATTTTTTTCGAGGAACTTTGTTTGGATAAGAAAGCTTTGTATACGGGATGTGCAGTTGAATCGGTAGCGTTGTAGAATACTAATCCCGTACAATTCATTGCTCTGGTTATTGCATTTTTTTTGTTCAAGTTGCAATACCTACAGCTTTTAAACGTAAATTTCGCCAAATATTTTTTAACTAACACATATCTAATCATCATTTTAATTGAAAATATGAGTCTTCTTGTTTCTGATTAGATACTGCACTCAAAATTCCAGTTTTTATTACAAATAAAAATTCTTGACTGTCGATTTTTTCTATAAGACTGTTAATGAAGATTGACTGAATTAAGAAAACATAACAAATTAAATTTTTAGGACAAAACTGAAAAATCAGATACTCGTTACTTGGACTATGTCCAGCGTTTCATATCACAGTTGTGGTGTCACAAGTGTCAGAGTAGTAACCGTCGTGGAAATGTGGACACTAAATATTTTCACAGCATTGGGCACATCATTCAAATGCTGCATTTTTTTACCCCTGTAACATAAACACAACAGAAATAATCTGGAGCCAAGTTAAGGGATTTGTCGAAAGAAATAAGAAGACATTTAAGCTGCCAAAAGTACCGGAAGTAACGCACAAAGGTTTGTCATACATGACTGCCCAACGTTGGTACGATACTAAACGGCACATTGTAAAGGAGAAAATGTGGCGCTTGGATGGCTGCATTGATTCCCTTGTTTTTTCTATTTGTTATGCGGCATATGACAGTTCCAATACTGAAATTTTTTCTCGGATTCGGTAATGGAAGGAATTAACACCAGACGACTGGCTGTAAGTAATCCTTCAGTGGCTTCAGTATTTAACTATACGGCGAAATCCCTGCAATACTCTTTTGCGTGACATGTATCTCTCGCAGAAATATTAAACTGTGTTTAAGTTGGGAATTTCCATCACTCTCTTGTTTTTAATTAGAATGATCATGTTATCTAAGAAAGAGAGCAAGTTATTCTTTGTGTCTGGTTCCCTAAGAAGCCTGCGGCATTGCTGGCATTTTGCCGAATATTATTTCTTTCTCTTTAAAAATTAAATGACATTCGAAGCTACATTGCTTCTCTGCTCACCCTTTTTATTTATTTCTTTTTTCTTTTTTGGGAGGCTTGCGTGCCTCAACGATACAGATAGCCGTACCGTAGGTGCAACCACAACGGAGGAGTATCTGTCGAGAGGCCAGACAAACATGTGGTTCCTGAAGAGGGGCAGCAACCTTTTCAGTAGTTGCACGGGCAAGTCTGGATGATTGACTGATCTGGCCTTGTAACAATAACCAAAATGGCCTTGCTGTTCTGGTACTGCGGACGGCTGAAAGCAAGGGGAAACTACAGCCGTAATTTTTCCCGAGGGCATGCAGCTTTACTGTATGTGATAGAATAGCATGGAGAGCTGCATCAAACCAGTCTCAGGACTGAAAACCACAACAACAACTGCAACTTCTGATATCATTGCAGGTTAGTTGGATCGGATGGCTAACCAGTGTTGCCGAAGTCAAATGCCCCGGTAAAGGTAATGTCAGATATTGTCGCTCAGTCGACGTACGCGCAACGCAAGCGTAAAACGTACCCTTATTGTCGTACTTTTCTGTACTCAAGTCAGGTTCGCTTCCGCTCCACGTGAAACTAAATCCAGTGAGGATCCACCAAAGTCAGAAGAATGCATAGCGTAATGTTTACATCAGGTTTATTCTTATGGTGAACGTAGACAACAGTGTCTGGAAGTACTGACATCTGGGAGTCCGGTGTAAGGCTTACTCGTGTCGGGTCGTGTCATGACAGCCCCTCCCGCTTCCCCCCCCCCCCCCCTCCAAAAAAAATTGGGTATCTGGCAACTTTAACATTATACAGACTTCTCCTGGGAAAGGGTCTCAGGAAGAACGGCCTGAAGTTCGCATCATAAGATTGTATTATAATGGCTCGGTACCAATACCCATCAATTTTTAACCTCGTCGATCCGATACCTGTTGCGAAGAGCTACGAACTGCAGCTTTTGCCCGTCGGACGCGAGCGCAGCTGGCTACTAAGGAGCGACGTCTCCATCTGTCGCCTCCTTTGTGCGGCCTGTTGAAAGCGCGACTTCAGAAAGGCGGTGGCGGTGGCTCCGCGGTAGCACCTACACGGGCTATCGGCCGAGGCAGCGCGTTTTGTGCGACTGTTTGGTCCCCTCTCGACAAGGAGAGCCGGGCACAGGCGCTGTCAGCCAGGGGCGTCGAGGGCCCGGCGACAAATCGCGTGTGTCGAAACACGTGTTGAGAGCGGGCCCACAATGGCGGCGGCCGCTGATTCAGCGGAGCGCTGATTTACGCGTGTTTTTGTCGCCGTCAAGTGGCACGCAGCTTCATTTGTTACGCGCAGCTGTTTGCCCGCGCCTCGCCCTTTTGTGCCGCCGGCGTGTTTGTTGGCCCGCGTGCCAAATGGGACGACACGGCCGCCGCGCGCTGCGACAATCCTCCAATTGCGCTCCTCTGTATCTCTGTTAACCGCCCCGCCGCCGAGAACCGCTTCCCGAGCGCGTCGTTTAAATCCCCTTTCCTGTTGTTCAAAATCATAAGCGGAACCCGATTTGAGAGAGATATAGCGTGCTCCCTGCCTGCGACTTTCCCTCTCTTCAAGTGTGTCTACTCTTGACTCGGCAGTTTCGCCACTTCTGTAGAAGTGGCACTTCATGGTGGTCTAAACAAAGCTATCCTGAGCACAAGGGTTAGCTGTAAAACCGCATTAATTTGCAAGCCGTTGTGGAGACGCGATCTGGATAAATGGGAAGAACCAGAGTTACTTAGTTATTTAGTTAGTTTAATATTCCATTGATCAAAAATGGTTCAAATGGCTCTGAGCACTATGGGACTTAACTTCCGAGGTCATCAGTCCCCTAGAACTTAGGACTACTTGAACCTAACTAACCTAAGGACATCACACACATCCATGCCCGAGGCAGGATTCGAACCTGCGTCCGTAGCGGTCGCGCGGTTGCAGACTTGAGTTCGTAGCGGTCGCGCGGTTCCAGACTGTAGTGCCTAAAGCCGCTCAGACAGCCCCGCCGGCTCCATTCATCATTTGCACGATAAATGGTAATGATGCCATTTTATCTACATCGAAATCCACATGGTCACTCTGCAATTCACACTTAAGTGCCTGGGAGAGGGTTCATCGAACCATTTTCATACTACTTCTCTACCATTCCACTCTCGAAAGGCGCGTGGGAAATACGAACACCTAACTCTTTCCGTTCGAGCTCTGATTTCTCTTATTTTATTATGATTATCATTTCTCCCTACATAGATGGGTGTCAACAAAATATTTTCGCATTAGGTAGAGAAAGTTAGTGATTGAAATTTCGTAAATAGATCTCGCTGCAAAGAAAACCGCCTTTGTTTCAGTGACTGCCACCCCAACTCGCGTATCATATCAGTGACACTCTCACCCCTATTGCACGATAACACGATACGGGCAGCCCTTCTTTGCACTTTTTCGATGTCGTCCGTCAATCCTACCTGGCAAGGATCCCACACCGCGCAGCAATATACCAGTAGAGGACGGACAAGTGCCGGCCGGAGTGTCCAAGTGGTTCTAGGCGCTACGGTCTGGAACCGCGAGACTGCTACGGTCGCAGGTTCGAATCCTGCCTCGGGCATGGATGTGTGTGATGTCCTTAGGTTACTTAGGTTTAAGTAGTTCTAAGTTCTAGGGGACTGATGACCTCAGAAGTTAAGTCCCATAGTTCTCAGAGCCATTTGAACCTTTTTTTTTTTTTTTTTTTGACTTACAGGTGTAATGTAGGCTGCCTCTTTAGTGGGTTTGTCGCATCTTCTAAGTGTTCTGCCAACATAACGTAGTCTTTGTTTCGCCTTCCCCACAATATTATCTATGTGGTCTTTCCAATTTAAGTTGCTAATACTTGTTTTTCCTAGATATTTAGTCGAATTGACAACCCATAAATTTGTGTAATTTATCGGATTTCTTTTAGTATCCTTGTGGATGACGTCACACTTTTCTTTGTTTACTGCCAATTTCCACTTTTCGCACCATACAGAAATTCTCTCTAGATCATTTTGTAATTGGAATTGATCGTCTGTTTTTTTAAAAGACGGTAAATTACAGCATCATCTGCCAACAATCTAAGGGAGCTGCTCAGATTATCACCTAGATCATTTATGTAAATCAGGAGCACCAGAGGGCCCATGACATGACCTTGCGGAACGCCAGATATCACTTCTGTTCTACTCGATGATTTACCGTCTATCACTACGGACTGTGACCTCCCTGAGAGAAAATCACGAATCTAGTCACACAACTGAGACGATACTCTATATTCGCATCACAATTATTTTGGAAATGTGGCTACGTACTGGTCATTTTTTGTTCAAAAATACAAAAGATGTGAATTAGAAAAGGACGTCCTTTTCTTTTCCTTTCTATTTCTTTCTCTTCTTTCCTGTGTTCTACATGTCGCCTTCCATACCTTACCGCACACTTACTTACGAGCCAAAGATGTGAGTCAGTAATTCCTACTCACTACTCTCACAGGCATAACAGAAATTCTTCTAGAGAAGGAGTTATCGAGGTCGTTATTGAGAGATTGAAAGGAAGCATTGGGTACCGACTGACAGAACCAGAGTAAAGTAATGCAACAGAAAGAGAATAGGTAGCCTTGAGAGGTGAAACAGCGAAGACAGCATATGATAAAATAGGTAAAAGACAAGGTCACTAGAAATTGTTGGGATGCATGATATATTTGACAAAGAAGAAAATACACTCAAAAGTCAAAGAAACAGGTACACTTGCCCTCGTGTAGCGTCCCCGCCAGCACGCAGAAGTGCCGCAACTCGACGTGGTATTGACTCGACTAATGTCTGACGTAGTGCTGGAGGAAACGGACATCATGAATCGCGCAGGGCTGTCCATAAAGCCATAAGAATACGAGGGAGTGGACATCTCTTCTGAACAACACGTTGCAAGGCTTCCCATATAGGCTCAATAGTGTTCATCTCTGCGCAGTTTGGGGACCAACGGAAGTGTTTGAATTCAGAATAGTGTTCATGGGGCCATTCTGTAGTAATTCTGGATGTGTGGGATGTCGCATTGTCCTGCTGGAATTGCCAAAGTCCTTCGGAATGCACAATGGACGTGAATGGATGCAAGTGATCAGACAGAATGCTTACGCATATGTCACCTGTCAGAGTCGTGTTTAGACGTATCGGGATCCAATATCACTCCAGCTGAACGCACCCCACACCATTACAGAGTCTCCACCAGCTTGAACAGTCCCCTGCTGACATGCAGGGTCCATGGATTCGTAAGGTTGTCTCCATACCTGTACACGTCCATCCGCTCTAAATAATTAGAAACGGGACTCATCCGACCAGCAACATATTTCAAGTCATCAACAATCCAATGTCGGTGTTGACGGGCACAGGCGAGGCGTTTGTGTCATCATTAAGAGCATACGGGAGGGCCTTTGGCTCCGAAAGCCCATATCAATGATATTTCGCTGATGGTTCGCACGATCACACTTGTTGATGGCCCAGCATTGAAATCTGCAGCAATTTGCGGAAGGGTTGCACTTCTGTCACGTTGAACTATTCTCTTCAGTCGTCGTTGATTCCGTTCTCGCAGGATCTTTTTTCAACCACAGCGATGAAGGAGATTTGATGTTTACCAGATTCCTGAAATTCACGGTACACTCGTGAAACGATCGTACGGGAAAATCCCCACTTCATCGCTGCCTCGGAGATGCTGTGTCCCATCGCTCGTGCGCCGCCTATAACACCACGTTCAAACTCGCTTAAATCTTGATAACCTGCCTATGTAGCAGCAGTAACCGATCTCACAACTTTGCCAGACACTTGTCGTCTTACATAGGTGTTGCCGACCGCAGCAATGTATTCTGCGTGTTTACATATCTCTATATTTGAATACGCGTGCCTATACCAGTTTCTTTGCCGCTTCAGTGTATAACAACGCAACAAATGAAGCAATAAGAAGGAAAACAGACGTCTAAAAAAGTTACATTGAAAAGACGTGCAGAACGGCAATGCAGGAATGGCTGCAGAATCTTACGTGACTGCTGCAAAAATAAATGCAGCCTATAGGGAAATTAAAGAGGTCTTTGAGGAAAAGAGAAGCACCTTTACAAATATTAAGAAATTAAATGGCAAACTAGTACTAACAGTAAGTAAAGAAGATCATGTCGAAAACTGCAACTTGTATATAGAAGAGTTATGCAAGGCAAACGAACTTCCAGCTAATTTTAAAGAAAGAATGGAGGAAGCAGACGAGGATGAGAGGAGGGACACGGTACTGAAAGGAGAATTTGACAGAGCGCTGGAAGATCTATAAATAAGGCCTCTGGAATAGACTCATGATCAGCCACAGCTTACTCTCTTCACTGATTAGCTTCGTCTCCATATGTGAGAGACATCCCAACACAATTATCACTTTTTCTTAAAATTGGGTATTCTTGATCGTCCCCTCGCTAGCCTCGATAAGACCTACTGAAGAAGAATGCCGCACCTGATTAAATGTCCAACGAGTCTTGCTTTGCGTTGGCCTATAATTTCCAGCAGTTCTTTCATGTCTCCTGTTACCTACAAAACCGTCTCATTCGTTTTTCTGTCAGCCCTGCTAGTTCTTGTAATTTTCCTCTAGAACGACATTTCTGCAACTTCGAGGCGAACTTTCATCTACTTTGCAAAACGTCCAGGTTTCACAGCTGCATGTTAGGTCACGCCACACAAAGGTCTTCATAAATGAATTCTTAGTGTAGTAGCTGATGTGCCTATTCAGTAGAAGGTTCTTCTCATTTTGATAGACACTCTTGGCCCGTGTTTCTTCTCTTGGTTTTATTGAGACATCTATTGTTTTCTTCCGCATTGCTGCCGAAATAGAGAAATTGTGGTTTGTTGCCTCCTTTCATGTCAGTCTTACCTTCACTTCCTTTCTTGTCTGTAGTAAGCACCTTCTGTCTTCTTCGTATCAGATTTATTTTTAGTTTAGGTTTTGGCATTTTATTTAGTTCTTTCTCTGAGTCTGCCGCTATTGTAATTTAATCGGTGTGGTGAATATGAATACCACAAACTTTGATTCCAGAAATCTTTTCTTTCATTGTTATTACTGCCTTCTCGATGACCGTATTAAATAGATAGAGTGATTGAGGGGACCCTTGTCTTACTACCCTGTTGATTTTTGCTTCTTTCTTGCTACCAGCTACATTCAGCTCAATACTTTGACTTAATGATGTACGTGTTTTTCTGCTTACTTCTAACATTCTTTTCAATATCTGACGTAGTGCCAATATTGCTTCTCTCGTTCCTTTCTCTGCCCTGAAATTTATCATTGGCTATGTTCCAATCTATTTCCTTTTTAATTCTCTCTTTAAGAATCAACAACAATATTTTTGATGCATGACTCCCTTACACTTTCCCTCTTGGTAATGAAAAGTTCTAATTTTGCATGAAGTCAGGTGGCATGATACTCTCCTTACAACATTTAAGTAAATAATTTACTTTTGATGTCATCACTATTGTTTTGTAGGAGCTCTGCACGGATGTCATTTACACCCGTTGATTTATTTGATTTTCATCTATTTAGTGCACAGTAGAACTCCTCTTTTTTTACTGGTGATCACTTATTGTTTCCATCAATTATTTTTTCATCTTCAATACACTCTTCTAAATTACCAGATTCAGCAGCGCTGTACAAGTCTTCAGTATAGTCTTTTCATCTATCATTTACATCTTTTATGCCAAATAAGTTTCCCACTTTTATCTCTTACTATGTTGGTTCTATGGCTAAGTTGCAAAAGTTTAATCTTGGAGTTTTTTCCCTGTTTGTTATCGTCTATTTCTTTGTAAATTTTTGCGAGGCACTTTTTATCAATTAAACGCCACATTGTTGATATGCTGCTTTTTATTGCATTATACTAATCAGGGCTTTTTTAGTCTGTTTCCTTTGTCAACGATTTATAATATTTCTGAGGTCATTTAAGGCTTCCTAGGCTTTAACTTCGTTATTCCTAATACGTCTGTGGCTGCTTTCGTATATTTGACCTGATAACATGCCAACTCGTTTCTTCCTTGTATGATTGTAGTGCTGCATGCTTGAATTTCTGTACAACCGCTGTATCCTTGAATTTATGTAATGTCCATTTTTTGAATACTTTAAGTGGTGTTTCTTAAATCTAATATTGCACTTTGCCACAAGTGAATGGCCACTATCTATATTAGCTTTTGGGTAACTATGATTAGATTTCACTGGGTTCCTGTACCTCTACCTTACTATTATATAGTAAGTCATATACCCCCATTACCACCAGGTGTTTCCCATGTGTAGCATCTTCTCTCTGGAGCTTCATAACAAATTTTTGCTGTTTTGAATTTATTCTTCTCAATACGAACTTACCAGCACGTTTGTGGCTTTCTTACAAGATACTCGCGGATTAAAATCTCCCATGAGATGCTGTCTTCATTATTTATCATTTCTATTAACTCTTGGATACGGTATTAATTTTTTTCCATTTCTTCATCGTTACTATTTGTCGGTGACATACTTGAATTATTGTTATTCCGACGGGGATAACTTTTAACTGCATCATTAATATCCTGTCAGATGGTAGGTGTTCAATACATTATGCATCAATTTCTTTGTTAATACAATAGCTACTTAATTCTTCCCTGAATGTTGGTATCCTTTAGATTTGATCAGAATTTTTTTGATCTACAGTCGCAATTTCCAGCACATCGTGTCTCACATGTTCCTAGAATATACAGTTGACGCTTTGTCATAATCTTTATGAGTTCCTCCAGTTTTCCAAAATTTCACAATATTCGCACATTCCCTATACCAATGTTAAATTTAGCTTTCCCTTCTTTTCCTGGTCTTCCCGCCTCTTCTCTGCAAGGACGACGACCAGAAAAGTCTCATCACTTCTCCTGCCGGACCTTGTACTCGGAAACCAAAGATAAGTAAGGACCTTAAATAAAACAACAAGTTTACCTAAAAAAAATGTTCATATTTAAGTAAGGACCGATAAATTAGTAGATTCTGCCATGGTTGCTACACATGGGATATGTAATGCTTTTGATGCCTTCCTTTAATTGACACTGGTGGCTCATCCATCTTCAGGGATAGTTTCCCATTCCGGGGGAAAGAGGTTGCCTTGCCTCTATACGTTCATCCGCCCTCCAAGCAGGCCGTTGGCACTTCCTAGAGGTTGACTCCTTATTGCAGCAGGCATTGAATCCCCACCTACGTTGGCCAGCTGAAGCATTGCCCACTCCACACCATTAGGGTGTGTAGGTTGGTAGGATGAGACCAACAGTCACAAAACTATTCCACCTGTGCGCAAGATATATGAGACGGACGAAATTACCACAGACTCCAAAAAAATGTAACAATTTCGTTTACAAAGAAGGCTGCTTTGACAGGTATGCGCTTTAGCAAACCATCAATTTCGTAAGTCATGAGTTATTCGCAGAAGAATGGGAAAACTGGTAGAAGCCAACCTCGGGCAAGGTTTGTTTAGGCTCCGGATAAATGTAGGTTGCATAAATGCTAATCTACGTTTATATAATTTGTAGATTTAGAGAAAGCATTCGACAATATTGCCTGGAACACGTTCACTGGCATTTCCAAGCTAGCGGGGATAAAATAAAGGGAACGAAACGTTATCTTCGACTTGTGCAAAGACTGCAGTTTTAACAGTCGAGGAACATAAAAGAGAAACGGTAATTGAGAAGAGCGAGAGACAGGTAGTTAGCCTACCCCGATGTTATTCAGTCTGTTCAATGAAAAAGTTGTGAAGCGTCATGATACAGAGAATGCTGAAAATGAGACTGCATAACAAACGAGCAGGTGTGGGATCAAATTGCGGAGAACAAAAATTCATGGCGCAACTTGACTAAAAGAAGTTGGTAGGACACCATCCTCAGACATTGAACAATGGTCAGTTTGCTAATGGAGGGAAATGTAGAGGGAAGTGGGAGCGGGTTAGATAGGGAGACCAAAAGTTAGATACAATAAGCAGCCTCAAGCGGTTGTAGGTTGCTCTGGTTATGAGGTTATCGCCACATAATATGGATCCAACAGAAATATTTTAGTTACCTTCAACATGTTAGATATTTGGAACACTGTAGTGCCAGAATTCTCTGTTCAAGAGCTTTACGCTCTGAGAATTACGTTTTCGTTTCGTTTACTTTATGGACACCAGACTATTTCAATGTTTTTGACTGTAGATAAGTATCTTGAAGAAATTAAAGAAGTTTCTTCCGCTTATATTCTTTCATCTTTACAACACCAACTCTTCAATGCTAATTACTTGTTATCCACGATATACTATTAAAATATGCAGTGCCAATACGATTGAGTGGTGTTGCGAAGTGTGCTTGTGCTAATTCAGGCCAATATCGAACCTCGTTCAGCTAAACTAAGTTTATTGTTATACACACATCAAAAAAGTTTGGCATCACCCCAGTTCCCAGAACGCCTGAAGATAGACGTTGACTGTGAATACTGTATCACAGATACAGTCACTTTGACTGTTAAGAGATGTCACTAAACCCGCCAGAGATGTAAATAACCACGCATGAGCACCGCCTATCAGACGGAGGAGGTCCGACAGCCGATCAGTTCCAGTCATTCCACCAGGAAGAAGGTACACGGACCGTGTTGTCTATAGTTCAACGATGCCTAGACGGTCAATACCGCGATTCGATCGCGTCTGCATTGTTACTTTGTGCCAGGACGAGCTCTCAACAAGGGAAGTGTCCAGGCGTCTCGGAGAGAACCAAAGCGATGTTGTTCGGACATGGAAGAGATACAGACAGTAAGGAACTGTCGATGACATGCCTCGATCAGGCCGCTACCAACGGATTAAGGCTCGGAGGAACACTGACAACATCGCCACCATGTTCAATAATGGAGCATCGTATAGTCGGGGCAAACAGAGCTAAACGTTTGCTACCATTTCAGTGAAAATCACGCTGACTTTTCATGATCAGGCGGACAGGCACCGTTAGTATAATCTCATTTTCTCTTTCTGGCACAAACATGCAATCACTAGCTATATTTCGTGATAGTTTTGTGCAGAGATAGTGCGTGAGGAAATTGATTTACATCAAACCCATTTCCTGTCAAATTATCTTTACTATCCGTACCATTGCTTATTATCACATAGTTTCATGTCTCACTTCGACATTTTTTGTGTTCTTTTTTACAAAGCTTATAAAGTTCATTATCATTTTGTGCACGCTAATAATTTGCATTAAATATTGGGATTTACTTATCTTAGAGAATAGATTAAGGAAAGGCAAGCCTACGTTTCTAGCATTTGTAGACTTAGAGAAAGCTTTTGACAATGTTGATTGAAATACTCCCTTTCATATTCTGAAGGTGGCAGGGGTAACATGCAGGGAGCGAAAGGCTATTTACAATTTGTACAAAAACCAGATGGCAGTTATAAGAGTCGAGGGGCATGAAAAGGAAGCAGTGGTTGGGAAGGGAGTGAGACAGGGTAGTAGCCTCTCCCCGATGTTATTCAATCTGTATATTGAGCAAGCAGTAAAGGAAAAAAAAGAAAAATTCGGAGTAGGAATTAAAATCCATGGAGAAGAAATAAAAACGTTGAGGTTCGCCGATTACATCGTAATTCTTTCAGATACAGCAAAGGACCTGGAAGAGCAGCTGAACGGAATGGACAGTGTCTTGAAAGGAGGATATAAGATGAAAAAAATCAAAACGAGAATAATGGAATGTAGTTGAATAAATCGGGTGATGCTGAGGGAATAAGATTAGGAAATGAGACGCTTAAAGTAGTAAATGAGTTTTGCCATCTGGGGAGCAAAATAACTGATGATGGTCGAAGTAGAGAGGATATAAAATGTAGACTGGCCATGGGAAGGAAAGCGTTTCTGAAGAAGAGACATGTGTTAACATCGAGTATCGATTTAAGTGTCAGAAAGTCGTTTCTGAAAGTATTTTTATCGATTGTAACCATGAATGGAAGTGAAACATGGACGATAAATAGTTTAGACAAGAAAAGAATAGAAGCTTTCGAAATCTGGTGCTACAGAAGAATGCTGAAGATTAGATGTGTAGATCATGAGGAGGTATTGAACAGAATTGGGGAGAAGAGGAGTTTGTGGCACAACTTGACTAGAAGAAGGGATCGGTTGGTAGGACATATTTTCAGGCATCAAGGAATCACCAATTTAGTACTGGAGGGCAGCGTGGAGGGTAAAAATCGTAGAGGGAGACCAAGAGAGGAATACAGTAAACAGATTCGAAAAGATGTAGGCTGCAGTAGGTACTGGGAGATGAAGAAGCTTGCACAGCATAGAGTAGCATGGTGAACTTGTGATATTCGCTATTTTTGACTTAATTAAAACAGCAAATAGTTAATACTTTCAGCCAGAAGCCAAATACATGTTTATAAATAATGATTAATGTATAATAAGGCGTCGCATAGCGACGGTGGAATTTTCTACATAATGTAATTCGTCGTCTTTGGGCGGCAATATAAACAGAAAAATACGGATAGATATGCGATCTTTCACTATTTTGTTCGCTGGAGAACAAATGAAGCCTTGAGCGCTAAAAGACTTGTACTGTTTTTCTTAAGTAAGACGGACGCAGATTTGTGGCAGTCTTATCTAACTTTTATTAAATGTATAAAAACGTGTTATGTTTAAGTTTGAGTGAAGTGTAAAAAAAAGAACTGTTATAACTTATCGTGACGACGCACGGGTGAGTCAAAAGGACAATGGCTATATAAAAGAGCGCTCAATTGACATAAAAACCTACCGTCAATGTAGTACTAAGCTTAAGGTACGATATATGTTTTAGTTATAATAACTATTTGTTCTGGAAATACTGAATCATTTAGCAGTGGTCATTGCTATAATTTCCTCAGTATTATTTTCATTTTAAGTATGTATTTTCCTGAGATTACAGACACCAAGATCAGCAGTCCAATGTGCGTGTTACATTGCTGAAAACTGTTTTATTGTCATCTTGCATCAGTTTTAATATTGAACTTCCCTTTTGTGTGATGTTACAGTTGTTTTTGCGCCCTTAAGAACTTTCTGGTCCCTTAAGAAATTATTTTGTCATAACAATGACTTCACAACCGGGTATGATCGTATCTACGATCATGAAGTAATTAGAAAGACGATAATGTAATTTCTTAATCAATAGCACGCTAGTTGTGATTGCTTCAAGCCACGCGAAATTGCAAGTAAAAACTATTCACATTTCATAATGCAATATTTTATGACAACGGTCAATCCATGATTCTTACGCCAATTGTGATTGATAAAACAGTAAGCGAAATCTTAATTTCAAACTTTTCCACTGAATAACAACATCACTTTTATTTTGTAACATCACAAACTACATCAAACCAGTCTCTGGACTGAAGACCACAACAACAATATTGGGATTTACCTACGCAAGCTTTTGCCTCGTAATTAGGAAATGCCTTTCACGAAATTGGTTTAGAGTAAATTATGGGAATATCAATATCTGGAAATCAACGTTAGGTTCACCCTCTTCTCATATATGAATTATCTGGAAATCGACGTTAGGTTCACCCTCTTCTCATATATGTATTATATACGTTGCGTAACTTTTATTGCGTTTGGATTTCGGTGTACAATCTGCCGCTCAGCGAGCTCTCTGAAGCAGGTGAAGTAGAGGTATTTTG
Organism: Schistocerca gregaria; assembly: GCF_023897955.1. NCBI lineage: Eukaryota > Metazoa > Arthropoda > Insecta > Orthoptera > Acrididae > Schistocerca > Schistocerca gregaria. The sequence goes on from NC_064926.1 coordinate 326,070,198, forward strand.
CACCGGTGCAACAGTGATGTTGATCCAGCAGTTTACAAGTCTCCAGAGGTTGGAAGCATTGTACTATAACACAGGGTGTTTAACAGATTCAGCCCACTTCACGAAACAAACTCGGGGTGCATTTTAAGTGACACATCAAAAATAAAAGTTTACCTAGGTGCCAGTTGTAAGCTGCTGGTAAGGGCCTCTGTGGTGCAGCTATATCACTCAGTTACTCCTCCATTATCCAATGAGCACCGCGTCGAAATGACGGTAAAATAGCAACAAAAGTCGTTTCGTATTCTCCGTTTCAGCAGGTGCAACTCACTTACAAAAGTGCGTTGCGATTTTTCTCGAGAGTGCAGTACTGCATCTCCATGCAGCCTCGACGAAGGATGCATACGATCTTGAGAGAGGACGAGTCACTCTGTCACTATTCTTTAATATTGATTTTATACTCAAGACATTACTTTTGTGAAACGACAGGAAATTATCAACATAAGCAGGCTGTTGTGGTTGGCAGGAGAGCCAACCGTATGGTTAAAGGAGGCCGAAATGGACGCGTTTTAGCTCACGCAGGCTGGCGTGGGGTCTGGAACATGACAAGGGAATTAGAATTGAGGAAAACGGGCGTAGCTGATGGAATACTTAACTTTAATCCATTCATGGAGAACGCCGCTCTTTATGGTACATGATTCACAATATCAATAGTACGGATACTGGCGCCTTGCTAGGTCGTAGCAAATAACTTAGCTGAAGGCTATGCTAACTATCGTCTCGGCAAATGAGAGCGTAGAAGTCAGTGAACCATCGCTAGAAAAGTCGGCTGTACAACTGGGGCGAGTGCTAGGAAGTCTTTCTAGACCTGGCGTGTGGCGGCGCTAGGTCTGCAATCATTGATAGTGGCGACACGCGGGTCCGACGTATACTACCGGACCGCGGCCGATTTAAAGGCTACCACCTAGCAAGTGTGGTGTCTGGCGGTGACACCACACAGGCACTGATGGGGGCATGTACATTGTTAATGCATGCAGGATCTTAATGGTGGCTTTCTTCGATTAGTATTTTGTGGAGTTGAGAACAAGCAGGCAGTTTGGTCATTTAACAGTAAATCTTGCAGTCGACGTGAGCTGTGCTGCGGCTCGAGTTGGTGCTGTTTGTAGGTTTCTACCCTCTGTTGGACGCCAGACCGTATCCTTTGGTTGGTATAGTTGCAGTTGTTTCTCTTTTTCTCGTGTTGACTGGCGCCACTGTTTTCGCAAGCATTGCCTGTCCTCTAGTGACAGTAGCGGCGGTTATCGGTATGTAGTAACTGCTGCCCTATCTTTGGGGCGACGTCGTTGTTTTCCCGTGTCCTGTGAGTGTGGAGTTCGTTTTGGGACTCAGGAGGAGCCATGTCCGTGCAGTGAGAGAACACGCCGAGACCGCTGGCCGCGGGCATGGACTGCCGAATGGAAGGACTGTGGTCCCGAGGGTGTACGACCTCGTCGCAAACCAGATCCTGCAGGCTTTAAGATGAGTGACTTTCAATTCAAGTAGAGAAACCTCCACCATTGTGACGTCTCGCTATTCTCCAGTGACTTGGTTCAAATGGCTCTCAGCACTATGGGACTCAACTGCTGTGGTCATCAGTCCCCTAGAACTGAGAACTACTTAAACCTAACTAACCTAAGGACATCACACACATCCATGCCCGAGGCAGGATTCGAACCTGCGACCGTAGCAGTCTCACGGTTCCGGACTGCGCGCCTAGAACAGCGAGACCACCGCGGCCGGCCCAGTGACTTGGGTTCGTGTTGTTGCTCGTAGTGTCGCCGAGGCGAAGAGCAGCGAGTGCTTGGGGAAAGTTAATCTGGTTAGCTTACCTCGACTTCTTATTACTATTTTTTTTTACTGCGTTCAACTTGTTAAGTTCAACCAGCGGTATTTTTCCTGCCTGATGGCCTTCCCCGGGGGCTAGTCTATGTAACTGCAGCGTGCGTTTCCTCGCCTTGCCGCTGCTATCCGGTGTGGCGTGTACTTTTGACAGCTTTCTTGACTGTAGGCCGTTTGTGATTCTTTTACTCTGGTGGTAGTGATTCCTTTCTCGTTTCGGACGCTCTAAGCACAAAATTCTGGGGTGGTGAGCGAGGGGGGGGGGGGGGGGGGGGGAGGGGGCGTAAAGCTGTCCGCCGGTTCCGGCTTCGGTGTGTTCTTCCATTCTTGCATTTGGTTTATTGGACGTCAGGTAGCTTCAGCAAGATTATCATTAGTCATTCTTCTCAGAGGTCGATTCCTGGGGCACCGTCTGTGCCTGGTCCTTGTGTTTTATTATTGTATTATTTATTACCATACCTCGTAATGCCTACATTAAAGGTTATGTATGTCTAGTTTATAGTTCCGGTCGCCTTCTCTAACACAACTAGCAGTGTAAGGGTTGTATTACAAGGTTACCACCGTCTTATTTCACCCGATTGGTGGTCAATTGCTTGTTTCTTTTAATCAACCTTTGCTTGTATTTGCTGTTTTACAGCAGGTTTATAAATTTTTTGTATAACTGCAGTTCCTGGCTTGTAAGGTCTTCAGCCGTGATTGTGGTCATTTGCTTTGAAAAAAATAATTCGATATTTGTATTTTAGCAGTAAGCCTTAAAACCTTATTTACTTCTATCCCTGGCGCCTGCTGTGTTTGTGGCCACTTACTTTTTAATATTTCAACACCTGTAAGTTGTAATCGCTTCGAGTTCTTAAACATTCTTAATTTATTGCCATTCTTGGCGCCTAAGGCCTGTTTTTTTTCTTTTTTAAACATTATCTGTATGTGTATTCTATGTTGATTTGCTAAATTGTAACGCACTGAAAACACTATTATTTACACAGTTCTTTATTCCTTCATTAATAACGTGTGGTTTTTTTAAATTCATTGTTGAGTCTGGAATTATTGTTTTAAAAATAAATGTGTGTAACTGTAAAAGGCAACCAATAGTAACTGATTATGGCCCCGTCCACAATCGTAACCGAAACCTGCCTTCCCTTGACAAACATCAGGTCGCAGGGCGTTTGGGACTTGGAAGCCATATGCAGCTATCAGGGAAAGGAACATATCAAAGCACTTATTGGGGGCAGAACGCTGGTCCCAAGAATTTATCCTTTTGCCGAAGAGATGAAAAAAGTACAGGGACGCAAGAGAAATTTAGATTGCCTAGCCAAGGCATTTCGACAGTGTCGTAAATGCCCTTTGTGAACATTGATTGCGGCCATAAAAATTCACGAGTTTCCATGTTCACCATGGATCAGACATTATTGAGGGAGCCATCAAGTGGCGTTGCCTTTTTTTAAAAAATAATTTTTTTTGAGAACATCAGACCTTTGAAAGAATTTTAGAATGTAATGGAAGATTTATGGTGGCTCTGAAATAGTCATGCTGAGACACAAACGCACTTCTCTTAGTTTAGTTGAGGCCCCTGGTTGGGCCCACTGTAACGGTCGGCATCTCCAGATAATGATCCCTGTGATAAATGTGTTTTTCACTTTGAGGCTAAGCAGAAACTCAAAACACGCTGCCTAAAGTGGCCATGGGAAAAAACAAGTCGGAAACACAACGTCTTCTCCTCTCTGCTAGGGAATTTATGAGTCAAGGATTGGCTGCTTCTCCGGAAAAGACATCACATTGACTTTGGTCTTGACTGGGGAGTCTGTGGTGAGGACTTTATTGTACTGAAAGCGTTGATCTCAGTTATCTCGGACAACTCGCTGTGCTGAGGGCAATCTTATTTGTGATAGGTCTGCCATCTCGACGTTTAATCTCCTTGTGCACACTGCCGTATAAGTGAGTCAAATTGTTCCATGATATGACTGGCGAATGGGGGTGTTCCATGCTGGAATCTGCCGAGATTTCAGGGCTCCAACAAAGAGTAATTGCGATCCCTATAAAAGTTCTCCAGCAGGGACTTTGCATATTTTGTGCCCGCGATAACAAATAGGAGGCGAAACACATCGCTACTCTGAAGGTGCTTGCACCACGACCACCACCTGAGACAGCGCTACACATCGAGAAAGGGGTGTAGTATTGCTAAGACGGCTTGTTAGGCCAAACAGAATCACAGTCTCGTCACTTGTCCTCAGCTGCACTAACGTAGTATAAGTTGTGGGCAGAATAAATCCATCAAAGTCTCTTCAGCGTTAGGTAATTTCAGATTGCGTTCTCCATGTTTTGAGGCAGAGTAAATAGTTCAGTCAGACAAACCCTAGTCTTTGTCAACCAGCCACCACGCATGGAGTTGTTAACTGCTGTTGGATATTCGTGCTGCCGTCAGTTCATGATTTACTTGCCATCATGCTTAACTAGTATTGTTTGTCCTATTTTATGTTCAATAAACTTTTACCATAATTTTTATAAAAAATCAATAATATGTTGATACATTAATCATCCATCAATAATTGACTACAATAACGACAGGGCCACGATTTCATTACAGTATTTCAGCATTCAAGTTCATTTAGATTCTGATAAACGTAATAACCTCTAAATGCAGGCTAAAATAACAACCACTGTCTAAGGGCAAAATCAATGTAGTAGACACATGGGCCAGGTTGACAAATGGAAGGTTACTAGTTAAAGTGATTACTCGCAGGGTCGTCTGTACCCTTTCAAATCATAATGCAAGACCAGTGTAGTCTTGCAATCTCATATTGCCTCACTGGCGTTTAAGATTGTCCCACCTCATGTTATGTAATTTGTTTTGGTGGAGCTTGATGAAAGGCTCCATCTGTCACCTTCTCCTTCTGATGATTTCGGGCAAATTACGATGCTGTATAGCAACAGCAGTAAATCTAAAAAAAATGGTTCAAATGGCTCTGAGCACTATGGGACTTAACATCTGTGGTCATCAGTCCCCTAGAACTTAGAACTACTTAAACCTAACTACCCTAAGGACATGACACACATCCATGCCCGAGGCAGGATTCGGACCTGCGACCGTAGCGGTCACGCGGTTCCAGACTGAAGCGCCTAGAACCGCACGGCCACACCGGCCGGCGTAAATCCAATAACTCCATTCTAGAAGAAGTCTGGGGCAAGTTTGACTATAGCCTGGATGTTTGGCGTGCATCTAATCCAGGGAATATTGAAAATATGTGAAAGATAAATGAAACCTTCAGTCCTAAAAGTAACCGTAAAAAGTATTCCAAAATTATATCTGCATGCATTTAGAAGATCCAGGAGCTGGGACGAAAAACATGGAAAAACCGCGGGAAACGTGTTTTTGAATATAAATTCAGATGCTAGCCTTGCCTAAACGTTGTGCTGTTGCATTTGATCGTGAACGGCACCTTTGCAAGTATCAGTTGTGGTCACAACAGTATTCTGTGTAGTCGTGAATGCATTATGTCAGGACTAAGACAATGTGAACGTGGGCAAATTCTTGGTGCTTTATGGTGGATGCTTCCATAACCAAGGCAACCGTGTTTGGTGTTTCAAGACGCCACATGCAGGGTAAGTGGAAAAAAATCATACGATAATTCACAACGCTGATCAAGTAATCGTGGCAGACGGCTACTGAAGAGAATTGTGACGAACAATAAGAGGAAGGCAGCTGCAAAAGTCACTGCAGAACTGAATGTCACACTTGCGAACACTCTCAGAACCAACACTACACGAAGGGAGCTCCAGAAGATAGTGTTGGGCTTGCTGGAATGCCAAAACAACACATCAGTGATGCAAATGCTTGTTACGGAAAATGTGATGCCGGAGCCATAAAACTTGGAGCATGAGGCAATGGAAGGGTGTCATTTGGTCGGATGAGTCTTGTATCACGGCGAGGATTCGGTAATGGTTTAGGCAGCCTTTTTTTGGTATTCCATGGGTTCCACGATCACTTGCAACATCGTATTACTGCCAACGCTGATGAGGACTGTCCCATGGTAAAATGTTTGTGCCCTTATAGTGATGATGTTTTCTAAGGCGACAGGGCCTCTATTCATAATGTTCGTATCATCCAGGACTAGTTTAGTGAGCATGGGGATGAATTGTTGCATCTCCCCTGGACACCAAAGTAGGTAGATTCCAATATTATTGTGCCTTTGTGATCTGCTTTGCAGAGAACGGTGTTCAATCTCATCCACTTCGTTACCCGACCTTTCCGCAATTTTGCAGGAAGAAATCGTACAGAACATGCGTACATTCATTTCAAGAAGACTGGAAGCTTTTTTGAGTGCCAACCATTCTCCTACATCTTATTGGTGATGGTAAGGTGTTGTGTTTGTGGTGTTTCCATATATTTGTACACCCCTTAACACTGAAAGGACGTAAGTAGTGATACACTTCCTAAAATCGTTACGCATTTCCCTTTTCCCCGGCGTAATGCAGTAACTCGGAGTGACATGGACTTAACAAGTCGTTGGAAGCCGCTGGAGAAATATTGAGTCATTCTGCCCCTACAGCCGTCATAAATGCGGAAGTGTCGTTGGTGCAGGATGATGTGCAGGAACTGATCTTCGATTATGTCCTATAAACGTTCGATGGGTTTTATGTCGGGCGACATGGGTTGCGAAATCATTCGCTCAAATTGTCCAGGATGTTCTACAAATCAATCGCGAACAACTGTGACCAGGTGCCATGACATAGTTTTTTGGGAACATGTAGTCCATGGACGGCTGCAAATTGTCTACAAGAGACTGAAAATAACAATTTCCAGTCAATGATCTGTTCAGTTGGGCCAGACCACCCAGTCCATTCCATGTAAACACAGCTCACACCATTACGGAGCCACCTCTAGCTTGCACAGTGCCTTGTTGACAAACTGAATCCATGGCTTCGTGAGTCTGCGCCACACTCGAATCCTAACATCAACTCTTGCCAACTGAAATCGGGACTCATGTGACCCAGCCACAGTTTTCCGATCTTCTATGGCCCAATCGATATGGTCACGAGCCAAGGAGTAGCGCTGCAGGCGGTCTCGTCTGCTGCCACAGCCCTCTATCAGAAAATTTCGCCGCATTGTGCTAACCGACAAGCTCGCCGTACGTCCGACATTTATTTCTGCGGTTTTTTACGTAGCGTTGCTTGTCTATTGGCACTGATAACTCTACGCAAACGCCTCTGCCCTCGGTCGTTAAGTGAATGCTGTAGGCCACTGCGCTGTCCATGGTGAGAGTTAATATCCGACATTTGATATTCTCGGCACACTCTTGACACTGTGGATCTCGGAATATTGAATTCCCTAACAATTTCTGAAATGGAATGTCCGTGTATCTAGTTGCAAATGTCATTTGGCGTTCAAAGTTTGTTAAGTCCCGTCGTGACGCCATAATCACGTCGGAGTCATATCCACACAAATTACCTGAGTGCAAATGAAGCCTCCGCCAACGCACGGCCCTTTTATACCTTGCGTACGCGATACTACCGTCACATGTGTATTTGTATATCGCTCCCCATTTGTATATCGCTTCTTAAAGTGGAATCTTTTGTGCTGCGAATTAGCGATTCACGGCACAGTTGAAATCTTGTCCCATTTGGCAGGTGGCGCCAGCGCTAGCGATGCAGTGCCACCACTGCAGAACAGACAAGCACGATGCCAAAATGAAGCGACATACAGCCGTCAGTGACAATGGAGAGGAATTTGGTGTGCGACGAGGAAGTGACAACAAACTGGCACAGCGGTGGTGTCATGGGTAGCAGTGGCCACTTTCCCGAATAATTTTAGAAATTTCGTTGGAATGTTATTCCTTCTGCCTCATTCGATCTTAAGTCGTCCATTTCTCTTTTGATCCACTATCTCTTCCCTATCGTCTCCATTTCTTCTTGTATCACGTCACCAGACAAGTTGTCCCCCTCATAGAGGCTTTATTGTAATTGTTCCAGCTATCTTCTCTCTCCTCTGGATTCAACAGTGGAATTCCCGTTGCACTGTTAATGTTACTGCCCTTGTTTTTAATTTCAGCGAAGGTTGTTTTGACTTTTCTGTATGCTGAGCCAGTCCTTCCGACAATCATTTCTTTTTCGGTTTCATGCAGTCATTTCGCCGTAGCTTAGATGCACTTCCTGTTTATTTCAAGTGACTTATATTTCTGTATTCCTGAATTTCCCGGAACATTTTTGTTCTTTCTTCTTTCGTGGAGCAACTGAAATATTTTTTTCTACTATCCATGGTTTCGTCGCAGTTACCTTCTTTGTACCTTTGGTTTTCTTTCCAACTTCTGTGGTACTCCTTTTTAGAGAAGTCCATCCCTCTTCAACTGGACTGCGTACTGAGCTATGCCTTATTGCTGTATCTATAGCCTCAGAGAACTTCAAGTCTGTGTCTCCATTCCTTGGTACTTACGCAGACCACTTAAACATTCATTCTTCCAGACTAATCTCTTAAATTTTAGCCTACTCTTCATCATTACTAAATTGTAATCTGAGTTTGTATCTGCTTCTTGCTACACCTTAACCCAGTATCTGATTCCGGAATCTCTGCCTGACTATGATGTAATCTAACTCAACCTTGCCGAGTCTCTCGGCCTTTTCCAAGAATTGCTTCTCCTATTATGATTCTTGAACACAGTATTCACTATTACTAGCTGAAATTTGCGGTATCGCACCCAGCCGGTCGGCACTACTTTGAAACACGCGAGCCGCCAGTCACACCGCCGCGTTTCCTACAGCCGCCACCGCGGCATGAGGGCGCTGTCACGGACGCTTATGCCGCTGCCAATGAGATGCAAGCATCCTCTCTCCGGAGCTTCAGTGGCGGAAGTTCAATCACCGACGCACGTAGCCCCCTTTTTTGTGTTTACAATTTCATCACATTTACAGACTTACGTAGTAGCCAGGGCTCATCATCTACAGAATAGTCACTATATTCTAAAAGTTTTTATATATTTCAACATTCAGGTCTACTGTTACCAACCGATGCTGAAACTACAGCAAACAAAATTATGTATTATTTTTAATATGTGACATTAGAAGTAGAACAAAGTTACATCTACAAACTTTATCTATTTCTCGATCCTTTACCAACTGAAGAACCACAAACAGTGCAATGAAAGCTACAACAAAATTTATTGCAGAACTCATTTACTCTTTCTTCTCTCTCATTCTTACTACCAAGCCCATATTCTCCGATAGCGATTTCTTCTACTCTTACCCCTTTAACTGGATTTCAGTCTGCCATAAAAATTAGATTTTCACCTCCATTTACATACTGAATTACCCGTTCAGTGTTCACATATACATTCTCTGTCTCTTCTTCAGCTTGCGACGTCGGCATGTGAATAGTGGGACACACTTTGTACGACACCACTCTGCATCGTTGTCAGATTTATTCAAGATGGCGGATCCAAAATTGCAGGCATAGATGTGGCAATGTCGCAGGACGTCATAGCGAGACGCTCAAATTTAGGCGGGACAGTAGGTCAATTGGGCTACCTCCACTAGCCTAACCCTCTCCTCTCCCCCTTCCATCCTCTCACCCACCTGAAAATTGGCAGAACAAGGATTCAGTATGTGCTGGGCTGCCAGGTAGGATGAAAGTAAGCCTTTATTTGACATATATTGCTCCCTCCCCTCTCCTCCCCAATCTGGAAATTGGTGGGAAAGGGACTCAGTCTGTGCTGGGCTGCCAGATGGGAGGGATAGAAGTATGCATTCAGAATAAAAGTTTCACTCTGCAGCAGAGTGCGCGCTGATTTTGAAACTTTCTGGCAGATTAAAACGTGTGCCTGACCGACTCGAACTGAGGACCTTTGTCTTTTGCAGGAAAGTGCTCTGCCATCTGAGCTACCCAAGTACAACTCACTCCCCTCTCCTCACAGCTTTACTTCTGCCAGTATCTTGTCTCCTACCTTCCAAACTTCAGAGAAGCTCTCCTGTGAACCTTGCAGAACTAACAAAAAAAATGGTTCAAATGGCTCTGAGCACTATGGGACTTAACATCTTAGGTCATCAGTCCCCTAGAACTTAGAACTACTTAAACCTAACTAACCGAAGGACATCATACACATCCATGCCCGAGGCAGGATTCGAACCTGCGACCGTAGCAGTCGCGCGGTTCCGGACTGCGCGCCTAGAACCGCGAGACCACCGCGGCCCGCACAGAACTAGCACTCCCGGAAGAAAGGATCTGCAGAGACATGGCCTAGCCACTGCCTGATGAAAGGATATGCAGAGACATGGCTTACACATAGCCTGAGAGGTTGATATGAAACTTCCTGGCAGATTAAAGCTATGCCAGACCGAGACTCGAACTCGGAACCTTTGCCTTTTGCAGGCAAGTGCTGTATCATCTGAGCTACCCTTGCATAACTCACGCCCCGTCCTCAATGCTTTTAAGTATGCATTGTTTATTTAAGCAATTTGAGTTGTAATAGACACTAGCTCCATCCTGTACGTTCACCATGAGGTTGGAGTCCAACTGTCGGCCCTCAGCCTCTCTCCTTCTGTGATGCAATCCAAGATGGCGATTTGAGGAAAAATGGCGGGTAAAGGACTCAATCTGTGTCTAGCTGCTGGACTGCGATGATGGACATGGAGAAGGGGAAGTATATTAGTTGTAATCACGCAGCTGAGGACGGTATCAATAGCATTATGCAGAAAACGAATAGCTTCACGGGATAATGAAGATTCAGCAGGATGGGACCAAGTTACAGTTCACAACTCATACTGATAAATACATATGCCGTAACTGTAGATCATTCGATAAAAGTCCAGCCGGTATTTCGAATCGCAGGAGGATTCGTTCACTCCGGTGTTGCACTCCGCTGGAAGAGAGGTCATGCACCGGCTTACAGCACGACCACGCGGTAAGCACAGGGCCACAGGCTAAGCACTTACTATCGCGTTGGAAATACCCGCGGTATTCCTCCTTCCCATCCCTGGCGCACAGATATCCTTTGTCATTCAACATGAAACGCTTCGAAAGTTATTACATCTGGTGTTTCGGAATACTGTCACATACATAACTTGAAGATGTCACAGGAACTAAATGTATCACTGCACAAAGAGAGAGAGAGAGAGAGAGAGAGAGAGAGGGAGGGAGAGAGACAGTTTTGCAGATGACATGAGAATATTTAAACAAATTACACATTTTGTTCCGAGGAATGCCACCACCGCCACACTTGAAAGTGGATGGAGTAATTGGTTGAGATGGAGTTACAATTTAATGGTAGACTCATGATACATTAAAGAGAGGGAGGGAGATGTTGCTGTAGGTCATCCAACCATTTTTTCTGTTGTTCTGTCGGGGTGCATTAGCTGTGTGGCATAATCTGCATTCTACTCGTATACAACTGCATGTTCTGTGTGTGACTTACAGCACTATGTTCTTGCGATCGCTAACACCAAACCTGTAGGTCATCAGAGGATTTCTATCTCAAGTGTGCTTATAGTGAAACATGTCCGTCCTGTTTCGACACTTTCCTCTAGAAGAATGAAGATTTATGCGACGTACTTCATACCCCTGCCGCATCTTGGGCATAAAATGAAGTCTTCAGTTTTAAAACTACGGTGATTCTAAGTTAGTACAGGTGTTTGTGAGGCACTGTAGTCCCTATGAATACAACTGCTTGATGTCCTGTTTACGGAGCTAATGGTGGCATGACATGTAATTTCAAACACCGCTGTTATGGGTTGGTCTCTTTCCTTGTAAGAGACATTTTCTGTTATTAACCATCATTTTATGGGACTGACGCAATCATAGTATAATTTCTGAACGGTGGTCGGATATAAACAGTGGGCGCTATACACCTGTGGAAAGCCCTATTGTGCATATATTACAAAGACTCTGTGGTTTAAGGAGGAAGTTTTTTTCGTTTTACACTTTTTCGCCATAATTTAGCGTAGAGAAACTTGCAAGGAGAATATATCACATGCGATGTAAATATATTTCTTACAGTGGAATATTAACTGCGTTGCACTTCAAATGACTAATAGGTCAGAATAGGTCAGAAACCACACCGCTCTAACTTTATAGCGTATTTCAAGTTCAGAACCGTGTAGCCTTAGAAATGCATGTGTTTATGTTCTCTCTTACCAATACCTTTTTGATACTCACCCCAGACACTAGCACAATACTTTAGAATTGATAGCGTAGTTGATTTACATAAATTGCTTCAAAGTCTGTCCATCTGGAGCTCCATCGTGCATAGAAACCACCCAGTTCTTCTTCTACTTCTTAACCGTCTACCACATCATTACAACACTTTCATATCTAATGTATACTGATAAGGGGTGTTAACCTCCTCAACATGCGCGCATCTGTAGAGTTTTTGTGCTCTTGGATGGGTGCCGTGAGTAAGATTCGTACAGAACAGTAGTTACGGACTTGGCTTCCTCTACACCTTCATGAGATGTGGAATGTGGGGACCTACTTCTGGTCAGCTACAGATTAAATTGGCGACAGTGTTGCAGGGAGGCTTGATCAAAGACAGTGTGAGAATATTTTTCCATCTCTAACTGTATCATGAGAATGAGAGAATGCTCGATGACTCCCATTGGCATAGGGAAAGCTCATAAATTACGCGCTATGATAGAAGTACTAGAAATATGTAAGACGCTGTCTGGCAACCTTCGGTGTACATGTTCGAGAATTAACAATGAATGGATGTACAGCACCATCATCTATCTACATTCGGAATCTGGTATATCGCCTAGTAGAGGAGGGGAGGTTTTAGCAATGATATAAAAATTGCGAAGCATGCTTCTGCGTCATTGGTTGGCGTTGAAATTACGGTGAAATTGCTCAAATTGATCGTACTGTCATCTTTCATGCTTATTACAGCACTTCGATGGTATCTTTTCCAACCCAAATGAGATTTTCACTCTGCTGCGTACTGTGTGCTGTTATGAAATTCCCTGGAAGATTAAAACTGTGTGCCGGACCGAGACTCGATCTCGGGACCTTTGCCTTTCGTGGGCAAGTGCTCTACCACATGTGAAGTTTGGAAGACAGGAGACAAGGTACTGACAGGATTGAAGCTGTGAGGACGGGTCGTGAGTCGTGCTTGTGTAGCTCAGGGCAGTTCGGCGCTAGCTGCCGTGCGGAGCGGAGGTCCGATACTTCCGCCTGTGCGGCGTGTGCGAGTGTTTGTTTACTTGTGGACTTAGTCTGCGCGCGGGCTAATAACAACGATCATGGCGAACAAGTACAGAAAAACTACATTACGATTCAATTTCTGCAAAGACTACGAAAGACCAAAGGCTTTAGCAGTGGAACGATTCATACGAGAGGACGTCAAGATACCGCCAAACGATATTGTCGGAATTCACCTGTCCATCGTTAGTCCCACGGTGTATGTTAAGATGGTAAATGACGCGGCGTGTGAGAGAATTCTACAGGCGACAAAAGCAGGTCTCCGATTTTGCCATAGTGACGGGAATGTCGGCACGGTAACTGTAGAACATGCTGGTCTGGGTGTACGGACAATACGTGTTTTTGAGCTGCCATTTGAGCTCCCGGCTGACGAAGTTATTGAGGCTTTTAAGCCATACGGCACGGTACATGGTCACACAGCAGAACGCTGGACACAATTCGCCACGTACCCCGTGCTTAACGGAGTGAGACAGATCACTATTGATCTTCAGAAGCATGTACCGTCCTATCTGACAATTGGTGGTTGTAGGGCGGTGGTGATTTACGATGGGCAACCACGTACATGTTCTGGCTGTGGCCAGGAGGGACACCTCAGGTCGAACTGTATGCAACGGCGGATTACGCAACTGCCTTCAGATGTGCGGGAGCCGTCGCCAGAGATGACAGTACTACCGATCACCTATGCCAAAGCCCTCACTGCGTCCGCTGATGACCGAAAGGACACAGCACCGGTGGAAGTTCCCGATGGCACTCTCCGAAACCTTGTAGCAGACGTCGGGAAGACAGAGGATGCTGCTCCATCGAGCATACAATCTACGGCGACAACATCAGTTGACACCGAACTCCTACCAAGCACACTGATAGTACACGAAGCAGTTCCAGCCACTACGGATGCTGTTCCGTCTGGAACGCACTCTGTGACGACAACATCAGTTTCGACCGAACTCCCGCCAACTACAACGATGGGACTCGAAACACTTCCAGTTCCTACGGATGCTTTTCTGTCGGGCAGCCGTGATTCCCTACAATCTGAGGACACGGAAGGAAGATCACGCAAACAACGTTCCCCGAAAAGGAGGAAACGGCGTCGTCGCACGACATCTCCTAGGGATGACTCCCCTTGCCCCGACGACGATGCGCCTGTGGAGCAAGACGACACAACAGCCTCTACGAAGCAGGATGAGGCAATGGAAACTGTTCGATCAGACCCGCAGCGGTCTGTCACATTGACGGTAGAGGGATGTGGTGATGCTGAAGAGGAACCACAACCAGTTGGCTCTCCAGACGCAGATGCTGTGGCTATGGACACGAATATATCACTGCCTGCAAAGATGTGGTATGACGATATTGAGGAGGCGCCGGACGTCATACAGAGGCAGCCGGCACTCACAAAGACGGCCTAGTAATTGCTGAAGGTGAAGAGAGAGGGGCGAGAGAACGTCTTCTAACTCAGCCCCCAGCGCCGATGCAGGGAGATATTGTTGCGCCTCGACAGAGTGGGATTCAACGCCATGCGAACCGTATTGCGACATTAAATATAAATGACGTGCGTTCACCAACCAAAATACACCTACTGAAGGAAACGATTTGGGCATCTGATGCGGATATTGCTTTGCTGCAGGAAGTCCACATAGCTGCACTCCCACACATCGCAGGCTACCAATCCTATTCGTCACATGGAGATCACAATGGGAGTGGGGTGGCAGTTTTACGTGCGAGATGGCTTCCCCGTGGAAAACGTGTGTTACCTTCCGTCGGCCAGGGGAATGGCTTTCACGACGTTTGGGACACGCATCATCAATCTTTATGCACCGTCGGGAAACAATCGGCGGCGGGAAAGGGCGCGATTTTATGCAGAAGATATTGCACCACTTTTCCATGGACGTTATGAATGTGTAATAATTGGTGGAGATTTCAACTGTGTTCTCAGCCAGAAAGACCAATGGCCGCAAGCAAACATCAGCCAGGAGTTGCGAATCGTTGTCAGCGACCTTGTACTTAGTGACACGTGGGAATTACGACATGGAGATGCACCGGGATACACCTATGTGACAAGTCATTCGGCGAGCAGATTAGATCGCATTTATATCTCACGGGCTCATGCAAATGATGTCCAGGACGCGGAACGCTGGCCATCGGCATTTTCCGATCACAGCGCTTACATCTGTACGGTGCTTCTTCCCCGTAGGGAGGTGTGGAGCAGCAAGGCCCCGTGGAAATTAAACATTCAACATCTACATGATCCCGAATGTCGTCAACGGACCCTTGAGACATGGACGATGTGCGAGCGAAAGGTTGGAAGGTATGCGACGAAGCTTGATTGGTGGCTGACTTGTGCTAAACCGGCGCTTCGCCGTACGTTCATCTCATATAGCAGGGAGATGGCCGAATGGCGCCGCCGTACGACCGACTTTTATTTTGCAGCGCTGCGCGACCTGGACGATGGTCCGCCGGGACCGGACGTCTGGATCGAACGCAAAAGGATAAAAGCTAAACTAGTGGCTTTAGCTCGGAAACATCTTCAGGGAACCATGGTGCGCGCCAGATGTCACGATACGATACGACACGAGATTCCTTCCATGCACCACGTCGTGAATGAACGAAAGCACCGACGACGCGTTTTGGTACGGGAGTTAATTACACGCGAAGACCGAAGAGTGACGCGTCAAGCGGACATTGTCTCTGCATTCGTCGACCATTACCAACACATCTATCGGGAGGAAGCAGCCCGTGTTGATGACCTCGAACGTATAGCCACATCCGTCTCCCGTACACTAACGGTTGAAGACGCTGGAACCTTACTGGAAGCTATTAGCTGTGAGGAAGTACATGATGCGATCGCAAAGGGTGCGTTGAATCGCTCCCCAGGCATTGATGGACTTCCTGCTGAATTTTATCGAGAATTTCGCAACGAAATGGCACCGCGATGGACGGAAATGTACAACGAGTTGTTAAATTCCGATGCGCCCATTCCACCGGCTTTTATGGAAGGCCTCTTGGTGCCAGTACATAAACCGAAGCCAGGAATTACGGTCACACATTATCGCCCCATCACCCTGCTTAATGCAGACTATAAGATCTTTGCACGGATGCTAGCGTCCCGATGTCGTATGTTAATTCGTAGCGTTCTCTCCCCAGAACAGACGACACCGGGTGGATCGGTGAATGTGCAAACAGCTACTGGCGAATGCCGTGATGCCGGCCGCGGTGGTCTCGCGGTTCTAGGCGCGCAGTCCGGAACCGTGCGACTGCTACGGTCGCAGGTTCGAATCCTGCCTCGGGCATGGATGTGTGTGATGTCCTTAGGTTAGTTAGGTTTAAGTAGTTCTAAGTTCTAGGGGACTAATGACCACAGCAGTTGAGTCCCATAGTGCTCAGATCCATTTGAACCCATTTTGAATGCCGTGATGTAATAGCGCTGGCGGAGGAGTGCCGGCTTAAAGCGGCGATGGTGGCCGTTGATTTTGACAGTGCTTTTGATAAGGTGCCCCACAACTATCTGTACGCTGTACTGGAACAAATGGGATTTCCAGTCTGTTTTACTGGTCTCATTAGAAGGATTTATGGGAGCGCACAATCCTTGGTACACGTTAATGGGCGTACAGCAGGGCCCATTCAAATTCGACGTTCCATTCGCCAGGGCTGCCCTCTTTCGATGCTGCTGTTCGCGATAGCGTTGGAACCATTAATTGGGAGGCTAACAAATTCTCTTTCTGGGGTGGAACTGCGGGGCTACACCTTCAAATGTCGTGCTTATGCGGACGACCTCCTGCTGCTCGTTCGTTCTGAGGAAGAGGTGAAGACGGTTCTTGAACTGTTGTTGGACCACAGTGTGACGGCGGGTAGTGCAGTGAACATGAACAAATCGGCAGCAATGCCGGTTGGAAAGGGCCTTACGCAAGAAGAAATCAGTCCGTTTCCTTATGTGCAACGATTCCGCTATCTCGGCATAGACTTTACCTCATCTGTGAAACATACTGCGGCAGTTAACTACCGACGTATTTTACAGACAACACGTACCATGGTCCGCCAACATCTCCTACGACGCCTTGATCCTTTGCAGCGAGTCGAATATCTGAACACTTATGTGGTTTCTCGAATGGTGCATATTTCGCAGATCCTGCCCCTACCACTCACGCTCGGGCATCGACTTCAATCAGCACTAGGCTATTTTGTGATGATTGGGTCGCCCCTCAAGGTGCGATACGCAACGCTCACGCTCCCTACGGACAAGGGGGGACTCGGACTTACGAATGTTCGCTGCCGAGCGACGGCGCTCCTTCTAGCCACGATGTACAAGCAATGGCGTAGCGGGCGTGATTCCCTTACATCCCGCCTACTGGATCTCCTAGTTCCAGCGTCCCTCACACCTCCGGTGGCGGTGGGCAACATTACGCCACATATTGCGCATGTATCAACATTTATCGTGGAACTTAGTTATATCAGAGACGAGCTTCCGCGCACGAGACCACCATGCGCGAAGGATTTTTATGTTTGGCTGCTACGACGGATAAGTCGTAATGTCATTGAACTGAAACACCCCACGTTGCATTGGCCGAAGATTTGGAGACATGTGCACCAAAAATTCTTTCCTACCTTCGTTCGGGCACTGTGGTTCTCTGTCACCTGTGGCAAGTTCAACACCAACCAACGACTCCATGCAATTGGACTAGTGGACACTCCACTGTGCCCGAAATGTCGCCAAGTGGATGACGACCATCACCGCTTAACTTGTATCGCGGTGGAGGACGTATGGCTCCTAGGACGACAGATGGTGGCTTGCTACATCCGTGTGACCCCGCAACATATTACACCTGCTTCCTTCTTACATCCGGAGAGTGACTACTTTCCGGCGACTAAATCACAGTCGATCATCTGGGTCAAAGGTTGGACGATCGCGTACCTCTATGGGGATGCTGCCAAGTCGCGACTCGACTTTTGGTATTTCTTACAGCAAGCCCACTATGAGGTTCATAGATGGTCACACTATCGGAAAACCTTTGCCAACTATCTTCAGGCAGTCTTCCTCGACCCCCCACGCAGTTGGGATGTGCCGGGTGCAGTCGGTGTGCACATTTGACAGCTGATAATGAACCTCACACTTCTCTCAACGCTCCATATGTAATGCACATACTATACCATGAAATGATCTACATGATCTACATGTTCCTTTTAACAGGGTGATTGTGGAAAATAAATAAATATAATAAATAAAAACAACATCCCTGTATCCCTGTTCCTTTACATTTTGTGATTTGTTGTACAATGATTTTCTTTTGTTTTAAAAAAAAAGTAAAAAAAAGGGGGTAGCGTCTGTAAAAAAAAAAAAAAAAAAAAAGGTCGTAGAGCACTTGTCCATGAACGGCAAAGGTCCCGAGTTCGAGTCTCGGTCCCGAACACGGTTTTAATCTCACAGGAAGTTTCATAACAGCGCGTACTCCACTGCAGACTGAAAATCTCATTCTAGAAACATCCCCCAGGCTATGGCTAAGCCATGTCTCTGCATATCCTTTCTTCAGGCAGTGGCTACACCATGTCTCTGCAAATCTTTTCTTCCAGGAGTGCTAGTTCTGCAAGGTTCACAGGAGAGCTTCCGTGAAGTCTTAAGGTGGAAGATGAGATTCTGGCAGAAGTAAAACTGTGAGGAGGGGCTGTGAGTTGTGCTTCGGTAGCTCAGATGGTAGAGCACTTGCCCACGAAAGACAAAGGTCGCGAGTTCGAGTCTCGGTCTGGCACACAGTTTTAATTTTTCCATCCCATCCATACACTGGTACACTGGTGATTACCACATAATGACTGACTGACATCGATTGTTTGAGATGGAGAAAGAGGCTTGGTAGAGGGCAACACCTTCTGGGGACGACTAGCACCGAACTCTGATTCCATACATGGCTGCAGTACGAGGAATATGACTGCAGTACGAGGAATCAATCGAAACGAAACACCCAGCCATCTGCTACCCCATCACTGTGAAAGATGAGTTTAAATGTACAGACCATCGATCACCTTCAGACAGCTGTTTGGTAACACTTCACAATGCAGCAAAACTCTTCAGCTTAGATACGCTGTGACTGTCTTTTATTTAAAACCATCATGTGTGTGTTGCGGGAGCAGCATCAACATAATTTACACAGTGAAATGTGTAGTTTTCTGTGAGAGCTAATGAATTGAAACCTGTCAATGTCAGCTTAGAACCTGACACAGACTAAACGTCTCAGTGGAGAAAACAAAATGTACGACAATGTACAAATCTGTAGTCCTACGCTGCTTGGACGTGTTACAGCAGAAAAGTATCAAAGAACAACACATGGACACAGGGCCCCTCTCTTGCATCTGATAGTATGTGGGACATGTTCCTCCTACAGTACAGGCAATGAAACTTTACACTGGTCTGTGCAGGTGACTTCAGTCACTGAGTGGATCAATACCTGTATGTTTAATAGGATCTCCACATATGCTTGATTCCAAAATGCAGACACTATTTGTTCTCATTATATATATTGGAAGACAGGGACGCAGCAATAGCTTATCATTTCCTCTACCGGATGATGTTAGTGGAAATTTTATAGTTTGTAGTTTATTTTTCTCTGTCGGATGGTACAAATCAGACAGAATGTATGAGTGACAGACGTGAATGCACCCAGAGGGACACAGATCTCCTTCGGACTTCTGTACCTTTAAGTAGTTAGGATAGGCTCCGCACCACACTGCAGCAGCAAAATCCACGTCCTTCTTCTTCAAGTTCCAATACTGTCTTTTTATACTATGACCTCATGTTGCAGGAGAAAGCATCGTTTGGCGCTGGCCTTATGTATTGTACATGATCGGAGAAGCTATGACAACATGTTCCCATTTCCACCGAGTGGTCAAGAGATAGTCCTGTTGCATTAACTCAGCTTGCCCCACTTCTAAACAGGTTGCAGAAGGTGGCAGACATAGCTCTCTTCGACTTCTACTCAATTCCGACTTAAATTGGAACAATCACATTCAGAAAGCTGCATGGACTGCAGTGTATAGTCTGAAGAATAGTGACAAGCTTCTTAGGGACTGTGTAAAACCACTTTGGATTTTTACTGTAGGTTAGAAAAAGATGACTTGCTTCGAGATGTCATAGTGCCAGAAATATGATTCACTAGTGGCTGTATTCATTAAGAGTCATTTCCATAGGATTCAATGCAGGTAGATATCGTTAGCGATATTAGTGTGCGCCTGTAGAACCAAGACCGCTTGTCATAGTAACATAGTCAATCTTCTTGTGTTTTTTTAATAGCTGGTCGGCTATAAGACGATTACGTCCCTGTTCCTAGGACACAGTGGTTCCACTCGCAACAAAAACAAATGAGACATATCCATCCATCGCGGATTTTCACTCAATATAGTTTGATATCACCAGCATGTTCTGTGATCAGTGGGCTTATAAAGTGTGTTTATGTTCCGACATGTGCAATGAAAATGACTATGTCGGATCATAAGGACTGACGTGGAAAACTGCCATAGCCGTGAAGGAAATGAAAGATTTTTGTACGCCGAAAATTATGTCCAGTAATAAGAATGGTGGACATATTTATATTTCCAGAGCCACCATCGTCAGGAGGGGGTATTTCTGATACTTCACTCATTGTCGAATGTCATCAGATTGAGAATGCAGGCTTAATATTTAAATGCAAGTAAACTGATAAAATATATGTGGTTGGTTTTCTAGGGTGATTCTGTCTGGGGTGCAGGAGCAGAGCCAGAACAATTGACATTTTCGGCTTACGGTGGGAGCCGTCTGTAGTGGAAACGCCACGAGGTACAGGAATGCAGCTGACCTAACCGTGTCGCCCCCTAGGCAGGTGAATAGCGAACTACTCAGTATGTGTTGGGCAGCCGTCGTGATCGCGTGTGTTCTCTGTGGAAATTTGGGAACAATCAATACGCTTGTGTATTTGCGCTGGAAATTTATTCCTTCCCATGTAAATTGTCCGTTTGACTGCTTCTACACGTTTCCCGTCATTATTTGGTTGAATGAACATTGATTGTGGTGTGTCTCGTGTGCATCTAGATGCTGACAGCCAAGTGGAAGAGAGGTTAGCTGGTTCTCTAGAGATGGGAAGCACCTTAGCTAATTCTGTAAAGTACAGTACTGGCCATTGAAACTGCTACACCAAGAAGAAATGCAGATGATAAACGGGTATTCATTGGACAAACATATTATACTAGAGGTGGCGTGTGATTACATTTTCACGCAATCTGGGTGCATAGATCATGAGAAATCAGTACCCTGAACAACCACCTCTGGCCGTAATAACAGCTTTCATACGCCTGGGCATTGAGTCAAACAGAACTCGGATGGCGTGTACAGGTACAGGTGCCCATGCAGCTTCAACACGTTACCACAGTTCATCAAGAGTAGTGACTGGCGTATTGTGACGAGCCAGTTGCTCGACCACTATTGACCAGACGTTTTCAGTTGGTGAGAGATCTGGAGAAGTGCTGGCCAGGGCAGCAGTCGAACATTTTATGTATCCAGAAAGGCCCGTAGAGGACCTGCAACATGCGGTCGAGCATTATCCTGCTGAAATGTAAGGCTTCGCATGGATCGAATGAAGTGTAGAGCCACGGGTAGAAACACATCTGAAATGTAACGTCCACTTTTCAAAGTGCCATCAATGCGAACAAGAGGTGACCGAGACGTGTAACCAATGGCACCCCATACCATCACGCCGGGTCATACGCCAGTATGGCGAAGACGAATTCACGCTTCTAGTGTGAGTTTACCGTGTGTCGCCAAACACGGATGCGACCATCATGATGCTGTAAACAGAACCTGGATTCATCCGAAAAAAATGACGTTTTGCCAATCGTGCACCCAGCTTCGTTATTTAGTTGTGATGCAGCGCCAAGGGTAACCGCAGCCATGGTCTCCGAGCTGATAGTCCACGCTGCTGCAAACGTCGTCGAACTTTTCGTGCAGATGGTTGTTGTCTTGCAAACGTCCCCATCTGTTGACTCAGGGATCGAGACGTGGCTGCACGATCCGTTACAGCCATGCGGATAAGATGCCTGTCATCTCGACTGCTAGTGATACGAGGCCGTAGGGATCCAGCACGGCGTTCCGTATTACCCTCCTGAACCCACCGATTCTACATTCTGCTAACAGTCATTGGATCTCGACCAACGCGAGTAGCAATGTCGCGATACGATAAACTGCAATCGCGATAGGCTACAATCCGACTTTCATCAAAGTCGGCAACGTTATGGTACCCATTGCTCCTCCTTACACGAGGCATCACAACAACTTTTCACCAGGCAACGCCGGTCAACTGCTGTTTGTGAATGAGAAATCAGTTGGAAACTTTCGTCATGTCAGCACGTTGTAGGTGTCGCCAGCGGCTGTGTGAATGCTCTGGAAAGCTAATCATTTGCATATCACAGCATCTTCTTCCTGTCGGTTAAATTTCGCGTCTGTAGCACGTCATCTTCGTGGTGTAGCATTAGTGTACTGTACGCGATACTCCCACAGTCCGTACATGTGCATATTGCCATCCCTTGTCTTTTGTTACCTCAGTGCATATGCTACGACCCGGCGTTGATTCGGGCTGTCAGACGGCGCATCTGTATCAGGTGGGTGTTCACACTGTCTTGGCCGCCCCCGGCGCCGCGCGAAATGGCCAGCAGCCGCGCGGCCGCGCCGCCGAGGAAGCGCACCACTTGGCGGCCGCTGTTTGGCCGCGCGCGTAATTGGCCCCCGTGGCGAGGCGGCGCAGACGGGGGAATGCCGCACGGGCGCTCCCCCAGGGAGCCTCCCCGCCCCGGGCACACCCACGCCCACACCCGCACCCACACCCACACCCACACCCACAGGAGCGCGCGGCACGCATGGGCGCGCGCCAGTTGCGTCACGCAATCAATGGGCCCGCTGATTGGCGTGGAGGGCTGCCGCGAGAGGGAAGGAGCCGTCCGCTCTCCGCGGCGAGTGGTTTGCCGGTACACACTACGCGCTACACGCTACACTCTACACCGCCGGCGGCACTCGTGCGCGCGTGTGCGCCACTTCGCGCGCTCTGATTACTCGTCCCGGCCGTCTGGAGGGCCGACTCTAAACTATGCACTGCCCGCGTAATCGATCCGCGACCCCCTACCCCCGCAGTTCCTCGGTCGCGGACCATTCTTTCGGAGCAGTAATTGACCGCATACACCTCGTTACTCCAGGAGCGCCTTTGATCTGTGCAGTTTTACTCTTTCGGCACATCGGTGTCGCTTGTAGAATGCAGCATTGTTAACTTCTTCTTTTTTAACTTAATTTCCCTCGTATGCCACGTTTTTGGAAATGTTACACTTGTATGAGTTTTCAGACATGCGCGATAGGAAATATATATATATATATATATATATATATATATATATATATATATATATATATATATATATATAATTAAAACAATGACGACGAATGATTCCTTCAGTGCAGATGCACACTGTAAAGGAACACCCTCCTCAACGCCAGTAATAATTTTCGAATTTTGGACAGGTTAATATTATTTGCTCAGTCCGGAACCGCGGGACTGCTACGGTCGCAGGTTCGAATCCTGCCTTGGGCATGGATGTGTGTGATGTCCTTAGGTTACTTAAGTTTAAGTAGTTCTAAGTTCTAGGGGACTGATGACCACATAAGTTAAGTCCCATAGCGCTCAGAGCCATTTTTTTAAATATTATCTCAACTGTTAATCTAAAAAATTTCATACAGTTTTATACACAATATGTTATATTTCAAGCTTAAAAATACAAAATTGAATTACTTCACTTTCGTTCTTACAATCGATCTATACTAGCTCTATATGAACAGTTAACTTTTTTTTTTTTTGGAAACATTTGAAATTATGAAATATTTGGCACACATAAAATTTATATTATTAATTACGCAATCTGGTACTGTTTATTATGATTATTTCTGGATTCACTTTATAAATTAAAAGAAATTCATTGGTACAGAAAATTTGTAATCCCTTTTGGAATGTTCAAAATGGTTCAAATGGCTCTGAGCACTATGGGACTTAACTTCTGTGGTCATCAGTCCCCTAGAACTTAAAACTACTTAAACCTAACTAACCTAAGGATATCACACACATCCACGCCCGAGGCAGTATTCGAACCTGCGACCGTAGTGGTCGCCCGTTTCGAGACAGTAGCGCCTAGCACCGCTCGGCCAATCCGGCCGGCCTTTTGGAATATTGTTATTATCGCAGAGAGGAAGTAGTAGTGGGCATGCCTCTGATGTGAAAGGGCGTGTTTTTGTATTTTGGAAGAACAATGTAATTTCGGTTTTGCTAATGTGAAAATTCAAAAGACAGTCTGATATAGTAAAATGTGAAGCACATAAACAAAAAATAAATAAATGTGCACAGGTATTCATCAAATTTATTTACGGCAGTTGGAACATGAGAACCTAAAACGTGAAAATTTTAACTTCAAGAATTAGACCCCTAGACATGAAGAACTGGAGCCAACTACGACAAAAGCAGATAAGTAAAGTTTATTGTAAATCTTACTCCTCTCGTATTTTTTGAGAAGACTTTACCAGCGACAATAATAGTGACCGTACCAAGGGAGGGAGGAGGAGAATACAACACGAAGCGCGAACTTGTACAGTTGGAATTTACTACACACAGTTTAGCCCATTTTCAGATCACTGACGCAAAAACTCGTAAAGGTTTAAGCACAAATCAACGCTATAGCTAAAATTAATTACTTTAATTACACAAAATACATAAAAGGTGATTTCCTCTCCATCAAAAGTTGTAGGCCTGCTACTGAATTTTGGAGATATAACATATGTAAAAAAATATAATACACACTATCATACATGTTGAAAAAGTTTAGTGAGATACTTGCATTTGTGTATCATTGGCAACTTTATTTTAATTAGGTGAACAATTTGTCAAAGCTTACCTTACACAGTCTGAAAGATGAGGATTTGAGAGATTATTTTTACACTTATGTTTCACTATGTTCATCGTTGAAAATACTGCCTCACATAGATAAGTTGATCAAAAAACAATAAAACATATGATGCCACTTTTATAGTGTTAGGGTAGATTTTTACACTCACTACATTCCAGAATGTATTGTCATTTTATTCTGACTTCAAGGAAAGGTATTTTTGAAATTGAATTATTTCGTCTTCAGCTCTGGCTACAAGAGAATAGAGTACTCACTTTACTTGAAATATCTTCCACATCCACTGTTTAGAAGATTGATCTATGAAAACTAGAACAGGTTCCATTGCCTTAAAATCTGAAAATCACTTTTCAGGATTTGTCTTCGGTGCTGTCACGTCAGTCGTATACTTCTTTGGAGCTCTTGATCCAATAAGTTTTGTTGATCCGACAGTTCCGACGGTATTTGGGTAAAGTATTTCACACGTAATTCCTGTAACTGTGCTGTCCAAAGATCATTTTTTTACTTAAACACTTCATAGAAGGCGAAAGAGTTGTGGCGGTATGGTTTTTTCCGTAATGTTCTTTCTTTAACTCATTCAGTTTAACTGTCATCTCAGTTACAAATGCCAGAACCAACAACCAGTCCAAATAACACTGTTGTGAGTAATCTTCCTTTCTTTCAGATGCAAAAGATTTAATCGCTGGTAGAAGTTCTCTAAATCTGTTTTCAACCATACCCTTACTCGGTCATCGGACTTCGGTGCTCTCTAAACTTTCTTCTTTGTTGTGACGATACTTATAATAGGTGCTATTTTCAAAATATGTCCACAAAACTTGCTGATGCACGATACAATGCTATTTAAAGAAAAACGGGATACATTTGTCGTTTGTATACGGTGTAACAAATCCTTTGTATTTGCCTACCATGCAGGGCGCTCGATTACTAGTAACAGACGCAAGTTTCTGAAATGTTCGCTCCGTAGTGGTTTGGAGACGTTCTTTGCCACCTGTACGGCATCATGTCCGCCGGTGTGGACTACGTTGTCGCTAAGCTGTGATGTCGCTGTGGCGTGTGTTGTTGAGCTATTTTGACTGCATTGTAAATATCTTCCCCTTGTGTAGTGTCTCAAGCAAGTCTACTTTTAAACTGATATACCGTAACATCAGTCCTACAAAATTGATAACTTGAGGTGTATGGACTCCATCTACTGACTCATCTAAATGCAATGAGAAACACAAGTAGGATTGCAAATCTCTTATCAGTTGACCTTTTATATTTTACACTATTAATTCACTTTTCTTCTTGTATCAGATCTTACACATGCATGGCTCTGATGGCTGATATTGTCTCTGACTTGTTTTTAAATGTGGAAAACAAGCCTCACTTGCTGCCAGAAAGCATTCCTTAACAACTGTGCCATCCTCAAATTGTTTTACGTGTGAAATCAATACTTCTAACACATGAAATAATGCTAAGTTTGATGAAAGATTCTTGCGTGGGCTTTAAAAAACGACTGCTTTGATCGTAATTTAAGTTTCGAATTAGAAATTGTATTCCTCATCATTTCGCTACCAACAGCTGCTTCTGAATCGAAGTCTATGTGAACTGTTCAAAATTGGCATTCAAATATTTCCCTTTTTAGGTACGGTTAAAGTAGCTTTACATATAAATCGTATACACCTACCTTTATGCATCGTAGCAAAAAACTGTGTTTCCCACTCACTACGGTAGTAGTGTGTTCTCCTATGTTTAGCTGCATTCATTTTTTCACAAACACGTTACTAAGGGAGAGCTATAACACGGCGCGTGAGCTCCCTAGTTGTAGTCGGTAGCACTCGGCAGCGCTCGGGAGATTTCGCGCCACAGTGGTTTGGAGACGTTTATTGCCAACTGTACGGCATAATGTTCGCCAGTGTTGACCGCATTGTCGCTAAACTGTGTTGTCGCTGTAGTGTGTGTTGTTGCGCTGTTCTGATTGCGATTGTTTCAAAAATGAGTGATCAGGAGGTTGACATGTCAGTACAAACAGAAGTCTCAGATTCGATAACACGTAGTATTTAACTCATCACTATCTTCGTCGTGCACATTGTTGTTTCGTAGGTTTCTGTCGCCTTGGAAGTGGAGATGTTCTCCTTCGTATGGCAGATCGCACCTTGCCCCGCAGCAAACCCTGACCTCTGACCCCGCTCACAACGCGCTAAGTTATAGTTCGCAAGAGAGTTGCTTGGCGCGTGCGTTAAAGGTGATAAAATGCAGATGGAGATGAAAGAGGTGGGGACAAGACCTGTCACATTTACCGTTTACAAAAACCGTGCGAAACTAATTGTCAACAAACTGGATTTTCGCGAAGACAGCTCAGATTTCGGACAAAGGATTTGAAAGATCGGCTCATAAAGCCATGGCGACGGACTGGTCGAGCACCGCTATCGTACAGGAATCGGCGAAAAGCTGCGAGTAATAATGCTAATGTGCAATGGCACTTCATGAGGGGGTTGGAACACTTGCACGGAGTGGCTCTTGCACGCAGCCCGGGGCTCCGACTGGCTTGTCACAGGTACAGGAACACTAAGAAGTCTAGCAGTTCAACACAGCTACACGTGCGAAATCACAGCACTGAGCAACTGTGTATCGTTTCACGGTGGCTCATTAACGCGTTTCGTGGCAAATTTATTTTTAAGAATGTTCTATTAATGAGAACTTGCAATGAAATTCGACATAATGAGAAATGGCAGTGAAATTCAATATCTCTTTCAATATTTTGATGATGCAAAGAATGGGGGCCAGCTGAGAAACAAGGCATTTCTTACGACTGTTGCTGACTTATGACGACTGTCATTTTAGGACAACATTTAAATTGACAAATTTATATTTCATTGCCATATTATTCAAACGTTAAAAACAGAATATAAATAAATATTACTTATCTCACTTTTCACTAAGGGATCATAGTCTGGTATCATTTTTTGAGTAGTGCTAATTCGACGCCAAGCTCTTAAATCTGCCAATGAGCTTCTGTGGGCTGTCTTCGTTCTCTTCATCACGTGTACTGTAAGTCTAAACATCGACATAATCGTAGCTGCAGACATCTAAAACCGTGAAAATTTACATTGAAGAAACAGAAGTCGACAAGACTAATTGCTCTATGAAATTATAATTACCCAAACGTCACACTGCATGAGAATAAGTTGTAGCTGTAACCGAGTCTCCACACTGTCAGCATAACCCGAAAATCTGTGAAAGTGCGCGACGCCCTGCAAGCTGAAAAGCAGTTTACCGTAACTTGATCTAATGCAGATTCATTCGTTGAGTGTTCCTCCACAAAAAAACAAAAAAATGTGTTTTCATAGTGAAAATGTTGCGAAAATTACTGAGATCTTTATTTCTCTGCTCCCCTATGACGAATACTTTCTTCAGTCATATCACTTAAAATGTTTTTTCCTCCTTCCTCTTTTTCCACATCAGCTTCTTGCTGTTCGCCTTCCAGGTGTCCATAACGTTTTACATGGGAGCTATTGTAATGTTGATGTTCAGTGTTCTGAAGCACATTAATGGAACAGTACAACAAACATATAGACTAGACAAGCTGCACTGATACATTGATGTTGACGTGTCTGCTTTGAAATTCCTAACCTGACAATTATGCTACTTTTTATCCCCTTAAAAAAAGGTACGTTCTATTTTAAGGGGAGACTCCACCCAATAACTTCAATTATTTTCAACAGAAATTTAATGGCTATTTCACTGCTTTCGAATCTTTACTCTTAGATCCCAAAGAAAAAGAAAAAAAGGCTGTATTCGAATTTCAAGTACGTCTAATAAATGTTTGAAAATGGTTCAAATGGCTCTGAGCACTATGGGACTTAGCATCTGAGGTCATCAGTCCCCTATAACTAAGAATTACTTAAACCTAACTAACCTAGGGACATCACACACATCTATGCCCGAGGCAGGATTCTAACCTGCGCGGTCGCGCGGTTCCAGAAATGTTTGAAATACGGACTATATAAGGGGGTATGGCACACCGACAGATCCCAAAGATAATTTTCGCCAAATGTGACGTAACGTTTGTTTAGCATTTCTATGTAACAGTGTTACTAAGTCGTAGTGCCCGCATCTCGTGATCGTCCGGTAGCGTTCTCGCTTCCCACGCACGGGTTCCCGCGTTCGATTCCCGGCGGGGTCAGGGATTTTCTCTGCCTCGTGATGGCTGCGTGTTGTGTGATGTCCTTAGGTTAGTTAGGTTTAAGTAGTTCTAAGTTCTAGGGGACTGATGACCATAGATGTTAAGTCCCATAGTGCTCAGAGCCATTTGAACCATTTTTAAGTCGTAGTCTCGACTGAAGAGCTGTCCTACTTCTTCAATGTAAACTGATGAAACTGTACCATCTGTTTCTTTTGCCTGCCTCTTTGCACTGACAAAATGTTTTCGCACTTCATTTGCTTCTTCATCTGGAACACAAACATTTATGCCTTCTCCTAAACCGGTGTTACTTTCTGTGGGTAGTCTTCCTTTGCATTACTCTTTTTAAAGTTTATACAACGCCAGTAAGTTACTTCTTGTTTGTGTGAATAGTCCACTATATACTGACGCCCGTTGTAAATCGATAAAGGTTCTCCTCTGGGGGCCTCGGTGAACTTCATTACCCCAGCACGAAAACAACGGACCGATACTTACCAGTCAGAGGTCAACAGCAGTACTGAACTGTGGAAGAAAGCCACGTACACTGCGAACCGGTGTGGGGTAAGGGAACTTTGCACAGGAAACGGGCTTAGGCCTTTCCCACAGAACGTAGAAGGCAGCAGCGGACAGGTCCCTGAATCCTACTTCTGGAACACCCTGTCCACTACCTGCAGTGTCCTGGGCTCTGCAGATGTCAACACACTACCTCTCCGTACAAGTGTGTCTCCGTGCAAGTGCCACAAACTTATTTACGAGTAGTGTGTAGCATAAATTGAGAACTTGGATCTGGCTGGAGGCCTGACCGGGGAGTCGGCGCAGTTTTAGTGACCACTGTGTCCGGATGGCGTAGTGTACAGTGCATCCGCCTACTAAAAAGGAGACCGAGGTTCGAATCCTGGTCTGCCACAAATTTTCAGCTTCCCCCATTGGTATAAATTAGTTAGCACTGGCAGCTAGTGTCTTTAATTCCTTTAAGTCCTGACATACACGTGTGTCTGAATCGATTTAAACAATAAAGTTTTCACATCAGTTGCGTTTTATGATGCTTAGCTCAACGCATTCTAAGAATTTAATACCATTTGCTAGGGTTCTGCCAGATTGCAAAATTATTGAATATGACGTCTGCATGTACTTCCTAGTCTTCTATTCGGTTGTTATTCCCATTTTACACTACTGGCCATTAAAATTGCTACACCGCGAAGATGACGTGCTACAGACGCGAAATTTTGAAACATCCCCTTAGAAAAGTTGTAAATGACTGTGCTTAAACTGACACACAATATTTTTAGCGCAACGCAATCTGACTTTCAAAAATCCCTACAAAAGAATGGCCCTGAATAACATTAACCTATACCTTTCACAAATCACTAACCTCACAAAAATCTTCGTTACTCGAACTACTGCAATACAGCGAGCGCCACTACCGCCAGCTAAATAAAAGACTCAAATTACTGAAGGCACTAACTACTGATAGGCATTGTTGGCAAATGAAAGATTTTAATAGAGAACAAACAATGTATTTACCTTAATAGTGTTCAAAAGTCATAATATATATAGCAGTTCATGACATCCAGTCTTACAAATTTCAAAACTCCTCCATTTCTCTCCCCACATCCACCACTGCTGGCAGCTCACCTCCAACAGCGCAACGCTACGCGCTGTTAACAGCCAACTGCCCAACACTACAATAGCAAACAACAATGCAAACCAGCCACAGACTGCACACAGCACAGCCAGTGATTTTCTTACGGAGCGCTACGTGGCGTTACCAACATAAAAACCTAAACAGCCTACTTACATAGCCCCCATGCTCCCCACAAAAAAATTTACATATTGTTTTGGGCAGTGGCCAATACAGATTTGAAAAAAATTTTCATAATCATAATTACAATAACAAAGAAATCAAATGCACACACTTATTGATACAATGTTGGTCAAAGGCTAAAATTTTCTCACAGTCCATAAAGACAGTCCTGATCATTCATCACAGTAAAAGAGCAGTTTTTTTTTCTCTCAATGTCTGAGCAGTAAAAGAAAATGCACACGGAAGTAGTGGATTTCGAAGCAGTCTTGAAGAAGTAGTGTTGTCCTTCCAACGGAATGACAGTGCTGACTCTTGACATGCAGACAGGTAATGGGTCACACCAGAGCAAACCCACAGCAGAGTCAGTTGAAGTTATGAAGAATATTGGTAGGTAGGCCATCACAGAACAGACCTACTGTAGTCCTGGTAGAGATTATGGTATTGGTGGGCCACCAGAGGTGCAGACCCAGTGCAGTCCTTGTAGAAGTAATGGTATTGATGGGCCATCAAAGATGCAGACCCACTGTAGTCCTTGTGGAAATAATGGTATTGGTGGGCCATCAAAGGTGCAGACCCACTTCAGTCCTTGAAGAGATGGCTAGCAGACATCCGTTGCTACTGTGCAGGTGCACAATCACCATAGAAAATTCTTGTGGAGAATATAGCAAGTCCATAAACCAGCACTTGTGTACTCACAAAGTTTTTGGAATGTCCTTAGAACCAGCAATGCTGTTAATCAGTCCCTTGCTGAATTATTAACACACATCCAAACACTAACAGTCCTCTTTATTTCACATATTGTGCATATACCATGACCAACAGAAAGGTGTGCAGTGAAATGTAACTTACAAGTTTATAATATGATGAACTGGTGTCAATTACAATTTTATAACGTAATACTACAATTACAAAGGTACAAAATACATAATTAAAGAACATAACAATACAGATAACATTTGTAGTACAGGCTTTACAAAAGAATCGAAATAACATATATATCAGTGTTACAGGAACTTTGAATGAGTTCATACATAACAGATCAGAGTAACTTTCGAAACATCAACTTCACACATGAGCATTAAAACAGAACAGAATAAATAATGTCTGAACATCTTTACAAAGAAAATAACATAGTCTTTGAAAAATTCTACAACATAAACTTATTAGCTAAACATGTAAAGACAGGAAGAAGACAAATACACAAGGGTACATAAACACATAGTGGAATAATACAAAAGGAAAGACAGGGTTCGTTTTCAGTGTAACATTTGGTACTGCAGTCCAACCCAAAACTTCGTTCTGTAGATCTTCCCTCTTATTTCAACATTTGTTTCCACCCAAAAAATCCTATCCAAGCATGCTTTCTGTATTCTGTTCACATCCTCTTTCAAAATTCTTTTTCGGCCAAAACATTTTCTTATACCTTCTCAATGTATTTCTTCCAATTGATCACAACTCGTTCTCTCATATAGCCTACCGCATCTTAAGCTAACTTAAATCTACTGGACTCAGATGCTAAACTAAGGAACGAGGCAATTCAGCAGCACTTACAATTAACACAAACAGCAATGACAAAAAATGCAGATTTGCAAAGCAAACAGCATTATAGAAATTAGCAAAGCAAATACAACTAATATGAGGCAATGAGCAGCAACAAGAAAAATAATTCAGCAGTAAAACTAGCTTAATACAATGTAAAATTCAGTAGAACTATGCTGGCAAACAACAGCAGCAAATGCTATGACCTATATCTAAACATGACAAAGCTCAAGCAGAAAAAATATTACAGTAAAAATGGCCATGTTTAATACCTATGTCACATCATAACACTAGAGTGATGCATCATGATAACTAACTCTACCAAAAAAATTACCAAGTAGTTGAAAAGAAAATTATCTATGCAGTTACTGTTATTAATCCCTTCTTATTGTTCTTGCCATTCCAAGTGCTTCCTTTTCGAAGAATGTGGATCATGAAATTATTATTAAATAGATCTGTGGGCAGAAAGTGTTCACATTAGCAAATGCATTTAATTTTATTTTATAAAACCAATGTTGCAACACAGCTGGAAACCAGATAGCAAATGAAATAAGCAACTATGTACAAAGTAAATCATAAAAATAACTTTCAATAGTCATGTGGGATTTCATAAGTTAGTAGAAATTCTCTCAACTTTCGTAGAAAGACGCTTGTCATAATCAGGTGTGCAGATGTAAGTATCTTTCCAAGTAATGAGCGTGTCGTATTTGCGATGCTTTCTAGAAAGAAATATCAATAGCGAGGTTAATGGCCTCTCCTTTTTTTCCACCTGTGCCTCTGAAAGGCACACACTAATGGCATTTTCCCAGGCGACTGTCACGCAGCTGGGTGCTTACAGTGACCTACCTTCCTTACCGAAATATTTACGACATCAGTTTCCGCTACAGTGACAGTTTGATACAAATAAAACTCCACAGGTCGAAATATTTGCGTTACAAATCTGTAGAAACAAAATCCTATAAATATAACAGTGTCCAAAAATTTTTTTGCCAGCATTGTGATACATTCACGCATTTACACTTAAAGTACGATTCTTGGTTTCCAACACCCTTTTTCACAAGTCAGAGTCCCTAACCACTACTCATTATTCCTTACCTTATTACACATATACATATTCGTCGACACTTCTTCAATATTTCATCATAATAAATACATAGCATAATCAAATTCCTTGTATAGCATCAGCTTATTGATCATAAACGTACCTCAACAGCTTAATACACATCGTCGTCGTAAAAATAACACTATAACACCTCAGTCAAATCTCTAAAACACCGTAGCTTTTTGCAATAATGTCAAAACCTAAAAAAATTCTCTGCTCATTTCAGTAGTGTCATCTACCTCAAACGTACTTTAAAAATTATGATCCCATACCAAATACATCATTCAAAGCTCTCATAGTATCACAATGGTTCCGAAAAAATATGAACAGTTCACAAAGTACAGACAAAACACAATTTCATAAGTGTGAAGTTATCCAGCTGTGTAATTGCGTAAAAATGTGTCTCTGATGTAGTAAAATAAGTGTTTGTTTCTCTCTTAAATAATCAGATAGCTGTGTAATTCTGTGTTAGAGAAATATGGTACCGATGTGTAAAGTTGTATAAGCAAATACCATATTAGCTAGGGCTCCTTGTGTTTGCCAAACACATGATACACAAAGTAAGCGTGTACCCCCCTGAGGATTAATGTAATTATACCCTCAGGTGTTACAGATTACAGCAATGACATGAAATGTATCACAGAAAACCGTTGTATCATTGTAATTCAAAAATCTCTAAAAATAAATGTTTTAAGTACAAAATTAATCACTCAAATACGTGTACTGTAGCGCTAAACTGTGCGTCTTGTTGTAAGATAATCTCTGTGGAAGTGTCGTAGTTATCGTCCTCCGAAAGCGAAGTTCTACAGATGTCAATGTACTTACCTCATGATAAAGAAAAGTGAAATACTTTGCATATAGATAGCATAGTTATTACGCTTATTGCCATGATGAAGAAAGTACTGTGCTGTAACGTATTGTTGTGCTACGGAAAAGGCTGACTCATTGCAGCTATACCACAAAAATTACTACTAAAACATGTTTTACTTTCCAGAATAATTCAGAAAAACTGTGCAGATATAAAACAGAAACACCTCAAAAGCAACATTGTAAATGGTCACTCATTAGTAGCGTCGTGATATAATAGTGTAGCTGTCAAATAAACTAACCACTGTGTCATCTGGTGTCTCTCAGAAAGTACTTTAAATCCAGAATGCATTTTCAAGTAAACCAAAATGTTGCATTAAAATCTCATTAGCAGTGCCAGTATATGTTCTAAGTATGTAAGCCTGATAGTCGTTGCGTAATCGTGCAACTAACAAACAAGAATGTACAAATAACAACACTGTGTGATCTGTTCACTATAACAATGCATTCGTAATTTCTGTTTAAAAATGTTCCCTAGGTTCTAGGCTGGATAGTTAACTTCAAAACATTGTTGCATGTTAACAGTTTCTCAGTGTGACAAAGCATACTAGTAACGTGAAGTGAAAAATTTAATGGCAAAGACTAAGTAAAAAGCAGAGTATCTTTCAATAAACGGTTTTACATGTGAAATGTGGTGTAAACCTTTACTCTTCCTAGAACGCAGAGTTTGAGCTTCAACGCAATTATCATGTGGTATACGTCGGATTCTGTAAGGTCCATTGTAAACTAGAAAGAATTTGTGACTCAAGTGTTTCTTCTTATGTGACAATGAGTGAGCTTTAATGAGAACTTTCTGACCAATATATAATTTCTTTGCATTTGCTTTACCGTGTAATTTTCTCCTTTTGTCTGCTGCAGATTTTATATTTTTAATAGCCAAATCAATTATGTCTTTGTGTCGAAGTTTACGTGTATTCAGGAAAGGTACAAGCTGTCTGATTCTGTTCGGTGGTTCTTCATTCTTCAGTACAAGAGTAGGTGGTAAAGCAGTGGAGTCATGAGGCATTTCATTCAGCACGTTTTGAAATAAGTGTAAATATCTGTCCCAATGCTGATGCTTTCTGTGACAATAAAGTCTGCAAAGCTTATTGATTTCTTTCATAATCCGTTCGGAGGGGTTACAATGTGGTGAGTACAATGAAATAAAAACAGGTTTGACTTTATGATTCCGAAGAATGCGTGACCAAACAGCAGATCTGAATTGTGGTTCGTTATCTGAAATGACTTTAGCAAACATGGCCAACTTCACGTAAGAAATTTTTAACAAAGGCGTTGGATACAGACCGTCTAGTGGCTTTACGTAACGGAGTGAAAGAAACAAATTTTGAAGTAAGTTCAACAGCGACTGGAACGTACGAAAATCCATTCGATGTTCTGACTAGGGGTCCCAAGAGATCAACAGCAGCAAATTCCTTTAATTTAGAAGGAATGATAGGAAACAACGGAGCACGATGTGAGATAGTAGATGGTTTCGCCTTTTGACAAAGTTTACAAATAGACAAGACTCTTCGAATTCTCTTTTCCATATTGTTAAAATAACAAGTCGTCCGAAGAATATGATAACATTTTCGTGGGCCAAAATGTGGATCGCTCAAATGAATGTACCAAATGAGCTTATTAACAAAATCGTCAGGAATGCAAAGTACCCATAGCTTGTCATCAACAGTGCAGCGTTTGAACAGTATGTTGTCTCTAACCAAATAATAATGCCGAATCTGTGTGTGTCTCTTCATGCCATTTTCTTTTGATGTCTTTCCAAATCGGATCTTTATCTTGTTCATGAGTAATGTCCTTTAAAGATGTGGTGATGAAGTTTTCAAAGGCGACTTTCTGAATGTAAAGAATACTGAAATTTTTCTCGAGGTTGCTTTCTGTGTTACTTTTTTCAAGCCCAGCCGGTGCGCGTGACAGTGCGTCCGCAACAATGTTCTCCTTGCCGGGAATGTAGACTATTGTGAAGTGGAATTCTTGCAGAAACAACGCCTAACGTTTTAACCTGTCATGATTTAATTTTGAAGACATAAGAAATTGTAATGCACGATGATCACTGTATACTTTTACGTGCTTACCAGAAAGAAAGAAACGGAATTTGTTAAATGCCTAAACGATAGCTAAAGCTTCTAATGCAGTAACGGAATAATTTTCTTTTTCAGATTTTGTTAGCACTCGGCTAGCAAAAGCAATGGCTTTCTGAACAGTAGTGTCATTTTCTGTGGGTTCTTGAAATAAATGGGCACCAAGACCGACTTTAGAAGAATGCGTGCTAAGGCAGAAGTCTTGTGATAGATCTGGATGAGCTAGTATTGGTGCGTTAAGTAGCGATTCTTTCAAAGAATTGAATTCCAACTGTGCTTGTTCGTCCCAGTTCCAAATAGTATTTTTTCCAGTGAGAGAACAAAGTTTTGGTGTAACTAGAATTTGTATATTCAGAAAACGACGGTAAGAATTTACGATACCTAGAAAACTGCGGATTTGTTTTTTTGTTGATGGAACTGGAATGGCTCTGATTGCTTCTAACTTTTCAGGATCCGGCTGAATGCCTTCAGAAGAAATAATATGCCCCAAAAACTTCACCTTTGTCCTACCGAATTCAGACTTTTCCAAGTTAACTGTAATTCCAGATTCTGCAAAAATATGTAACACGCTGTTGAGGGTGCTGTTGTGTTGTTCCCATGAGGCTTCTGCTATCAGAATATCGTCCACATACAAGGTGATGTGACGTTTTAAGAACTCAGGTAATATGGAATTTAGCCCGCGAATGAATGCTGCCGAAGAAATGTTCAAACCAAAAGGAAGTTTCCGAAACTGATAAAAAACGCCGAAACAAAGGAAAGCTGTGTATTTTCTATATTCTGGATGAAGTTCGATCTGATAAAAGCTGGATCTAAGATCCATAGAAGACAACACTTTTACACCATTAAAATTTTGAAGAAGTTCTTCTAATGTTTGCGGCCTGTCTGTTTCAGGAATGATGATAGTATTGATTTGTCTCGAATCTAAGACAAGCCTGATCGATCCATTTTTCTCCTCAACAACATGTAATGGATTGTTGTATGAGCTTACTGCAGGTTCAATAATGCCCTCGTCAAGCATAGATTGTATTTCTGTTCTAACACGGTCCCTATAATGCGCCGGAATTGCGTATGGTCTAACACAAAGTTTAGTATGCTCACGAACACGAAATTGGTATTGAAATCCCTTGATTGTTCCTGTTTTGTGAGTAAAAACTATGGAATGTGCTTGTAAAATCTCAAAAAGGTCTTGCCTATCAGTGTCATTACAATTCTCAATTGTTTGAATTTTATTCTGAATTAGCTCATTAGTATCAAATGCGCCGTCGATATCATCCCTGTCAGTACTTGCAGAATGATTGTTAGTGTCAAGTTCCGTCGAAAATTCCGAACTGTTGTTTAACAGGAGGTAAAGCCGATTAATTTCTTCGTCACGGTCTGAGAGCCAATCTTCAAATTTCAAAGCTATTGACTTACCTTCTTCTCTAAACTTATTTCAGCATCACGAAAGTTTAAGATTGCTTTGTATTCATTAAAAAAGTCTACTCCCAATATAATTTCCGTCGACAGTAATGGAACAATAAGAAAGTTCATAGAGAATCTGTGGCTTTCACAAAAGAATTCTAAGTTGTTTTGTTGACGTACATCTACACTTTTCCCAACGATTGCACCTTGTAATTTAATCTTACGTAACGGAAGTGTGGAGCAATCGTTCTATTTGTTGCATTTGCTAAATGCTGTTTCACTAAGTACTGAAATGGGACTGCCAGAGTCAAGTACTGCCGTAAATTTTACGTCATTTACTGTAATGTGAATCACAGGATATGCAATGTTGTTATGTTTTACGTCGTGTTCCTGGAGTAAGATGTTAACGTCTTCCATTTTTACGTAATTACTAGCTACGGCAGCTGCGTCGTCAGTTTCAGAAGTACGCTTTGTGGCTGCCAGCGGTATGAGTCATTGCCTATTGTCTCTTTGTTGACGCGCGTCGTTATTGGGATTTTGAGAACTAACTTCTACAAATTCACCTTATCGAGAGGGCCCCGCCCTGTTTGAATCCCTCCAGTTCTGATGCAATTCAGGTCTGTCGTTACGATTATATCGTCTGTCGTCATGCCGGTAGATTCCATAGTTTCTTTCTCGTCGGTCACGTGGTGGAGAATTTCTCCCTGAATCGTAACTGCGCGCTGGACCGTTGCGTCTAAAGTTATTCTGTCTCTCTTGATAATAATTATTTTGGTTCCCATATTGTCTGTTTCTCTGATTGTCTCTGTGATAGTCACTACCGCGGAGAGGTGATCTTTCCCTGTAATTATTACTACTCTGCCAACGATTGTCGTACGGGTGGTGTCTGTTTTGGTCACGATTTGTGTTGTGAGAATGGCCTTGTCGTGTCCAGTTATTATTTCTTTCAACGCGGTATTGTGACAGATGTGACCTGTAATTGTTGTGTTCCTGTTTTCGCGTTCAGCGATTGTCAGTGTCAATTTCCAATTCCTGTAACAGTCCCTGAAAAGCTTCAATATCATCTTTGCAACGTCCTGCCAAAACAATATGTCGTAAATGTTCAGGTAGTTTGATTAAGCAAATGCGGATGAGTTCTGAGGGGCTGTATGGGTTTGACAGGTACTGATTCTTGTGCGACATGTCTTCAAAATATTTCCCAAGACTGGAAAATTCTGATTGTTCGAAATGTTTCATCATTATGAAGCTATGTTTTACTTGGTCTTGTGTACCTTGAGACCAATGTGCTGAGAGGAAGGCATGATAAAATTCTCCTTCACTGTGACAATCGTGAATGACCGATCGCGTTCTTTCAGCTGGTTCATTCTCTAAGTAGCCACACATAAATTCTAATCTGTGCTCTAATGAACAGTTGGGAGGAAAACAACGAGGGAATTGATGGAGCCACGCTTGTGGATGAATGTCGTTGCCAGAATTCTTATATGTAGTAATGAACAGCTTATAGTCAAAATCATCGTGTCGGCGAGTAGCATATCGGTCATTGTTACGTCGCGTCGGCGGTTCCATCTCAAAATTCGGCGCACCTTGCCAATTTCTTTCATAATTTCCGAAATGCCCTGTGTTATTATTTTGTGGCTTTTCCGTATTTCTCAGTCCCTCTTCCCGTGTTGAAACGCGAGAGTCCTCTGAAATATGTAATCTTTGTATTACCTGTGTCAGCTGATCTTGTACTTCCCAGATTTCTCTTTGGTTTTGCGTATTAATTTGATTCTGATTTTGTTTGAATTTCCTAATTCGTTCGCACTCTTCTGTGTCATTAAAGACTACCGGTTTTGTGTCATTCAGATTATCATCTACCTTCGTAGATAAATTATTTAGCTGATCCGAAAGTTCAACTACTTTCTCTGACAATGAACTAATTTCCTCCATGTGTCTTTCTGAACCAATTTTCAGAGTATCTACTGTGCCCTTTAAGTTTTCCTGACTTTTTGCAAGTTGCGTAACCGAATCGGTAGATGCAACTGAGTCAATTTTAGCTTGCAAGGTCTCATGATTTTCATGAACAATAGTTTGCAGTTCTTTTATGACTGCTTCGTGATTCTGTAATGCATTTTCATGCCGCGAAAAAATAGATTGAAAATGCTAACAAATTTGTGTTTTTACGTCATTACAGACTTTTTAACATTTCGATTCAATGTTATGTAACTCAGTAGTTAAATCTTCACGTGTTTGTTCAAGCGTGGTGTCTAACTTCCGAAGATTTTGTTCCACTGTGTCTAACTTTTGAAGCTTTTGCTGTGTTATCTCAGATTTTGTTCCTTTGTGTCTAACTTTTGAAGCTTTTGCTGTGTTTGTCTTTGATTTTGTTCCATTGTGTCTAACTTTTGAAGATTTTGTTCCATTGTGTCTAAGTTTTGAAGCTTTTCTCCCATTTGTTGCATTAATTGTAATAACAATGCACTGGTGTCTGAAACATGTTCCTCAGTGCTTTTCGGCAGTGAATCTGCACCGGCAACATTCACATTTTGACAAGCAGAAAATGTGTCTTGACTTATTTGAGAAAACGGCGAGGACGCAAAACCTGAATCTACAGTATTTTCAAGATTGTGCCCTGTCATTTCGGATTCCTGAGGCGAGCTGTTGCCGACCGCCATTATTTGCCGCCCGCTCCATTTCCCTATGCACAATTACCAAATTACTACTTTGAATGTCTGTTAATTCACTACAAAGTGGTGCTGATAAGCTACGCTCGTCGTCACTATTATTTCTCAGTTTACTCTGGAGCATAGTGTTACGTTTCTCACACGCCATAATTATCACGTATTTCACACGACAACACAGAAAAGCACAATTTGAAGAGCAAAATAAGAAAACACATTAACATAGCACTGAAAATAATATCTAGTTAACTGCAAGCGCAGCTACATGCATGCCACAACTGTTTTACTGGACAAAATGAAAGACTGCAACTACAAAGGAGATTCTCTCTACAATTACGCGCTAGCAATAAACAAAATCTACACTAATTACACAAACTACAAGGAAAAATTCAGAAGATTCCAGTGAGGTATCCTCGGCTAAGGGTCGACATATGAATCCCCTTAGAAAAATTGTACATGACTTTGCTTAAACTGACTCACAATATTTTTAGCGCAACGCAATCTGACTTTCAAAAATCCCTACAAAAGAATGGCCCTGATAACATTAACCTATACCTTTCACAAATCACTTACCTCACAAAAATCTTCGTTACTCAAGCTGCTGCAATACAGCGAGCGCCACTACTGCCAGCTAAATAAAAGATTCAAACTACTGAAGGCACTAACTACTGATAGGCATAGTTAGCAAATGAAAGATTTTAATAGAGAACAAACAATGTATTTACCTTAATAGTGTTCAAAAGTCATAATATATATAGCAGTTCATGACATCCAGTCTTACAAATTTCAAAACTCTGCCATTTCTCTCCCCACATCCACCACTGCTGGCAGCTCACCTCCAACTGCGCAACGCTACGCTCTGTTGAAAGCCAACTGCCCAACACTACAATAGCAAACAGCAATGCAAACCAGCCACAGACTGCACACAGCACAGCCAGTGATTTTCTTACGGAGCGCTACGTGGCGTTACCAACATAAAAACCTAAACAGTCTGCTTACAATTTAACCGACCAGAAGAAGATATTGTGATATGCAAATGATTAGAGCGCCGGTGGCGACACCTACAATATGCTGACATGACGAAAGTTTCCAACCGATTTCTCTTACACAAAGAGCAGTTGGCCGGCGTTGCCTCGTGAAACGTTGTTGTGATATCTCGTGTAAGGAGGTGAAATGCGTACCAGCACGTTTCCGACTTTGATAAAGGTCCGTTTGTAGCCTATCGCGTTTGCGGTATATCGTATCGCGACATTGCTGCTCGCGTTGGTCGAGATCCAATTATTATTAGCAGAACATGGAATCGGTGGGTTCAGGAGGGTAATATGGAACGCCGTGCTGGATCCCATCGGCCTCGGATCACTAGCAGTCGAGATGACAGCCATCCTACCCGCATGGCTGTAACGGATCGTGCAGCCACGTCGTTTTCAAGACAACAACCATCTGCACGAACAGTTCGACGACGTTTGCAGCAGCGTGGACTATCAGCTCGGAGACCATATCTGCGGTTACCCTTGACTCTGCATCACAGACAGGAGCGCCTACGATGGTGTTCTCAACAACGAACCTGGGTGCACGATTGGCAAAACGTCATTTTTCGGATGAATCCGGGTTCTGTTTACAGCATCATGATGGTCACATCCGTGTTTGGCGACACGCGGTGACCGCACATTAGAAGCGTGTATTCGTCATCGCCATACTGGCGTATCACCCGGCGTGATGGTATGGGATGCATTGGTTACACGTCTCGGTCACCTCTTGTTCGCATTGACGGCACTTTGAACAGTGGACGTTACATTTCAGAGGCGTTACGACCCGTGGCTCTACCCTTCATTCGTCCCTGCGAAACCCGACATTTCAGCAGGATAATGCACGACAGCATGTTGCAGGTTCTGTATGGGCCTTTCTGGATGCAGAAAATGTTCGACTGCTGCCCTGGCCAACACATACTCCAGATCTCTCTGCAATTGAAAACGTCTGGTCAATGTCGGCCGAGCAACTGGCGCGTCACAATACGCCAGTCACTACTCTTGATGATCTGTGGTATCGTGTTGAAGCTGCATGGGGAGCTGTACCTGTACACGCCATCCAAGCTCTGTTTGACTCAATGCCCAGGCGTATCAAGGCCGTTATTACGGCCAGAGGTGGTTGTTCTGGGTACTGATTCCTCAGGATGTATGCACCCAAATTGCTTGAAAATGTAATCACATGTCAGTTCTAGTATAATATATTTGTCCAATGGATACCCGTTTATCATCTGCATTTCTTCTTGGTGTAGCAATTTTAATGGCTAGTAGTGTATGTTCAACAAGCGACTCACCCTGGTTTTGCACGGACAGGTTTTGCTTGGCGACTTGTCGGAAGTAGCGGTAATAAATTGTGTACAATTACATTCCTTGTAAATCAGTCTACCTATTAGTGAAAACCGTATCACAATACCTGTAATAGTTCCTGAGATTAGCCTTCCCATGCTTGTAGACAAACGTGGCTGGGGACTTAAATTTATAATAGAAGAAGAAGAAGAAAATATGTGTGTATACCGCCAATAACAATTCCGTGTTATTCAATGGCGTGGTGCAAGGCTTTCTACTGGATGCCACTGCGACGACTTGCGTATTCCTAACCTACACCAATTATCCAACCGTGGAAACAGGACATGGAGTTGATCGTGGAATCCGCATCACGTGTTCTTTCTGACGAATTTCCACATCATGCAGCAGTGTATGCTAGATTAAAACAGAAACTGGAAAAAGCCTTTAGTTTTACAGGCAGCTGTTTTGCTGCTGCACCATCAAGCTTGGAGAGATTACTTTTAAGTTTCGCTGTTCTCTGGCTGTTGTTACTTTACAGCTTTTCCCACCAGCCTACAAGCTCGTAGCTTCCATCACTGCCATAAGACTTCAAACTCCAATTAAATTGGAATGCATAACAATAGATATACACTGATAAGATAGAACATTGTAACTACTGTCCACCAAGACACTGGATGCCGCCTGATGGCTTTCCGGGCACGTGACGCGGTAACAGATG
Source organism: Schistocerca gregaria (assembly GCF_023897955.1). Classification (NCBI taxonomy): domain Eukaryota; kingdom Metazoa; phylum Arthropoda; class Insecta; order Orthoptera; family Acrididae; genus Schistocerca; species Schistocerca gregaria. The sequence continues at coordinate 326,113,802 of NC_064926.1, forward strand.
ATGTAAACGGAGCAGACACGGACGGGGAAAACCCTAGCGAAGATATGGACTGCAAGAGGGGAAATGCATAAGCGATTAAGAAAAAGGGAAGATTATTGCTACGCAGAGTCTGTGAACGAGTATCTCGAAAAGGGCGAAGCAGGTCAAATGTTCATGCGCGACTGCCGTGAGCATCTACGGAAAGATTTAAGACAGTGAAACCATCACTAGGCGCTATGTGGTTGGACGTCCACAGCTCTTCACAGAACGTGAGGTTCGAAGTTTATCTGCTCTGTAAAGCAGGATCGATAGAGATGTGTGGCATCTCTGCCGAAAGAGCACAATGCTGGTGCACGCACAAGCGTTTCGGAGCACACCGTTCATCGTACATTGTTGAACAAGGAGCTCCGTAGCACACGTGTTCACATGCTGACCCAATTACGATTTCAGTGGGCATTGCATCACCGGAATCCGACTATCAATCAACGGAAACGCGTCGGCTCTTCGGGTGAATGAAATATTTGCCACATAAGATGGTTGTCTCCATAAACGGCTGCTCGAAACATGCAGCACGCCACTGACTCAAGGTGGTGGGAGCAGTATTATGTTATGGGAGACATTCTCCTGCGCTTGTATGGGACCTGTGGTAGTAAACGAAGACACTCTGACAGCTACAAATCACCTGCGTCCCATCATGCTTGAGGTCTTCCTCAACAGCGATGTCATCTTTCAGCAGTAGAACTGTCCGTGTCTCGGAGCCGGAACCATGCTACAGTGGTTTGAGGAGGCTTGTAGTAAACTCACGTTGCTGTCTCGGCGACCAAATTCGCCTGATATAAATCCTATGGAATGCATCTGGGACGCTATCGGGCGCCATCACCGCGTACGCAAAACAGCAGCCCATTATTTACGCGAATTACATGACCTTTGCCTAGACATCTAATGCCAGCCAGCCGTTGTGGCCAAGCGGTTCAAGGCGTTTCAGTCTAGAACCGCGTGACCGCCACGGTCGCATGTTCGAATCCTTCCTCGGGCATGGATGTGTGTGATGTCCTTAGGTTATTTAGGTTTAAGTAGTTCTAAGTGCTAGGGGAATGATGACCTCAGATGTTAAGTCCCATAGTGCTCAGAACCATCTGAACCAATGCCATACCTGTACAAACCTCCCAACAAACTTTCGGATCCGTGATACGCAGAATCAGTGATGGAGTTCGTCCCACAGACGAAAAAAAAACAAGCTATTAAGTAGGTAGTAATAATGTTTTGGCTTGTAAGTGTATGTAGGAGCAGCTCGGACGTCAACTACGCCCTAGTGTGAGCATCCAAGATATCAAGGACCATTTACAGCAGTTATGGGCCAGCTTACCTCATGAGAGAGTGGAATGGCTTTGTGACACCCTTCACAACCGAATGACTGAATGAACACAGATCAGAAAACACGCAATGTCATATTGATAAATGGGCTCATACTAGCAAACTCTTTGTAAATCTGATTCGATTATGTAGTTATTGAATAACATCACCTCCCGTGAAATTTCATTTCATTTCCTCTTTCCCATCTGTGTCCTTCACTTTTTGTCAGGCAGTGTATGTTACCTTCCCATCTTCGCAGACGACGCCACTCTCTCCGCATCAACGTCAACATCACAACATTCTTCCCGGGGAAGCTTGACTATGACGTCCCTTTTCGCCTGTGCGAATAACGCTATTTGAAATGGACTGTGGAATGTTTTAATCTTCCATTTCCTTCTTACCAGGAGAACACTTATGAAACCCGCGCGTTAAAACTAGCCTCTTTAAATCCCAAAGCTTTCATAGTATAATATGCCATAACTGTCTGGGTCAGGGCGAGCTACTTCACAGGTCTGATGTGGGATCGCCAATAGACCTTTTCTTTACAGATTCCTGGAGAGTAAAACCGCTTCAGGTTGACTAGTGTTATACTGGTATTACCATCACTGACGGCATTGCAGTCCTTCGTTCACCACCAAGTCCACATTTAGTATTCTTTAATCACATTACGTGAAGCTGCTCACAAACATAATGGATTCACGAAATATCTGCGCACACCTTTCTGGCTGGATTAGTTACCGAGTGAATTTTAATTATTTCCCAATCGCATGGCATATCGATCAAACACTGTCATAGTCATCATACTGAAATTTCACCGTTGCTCATACATTCAAAAGCAATGCGATTACGATCATAAAATGTCATTGTATAACACTTTTTCCACTCACCACCGTCAGTCAAATTTGCGATTAAGGAATTTGTCGTGTTGATATGAAAGCTTTCAAACTCGCAGAAACTATAGTCTCATTCTAATAGCGTTCTTACTCGTAATGTCAGTGATCAAGCAACAGTATAGGTTTTCGATGGATTAAATAAATATGGTCGTAATGACTTCATGAACACCAACATTTACACAAACTCACTGAAAGATCACCTACATTCTGTAAAAAAATTCTGCTCTTCGTTCACTATCTGATACCGCTGAGTAATTGTAAGTGCAATTATCTCATTCGTAATAAAACTGAATTTCCCTCTGCAGGACGTTATACACACTTCCACAGACTCGGTAATTTCCTCTCCGTAATTAACTCAAAGCATCTGTAGTTTACACATGCGTAATGAGGACTCTTTCAAATACGCTTCATCATACAAATTGGTGTGACGTATAAAAGGCCTTCGGCCGTATAGCCGTATCCAGTTGTAGTTTGCTCTTAAAATTTCGTCCGTTAACCTGACAAGGGCCCCATTGTTAATAACAGGTGCTCGTGGCTTAGAGGTATAGATCGGCATACTTTAACGAACGCTTACTGTTTTCTTGAGTCGTTTGCAGTGAGTTTATATGTGTTAACAGTGCTCGCTATAGCTGCGAAAAATGACCACTTTCTCTTTCCGTCGCGGCCAGATATTGCATCAGCGAAACAATGCTATACACAGCAAAAACAATGCATGTTAGATGACTGTTGACTCCTAAGACATTAGTGATTTATGTGGTATAGATTCCTTAGCGAGAAGAGTTAGACAAACCACTGAAAGAACTAAGTCGTGACAAAACATCTAGCGCAGACGACCATTCCTAAGAATTACTGAGATCATAATGAGAACGTACAACGATAAAACTATTCCATTAGATATTGCTGTTGTTGCAGCCTTCAATTCCAAGACTGATTTGATGCAGTTCTCCATACGAGTTCATCCTGTGCACGACTCAACATCTCTGCAAAACTGCTGCAACCTATATCCATTCGAAGCAGCTTTCTGTAATCATCCATTGATTTCCTTCCAGTAATATTAACCCCTCCAACCCCTCCCACATCTACACCTACATCTACTCGATACTCTGCAAATCACATTTAAGTGCAAGCCGCGCGAGACTAGCCGAGCGGTCTTAGTCGCTGCAGTCATGGACTGTGCGCCTGGTCCCGGCGGAAATACGAGTCCTTAGGATAATTTAGGTTAAATAGTGTATACGCTTAGGGACTGATGACCTTAGCAGTTAAGTCCCATAAGATTTCCCACACATTTGAACATCTAAGTGCCCGGCAGATGGTTCATCGAACGACCTTCACGATTCTCTATTACTCCAATATCGTATAGCGCGCGGAATGAAAGAACACATATAGCTTTCCATATGATCTCTTGTTTGCCTTGTTTTATCATGGTGATCGTTTCTCCCTATGTGGGTCGGCGTCAACAAAATATTTTCACATACGGAGGAGAAAGCTGGTGATTCGAATTTTGTGAGAAAATTCCTCCGCAACGAAAAACGCCTTTGTTTTAATGTTGTCCATCCCAAATCCCGTATCATTTCAGTGAAACTTTCTCCCCTATTTCGCCACAATACTAAACAGGCCCCTCTTCTTTGAACTTTTTCGATATACTCTGTCAATCCTATCTGCTAAGAATCTCACACCGTGCCTTTAGATTTGACTGACTTATCGTGTAACCGAAGATCAACGGATTCCTTTTAACACTCTTGTGGATGACGTCGCACTTTTCGTTATTTAAGGTTAATTGCCAATTGTTGGACCATACAGATATCTCTATTAAATCGTTTTGCAATTTGTTTTGCTCTTCTTATGGCTTTACTAGTCGATAAACGACAGCGTCATCTGCAAACAATCTAAGACGGCTACTCAGATTGTCTCCCAAATCGTTTGTATAGAGAAGGAACAGCAAAGGGCCTCTAAAACTACCTTGGGGAACGCCAGAAATCTCTTTTGTTTTACTCGATGAGTTTCCGTCAATTACTACGAACTATGACCTCTCTGACAGGAAATCATGAATCCAGTCGCATAACTAAGACGATATTCCATAAGCCGCTTGTGTGGCACAGTGTCAAAAGCCTTCCGGAAATCCAGAAATACGGAATCAATTTGAAATCCCTTGCTAATAACACTCAACACTTCATGCGTTTAAGGACCTAGTTGTGTTTTACAAGAACGATGTTTTCTAAATTCGTGCTGACTGTGTGTTAATAGACCGTTTTCTTCGAGGTAATTCATACTGTTCGAACACAACAAATGTTCCAAAATCCTGCTGCACATTGGTGTTAATGATATGGGACTGTAATTTAGTGGATTGCTCCTACTAACTTTCTTGAATATTGGCGTGACCTGTACAACTTTCTAGTCTCTGGGTATGGATCTTCCGTCGAGAGAACGGTTGTATATGATTGTAAAGTGTGGAGCTATTGTTTCAGTATACTCTGAAAGGAACTAATTGGTACACAGTCTGGACCAGAAGTCTTGCTTTTATTAAGTGATGTAAGTTGCTTCACTACTCTGAGGACATCTACTTCTACGTTACTCATGTTGGCAGCTGATCTTGATTCGAATTGTGGAATATTTACTTCGTCTTCTTTTGTGACGGCATTTCGGAAGGCTCTGTTTAGAAACTCTGCTTTGGCAGCACTGTCTTCGATAGTATCTCCATTGCTATCGCGCAGAGAAGGCATTGTGTCTTGCCACTAGCATACTTCACATCCGACCAGAATCTCTTTGGATTTTCTGCGAGGTTCCGAGGCAAAGTTTCGTTGGGGATAACATTTTTAGCATCTAGCATTGAAGTCCGGGCTAAATTTCGAGCTTCTGTAAAAGATCGCCAGTTTTGGTGATTTTGCGTCTGTTTAAATTTGGCATGGTTTTTCTTAGTTCCTGCAACAGTGTTCTGACACGTTTTGTGTACAAAGGAGGACAGCTCCTTCGTTTGTTAATTTATTTGGTATAAATCTCTCAATTGCTGCCGATACTATTTCTTTGAGTTCAAGCCACATCTGGTCTACACTATATTGTTAGTTTGGAAGGAGTGGAGATTGTCTCCCAGGAAGGCGTCAAGCGAATTTTTATCAGCTTTTTTGTATAGGTATATCTTTCGTAATTTTTCGAAGATTTGGGCGTTACAACATTCAATCTCGCTACAACAATGCTGTGTTCACTGATCACTATATTCGTTTTGAGGCTCGTTATTAGCTCAGGATTATTTGTTGCTAACAGGTCAAGTGTCTTTTCACAACCGTTAACTGTTCGTGTGGACTCATGAACTAACTGCTCGAAATAATTTTCAGAGTGTGCGTTTCGCGCAATTTCGGATTATTTTTTATGCACAACTCCGGAATTAAACATGTATTTTCGCCAAAATATCGAGGGTAAATCAAAGTCACTACTAACTACAATCGTATGAGTCGGGTACTTGTTTGAAATCAAACTCAAGTTTCCTTTGAACCTTTCATCAATTGTATCATCTGAGTTGGCAGGTCGGTGAAAGGATCCGATTATAATTTTATTCCGGTTGCCAACAATGACCTGTGCCAACACCAATTCACAGGAACAATCTACTTCAATTTCACATAGATGAACATCCTTGAATGGATCGACAAATTATATGTTAATTTATAGACTTATTTTTTAAATTACAAATCATGAAACTAATATATCTTTGTAAAATTATCTAAAATTATGCAATACATAATTGTTAGTTGCTGTTGATATTTAATGCTATACGCAATATAAATGAATATGGTCGGATGATCGGGATAGATTGGCGACTTAGGTAACCCCAAAACTAATAATCACGCGGATTGCGGCCTTGGGACCTAGGAGGCCAAATACGAAGCGGCGGCTCAGCAGTCGATCCTCATCAAGCGATGTGAGCAAGAGATCCTTCACACGTGTAGCAATGTGAGGTGGAGCGCCATCCTCCGTAAAAGTCGTACCTTCCAGCAGGCGTTCAGCAACCAGGCTAGGGATGATGCAGTTCTAACACATGTTGTTGTTGTGGTCTTCAGTCCTGACACTGCTTTGACGCAGCTCTCCATGCTACTCTATCCTGTGCAAGCTTCTTCATCTCCCAGTACCTACTGCAACCTACATCCTTCTGAATCTGTTTACTGTATTCATCTCTTGGTCTTCCTCTACGATATTTACCCTCCACGATGCCCTCCAATACTAAATTGGTGATCCCTTGATGTCTCAGAACATGTCCTACCAACCGATCCCTTCTTCTGGTCAAGTTGTGCCACAAGCTCCTCTTCTCCCCAATTCTACTCAATACCTCCTCGTTATTTATGTGATCTACCCACCTAATATTCAGCATTCTTCTGTAGCACCACATTTCGAAACCTACTATTCTATTCTTGTCTAAGCTATTTATCGTCCACGTTTCACTTTCATACATGGCTACACTCCATACAAATACTTTCAGAAATGACTTCCTGACACTTAAATCTATAATCGATGTTAACAATTTTGTCTTCTTCAGAAACGCTTTCCTTGCCATTGCCAGTCTACATTTTATATACTCTCTAGTTCGACCATCATCAGTTATTTTGCTCCCCAAATAGCAAAACTCCTTTACTACTTTAAGTGTCTCATTTTCTAATCTAATTCCCTCAGCATCACCCGACTTTATTCGACTACATTCCATTATCCTCGTTTTGCTTTTGTTGATGTTCATATTATACCCTCCTTTCAAGACACTGTCCATTCCGTTCAACTGCTCTTCCAAGTCCTTTGCTGTCTCTGACAGAATTACAACGTCATCGGCGAACATCAAGGTTTTTATTTCTTCTCCATGTATTTTAATACCTACTCCGAACTTTTCTTTTGTTTCCTTTATTGCTTGCTCAATATACAGATTGAATAACATCGGGAGAGGCTACAACCCTGCCTCACTCCCTTCTCAACCACTGTTTCCCTTTCATACCCCTCGACTCTTATAACTGCCATCTGGTTACTGTACAAATTGTAAATAGCCTTTCGCTCTCTGTATTTTACCCCTGCCACCTTCAGAATTTGAAAGAGAGTATTCCAATCAATATTGCCAAAAGCTTTCTCTAAGTCTACAAATGCTAGAAACGTAGGTTTGCCCTTCCTTAATCTTTCTTCTAAGATAAGTCGTAGTGTCAGTATTGCCTCCCGTGTTCCAACATTTCTACGGAATCCAAACTGATCTTCCCCGAGGTCGGCTTCTATCAGTTTTTCCATTCGTCTGTAAGGAATTCGCGTTAGTATTTTGCAGCTGTGACTTATTAAACTGATAGTTCGGTAATTTTCACATCTGTCAACACCTGCTTTCTTTGGGATTAGGATTATTATATTCTTCTTGTAGTCTGAGGGTGTTTCACCTGTCTCATACATCTTGCTCACCAGATGATAGAGTTCTAACACATATCGAGTTACAAATCCGAGGGAAAAAGCAGCTTTATAATGTCATAATATTTTAGGATATTCATTCGAACTCATTCCCATTGCGTTACAAAGTACGTCGTGGGAAAGAAGAAAGAAAGAAATAAAATTACATTGTCTCTAGTTATATTACGGTAAGTCCATGAACCATGGACCTTGCCGTTGGTGGGGAGGCTTGCGTGCCTCGGCTATACAGATAGCCGTACCGTAGTTGCAACCACAACCGAGATATATCTGTTGAGCCAAACAAACGTGTGGTTCCTGAAGAGGTGCAGCAGCCTTTTCAGTAGTTGCAGAGGCAACAGTCTGGATGACTGACTGATCTGGCCTTGTAACATTAATCAATACGGCCTTGCTGTGCTGGTACTGCGAACGGCTGAAAGCAAGGGGAAACTACAGTCGTAATTTTTTCCCGAGGGCATGCAGCTTTACTGAATGGTTGAATGACGATGGCGTTCTCTTGGGTAAAATATTCCGGAGGTAAAATAGTCCCCCATTCGGGTCTCCGGGTGGGGCATCTCAGGAGGACGTCGTTATCAGGAGAAAGAAAACTGGCGTTCTACGAATCGGAGCGTGAAATGTCAGATCCCTTAATCGGGCAGATATCTTACAAAATTTAAAAAGTGAAATGAATAGGTTGAAGTTATATATAGTGGGAATTAGTGAAGTTCGGTGGCAGGAGGAACATGACTTCTGGTCAGGTGAATGCAGAGTTATAAATACAAAATCAAAAAGGGAAAATGCAGGACTATATATAAGAAGGCAGTACTTTGTTCTCGAAAGAACAGTTACTGTTGATGACCGTGCAGCTTTTCTCTGGAATAAATGATGACTAACTGACAACCTCAGCTGCCGACAGGTGTTGTTGACATACCTCGATGTGGACAGCCGAAAATGTGTGCCCCGACCGGGACTCGAACCAGGGATCTCCTGCTTACATGGCAGACACTCTATCCATCCGAGCCACAGCCGACACAGATGAATAGCGCGACTGCAGGGACGTATCCCTTGCACGCTTCCGTGAGACTCACATTCCCAACTGTCCACAATTCTACATATGTATTGCAAATGTCTATAAGGTACAATACATATGTAGAATCGTGGACAGTTGAGTCTCACGGGAAGCGTGCAAGGGATAAGACCCTGCAGTCGCGCTATTTATCTGTGTCCTCGGTGGCTCAGATGGATAGAGCGTCTGCCATGTAAGCAGGAGATCCCGAATTCGAGGCCCGGTCGGGGCACACATTTTCAGCTGCCCACATCGAGGTATATCAACAACACCTGTCGGCAGCTGAGGTTGTCAGTTAGTCATAATTTAATGCAGGACTAGCATTAAAAATAGGAGAGCGGGTAAGCTAATACAAACAGCATGGTGAGCGTATTATTGTGGGCAAGATAGACACGAAGCCCATGCCTACTACAGTAGTACAAGTTTATATGCCAACTATCTCTATGGATGATGAAGAGATTGAAGAAATGTATGATGCTATAAAAAAATTACTCAGATAGTGAAGGCAGACGAAAATTTAATACTCATGTGGGACTGGAATTCGATAGTAGGAAAAGGAAGCGAAGAAAACATAGTAGGTGAATATGGAACGGGGGTAAGGAGTGAAAGAGGAAACTGACTGGTAGGATTTTGCACGGAGCATAATTTAATCGTAGCTAACACTTGGTTCAAGAATCACGAAAGAAGGTTGTATACGTGGAAGAGACCTGGAGACACTGGAAGGTTGCAGATAGAATATATAATGTTAAGACAGAGATTTAGGAACCAGGTTTTAAATTGTAAGACATTTCCAGGGGCAGATGTGGACTCTGACCACAATCCTGTTGGCTACGAACTGTAGATTAAAACTGAAGAAACTGCAAAAAGGTGTGGATTTAAGGAGATGAGACCTGAATAAACTGAAAGAACCAGAGATAGTAGAGAGTTTCAGAAAGAACGTTAGGATACGATTGACAGGAAGAGGAAAAATAAATACAGTAGAAGATTTGAGAGATGAAATAGTGAAAACAGCAGAAGAATGGGTTGCTTTGAGGGATAAAGTAGTGAAGGCAGCAGAGGATCAAGTAGGTAGAAAGACGATGGCTAGTAGAAATCCTTGGGTAACAGAAGAAATATTGAATTTAATTGATGAAAGGAGAAAACACCAAAATGCAATAAATGAGTCAGGCAGAAAGGAATTCAAACGTCTCAAAAATGAGATCGACAGGAAGTGCAAAATAGCTAAGCAGGGATGGGTACAGGACAAATGTAGGGGCATACTTCACTAGGGGTAAGGCAGATATTGCCTACAGGAAAATTAAAGAGACCTTCAGAAAAAAGAGAAACACTTGTATAAATATCAAGAGCTCAGATGGAAAACAAGTTCTAAGCAAAGAAGGGAAAGCAAAAAGGTGGAAGGAGTATATAGAGGGTCTATATAAGGGCGATGTACTTAAGGGCAATATTATGGACATTGTAAAGAATGTAGATGAAGATGGAATGGGAGATATGATACTGCGTGAAGAGTTTGACAGAGCACTGAAAGATCTGAGTCGAAACAAGGCCCCGGGAGTAGACAACATTCCATTAGAACTACTGATGGAGTTGGGAGAGCCAGCCCTGACAAAACTCTACCATCTGGTGACCAAGATGTATGAGACAGGTGAAATACCCTCAGACTAAAAGAAGTATATAATAATTCCAATCGTGTTAACAGATGTGAAAATTACCGAACTGTTAGCTTAATAAGTCATCACTGCAAAATACTGACACGAATTTTTTACAGACGAATGGAAAAACTGATAGAAGCCGACCTCGGGAAAGATCAGTTCGGATTCCGTAGAAATGTTGGAACACGTGAGGCACTACTGACCCTACAACTTATGTTAGAAGACAGGTTAAGGAAAGGCAAACCTACGATTCTAGCATTTGTTGACTTAGAGAAAGCTTTTGACAATGTTGATTGGAATACTCCCTTTCATATTCTGAAGGTGGCAGGGGTAACATGCAGGGAGCGAAAGGCTATTTACAATTTGTACAGAAACCAGATGGCAGTTATAAGAGTTGAGGGACATGAAAGGTAAGCAGTGGTTGGGAAGAGAGTGAGACAGGGTAGTAGCCTCTCCCTGATGTTATTCAATCTGTATGTTGAGCAAGCAGTAAAGGAAACAAAAGAAAAATTTGGAGTAGGAATTAAAATCCATGGAGAAGAAATAAAAACTTTGAGTTTCGCCGATGACGTTGTAATTCTGTCAGAGACAGCAAAGGACTTGGAAGAGCAGTTGAACGGAATGGATAGTGTCTTGAAAGGAGGATATAAGATGAACATCAACAAAAGCAAAACGAGGATAATGGAATGTAGTCGCATAAAGTCGGGTGATGCTGAGGTAATTAGATTAGGAAATGAGACAATTAAAGTAGTAAAGGAGTTTTGCTATTTGGAGAACAAAATAGCTAATGATGGTCGAAGTAGAGAGGATATAAAATGTAGACTGGCAATGGCAAGGAAAGCGTTTCTGAAGAAGAGAAATTTGTTAACATCGAGTACAGATTAGAGTGTCAGGAAGACTTTTCTAAATGTATTTGTATGGAGTGTAGCCATGTGTAGATGTGAAACATGAACAATAAGTAGTTTAGACATGGAGAGAATAGAAGCTTTCGAAATGTGGTGCTATAGGAAAATGCTGAAGATTAGATGGGTAGATCATGTAACTAATGAGGAGGTACTGAATAGAACTAGTGAGAAGAGGAATTTGTGGCACAGCTTGACTAGAAGAAGGGATTGGTTGGTAGGACATCTTCTGGGGCATCAAGGGATCACCAATTTAATTTTGGAGGGCAGCGTGGAAGGTAAAAATCGTAGAGAGAGACCAAGAGATGAATACACCGAGCAGATTCAGAAGGATGTAGGGTGCAATAGGTACTTGGAGATGAAGAAGCTTGCACAGGATAGAGTAGCATGGAGAGCTGTATCAAACCAGTCTCTGGGCTGAAGTCCACAACAACAACAACAACAACAACAACAGGTGAAAGAGAGAGTAATTTATGTGTGTATAATAAACCCCTTCCCTCGAAAATTTCCTTCCTTCACACCTCATCTGAGTCACCACAGATGACGTTTCACTGATCTTATTTGTTCTAAGACTGCAGAACTCGCGAGTTGCCTAGATGCTCCCACCGCTCTGAATGGAGTGCATAAGTTCTCAATAATGTTTACCAACTTGTAGTCTGCTATAGTTGATGTCCTCTGCACATGAAACAGCACGAAGGTCGTGAGTCGGTTGTCTTGAGGCTGTAATAAACTGTTAGCGAGGAACTGGTATTGTATAAATTATTAAATTTTGAACTGGTTTGTTTAAATGGGATGCCACTCGCTTTTTATCAGCAGAATTTGAATATCTTCAAAATTATAGTCCACTTTATGAATCACAACTGGCAGGCCACGGTGGCAGAGCGGTTCTAGGCACTTCAGTCGGAACCGCGTGACTGCTACAGTCGCAGGTTCGAATCCTGCCTCGGGCATGGGTGTGTGTGATTTCCTCAGTTTAGTTAGGTTTAAGTAGTTCTACCTCCCCCCATGAACCATGGACTTTACCGTTGGTGGGGAGGCTTTCGTGCCTCAGCGATACAGATAGCCGTACATCTACATCTACATCTACATTCGTACTCCGCAAGCCACCTGACGGTGTGTGGCGGAGGGTACCCTGAGTACCTCTATCGGTTCTCCCTTCTATTCCAGTCTCGTATTGTACGTGGAAAGAAGGATTGTCGGTATGCTTCTGTGTGGCCTCTAATCTCTCTGATTTTATCCTCATGGTCTCTTCGCGAGATATACGTAGGAGGGAGCAATATACTGCTTGACTCTTCGGTGAAGGTATGTTCTCGAAACTTTAACAAAAGCCCGTACCGAGCTACTGAGCGTCTCTCCTGCAGAGTCTTCCACTGGAGTTTATCTATCATCTCCGTAACGCTTTCGCAATTACTAAATGATCCTGTAACGAAGCGCGCTGCTCTCCGTTGGATCTTCTCTATCTCTTCTATCAACCCTACCTGGTGCGGATCCCACACTGCTGAGCAGTATTCAAGCATTGGGCGAACAAGTGTACTGTAACCTACTTCCTTTGTTGTCGGATTGCATTTCCTTAGGATTCTTCCAATGAATCTCAGTCTGGCATCTGCTTTACCGACGATCAACTTTATATGATCATTCCATTTTAAATCACTCCTAATGCGTACTCCCAGATAATTTATGGAATTAACTGCTTCCAGTTGCTGACCTGCTATTTTGTAGCTAAATGATAAGGGACCTATCTTTCTATGTATTCGCATCACATTACACTTCGCTACATTGAGATTCAATTGCCATTCCGTGCACCATGCGTCAATTCGCTGCAGATCCTCCTGCATTTCAGTACAATTTTCCATTGTTGCAACCTCTCGATACACCACAGCATCATCTGCAAAAAGCCTCAGTGAACTTCCGATGTCATCCACCAGGTCATTTATGTATATTGTGAACAGCAACGGTCCTATGACACTCCCCTGCGGCACACCTGAAATCACTCTTACTTCGGAAGACTTCTCTCCATTGAGAATGACGTGCTGCGTTCTGTTATCTAGGAACTCCTCAATCCAATCACACAATTGATCTGATAGTCCGTATGCTCTTACTTTGTTCATTAAACGACTATGGGGAACTGTGTCAAACGCCTTGCGGAAGTCAAGAAACACGGCATCCACCTGTGAACCCGTGTCTAAGGCTCTCTGAGTCTCGTGGACGAATAGCGCGAGCTGGGTTTCACACGATCGTCTTTTTCGAAACCCATGCTGATTCCTACAGAGTAGATTTCTAGTCTCCAGAAAAGACATTATACTCGAACATAATATGTGTTCCAAAATTCTACAACTGATCGACGTTAGAGATATAGGTCTATAGTTCTGCACATCTGTTCGACGTCCCTTCTTGAGAACGGGGATGACCTGTGCCCTTTTCCAATCCTTTGGAACGCTTCGCTCTTCTAGAGACCTACGGTACACCGCTGCAAGAAGGGGGGCAAGTTCCTTCGCGTACTCTGTGTAAAATCGAACTGGTATCCCATCAGGACCAGCGGCCTTTCCTCTTTTGAGCGATTTTAATTGTTTCTCTATCCCTCTGTCGTCTACTTCGATATCTACCATTTTGTCAACTGTGCGACAATCTAGAGAAGAAAGCACAGTGCAGTCTTCCTCTGTGAAACAGCTTTGGAAGAAGACATTTAGTAATTCGGCCTTTAGTCTGTCATCCTCTGTTTCAGTACCATTTTGGTCACAGAGTGTCTGGACATTTTGTTTTGATCCACCTACCGCTTTGACATAGGACCAAAATTTCTTAGGATTTTCTGCCAAGTCAGTACATAGAACTTTACTTTCGAATTCATTGAAAGCCTCTCGCATAGCCCTCCTCACACTACATTTCGCTTCGCGTAATTTTTGTTTGTCTGCAAGGCTTTGGCTATGTCTATGTTTGCTGTGAAGTTCCCTTTGCTTCCGCAGCAGTTTTCTAACTCGGTTGTTGTACCACGGTGGCTCTTTTCCATCTCTTACGATCTTGCTTGGCACATACTCATCTAACGCATATTGTACCATGGTTTTGAACTTTGTCCACTGATCCTCAACACTATCTGCACTTGAGACAAAACTTTTGTGTTGAGCCGTCAGGTACTCTGTAATCTGCTTTTTGTCACTTTTGCTAAACAGAAAAATCTTCCTACCTTTTTTAATATTTCTATTTACGGCTGAAATCATCGACGCAGTAACCGCTTTATGATCGCTGATTCCCTGTTCTGCATTAACTGATTCAAATAGTTCGGGTCTGTTTGTCACCAGAAGGTCTAATATATTATCGCCACGAGTCGGTTTTCTGTTTAACTGCTCAAGGTAGTTTTCAGATAAAGCACTTAAAAATATTTCACTGGATTCTTTGTCCCTGCCACCCGTTATGAACGTTTGAGTCTCCCAGTCTATATCCGGCAAATTAAAATCTCCACCCAGAACTATAACATGGTGGGGAAATCTACTCGAAATATTTTCCAAATTATTCTTCAGGTGCTGATCCACAACAGCTGCTGAGCCCGGGGGCCTATAGAGACATCCAATTACCATGTCTGAGCCTGCTTTAACCGTGACCTTCACCCAAATCATTTCACAATTCGAATCTCCCTCAATTTCCTTCGATACTATTGCACTTATTATCGCTATAAACACGCCTCCCCCTTCACTGTCCAGCCTATCTCTGCGGTATACATTCCAATCAGAGTTTAGGATTTCATTACTGTTTACGTCTGGTTTCAGCCAACTTTCTGTTCCTAGTACTATATGGGCGTTGTGACCGTTTATTAATGAGAGCAGTTCTGGGACCTTTCTATAGACGCTCCTGCAGTTTACTATTAGCACATTAATATTGTTATTCCTTGTTGCATTTTGCCTACTCCTGCCTTGCCGCGTCTCAGGAGGCGTCTTGTCGGGCCTAGGGAGGGAATTCTCTAACCTAAAAAAACCCCATGTGCACTCCACACGTACTCCGCTACCCTCGTAGCCGCTTCCGGCTTGTAGTGCACTCCTGACCTATTCAGGGGGACCCTACATTTGTCCACCCGATAGCGGAGGTCGAGAAATTTGCACCCCAGCTCTCCGCAGAATCGTCTGAGCCTCTGGTTTAAGCCTTCCACTCGGCTCCAAACCAGAGGACCGCGATCGGTTCTCGGAACGATACTACAAATAGTTAGCTCTGATTCCACCCCGCGAGCGAGGCTTTCCACCTTCACCAACTCCGCCAACCGCCTGTACGAACTGAGGATTACCTCTGAACCCAGACGGCAAGAGTCATTGGTGCCGACATGAGCAACAATTTGCAGTCGGGTGCACCCAGTGCTCTCTATCGCCGCCGGTAGGGCCTCCTCCACATCTCGGTTGAGACCCCCCGGCAAGCAGACAGAGTGAACACTGGCCTTCTTCCCCGACCTTTCCGCTATTTCCCTAAGGGGCTCCATCACCCGCCTAACGTTGGAGCTCCCAATAACTAATAAACCCCTCCCCCCGTGTGCCTGCTCGGACCTTGCTGAAGGAGCAGCCACATGTCCACTCACAGGCAGAGCGGGCGATGCCACACGGCCAGCCTCCACATTGACCCTCCGCCTCGTGCGCCGCGAACGCCGCTGAACCCGCCACTCCCCTTGGGGAGAGGGTGGCCCAAACGCGCCCGGTACCCGCGAAGATGTCTCGACAGCAGGGACAGTGGGTGAAGAATGTAACACCTGGGGTGTACCTTGCGACGCACCAGACTCCCCACTGCCGCTACACTCCGAGGCAGCAGCCTGAAGACGGCTGACCGCGGACATCAACACGCTCAGCTGTTCGCGAAGAGTGGCCAGCTCCTCCTGCGTCCGTACACAGCAGCCACACATCCTAGCCATCCTAAGAAATCAATTTACTATAGAGTGTTAATCAGCTTTTAACTAGACTGCTAATTCACTAAAGGCGGTTGATTATTGACTAAACTGTGATTGCTAACCACTTCTTGTAGAAACAAGGAAAATAGCACTACCTTTCTCTGGACGGTATTGAAAACAAACACTAGCACTACTAGCACTATGGCTGACTAAAGGGACTCTCTGACTGTATTCAAAACAAACACGAGATCTATGGAACACTTAATAGCACTCTACTATTAAAGCTTCCTAAAAGCAAAAACACGCAGAAGAAGAAGAGACAAGTAAGAAAAATACAGATAATACTTAAATTAAGGTAGCTCGCTGCACAGCAGACGTGAAGCAGACGGCGGTTAGGGCGACACTGACGTAGGTTCAACCACAACGGAGGGGTATCTGCTGAGAGGCCAGACAAACGTTTGGTTCCTGAAGAGGGGCAGCAGCCTTTTCAGTAGTTGCAGGGGCCACAGTCTGGATGATTGTCTGATCTGGCCTTGTAACAATAACCAAAACGGCCTTGCTGTGCTGGTACTGTGAACGGCTGAAAGCAAAGGGAAACTACGGCCGTAATCTTTCCCTAGGGCATGCAGCTTTACTGTATGGTTAAATGATGATGGCGTCCTCTTGGGTAAAATATTCCGGAGGTAAACTAGTCCCCCATTCGGATCTCCGGGCGGGGACTACTCAAGAGGATGTCGTTATCAGGAGAAAGAAAACTGGCGTTCTACGGATCGGAGCGTGGAATGTCAGATCCCTTAATCGGCCGGTTAGGTTAGAAAATTTAAAAAGGGAAATGGATAGGTTAAAGTTAGATATAGTGGGAATTAGTGAAGTTCGGTGGCAGGAGGAACAAGACTTTTGGTCAGGCGACTACAGGGTTATAAACACAAAATCAAATAGGGGTAATACAGGAGTAGGTTTAATAATGAACAGGAAAATAGGAATGCGGGTAAGCTACTACAAACAGCACAGTGAACGCATTATTGTGGCCAAGATAGATACGAAGCCTACACCTACTACAGAAGTACAAGTTTATATGCCAACTAGCTCGGCAGATGACGAAGAAATTTATGAAATGTATGATCAAATAAAAGAAATTATTCAGATAGTGAAGGGTGACGAAAATTTAATAGTCATGGGTGACTGGAATTCGGTAGTAGAAAAAGGGAGAGAAGGAAACGTACTAGGTGAATATGGACTGGGGCAAAGAAATGAAAGAGGAAGCCGTCTGGTAGAATTTGGCACAGAGCACAACTTAATCATAGCTGACACTTGGTTCAAGAACCATAAATAAGGCTGTATACATGGAAGAAGTCTGGAGATACTGACAGGTTTCGGATAGATTATATAATGGTAAGACAGAGATTTAGGAACCAGGTTTTAAATTGTAAGACATTTCCAGGGGCAGATGTGGACTCTGACCACAATCTATTGGTTATGACCTGTAGATTAAAACTAAACAAACTGCAAAAAGGTGGGAATTTAAGGAGATGGGACCTGGATAAACTAAAAGAACCAGAGGTTGTACAGAGTTTCATGGAGAGCATAAGGGAGCAATTGACAGGAATGTGGGAAAGAAATACGGTAGAAGAAGAATGGGTAGCTTTGAGGGATAAAATAGTGAAGGCAGCAGAGGATCAAGTAGGTAAAAAGATGATAGCTAGTAGAAATCCTTGGGTAACAGAAGAAATATTGAATTTAATTGATGAAAGGAGAAAATATAAAAACGCCGTAAATGAAGTAGGCAAAAAGGAATACAGACGTCTCAAAAGTGAGATCGACAGGAAGTGCAAAATGGCTAAGCAGGGATGGCTAGAGGACAAATGTCAGGATGTAGAGGCTTATCGCACTAGGGGTAAGATAGATACTGCCTACAGAAAAATTAAAGAGACCTTTGGAGATAAGAGAACCACTTGTATGAACATCAAGAGCTCAGATGGAAACCCAGTTCTAAGCAAAGAAGGGAAAGCAGAAAGGTGGAAGGAGTATATAGAGGGTCTATACAAGGGCGATGTACTTGAGGACAATATTATGGAAATGGAAGAGGATGTAGATGAAGATGAAATGAGAGATACGATACTGCGTGAAGAGTTTGACAGAGCACTGAAAGACCTGAGTCGAAACAAGGCCCCCAGAGTAGACAACATTCCATTGGAATACCTGACGGCCTTGGGAGAGCCAGTCCTGACAAAACTCTACCATCTGGCGAGCAAGATGTATGAGACAGGTGAAACACCCTCAGACTTCAAGAAGAATATAATAATTCCAATCCCAAAGAAAGCAGGTGTTGACAGATGTGAAAATTACCGAATTATCAGTTTAGTAAGTCACAGCTGCAAAATACTAACGCGAATTCTTTACAGACGAATGGAAAAACTAGTAGAAGTCGACCTAGGGGAAGATTAGTTTGGATTCCGTAGAAATGTTGGAACACGTGAGGCAATACTGTCCCTACGACTTATCTTAGAAGCTAGATTAAGGAAGAGCAAACCTACGTTTCTAGCATTTGTAGACTTTGAGAAAGCCTTTGACAATGTTGATTGGAATACTCTCTTTCAAATTCTGAAGGTAGCAGGGGTAAACTACAGGGAGCGAAAGGCTATTTACAATTTGTACAGAAACCAGATGGCAGTTATAAGAGTGGAGGGACATGAAAGGGAAGCAGTGGTTGGGAAGGGAGTGAGGCAAGGTTGCAGTCTCTCCCCGATGTTATTCAATCTGTATCTTGAGCAAGCAGTGAAGGAAAGAAAAGAAAAATTCGGAGTAGGTATTAAAATTCATGGAGAAGAAATAAAAATGTTGAGGTTCGCCGATGACATTGTAATTCTGTCAGAGACAGCAAAGGACTTGGAAGAGCAGTTGAACGGGATGGATAGTGTCTTGAAAGGAGGATATAAGATGAACATCAACAAAAGCAAAACGAGGATAATGGAATGTAGTCGAATAAAGTCGGGTGATGCTGAGGTAATTAGATTAGGAAATGAGAAAATTAAAGTAGTAAAGGAGTTTTGCTATTTGGGGAGCAAAATAACTGATGATGGTTGAACTAGAGAGGATATAAAATGTAGACTGGCAATGGCAAGGAAAGCGTTTCTGAAGAAGACAAATTTGTTAACATCGATTATAGATTTAAGTGTCAGGAAGCCATTTCTGAAAGTATTTGTATGGAGTGTAGCCATATATGGAAGTGAAACATGGACGATAACTAGTTTTGACAAGAAGAGAATAGAAGCTTTCGAAATGTGGTGCTACAGAAGAATGCTGAATATTAGATGGGTAGATCACATAACTAATGAGGAAGTATTGAATAGGATTGGAGAGAAGAGAAGTTTGTAGCACAACTTGACCAGAAGAAGGGATCGGTTGGTAGGACATGTTCTGAGGCATCAAGGGGTCACCAATTTAGTATTCGAGGGCAGCGTGGAGGGTAAAAATCGTAGAGGGAGACCAAGAGATGACTAGACTAAGCAGATTCAGAAGGATGTAGGTTGCAGTAGGTACTGGGAGATGAAGAAGCTTGCACAAGATAGAGTAGCATGGAGAGCTGCATCAAACTAGTTTCAGGACTGAAGACCACAACAACAACAAGAAGTAGTTCTAAGTTCTAGGGGACTGATGACCTCAGATGTTAAGTCCCAAAGTGCTCAGAGCCATTTGAACCATTTTTGAATCACAACTATTACCCATTCTTCACATTTCCATAGAGAATTAAAAAAAATGAATTACGTGTTTGCTTGATTACTATCAAACTACACTCATGCTCATAAATTAGGATAATTGCAGAATGTCGTGCCACACAACGTGGCACTACACAAAACTGGCGCTAATAGCATAGGCACTAGGAGAACATACACGACACAGATCTCGAATCACATGTGCTACAAAACGCCACTGTTTCCTGCGCATGTACCCTGACATCAATATGGGTTATGATCACCATACATTCGTACACAGACCGCACAACGGGGTGGCATACTCTGAATCAGGTGGTCGAACAACTGCTGGAGGTATAGCCTCCCATTCTTGCACCAGTGCCTGTCGGAGCCCCTGAAGTGTTGTAGGGGTTTGAAGACGTGCAGCGATACGTCGACTGAGAGTTTCTCAGACGTGCTCGATGGCGTTTAGGTATGAAGAACAGGCAGGCCACTCCATTCGCCTGATATCTTCTGTTTCAAGGTACTCCTCCACGATGGCAGCTGGGTGGGGCCGTGCATTATCATCCATCAGGAAGAAGGTGGGACCCACTTCACCCCTGTAAAGGCGGACATACTGGTACAAAATGACGTCCCGATACACCTGACCTGTTACAGTTCCTCTGTCAAAGGCATGCAGGGGTTTACGTGCACCAATCATAATCCCACCCCACACCATCAAACCACGACCTCCATACAGGTCCCTTTCAAGGACATTAAGGGGTTCGTATCTGGTACCTAGTTCACGCCAGATGAAAACCCGGCGAGAATCACTGTTAAGACTGTACCTGGACTCGTCCGTGAACATAACCTGGGACCACTGTTCCAATGACCATGTACTGTCTTCTTGACACCGGGCTTTACGGGCTCACCTGTGACCAGGGATCAATGGAATGCACCTTGAAGGTCTCTGGGCGAATAAACCACGTCTGTTCAGTTGTCTGTAGACTGTGTGTCTGGAGACAACTGCTCCAGTGGCTGCGGTAAGGTCACGAGCAAGGCTACCTGCAGTTCTCCGTGGCCGTCTGCGGGCACTGATGGTGAGATATCGGTCTTCTTGTGGTGTTGTACTCTGTGGACGTCTCATACTGTAGCGTTGGACACGTTTCCTGCCTGCTGGAATCGTTGCCATAATCTTGAGATCACACTTTGTGGCACACGGAGGGCTTGTGCTACGACCTGCTGTGTTTGACCAGCCTCCAGTCGCGCTCGTTTTCTACCCCTCATAATGTCATCAATTTGTGTTCTTTGAGCCATTTTTAGCACACAGTCACCATTAGCACGTCCGTAAACGTCTGCACACTTGCTCGCTGCACCGTACTCTGGCATGCAACAACACACCTCTGGGTATGTGGACTGCTGCCAACGCCACCGTGCGACGACTGCAGGTCAAATTCACTGCATGGTCATATCCCGAGGTGATTTAAAACCGCAAACCGCCCACCAGAGAGTGGTTTCACCATGTACCAGCATTATCCTTAATTGATGAGCATGAGTGTGATTCTCAATTACCTATCCAAAAAATAGAGATTGCGAATTTAGTTCTTAACAAAACCGACCGCGGCAGACAACACATCTGTCGTCCGAGACTACCGATCGTGCTCTCTTCTGACAGCCGAACAACTTCGCCCGCCATCCAAGTTAGGCGCGACCCGAAGCTATCCGAAGTTCTTCGTCTACCTTTTCGTTTAGCTATTGTTTATTAATTTGCTGATGCTTGCCAATTTTTAAATAATGGAATGATAGCCTTCTATTCAGCGATGCTTTTATATGAAATGCAAGTAAATTCACTGTTTAGTTTTTCTAATTTAATAACAGAAGTTTATCACTTTGACGCGCTACTTCCGAACGCAGCAACCAATCGCGTTGAAGGACCACAATTTAAGCGGTGTTTCCCAAAATACACACACAGAATAAACCATCTGTCACCGGTACTTCACACCACATTACGTCATCTTCCCGCAGATGCGTTATCTACTGCTCTATGAAGGGACCCCCCCTCACGTTTAGTGGTAAAATGGCAGAGAGGATAGTCTGTCAAAAACCGAAAACCGAACACGGATCAAACATGAAAACAGGAAGAAGGTGTGGTGAACTATGATAAAAGAAGCCAAATAGAAAGAATGAACGGACCAAGATCAAGAGTTCCAACCTCGAGCAATTTGCGAGAATCACGGCTTCATGATTGTGTGGTCACGGTGTTGGACTGCAGAGCGGTAGATCCGTGTTCAAATCTCCCTCATGCCCATTATTTTTTGTTTTTCTGCTACTGTAGTCTTCACAATTATCGTACTATACATTGCTTATAGAATGTGAGTCATGTGGTAAGAACAATATAACCGTCGCAATTAAATGTGACGAATAGTGAGAACAGGTGGTATGCCTCATAATCCTCTCACAGAAATGAAAACAAAAGATAAAACGGGTGTGAACTATGTTACAACAAGTCCGCCCGGTTGGCCGTGCTGTCTAACGCACGGCTTTGCGGAGTGGGAAGGAGCGCCTGGTCCCCGGCACGAATCCGCCCGGCGGACTTGTGTCGAGATCCGGTGACCCGGCGAGCCTGTGGATGGTTTTTAGGCGGTTTTCCATCTGCCTCACCGAATGCGGGCTGGTTCCCCTTATTCCACCTCAGCTGAATTATGTCGGCGATTGCTGTGCAAACAAGTTCTCCATGTACGCGTACACCACCATTACTCTACTACGCAAACATAGGGGTTACACATGTCTGGTCTGAAACTTTCCCAGGGTGCCGGGGGGGGGGGGGGGGGGGGGGGGAATCCACGGAGGACCGAACCGCACAATAACCCTGAAAGAGTGCTTCGGTGTGGGCCAGCGGAGTGGTGAAGTGGACTGCGGTAGTCGTCGTGGGGTTGTGGACCACTGCGGCTGCGGCGGGGACGGAGCCTCTCCGTCGTTAATAGGCCCCCGGTTAACATACAACACAAGACAATACAATGTTACAACAAAGGAATTAAAGAGTCAAAACTTCCAATACAGGGACGCAAGAGTGTGTTACTTGTGTAGAGCAAATAGGGGGTACGTAGGACTGGAAGTCCCTTCCTTACACCGCGAGACAGACGCAAATTTCAATACAGAGGACAAACACATCAATGACCGGACGGACAGTTCGTAATTTTGTGATAAAAAAGAGAAAGGGGACATGGGAAATTTGAACACGGATCTTCCTGGTCGCGGACCAACACCGTGACCGCACAACCACGGCTCAGGACTTTTCACATTCCCTCGATGTTGTACATCTCGCTACGGTCGCAGGTTCGAATCCTGCCTCCGGCATGGATGTGTGTGATGTCCTTAGGTAAGGTAGGTTTAAGTAGTTCTAAGTTCTTGGGGACTGATGACCTCAGCAGTTAAGTCCCATAGTGCTCAGAGCCATTCTGAACCATTTTTTTGTTGTACATCTTGAGCTTAGACCGTTTACGGTTTCGATATTGCTTCTTTTTTCACGGTTCAGTACACTTGCTTCCTGTTTTCTTACTTGATCTGTGTTCACTTTTTGACAGAATATCCATTGGGCTGTCGTACCACTAAGTCTGATGGGCGTGTGATGGGAAGTTTCCATTGTAAGAAGAGCTTCTGGTACCTGAATATGATGGCTATAAAGCCAGATATATTACAATCTCAGGAAATGGTATGCCTTGGCAGTACTTCGCCCACATTACACCCTCTAATATGATATAGCTCTTATCCTCTTTGACGTATTGCGCGAGTTCATTACTATTATCACACACATCTTCAATTTTACTTCCATTCACGCTAATGTGTTTCCCTGTTCATCGTTGTTCCTACTCCTCCTCTACGACGGTGACTACAGTCTGCCTCATTTGTGTTTGTTTGTCATATTATGTTTTCTATTTTTTGAAGGTGCCTGTCTTGGCTAAAGGCTTTTTATGTTTTATACAACACTTTAGCGAGGAATACGTATGTGACGATGATGAGATAGGCCGACATCAGTTGTAAAATAAAAGAATAAAAACTACTGCTTCGAAGTTGGTTTAAGCTCAACAGGTATAACATTGGATTGCTATTATCATGTCACATTTCATGAACCATTTAATTTCGTGGTGTAGCGATGTAGATGTAGATACTGGAGTGTGAATCAGGGTGCGAGAGGGCAAAAATTGTCGAGGCCAAGGCTTGAATACCGTAAGCGTATTCTAATACTGTAGGGTGCAGTAGTTATGCAGATATTAAAAGATTTACACAAGATAGATTTGCGTTAGAGCTGCACCACACCAATGTTTGTGACTGCAGTGTTAAGTGCTTTGTAGGTAGGCCGAATCACTTAATGAGCCGCGTTACCGTTAGCCTGGAACAGTGAGAGGAAATGGGCGTCAAAAACCGCATAATATACAGTTGATACACCACTCGTCCCCTCGTAAGTACAATTTCTCATCATTACACAGTAAAGACCACTTATATGCAGTGGTTTACCAGCAACCAAGTCCCAATGTCCTGCAGCCGTCTCGAGCATGATATGCTGACCGAGTTCATCATTGTGCCACTAGATGTCAGCAGTCACCAAGAAGTGAGGTTGCTTCGAACAGTGGGCTGCAGAGTGCGCTAACGATGGCTACATGACAAAATTCATAGTGAATGCGTAGCGGTTATCAGCCTGTTGTTTGCCTATTATCTGCCATCGCAAGCCCATGAGAGATGAAGAGATTCTAAATACGATCTTCAACGGTGAAATTTTGAAAATGGGCTTCTAATTCGTTTAAATGTTCTGAGATATACTTATGAATATCATTACTGCTTACTGCACTGAGCAATACCTTATAAACACATTATTTGATTAGTAAGCAGTGTGAATATTCAGTTCCACGGGTAAATTATGATACTACACTAAGTGTCATTTCGTTCTACTTTGGAATCACCATTACAGCGATTGGCAATGAATGCGATTTTCTTCTTTATTATTATTCTACCTGCTATGAGGCACTTGAAATTAATGGCAAAAATGTTTTGCAAACATTATTGTAATACGCTGATTAAATTAAAATTCACTTAAATCAACGTATTATGTCAAGCAATTAATCTGCCTCTATAAAAGCTTCCAGACAACCTTGGGTCACCAAATAAAATCGTTGAAGCAAAATCTTAATCGGATGGTATAGTGCACGCAGCGACTGACTGCCTTACTGAAACCATAACCACTTTTAACAAAAAGTGAACTGTAGAAATTAATGTCTGGGGACAGATACAGTGTGTGTGCAAAAGCTGCACCCCAGTTAATACACATGCCCTAAAATGTGATGGCAATAATAAAGCTATGAAATTCACATACGGAAATGTCACTAATAACTCATTTCTTCAATGTTTGATAGATGTAGGTAACGATCCTAAATGAAATCATGCTTGTAAAAGAAAAATATCCCATTTTAGAGAGAGCAGATTACAATAAATAATACCAGCTTATCAAAAAGAGCAAAACAAGCACTGTAATCAATTGTGTCTTTATAACATTAATGGGAAGGATGACTGGTCACAGACTGTGTAGTAGGAATGAAGAGAATGAGTCAGTGCTGTTATTAACACACTGACCCCTTGTTCAGGAGGATGCACTTCGCAACATCCGGCAATCCTCATTTAGGTTTTCCGTGATATTACTAAATCTTCTCAGGCAAACGTCACAATTGTTCCTCCAGCAAGATCATGGTCGACACCTTTCTGTGGAATGTCCTTATTTGCTCTATGTATCAGATTATTCATGGGCGAGTGCATTAATAAATAAAATTAATAGATCTCATACTGTCATTTTTATGTTTTACGCAGTTCCTCGTGTGCTTCTATGTAGGCTGTGGAAATATCACGCTTGAATTGTGTAAGGCACATGGAATACCCATACAAAACAAGCTTAGTGAATGATTTACTGTCATAGCGGATAAGGATCAGACAATGAACTGAAACCTCTTTGTTGGTTCTCAGAATTTTTCTGTCCCTTACTGCACATTTTGTGTGGACAGTGGTTTGATAATGTGAAAAATGCCGAATTGCACCGATGTTCAGAGAATCTTTAAACTGTGAGTCCTCCTATAACTGGCTAGGTAAGACAGTTAAAAACCCATTAAACTGTAGGTTCGCCTTAATTGGCTAGGTAAATCTGTTCAAGGCACTGTTAAACTGTGAGTCCCCCTATAATTGGCTAGATAAGTCAGTTCAAAGCACGGTTGAACTTTGAGTCCTCCTATAATTGACTTTGTAAGTCAGTTCAAGGGACTGTTAAACTGTGAGTCCCCCTATAATTGGTTAGGTAAGTCAGTTCAAAGTACTGTTAAAAGTGTGTGGTCTCTTATAACTGGCTAGGTAAGTCAGTTCCAACCATTGTTAAACTTGAGGGTCCACTTATAACTGGCTAGGTAAGTCAGTTAAAATTACTGTTAAAAGTGTGTGTTTTCCTATAACTGGCTAGGTAAGTTAGTTCAAACCAATGTTAAACTTGAGGGTCCTATAACTGGCTAGGTAAGTCAGTTCAAAACATCGTTAAACTGTGGGTCCACCTATAATTGACTATGTAAGTCAGTTCCAAGCACCAGTAAACTGTGGGTCCTCCTATAATTGGGTAGGCAAGAAACCAAAGATAAGTGCAAAACCCGGTCTACAGATGGTGCTGGATAGCAAAACATCAGTGACCCTTTGTGTGAATCGTGACTGATGCGAGGTACGCCAATATGTTACAGAATCGTATCATCGCTAGGCTGGGTGATAAACACCTGCTGAAAGGTACGACCCTTACGCAGGATGGTGCTGCATCCCATATTGCTACACATGTGAAAGATCTTTTGTGTACATCGGTTGATGAGTATCACGTGCTGAGCCGCCACCTCCGTCACGTTTGGCCTTCTAGGTCCCCAGACCTACAGATGTGGTTACCTGAAGTCGCAAGTCTGCTGTGATCGTCTGACCTCGTTATGGATGCTAAAACACAATACGTGATGTCAGTATCTCATCATAAATACTGGTTTGCTGTACAGCGCTTTCACAACCTTATGTCTGGACTACAGACATTGTTGATGTATGACGGCCGACATGGTGAGCATGTGTTATAAAGAACATCATCTTCACTAAAAATCAATTGTCATACTAATTATTGCTTTTGTATCATATGAAGCCCCATCTGTCGGTCATTTTGTGAACTTTTTTGTTTTCTCTAAAACCCATGTCCGTTCAAGCATCTGTGTCAATTTTTACCTCTCTACCTATATCATTCCGTGAAGTATTGAATTTTCGTATGTTAACAGACTTTCGGGTCATCTTGTACTTCGATATTAAAACCTGGCTTAGGATTCAGGACAGTTTTATTTATTCTTTTAAGAAATTATTAAATGAAATATCACCAAATGTTGTGTGCGTTAATTGGTTTTAAACGTACAGAAACGTTAAATGCAGTGTCTTCCAGAAACATCATCAAACTGTCTTTGTACTGACCGACAAAGTGCAACTCCTTCCCATAAACTGACGTCCGGCACCTGTACAACACAAGGCATACACGACTGCATGCTTGCGTCCAACGTTCTGGCGGTTACACCGGTTATTAAGGTAAAAGCAGTTCACATTTGCAATGGACGATTTCACGCTTACATTAGCTTGTGATTATGCAATGTTAATCAGTTACATTTACTACGTAGATAAATGTATTCCCAAAATTTCATTACTCTAGATTAACTATGGTCTGGTGTTGCGGTTTTTTTTTTGCATCAGTGTAAATTCTTGAAATAACTAATACAGACAATGCGCCACGAGTTTTCCTGTCTGTGCCTTAGCTAATTCAATTCAAATTACGAGGGAATGCTAAAAAGTAAGCCTCCGAATTTTTACGTGAAAACTCTTAAAGCATTTTGAATAACATTAATCAGTGAATTGACGTTCTACATATTTATTGTTCATCGCTACACATTTATTTCTCACCATAGACACCCTGGCGACGAACCAGTTTCTCCCAGCGAGCGACCAGTTTGTTGATATCGTCACTGTAGAATATTTGAGTTTGCTGGCAGAGCCACAACCTCACCTCTGCTTGCATCGCTTCATTACTATAAAAGTGAAGTCCTCGAATGTGTTCTTTAAGGTGTGGGAAAAAATGAAAGTCGGATGGAGCCAAGTTGGAAGTGTATGGAGGATGATCGCTCACAGAAAACCCAAGGCTTTGGATCGTTGCAAATGCCAAAGCGCTCGTGTGTGGTCTGGCATTGTTATGTTGAAGGACAGGATGCTCCAGGTGTGGACGAACTCTTCGAATTCGAAACTCGATTACAGCACGCTGTTTCTCAGGCACCGACACAGTTCGTTACCCACCGCCATGTTACTCGCTGCAATTCCGAGTGCTCTAGCGGTAGAGGGCTGCAAATATGTAGAAATGAAGATCTAGAATCTTAAAAGCATCTGTTTTAGTTGAAAAGCTTTTCAAAATGTTCACACAAAAAACTCAAAAGCATTCCTTTTCGCCATGCCTCTGACGTTCCATGTAGGTAGCCTCACCGTAATACTGGCGCCGCCGCGCACGCTGCTACAACTGGATACTGGATTTCCCAGCGAGACACATTACTGAGTTATTTTTGCTAGGACAACTATCAGAAAGATTAATACAAAGTTTATCCCTACTAGCAACTTAATTCTGCCGCTCAGGCACACTTACCTTCAAATCGCAGTGGATGGCCAGTCACATTGACGCTGAAACTTGTTTGTTTAAATGAGTGTGTCTGTACGTAAATTGGAAAATGACTGAGAAGTTGAAACTTATACGTTATTTGATTCTGAAACAGCTGAGTAAAACTCAACGTACTGAGCTCACTTTCTCTTCCCTTTCTCTTATCATGTCAACACTGACCCACAATATTCTAGCGCAACGCAATCTGACTGCTCAAAAAATTACAACCTGACTTCAAATAATTAATTCAAAAGAATGGACCTGACTAAAAAGAAATCCTAACACTAACCTATACATTTCATGAAGCACTTACTTCACAAAAATATTCATTACGCGAACTACTGCAATACAGCGAGCGTCAGTACTGCCAGCTAAATAAAAGATTCTAGCTACGAAACGTTAGCAAATGGAAAGATTTTGTTACAAAACAAATAACGTATTTTTTTACCTTAATAATGTGACTTCCAGTTCAGACACGAATATAAATCTTGACATCTGATACAAAAATATTGGGTCGTGTGTGGCTGGAGTTCGTCCCATATCTCACTTTACATCCTGCTTTTACTGTACTACCACCTCGTTACGTTAATTTCAATTACTGGTGTCAGTGAGTTGCCTCCTTGCGTGCCCGTGAGCGGCAGCAGCGGCGCTTATCGATATAAGCCCTGGCGTATTATATTTGCTGACTGCTGTTACTTCCCAGCTGTCGTGTGTTCGGAGTTAGTACGGACCTGCCAGTGAGTTGGGAGGCGCTAGCAGTGCGGTTCGACCTGGCAGTGTTTTTGACTTGGGACTCGGCAAAAGTTCAGCCGGGGCGCGCCTGCAGTGACATTCGGACAGCCATGACTCGCCCGACGGTTGCCGATACATGTCACGTGAGTCCGGACCACCTTGGTTGGTCGTCGGGCGGTCGTCTTGTCGGACGACGTGTATGTTGACCGGTGATCGCCCATGGGTTGCCTGCGTGTGCCGACTCGTGATTCGTCCTTGTTATTGCACAGTCTCTGCCGTTATTATTATCTAGATCTTCGTGCCAGTGTATGTGAAAGTGTGTGTAGCTTGTGATGTTGACTGCTCAGTTGTATTGGTGCTGTCCCCGTGCTGATGTGTGGGAGTCGGTCGGTTGGCGTGGAGCAGCGAGGAAACCTCCGTGGAACGTAGTTTGGCCAGGCCCACTGGCGGTCTCTACGCAGTGTCGGAGTGTGTGCGTTTGTTCCCATTGCTACGAGGTCAGTGGTTCACCGACCCTGGACACGAAAGTTGAGTTTGGATTTAATCTATCAGCAAGTCGAGACTGTCCATATTGAGCCGTCTTGTCCTCGTTGTTGGCTTTTGGGACATTCCTGCGAGCAACAACGTGTATGTTCGAGTTGGCGAAGGTTTAGCCACCGTCCGATGGAGTCTAGCTGTATTTGGTTATTTGCAATTGAAGTGCACCAGCGGAATTTTCTGCCTTGTGGCCGTTAACCTTCCAGTTACCTGCCCTGACCGTTGACGTAAATGTAGGCAGTGTCCTTTCCTCACCGTGTTGTCGCTGTTCAGCATGGTGTGTAGTTTGACAGCTTAATGTATGTTTGCTTGTGGGCATCCTTACCTTTTTCGTTTGCACTGAACTCTCGTTTGTGTGCTGGTCGAGTGGAGCGCAAGTTACCTTGTCGGTGGTCCGTGGACTGTCTGTTGGTTGGGTTGTCGTCGGATCGAGAATAGTTGGGCCGACTGCCTGTCTCACCTAAGTGATCGTTAGTATTTCAAGAGCTGGCCGACCCCCGAAACTTCTGAGCGCCTTTAACTGCACTGCTTTTTCTTATTTTATGTTGTGTGTATTTATATGGCTCATAGCCGATGGTTTTGAATTAAAGTTGAATTGTTTTCAGTGGTGGTTTAAGTCATGGCCCTTCAGCCGCCTTAAATTAAAGTTCCTTGCTTTTCAAGTGTTAGATTCTTTGGGCCTTCAGCCTGATTAAAATATTGTTTAAAGATAAAGCCTTCGGCCTTCCGCCTACTAAAAATTATTTTAGTGGTGTTTTAAGTCATGGGCCTTCAGCCGTTTTAAAATTAAAATTCCTGGCTTGTCAAGTGTTAGATTGCTTGGAGCCTTCAGCCTAATGTAAGACAAGGCTTTGTTGTTTAAATTTATTTTACCTTGAGTTTTAAGTCATAGGGCCTTCAGTCGTTTGTAAATTAAGTATCTTTGTCTTTCGAGCATCGGACTGTTTGGGGCCTTTAGCCTAATTGAAGGTAAGACCATCTACCTTGTGTTTTTTTATTTAATTTTACATTGAGTCTTAAATCATCGGCCTTCAGCCGTCTTTAAATTGAGGTTGTTGCTTTTCAAGTGTTAGATTTTGGGCCTTCAGTCAAATTCTAGAACTTACTTAACGTGAGGCCTTCTGCCTTCTAAATATTATTTTTGGCGTCTGAATTTTGAGTTAATGGCTTTTAGCCTTTTTTAAAAAAAAATTAAAGTGGTTGTGCCCTTAAGACATAAGATATTATGGCCAATTCAGCCGATAACTAAGTTCAAGAATTTGTATTGTAATGTTTGGTCAAATAAATAAAGTTATATGTGTTCGAGTGTAATTGACAGTCGCTGATTTTGGCCCATTTCTACAGTTCCAACAATCTGTCCTATCCTGGGGGTTTAGCAGGGCGTTTCAGATGTATAATCATGAATAATATTCAATCTCCAAGTCGAACATGTACAGATCATTAGTCTACGCTATCACTTCAGACCTCTACCCTCCATCAATGCTAACTTCTCACATCTAACATCCATCACCGCTTTCTGTTCACCTCCAACTGCCCAACAGTACTTCCATCACTGCTGGCGACTAACTTCCAACTGCCCCACACTACTGGCGATTAACTTTCAACAACGAGTCCAACCAGCCACAGTCTCCCACAAAGAAAACGCAGTCAGAGATCCAATGCAAAGCGCTACACAGCGCTGCCAATCAGAGAAGCAGCCCACTTACAACGTGACCACGTGTCAAAAGCCTGAATAATCACCTTTTGCCCCGTGGTCCGCTGCGAGACGAGCAGGGAGAGAGTCAATGAAGTTCTAAAAGGTACCGACGTGATTCGGAGCCATGCCGACTAGCACTGCAGCCAGCTGCGCTAGGTTTCTCAACCCCCTCATCTCAGAGTAGCACTTACAACCTTCGTTCTCAATTATTTGCTGGATGTATTCCAATCTCTGTCTTCCTCTGCAGTTTTTACCCTCTACACTCCCTCTAGTACCATGGAAGTTATTCCCTGATGTCTTAACGGACGTACTATCATCCTATTCCTTCTTATGGTCAGTGTTTTCCAAATACTCATTTCCCCTCCGATTCTGCAGAGAACCTCCACATTCCTTACCCTATCAGTCCACCTAATTTTCAACATTCTTCTGCAGCACCACATCTCGACTGCTTCGATTCTCTTCTGTTCCGCAGTCCATGTTTCTCTACTGTACAATGCTGTGCTCTAAACGTACATTTTCAGAAACTTTTTCCTCAAATTAAGGCTTATGTTTGATACTAGTAGACTTCTCTTGGCTAGGAATGTCCTTTTTGCCAGTGCTAGTCTGCTTTTGATGTCCTTCTTGCTCCGTGCATGATTGGGTATTTTGCTGCCTAGGTAGCAGATTTCTTTAACTTCATCTACTTCTTGACCATCAGTGCTGATGTTAAGTTTCTCGTTATTGTCATTTCTGATACTTCTCATTACTTTCGTCTTTCTTCGATTTACTCTAAATCCATATTCTGCACTCACTAGACTGTTCAAAACAATCAGCATATCCTGTAATTCTTCATCACTTTCACTAGGGATAGCAATATCACCAGAGAATCTTATAACGACATCGTTTCACGTTAGATATCAGTCCCACTCTTCAACGTTTCTTTGATTTCCATCATTGCTTCTTCAATATAGAGATTGAACAGTAGAGGCAAAAGACTACATTCTTGTCTTACATCCTTTTTAACCCTCATTAATTAGCAGAGGAAATAAAAGAGGCGAATGGATGGCCGATGAAGTTGGACCGTCACAACCTGTGCTTAACGCTTTTGTAACGAAACTAGTCTATTTCATTTGCAACTCAGTATCGCCGATCGTATAACATTATATTCACCATGTGAGCTACATTATCCAACAGTTTGTTCATTACGCCACCGGTCGAACAAAAGACACAGCATCTCACTTTTCAATTTATCCCAATCTTACAGCGGCTGTGTTAACACCAGATAAACGTAGTCAGTGAGTGGACATACGACATTATACTCACCATACTAGTTACCTCATCTGGCGGCTAGTTCAACACGTCATTGAAAGAACAAAATACGTCCTATCGTAATCTCCTCTTCATCCCAACCTCGCAGCGGCTCAGTTTACACCAGTGGAAATTAGTGCGAGAACAGCCGAGTGATTGTCATCTGACAGCTTGTTCATTACGTCACTACCCAAAAAAAGCAAATAAAATGTCAGTCTCCAGTTTATTCTAATCTTGCAGGGTCTGTGTTTACACCAGACGGACCTAGCGAGCGAGCAGACATAAAAATTTGGAAATTTATGGTAAGGTCTTATGGGACCAAACTGCTAAGGTCATTTGTCCATAAGCCTATACACTACTTAATCTAACTTAAACTAACTTACGGTATGGACAACACACACACGATTGCCCGAGGAAGGATTCGAACCTCCGACAGGGCAGCCGCACAGACCGTGACAAGGCGCCCCGGACCTCGTGGCTACGGAGCAGACTTACGACGTTATACTCACCTGGGTGGTTACTCATTTGATGCCTTGTTCATTACATCACTGAATGAACAAAACACGTTGTATCGCAGTCGTCACATCATCCCAGTCTTGCAGCGGCACAGTTTACCGGAAGAAATTACTGGGCGACCAACCATGTTTCACCATATTCACCATGCCCGTTACGTCATCTGTCAGCTTGTTCATTACGTCATTGGCCAAACAGAACAAGTAGTATCGCGATGGCCACCTTACACCAAACATGCAGCGCCACTGTTATCACCAGGGGAAGTTGCTGAGTGAGCAGCGGCCGCAGACAGTTTCTTAAAAGCGCGCCCCGGGAGCGGGTTAACCGGCTGCGTGGCTCTGCCGCGAGACGTGAAAGCTCTCGCAGCAGGTATAACCGGGCGGCAGCAGGCGCCTCGCAGCCGCAAATTGAATTTCGCTGCCGGTTAAAAGCCAGTCGCTGCATCCCTCACGCGCCGCCGCTTGCTCTCCTCCCTGGGATTGCTGCCGCGGGCGCAGATAAACAGCCGACAGATCCCACGCACCCAGCAGCTCTCCGCCTTGCGCTTCCCCAAAGCCGGTTTGCGGCTGTTTCTTTACGGCGCCTCCTAGGCAGCCACCAGGAAGCAAACCTACGGGGCGCACCGACTATAGCGCCAACACTAGCGCGGATCGCAGTTCTCGACATAGTCGGTGGTTAGAGTCTGCGTGGGGTACTGTGGCCCATGTGCACTCACCTATTTTCGTTCGAAGCGCTGGACGAGTTCATTCGTTTGTTCGGAAGTGGAGGCCAACAGTGTTTGTCCGCTTTCGGTCAGTTGCCGACACGCTGTGACGTGAGAATCGAGGTGCACGCCGTGCGATCTTTCGCAAACTGTTTTACAGAAACTACTCGGTTAAAAAATAAGTTTTGCGTGATGACGTGCCCATCATTTGGTTAATGGTCAGAGTTATTGTGATATTTGCAGCTAAGTAAAAAAGAATGTTTGCGATGAAAAATACGGGTCGTAATGATTTTGTTTGGTGCATATTACACAAAAAATCAGTAAACCCTTTCAGAGGTTTCCAGTTCACTCAACAGTGCTCATTGGATACATAAAATGATTACATTTACAGATCAATATCACAGGCAGTTCTGAGGTACACTACTGGCCATTAAAATCGCTACACCGAGAAGAAATGCAG
Organism: Schistocerca gregaria; assembly: GCF_023897955.1. Lineage (NCBI taxonomy): Eukaryota > Metazoa > Arthropoda > Insecta > Orthoptera > Acrididae > Schistocerca > Schistocerca gregaria. The sequence continues at coordinate 326,148,217 of NC_064926.1, forward strand.
ATGATAAACGGGTATTCATTGGACAAATATATTACACTAGAGCTGACATGTGATCACATTTTCACGCAATTTGGGTGTATAGATCCTGAGAAATCAGTACCCAGAACAACCACCTCTGGCCGTAATAACGCCCTTGATACGCCTGGGCATTGAGTCAAACAGAGCTTGGACACCGTATACAGGTATAGCTGCCCATGCAACTTCAACACAATTCCACAGTTCATCAAGAGTAGTGACTGGCGTATTGTGACGAGCCCGTTGCTCGGCCACCATTGACCACCACTGTTTTCAATTGGTCAGAGATCTTGAGAATGTGCTCGCTAGGGCAACAGTCGAACGTTTTTTGTATCCAGAAAGGCCCGTACAGGACCTGCAACATGCGGTCGTGCATTATCCTGCTGAAATGTAGGGTTTCGCAGGGATCGAATGTAACGTCCACTGTTCAAAGTGCCGTCAATGTGAACAAGAGGTGACCGAGACGTGTAAACAATGGCACCCCATACCATCACGCCGCGTGATACGCCAGTATAGCGATGACGAATACACGCTTCCAATGTGCGTTCACCGCGATGTCGCCAAACACGGATGCGACCATCATGACGCTGTTAAGAGACCCTGAATTCATCCGAAAAAAATGACGTTTTGCCATTCGTCCACCCAGGTTCGTCGTTGAGCACACCATCGCAGGCGCTCCTGTCTGTGATGCAGCGTCAAGGGTAACCGGAGCCACTGTCTCCGAGCTGATAGTCCATGCTGCTGCAAACGTCGTCGAACTGTTCGCGCAGATGGTTGTTGCCTTGCAAAATTCCCCATCTGTTAGCTCATGAGGATAACGTACCTGTCATCTCGACTGCTAGTGATACGAGGCCGTTGGGATCCAGCATGCGTTCCGTATTACTCTCCTGAATCCACCGATTCCATATTCTGCTAACAGTGATTGGATCTCGACGAACGCGAACAGCAATGCCGCCATACGAAAAACCGCAATCGCGATAGCCTACAATCCGACCTTTATCAAAGTCGGAAACGTGATGGTACGCATTTCTCCTTCTTACACGAGGCATCACAACAAAGTTTCACCAGGCAACGCCAGTCAACTGCTGTTTGTGTATGAGAAATCGGTTGTAAACTTTCGTCATGTCAGCACGTTGTAGGTGTCGCCACCGGCGCCAACCTTGTGTGAATGATCTGAAAGGCTGATCATTTGCATATCACAGCATCTTCGTCCTGTCGGTTAAATTTCGCGACTGTAGGACGTCGTCTTCGTGGTGTAGCAATTTTAATGGCCAGTAGTGTACTAGGTATCGACCCATGCTGAAAAACCCATGATAGTACGTGTTGTAGCCTCCGCAGGTGGCGGTGCACGCGCTCACTGGTATGCAGCTGATCGCACAAATGGCAAATAATGTCCTGGGGTATGTTATGCCATACCTGCTCGACTTTTTTATGTAGTTCTGTAAGAGTTGTGCGTTGACGAGACACACGAGTCACTTCTTGTCCCATCATATCCCACAACAGCTCGGTTGGAGATAAGTCCGGAGATCGTGCTGGCCACGGAAGTTGCTGCACTTCTTGTAGAGCACGTTGAGTGTCATGGGTAGGGTGTGGGCGAGCATTATCCCGTTGGAACAACATATTACCTTCGTATTGCAAGAACGGCAAAAGAACTGGTCTAACAACATCCTGCACGTACCGAGAGTTGGTTAGCGTCCCCTCCAGAAACACCAAAGGTGATCTAGAGTTGTAGCTTACCGCATCCCAGACCATAATGCCTGGGATGGGGCCACCAGTGTGTCTTGGACAAATGCACTCTAAGAGACAGCACTCCCCAGGTTTATATCATATGCACAAACGACCATCACCTGTGTGCAGGCAGGATCTACTGTCATCGCTGAAGACCATGGCGCACCATTCCGTCTTTCAAGTGATGCTCTGATGGCACCAGTCGAGCTGTGTACATCGATGCTATGGCGTGAATGGAAGACAGGCTAGAGGCGTGCGTGCCCGTAGTCCCACTGATAAGTTCGTGTTGAGGAAGGCTCATAAGCCTTCTTATCTGTATTGTGGTCGCTATACAATCTGCCACTGCTGTCCTTACAATACGACTATCCTGGCGGTCGTCTGTGCCGCGTGGACATCCAGAATCTCGTCTACGGATGTGACAATGTTCACGTGACCATTGATTCCAGGATCGTTGCACAACTGACACAGCACGTCTAACTTGTGTCGCAATTCTCCAAAAGGAGCACCCCGCCACTTAGAAGGCCACAATTTGATCCCTTCCAAACTCGTTCAGTTGGCTGTAAGAAGCAGAAAGCATCTCTTCGTCACGGTTGCCAGCTTGCTTCACATATTTGCACCACACTGACCGTTTTGGCTATGAGAATTTTCTATTAAAGGATACATCTACATCTACATCTGCATCCATACTCCGCAAGCCACCTGACGGTGTGTGGCGGAGGGTACCTTGAGTACCTCTATCGGTTCTCCCTTCTATTCCAGTCTCGTATTGTTCGTGGAAAGAAGGATTGTCGGTATGCCTCTGTATGGGCTCTAATCTCTCTGATTTTATCCTCATGGTCTCTACGCGAAATGTACGTAGGAGGGAGAAATATACTGCTTGACTCCTCGCTGAAGGTATGTTCTCGAAACTTCAACAAAAGCCCGTGCCGAGCTGCTGAGCGTCTCTCCTGGAGAGTCTTCCACTGGAGTTTATCTATCATCTCCGTAACGCTTTCGCGATTACTAAATGATCCTGTAACGAAGCACGCTGCTCTCCGTTGGATCTTCTCTATCTCTTCTATCAAACCTATCTGGTACGGATCCCACACTGCTGAGCAGTATTGAAGCAGTGGGCGAAAAAGCGTACTGTAACCTACTTCCTTTGTTTTCGGGTTGCACTTCCTTAGGATTCTTCCAATGAATCTCAGTCTGGCATCTGCTCTACCGACGATCAACTTTATATGATGATTCCATTTTAAATTACTCCTGATGCGTACTCCCAGATAATTTATGGAATTAACTGCTTCCAGTTGCTGACCTGCTATATTGTAGCTAAATGATAAGGGATCTTTCTTTCTATATATTCGCAGCACATTACACTTGTCTACATTGAGATTCAATTGCCATTCCCTGCACCATGCGTCAATTCGGTGCAGATCCTCCTGCATTTCAGTACAATTTTCCATTGTTACAACCTCTCGATATACCACAGCACCATCCGCAAAAAGCCTCAGTGAACTTCCGATGTCATCCACAAGGTCATTTATGTATATTGTGAATAGCAACGGTCCTACGACATTCCCCTGCGGCACACCTGAAATCACTCTTACTTCGGAAGACTTCTCTCCATTGAGAATGACACGCTGCGTTCTGCTATCTAGGAACTCTTCAATCGTATCACACAATTGGTCTGATAGTCCATATGCTCTTACTTTCTTCATTAAACACAGATAGCTCTCCGGTAGCTATGCCACTACGCTATCTGTCCGCGGATGATGTTGAAACCTTTATCAGTACATCTACTCTCCTCCATTGGTATACGCCGTCATCGGATCTAAATCGACGTCGGCTTCCCATGTGTACTATTTTTTTATCGACAATGTATGCTGCTGCACATGAAATTTAGCTAACATACTGAATTTTTCGATAGGCTTGGTTGGAGGTCTCTATTTATCACAAATGTCGAGAAAACTGATCTTATGTAGCACACTCATTTGCGATCGCACGCGCCATCCTAAAGCCAGAATGAAATATCCATAACGTTCCTTATATTTCATAAACGTTTTGAGACACCGAAACGAGATTTTGTCAAATGATAACACGCACACAGGACGGTATTTTGCAATAGGGTTATAATGTGAAACTTTATTATCTGCTGTGTTATTCCACTAACTACACAGACTTTTTCAGTTAAAGAATGTAATGTTTAAGGGCCATCGGTAGATGGTGAAACGAGAAATGCTGTTGGAACAACATAAATAAGAACATTATACGTTTATTTTTGTACCGAGGATGTGCTTTTTCACAAGCTATTAACCTTGCTTGTCCTCAGTTACTGACTTAATAAACCTCTGTTTCAGAGTTCTCTCGCAATTGCATCTGCACAATTTGTTAGTGGCATGACACTGTGTTAACTCTGCTGTATTTTAGCACAATAAGCAAATTTTAACATGATAATAAGAGGCGTGGGTTTTAATCAAAATTCGCCATTCATGACACATCTATGAAAGTTACAAATGGTTAAAAAATCAGACGAAAATAAAGCACTGCTTTAGTTGCATTTTCAGCAGAATTCTTTTAAAATACAAACCAAATTATATCTTTTTGGACGGTCGTCGTGGTGTCGTGTGACGAGGGTCTCCCGTCGAGTAGACCGTTCGTCGGATGCTAATCTTTCGATTTGACGCCACTTTGGCGACTTGCGCGTCGATGAGGAGGAAATGATGATGATTAGGACAACGCAACGCCCAGTCTCTGAGCGGAGAAAAATATCCGATACAGCCGGGCCCATGGGATCGACATTCTGTAGGGCGGACCACTCAGCTACTGGGGACGGACTCTTTGGACGGTCACTATGCATGTGTGGGTGAGGAGAGGCTTCACTTAATATTTATATCAAAAAGAGAGAGTGTAGGCTTCTATTTAGGACGACACTTCCCCTCCAGCTCTTGGCATTTCCTCAACCCTTACCACAGCCGCTCTTCCCATGCTTGCCTTCCCAGCTACACATATACTGGGCACGTCATTCTGCATGCACTCTACCAAGGGGGCTGCAGTCAGTTCCCTACGGTCATGATGATATGATGATAATGATTATGATGATGGTATACAGGGTGTTAGGGGTATAGGTACGGATATTGTGGTCATTGGTACCTTAAAGCGTACGAGCGTCATCGTCCAAGGTGTGTTGTCTTTGCCTCAAACGGATTTCGCACAAACACATCACTTAATTCACTACACAATGTTTTCTGCACAGTCGTAACTGCACCAGGAACTGGATTACGCCTTTCAATATGAACTATCCCTTTGCCACCATGCATCCACACTTCAGTGTCTGACCTGATGCCCAGAAAAAAAAAAAAAACTTTTATGGATTGCTTCTGCCACTCATACTTGGAGGTACTAATCTAACTAAAAACATGCTGCTCGTAATAGCTATAATAAAAAAATGGAAATGCTGTGTGGCTAGGGCTTCCCGACGGGTAGACCGTTCGCCTGGTGAAGTCTCGCGAGTTGGCACCACTTCGGCGACTTGCGTGTCGATGGGGATGAAATGATGATGATAAGGACAACACAACACCCAGTCCGTGAGCGGAGAAAATCTACGATCCAGCTGGGAACTGAACCCGGGCCCGTCGCACCGACCACTCAACTACCAGGGGCGGACATAGCTATAATTTTTGGCCTTCAAATTAAGTGAATACTAATGTAGTGTTGTTCAACACACTGTCCTTAGTCACCACTAGAAATATCTAGATTTATACCCCTAAAACTCTGTGCCTGTTGGAGCACACATCTACCTGATGTAAAGCGCCTGCTAAAAACATTTACGACACAAGTGAGCACTTAAGTTTCAGTATGAATTAAAAGGTACCGGTTCCATAACAAACAATACGATATAACTTCGACATATTGCTCAGAAAAATGCAACAGCTTAATTTCTCAGATAGTGCAATGAAATAGTTTGAAAGCTACTTAAAAGACAGAGAGCAATGTGTTGCCTGTGTAAATGAAAAATCTTCCTGGAAACATGTCTCCTCAGGAGTGCGACAAGGATCAGTCTTAGAACCATTTTTGTTATGTGTCAATGATATTTCGTCGGTTCTGTCCTGTGAATATCATTTCTATGCCGACGACCTTCAGCTCTACCTCAGCGTCAGACCTGAAGATATAAACCCTGCAATCGCTCAGATGAACGATGATCTGTCTTCAGTGGTGACATGGGCGAAAAACCTTGGCTTAAACGAAATGCAAAAATGACACAATTAATCTTAATAGCTCATCATAAATTAATAAATTCAGATTTCCGCGAACGGCTGCCTCAATGGTATTCCAATATCATATCAGAAAACAGTTAAGAACTTGGGTGACACTTTGGATGAGCATCTCAACTGGGCAGAGAATACAGTCGCAGTGTGCCAGAAGACGTCCGCTTGTGTCTATGTTGTCAAAAAGTTTCGGAACGTATTTCCACAGGGCATGAAACGACAACTCGTGCAAGCACTCGTTCTACCGAACCTCCACTATAGTGATGTAATTCAACAAGGCATGAGTAGTGAAAACAAAAGACGGTTAGAACCAACCACGAATGCCTGTGTGTGCTACACCTGCGACATTCGCCGATATGATCATGTTAGTGCTTCATACTCCCAGCTACGGTGACTGCGGCCGGACAAATTGCGTGATTACCACACTCTATGTCTACTTCACCGGTTCTTCGTCGAGCAAGCACCCCAGTACCTTGCTTCAGGGATTAAACACCTTTCATGCCATCATAATAGAAACACAAGGTCACTGTTATTTGGTATCCTAAATGTGCCCACTCACAGAACAAAAAATTTTGCAAACTCCTTCTCAGTTGCCGCTGTCCGCATCTGGAACAAACTGCCCCTTATCCTGAGCGAAATTCAATACCCTCCTGCTTTTAAGAAGTTGAAGCATTTCCTACTATCATCCCCAGAACGTTTTCCACTAAATTAATGTACAAGACCAATCCTCCCCTATGTCAAATAGCAAAGCTAGTGTCTCCTATTTGCTCCTTTCTCTTCTTCCTCTTCATCTATCACTGTTAGCCACGCAGTCTTCTTTTTCTTTATATTTTAATTAATTATGTTTCATCATGTCTCTATTCTTCTCCTCCCTTCACCATCAGTCTCCCTCATAACCCCTGCTGCTAGCACTCCTATCTAAAACCTGTTTCTATCGTAATCTCTAATTATAGCAGTAATTATCAAATGGCTCTGAGCATCATGGGATTTAAGATCTGAGGTGATCAGTCCCCTAGAACTTAGAACTATTTAAACCTAACTAACCTAAGGCCATCACACACATCCATGGCCGAGGCAGGATTCGGACCTGCGAACGTAGCGATTGCACGGTTCCAGACTGAAGTGCCTAGAACCGCTCGGTCACAACGGCCGGCCAGTACTTATCATCTACGAATATAAACGGTGTATGTATGTTTTTTTTTCAAGTGTGCCTTTGTAATTGTTTATTTCACCTTTTGTACTAGATATAGTTTAACATGCCTACTAAAACATATGGAAGTAAAATAAGTAGAATGCCTGGTTAGATGTAAGAGGGGGCCTGATGACCTTAATCTTGCCAGGTTAAATAAATCAATAAATTGAATAAAATAACACACAAACACTCAAAACGTGTCTCTAACTGTAGTACAATTATCACATCTAAAAGTTACAGTTAAAATAGGTGACACAATGTAGATGAAAATATACCCTCGCCATTAAAATTGCAGCACCAGGAAGGCATACTTATTCTGCATATACAGTATAAAGGATGAACAAAATCATGAAGTTTTCATGTGATCTGGGAATATACAGGGTACGAAATTCACTACACAGAGCTTGAAAGATATCTGGTCTTTCATGTTTTGCATCAATGTACGAGTTGCGGGCCACTCAAATGACTGAGAAACTTTATAGTCCATGTTTTTCGTCTGCATGAGAAGTCTGATTGTTGGCTGAGTTGGGATAAACAATTCTTCATGCAGTACTCTGAGGGCAGACCCTTGGCGCAGAATTCCAAGGTCTGTTAGGCAGCGTGGCCTGCCGGGCACTCTAACCTTTCTTCCGCTTCGCTTGCTCTGCGCCGGACGCACCTGTGCATTTTTTTCCAAAGATATGATCTCAGAATTAAACATCTGTAGATGTACACTATTATGATCAGCGTGTCTAGAGAACCGTATAGACACTTTTTCTTGCTGTATGCCTCAATAAACTCGCTTATGCTTCCTTTATTTCATTCCATTTCTTCAATAAGAAGCTATATCTATCTGTATGTACGTAGGTTTTCTCTACTGCAATACGAAAAAGAGAATTTTCATTTGTCTTATTCCAGTATTTACAAAAAATTACCTGCTGAAAAACTTGTAAAACATCTCGCGCACTAGCCAGAAGAGTGTTCAAAGCCTAACGTATTTCTCGTCTGCTCGGCTACTGACAACAAGTGAAAATAATAACATGCAGAAAGCCCGCTCTAAATACTGAGTTCCGAACATGCGCGTGCACACCTCTTCTGCTGAGCATGCGAGGATCCACAGCAGAATAGAATGGTTCCTACTTCTTCCCAGCGGATTAGCCGTCTTCTAAAATCGCAGCTTCACCTGTTCTGCCGTCTACACCAGTAGCTGGTACATTCCTCGCACAAAGTGGACTACATTTTGTACGCTGACAGACTTTGTTGCACTCGTATCTTCCACGCCATGCTATGTACTGTATGGAGTTTTGGTAGAAGCGTTAATATGAGTTACAGTACCCACTGCGAAAATTAAATGTGTTCGTAACAGAAATAGCACGAAGCAAAATAAGCAGTAGTGAAGTAACGTGGATAGTGCAAGTGAGATCCAAATACCGCAGAGAAGGTATTTTGATAAGCAGTCATTTACTTTACTTTTGGGTTAGGTGATTTGGTTTACTTGGGGAATAATAACTAACTTGGGCAGAAGCAAAGCCGGCCGCAGTGACCGAGCGGTTCTAGGCGCTTCAGTCTGGAACCCCGCGACCGCTACGGTAGCAGTTTCGAATCCTGCCCCGCGCATGGATGTGTGTGATGTCCTTAGGTTAGTTAGGTTTAAGTAGCTCTAAGTTCTAGGGGACTGATGACCTCAGATGTTAAGTCCTATAGTGCTCAGAGCCGTTTGAACCATTTAAGTAGAAGGAAGTGGCAAAGAAGTGCAAGGAAATAGACCACAATAAGGGAACTATTTTGTTCCATGTAATCTCCCAGACCACGATCTTACAGGAACCACAGGACAAGAAAACAGATATGTCAGAAGCCTGAATAATTTAAATGAACTCACTAGGGCCGTAACAATTTGAGTAACTACTGTGTGGGTACTCTGACAAAATGTTTACCACATAAATTAAACATGTGTGTAATCGATAATTACACATGCATGTAACCTCAGTGTACATGTGATTCATTGTACATGTGGTCACTAGCTGTGAACTGGAGTTAAATGAAATTTACTTATCCACTGTATAATGCGAATTATTTAGTCTCACCAGAGTGCTTTGGTAGTTCAGTTTTTAAATCTCTGCATATTAGTCTAATTTATTCGGCACAGGTCTTGTGTGTTCCTCTGTGTCTACAATAGAGTTCTGTAGCATGTGTCGATAGGCCTTGTTTGTCTATGTAATGTAGCTTTCCACAGTCTTTAGTATGGATAGCAACTGTGATGGCTGTGTGCGGATGCGAGCTGAGTTGGTGACACTTCGCTCGCTGCTCCAGGCTGTGATGGTTTCGGTTACACAGCTTGAAGCGGCAGTGGATGGGCATCACTGTTGTGGGCAAACCATCAGGATCCAACGGACGTCCATTACGTCTAAGTCCACCAATCGTCCACAACCGTGAGCTGCTCAATTACTGCTCACACTGAGGTTGACCCCTCACCTGTGGTCGAGTGGGACGTCGCCTTGGTGCGTGATAGGCGGCGAAAGACTTCTCAGGGAGCCACACCTAAGCCCAGTTTCTCTGACAAACAGGTTCCAGGTGCTGCCTGTGGCTGACCTTGTCCCTCAGCCAGTTGCTGTCGATTGTCCTGTTTCAGAGGAAACCTCTCAGCCTGCAAAATCTGGGCAATCACAGTTGGGAGCTCCAATGTTAGTTTCGTTAAGAACATAGCTGCCAAGGAGGGGAGGAAAGTCAATGTGCACTCCATGTGTATACTGAGTGGAATCATTCCATACATGGAATGGGTTCTTCTGGATGGCATGGAGAGCACAGGGTGCAACCAACTGCAGGTGGCGGCTTACGTCGGTACCAACGATGTGTACCGCTTTGGATGGGAAGAGATACTCTCTGTTTTCGAGTGGCTAGCAGACGTGGTAAAGGCAGCCAGTCTTGCTTGCGAGATGAAAGCAGAGCTTACCATTTGTAGTGTAGTCGACAGGACCGATTGCGGACGTTTGGTACAGAATGGAGGGTCTGAATCAGAGGCTCAGACAGTTCTGCGACCGTGCAGGTTGCAGATTCCTCGGCTTGCGCCATAGAATGGTTGGGTATCGGGTTCTGCTAAATAGGTCAGGAGTCCACTACACGTAGGAGGTGGCTACACGGGTAGGAGGGATTGTGTTGCGTGTACTTGGCGGTTTTTTAGGTTAAAGGGCTTCAGTCTCAAAGGGTAGAAGTCGAACACAGGAAAAACGGAGGGTCAGGAACCATCGATATAACAGTTATTAACTGTCGTAGTATGTTGGGAAAGTACCAGAGCTACAAGAGCTAATAGAAAGCACTGATGCTAAAACCGGAGGTAAGTTTAGCCGAAATTTTTGCGAAGAACCTAACAGTGTTCAGAAAGAATAGGCTAAACACAGTTGGCGGTGGCTTGGTTGTTGCTGTTAGAAGTTGTTTATCTTACAGCGAAATTGAAGTAGATAGTTTCTGTGAAGTAGCATGGGCACATGTTATTCTCGGCAACCGGAATAAAATAATAATTGGATCCTTTTACCGACCTCCAACTCGGATGATACAATTGCTGAAAGATTCAAACAAAACTTGAGTTTAATTTCAAACACGTACCCGACACATACAGTTATAGTTGGTAGTGACTTTAAGGAACCCTCGATACGTTTAAATCCGAAAGTATGCATAAAACATCACAAACTGTGCTAAACGCATTCTCTGAAAATTATTTCGAATAGTTAGTTCATGAGCCTACGCGATTAGTACACGCTTTGTGATAGATGGCGCTGTAATAGTCACAAACGCATAAGTGCGTGGTATCATGTAACATTCCGCCAGTGCGGACGGTAATTGCTTCGTGGTACATTGCCCGTGTTAAAATGGACTGTTTACCAATTGCGGAAAAGGTCGATATCGTGTTGATGTATGGCTATTGTGATCAAAATGCCCAACGGGCGTATGCTATGTATGCTGCTCGCTATCCTGGACGGCATCATCCAAGTGTCCGGACCGTTCGCCGGATAGTTACGTTATTTAAGGAAAAAGGAAGTGTTCAGCCGCATGTGAAACGTCAACCACGACCTGCAACAAATGATGATGCCCAAGTAGGTCTTTTAGCTGCTGTCGCAGATAATCCGGACATCGGTGACAGACAAATTGCGCGAGAATCGGGAATCTCAAATACGTCGGCGTTGAGAATGCTACATCAACATCGACTGCACCCGTACCATATTTCTATGCACCAGTAACTGTATGGTGACGACTTTGAACGTCGTGTACAGTTCTGCCACTCAGCACAAGAGAAATTACGGGACGATGACAGATTTTTGCACGCGTTCTGTTTAGCGACGAAGCGTCATTCACCAACAGCGGTAACTTAAACCGGCATAATATACAGTATTGGGCAACGGAAAATCCACGATGGCTACGACAAGTGGAACATCAGCGACCTTGGCGGGTTAATGTGTGGTGCGGCATTATGGGAGGAAGGATAATTGGCCCCCATTTTATCGATGGCAGTCTAAATGTGCAATGTGTGCTGATTTCCTACGTAATGTTCTACCGATGTTACTACAAGATGTTTCACTGCATAACAGAATGGCGATGTACTTCCAACATGATGGATGTCCGGCACATAGCTCGCGTGCGGTTGAAGCGGTATTAAATAGCATATATCATGACAGGTGGATTGGTCGTCGAAGCACCATACCATGGCCCTCACGTCCACCGTATCTGACGTCCCGGATTTCTTTCTGTGGGGAAAGTTGAAGGATAATTGCTATTGTGATCCACCGACAACGCCTGACAACATGCGTCAGCGCATTGACAATGCATAATTATGCGAACATTACGGAAGGCGAACTACTCGCTGTTGAGAGGAATGTCGTTAACGTATTGCCAAATGCATTGAGGTTGATGGACGTCATTTTGAGCATTTATTACATTTATGTGGTATTTACAGGTAATCACGCAGTAACAGAAATGATAAGTTCACAAAGGTGCACGTATCACATTGGAACAACAGAAATAAAATGTTCAAACGTACCTACGTTCTGTATTTTAATTTAAGAAATCTACCTGTTACCAACTGTCCGTCTAAAATTTTGAGCCATATGTTTGTGACTATTACAGCGCCGTCTATCACAAAGCAAAGAAAGTGGTCCAACTATCTTTACGTACTACACGAATATGTAATAAAAATGGCGGTTCCTATTTTAAAAAACGTAGTTGATATCCGTTTGACCTATGGCAGCGCCATCTAGCGGGATAACCATAGCGCCATCTGGTTTCCCCCTTCAAGCTAGACAAGTTTCGTTCTTTATAGTTTTTTCGATTGACGGTTATTTCGTGAAATATTTGGCCCGGTCACGATCAATGGACCACCCTGTGTATTGTAGTTATTAAAAGTATACACATACGAGGGTAAGTCAAATATTATCCGCAAAGTAGTTATAAAGTTTTATTGTAATCAAATAGGGAACTTACAAGAACATCATTTTTCGACGTAGTCTCCTTCCGTTTCAACGCACTTGGTCCCTCGTTGTACGAGCTTCCTGATGCCCTCATAAAAGAAGGTTTTCGGTTGAGCTACGGGTCAGGAACGCGCCGCTTCTTCCACTGCTTCGTCCGAGGCAAATCGACGGCCCCCTTATGCCTGTTTGAGTGGACCAAACAAGTGATAGAAGGGCAAGATCGGGACTATATGGAGGATGATCCAGTACTTCAAATTTGAGTTTCCAGAGCGTTTCAGCAGTGTGGGCAGCAGTATGCGGCCGGGAATTGTCGTGCCACAACACAATATCTTTTGACAGCATTCCTCGGCGTTTGCTTCGAATTGCAGGCTTCAGCCTGGCAGTAACCATCTCACTGCAACTTACACTGTTTTTTGTTGTGCCCCTTTCCCCATAATGTGCCAGTAGTGGACCTTGTGCGACCCAAAAACCCGTAAGCATCAGTTTTCCTGCGGACGGTTGTGTCTTGAACTTCTTCTTGCACAGCGAATTTGAATGTTTCCATTCCATACTCTGCCGTTTATTCTCCGACTCGTAATGATGGATCCATGTTTCGTCACCAGTAATGAACCTGTCTAAGAAGTTGCCCCCTTCGTTACCATAGTGATTCAAACGTTTTTTGCAGATGTCCAAGCGCGTTTGTTTGTGCAACTGTTTGAGTTGTTTTGGAACCCATCTTGCAGAACCTTTATGAAACCCAAGTCTGTGCCGGCCGGAGTGGCCGAGCGGTTCTAGGCGCGACAGTCTGGATCCGCGCGACCGCTGCGGTCGCAGGTTCGATTCCTGCCTCGGACATGGATGTGTGTGATGTCTTTAAGTTACTTAGGTTTAAGTAGTTCTAAGTTCTAGGGGACTGATGACCTCAGAAGTTCAGCCCCATAGTGCTCAGAGCCATTTTTTGAACCCAAGTCTGTTGTGAATGATTTCGTGACAAATTTGCAGATGATGTGCCACTTCGTCAGTAGTTAATCGTTTGTCTAAGAGAATCCTTTCACGTTAACGCTCAATGGTTTCTTCATTTGTGGCGGTAAACGGTCGTCCAGCTCCTTCATCGTGCGTAGCACTTGTACGACCATTTCGGAATTTTTCAGTCCTTTCGTAGACACTCCGTTGTGGCAAAACACTGATCCCGTACTGTACTGAAAGTCTTCGATGAATTTCGGCCCCTGATACGCCTTCCGACCACAAAAACGGATCACTGAACGTTGCTCTTCTTTGGTGCAAATAGACAGCGGAGCAGCCATGATTAACAGCATGGCAGCGATAACGAAACCAACCTAGCAGCTTGAAAATTGTAAAAACATAACAACACATAAACAAAGCATGCGTCATCAACGTAAAACGACAGTACTACCAAAATAAACAAAAATATAACTAAATTGAGGATAATAAATGACTTACCCTCGTACTAAAGAATTATGTACCTAAAAATACACCCATATTAGAATTCAACTTTGTGTCAAAATTTCAAAGCGGCCGGTCAAGAACTTTCGGAGATTGCGATTATAACAAACTAACACTTACACGAGTTTGTTTGCGTGGCCAGCCTCCGCAGCAAACACAAAATTATTTGTTTTGTAAATAAAAAACGCCTTCTCTTCTTTCACTGAATTTTATTTCTACCAGGCGCGTTTCGCCTTTTTTTCACTTTAAGGCATAGGAATGTCGCCAATTCCATATAGACGTGAACTGTTGTGTAATCTAAAAATAACACATATCAAAACAAAACTGTAACTTTCTAGATCCCACTGATGATGCCTTAACGTGAAAAACGGAGAAACCTGTCTGGGAGAAGGCGTTTTCTATTTACAAAACCTACATTTACAATTTCATAACGTTTCCCGTTTTATTGCACGTTTATTACGTATGTTCTACCTGGCGTTCCAGTAGATGTATGAAAACGCTTGGATAGTGGATTGCAACGTTGTGTCAAAATTTCAAATCAATGCATTGAGAACTTCCGGATTTGAGATTTTGATGAAACGAAATGTTAATACTTATATAAAAACTAAATTTTACTAATAGCCAATCTCAGAATGTTTTGAAATTTTGACACAGCGTCGCACTGGAATACGCGCGTGTTTTTACATACCTATTTTTTAAACGTACAATATTTTTAAAAAAAATTAATAAAGGGAATTGTTGTTACAAACTGTCTGAAAAGTTACGTGTATATTTTATGTCATATATTGAAAAACTAGATACCTACAAACACGCCTGTATTAAAACACAATGTTGTATCAAAAGTTTCGAAGCAGACACTCAAGAACTTTCGGACATGCACGATTTTGAACAAGGTAATATATATATATATATATATATATATATATATATATATATATATATATATATATATATATATATGGTTTATTTAACTAAAACTAATACAATTTAACAATTTAGTTTTTAATATCGTCAATGAAAATCATTCTTTTAGCAGTTTTAATGACATATATAAATACTTATATTATTTCGATTTTATTAAATAATTCGAGGGAGGAACGGAGAGTAATACACAATAATTTTGTTACCAAAAGGTTTAACAGATAACAAAACAAAAAAATCACAAATGAACTACATCTTTTACTTAATTTTCTAGAAAGTGACGAACGTTCTCAGTTTAGTTGGAGTATAGCCATCTGCGGATTGCTAATTTCACTTCCGCGTCTGTGTCGAAGCGTTGGCCGGCCAGGAATTTCTTCGTGGCAGCAAAGAGATAACACTTCGACGGTGCAAGGTCCCAACTGTATGGTGATACTGGAACACCTCCCATCCAATTTGGCGATGTTCACACTAATAGGAGCAACAACATAGGGGCCAGCATTGTCATGCAAAAGTTTGAGACCGACAGCATTCATGTTGTGGCATTTGTCACGACGGGTACGACACAACTTAACCAAACTTTTAATTCACAGTGGTCCCGTGTTCAGCAATGTCCACCAATAATAACACACCATGCATATTCCAGAACACTGTCACAAGCACTTTCCTAGCAGATTGAGTCACTTTGAATTTTTTCACACTGGGGAATCAGCATGTATCGACTCTATAGAAGCCTGCTTGGTTTTGGGAGTGTAGTGGTACGCCCACGACTCATCACCAGTTACCATTCCTTTCAGAAAGTCATGACCTTCTGCTGCATAACGCTTTAAGTGATCACTGAGGTTCACACCGCCCTCTTTGAAGAACGCACACCGCCTGGAGGCATTCTACGATCCATACCGTCGTCCCTATACAATCCAAGCATGTCCCTGTGAATTTCACTCGGTTTATGTCCTTTGGCCTACGAATATCGATACACACTTGGCTGCTCTTCGAAAGTTGACGACCGTAACATGCGTGTCATTTTTGTTTCACAGTCCAGGCATCTGTCGCTAGAGTTAGGCATGAAAACAAAATGTCCTCTGTAGCCCAAATTTCAAAGATTCCATTTGCAATACCAAGGTGGAATAAGTATGCGGCTTGTAATGAAATTGCGTGCTTATGGAATAACGTCTGTTATGTGACTGGATTTGTGATTTCCTGTCAGAGAGGTCACAGTTCGTAGTAACGGACGGAAAGTCAACGAGTAAAACAGCGGCGTTCCCCATGGTAGTGGTATAGGCCCTTTGCTGCTCCTTATCTATATAAACGATTTTGGAGACTATCTGAGCAGCCGTCTTCGGTTGTTTGCAGATGACGCTGTCGTTTATCGACTAATAAAGTCGTCAGAAGATCAAAACAAACTGAAAAACGATGTAGAAAAAATATCTGAATGGTGCGAAAAGTGGCAGTTGACCCCAACTAACGAAAAGTATGAGGTCATCCACATGAGTGCTAAAAGGAACTCGTTAAACTTCGGTTACACGATAAATCAGTCTAATTTAAAAGCTGTAAATTCAAATACATACCTAGGTATTACAATTACGAACCACTTCAATTGGAAGGAACACATAGAAAATGTTGTGGGGAAGGCTAACCAAAGACCGCGTTTTATTGGCAGGACACTTAGAAAATGTAACAGGCCTACTAAGGAGACTGCCTCCACTACGCTTGTCCGTCCTCTTTTAGAATACTGCTGCGCGGTGTGGGATCCTTATCAGATAGAACTGACGGAGTACATCGAAAAAGTTCAAATAAAGGCAGCCCGTTTTTTATTATCGCGAAATATGGGAGAGGGTGTCACAGAAATAATACAGGATTTGGGCTGGAAATCGTTAAAAGAAAGGCGTTTTTCTTTGGGACGGTATCTTCTCACGAAATGCTAATCACCAACTTTCTCCTCCGAATGCGAAAATATTTTGTTGACACCGACCTACATAGGGAGGAACGATCACCACAATAAAATAAAGGAAATCAGACCTCTTACGGAAAGATATAGGTGTTCATTCTTTCTGCGCGCTATACGAGATTGGAATAGTAGAGAATTGTAAAGGTGGTTCGATTAACCCTCTGCCAGGCACTTAAATGTGATTTGCAGAGTATTCATGTAGATGTAGATGTAGATGTAGAACCTAGCAGCTTGAAAATTGCAAAGATATAACAACAAATAAATCATCCGAATACCAGTATCAGCTGCAAAGCGATTTAGAAAAGATTGCTGTATGGTGTGTCAGGTGGCAGTTGACGCTAAATAACGAAAAGTGTGAGATGATCCACATGAGTTCGAAAAGAAATCCGTTGGACTTCGATTACTCGATAAATAGTACAATTCTCAAGGCTGTCAATTCAACTAAGTACCTGGGTGTTAAAATTACGAACAACTTCAGTTGGAAGGACCACATAGATAATATTGTCGGGAAGGCGAGCCAAAGGTTGCGTTTCATTGGCAGGACACTTAGAAGATGCAACAAGTCCACTAAAGAGACAGCTTACACTACACTCGTTCGTCCTCTGTTAGAATATTGCTGCGCGGTGTGGGATCCTTACCAGGTGGGATTGACGGAGGACATCGAGAGGGTGCAAAGAAGGGCAGCTCGTTTTGTATTATCGCGTTATAGGGGAGAGAGTGTGGCAGATATGATACACGAGTTGGGATGGAAGTCATTACAGCATAGACGTTTTTCGTCGCGGCGAGAGCTTTTTACGAAATTTCAGTCACCAACTTTCTCTTCCGAATGCGAAAATATTTTGTTGAGCCCAACCTACATAGGTAGGAATGATCATCAAAATAAAATAAGAGAAATCAGAGCTCGAACAGAAAGGTTTAGGTGTTCGTTTTTCCCGCTCGCTGTTCGGGAGTGGAATAGTAGAGAGATAGTATGATTGTGGTTCGATGAACCCTCTGCCAAGCACTTAAATGTGAATTGCAGAGTAGTCATGTAGATGTAGATGTACATGTAGATGTAGATGCATGCGTCATCAACGTAAAACGACAGTACTACCAGAATAAACAAAAATATAACTAAATTGAAGATAATAATTGATTTACCCTCGTACTAAATAATTGTATACCTAATAACACGCCCATATTAGAAATCACCGTTGTGTCAAAATTTCATTGCGGTCGGTCAAGAACTTTCGGAGATTAACGATTTTGAACAAACGAACATTTACACGAGTTTGTTTGCGTGCCGTCCTTCGCAGCAAGCGCCTCTACCAGGCGCATTTCGCCTTTTTTCACTTTAAGGCGTAGGAATTTCGCCAACTCCATATAGACGTGAACTGTTCTATAACCTACAAATAACACATATCAAAACAAAACAGTAACTTTCTAGATCTCACTGATGATACGTTAAAGTGAAAAACGGCGAAACACGTCTGGGAGAAGTAAAATACAGTACAGCAAGAGAAGGCGTTTTTTATTTAGAAAACCAACGTTTACAATTTCATAACGTTTCCCGTTTTATTACATGTATATTACGTATGTACTAGCTGACGTTCCAGAAGGTGTATAAAAAGCTTGGATAGTGGAATGCAACGTTGGGTAAAAATTTCAAAGCAATGCATTAAGAACTTCAGGATTTGAGGTTTAGACGAAACGAAATGTTTATACTTATATAAAAACTAAATTTTCCTAATATCTAATCTCAGAATGTTTTGAAATTTTGACACAACGTCGCAATGTTATACGCGCGTGTTTTTACATACTTATTTTTCTAACATATAATATATTTTTATAAATTTAATAAACGGAATTGATATATATTATAAATCATATACTGAAAAACTAGGTACCTACAAACAAGCCTGTATTAGAACGCAATGTTGTATCAAAAGTTTCAAAGAAGTCCGTCAAGAACTTTCGGAAATACACGATTTTGAACAAGCGAACATTAACATTTTTATGACTACAGATTTTTGGTTCATTGAACTAAAAAGAATACAATTTAACAATTTAATTTTTAATATCGTCAATGATAATCATTCTTTTTGCATTTTAATGATATATGTAAATGCTTACATTGTTTCGATTTTATTAAATAATACGAGGGAGGAACGGAGAGTAGTGCACAATAATTTTGTTACCAAAAGGTTTAACAGGTAACAAATCAAAAGGATCACAAATGAACTACATCTTTTACCTAGTTCTCTAGAAAGTGATCAACGTTCTCAACACATTTCTCCCATCGTGATACCAGTTTCAACATGCCATTTTCTTAGAAGTCCGTTTGTTTGGAGCATAGCCATCTGCAGACTGCTTGATTTCACTTCCGCACCTGTCTCAAAGCGCTGGCCGACCAGGAATGTCTTCATGGGACCAAAAAGATGAAAGTACGCCGGTGCAAGGTCTGGACTATATGGTTGATACTGTAGCCCTTGTCACCCAACTATGCGATTTTCTCACTAACAGGAGTAGCAAAATGGGACGAGTAATGTCATGAAACAGTTTGACTCAGTCAGTATTAATGTTGCAGCGTATGTCAAGAAGGGCACGACGCAACTTATCCAAAGTTTTAATGTAGGCTGCAACATTCACAATGGTCCCGTGTTCAGCAAAGTCCATGAGTAACACACAATGCAAATTCCAGAACACTGGCACAAGCACTTTGCTAGTAAATAGAGTCACTCTAAATTTTTTTCGTACTGGGGAACCAGCATGTGTCGACT
This sequence comes from Schistocerca gregaria, assembly GCF_023897955.1. Classification (NCBI taxonomy): domain Eukaryota; kingdom Metazoa; phylum Arthropoda; class Insecta; order Orthoptera; family Acrididae; genus Schistocerca; species Schistocerca gregaria. The sequence goes on from NC_064926.1 coordinate 326,167,902, forward strand.
CTATAGAGGTCTGCTTGATTTTGGGCGTATAGTACACTACGTAATCGAAAGTATCCAGACAACTGGCTGAAAATGTCTTAAAATTTGGTTGCGGCCTTCTTCGGTAATGCTGGAATTCAGTATGCTGTTGGCCCACCCTTAGCCTTAATGACAGCTTCCACTCTCGTAGGCATACGTTCCATCAGTTGCTGGAAGGTTTCTTGGGGAATAACAGCCAATTCTTCACGGAGTGCTGCACTCAGGAGAGGTACCGATTTCGGTAGGTGAGACCTGGCATAAAGTCGGTGTTCCAAACATCCCAAAGGTGTTCTATAGAATTCAGGTCAGGACTATATGCAGACCAGTCCATTACAGGGATGTTATTGTCGTGTAATCACTTCGCCATAGGCCGTGTCTTATGAACAGGTGCTCGGTCGTGTTGAAAGATGCAAGCGCCATCCCCGAATTGCTCTTCAACAGTGGGAAGCAAGAAGGTGGTAGAAACATCAATGCAGGCCTGTGCTGTGATAGTGCCACGCGAAACAATAAGGGGTGCAAGCCCCCTCCATGAAAAATACGACCACACCATAGCACCACCGCCTCCGAATTTTACTGTTGGCACTACACACGCTGGCAGATGACGTTCACCGGGAATTCTCCATACCCACACTCTGCCATCGGACTCCACATTGTGCACCGTGATTCGTCACTCCACGCAACGTTTTTACACTGTTCAGTCGTCCAATGTTTACGCTTCTTACACCAAGCGAGGGGTCGTATGGCATTTATCGGCGTGATGTGTGGCTTATGAGCAGCCGTTCGGCTGCCTGCCGCCCAACTTTCATAGTATTTGCAGTGGATCCTGATGCAGTTTGGAATTACACATATCGACCCTCTTCAACTGTCGGCGGTCTTTGTCAGTCAACTGACGAGGTCGGCTTGCACACTTTTGTGGTGTACAAGTCCCTTCACGATTCCACTTCACTGTCACATGGGAAACAGTAGAGGTAGGGATGATTAGGAGTGTGGAACTCTTGCGTACAGACTTATGACACAAGTGACACCCAATCACCTGAATTTCGAAGTCCGTGAGTTCCGCGGAGTGACCCTTTCTGCTCTCTCACGATGTCTTATGACTGCTGAGGTCGCTGTATGGAGTACCTGGCAGTAGGTGGCAGCATAATGCACCTAATTTGAAAAACTTATGTTTTTGGGGTGTCCGGATACTTTTATCACATAGTGTACGTCCGCGACTCGTAGTTCAGGCTTCTTTCGCAAGAGCTGTGCATGAAAACAAAATGTCCTGATGTTCTGTGTAGAGCAAACTACAAACATTCCACCTGCAATATCATGGAAGAATAAAATTACTGTTTGTTACTTTCCGATCCTCCATTGTATTAAATTCGTTGGCTGTAGAGTAGGATGCTTCTACCGCTGACTGTCTCCGCCCCCTTGCCCCCCCCCCCCCTTCCCCACACCCCACTCATATTGGGCGAGGTGGATGGAACAACGATAAAGAAAAAAGAAATGCAGTTAACGACGGCACGAAATCCGCGAGTCGCCGCCCGTCACCAGCTCGGTGTGGGGTCGCCGTTGGCTCGGAAGCGGGACCCGGCGCCGACCCCAGTTACCGGCCGTGTTTTCTCTGGCGCGCCGCGCGTGACGGGTTTGTGAAACTCGCCTCGCGACGAGACAAGGGAGGAAAATTGTGGCTGCGGCTGAGTCGGCGAAATTTTTAACAAGGAGCGCAACCCGAACCGCGGCCGGCTTACCGCGCCCCCATAAAACGCGACTGTTGTGATTTATGTCGGCGCTACGTGGCCTGCACGTGAGATGCCTGTGACCTGGCGGCCGGGAGGAGTCTCCGCAGACAACAGCCGCCTGATGCTGCCTCCGTGGCAGGGAGTGTAGCGCAGACCTGAGTCTAAAGCGCGACGCGTTTGCATTAATCTGTGTCGTGCGCTTTAAAACACTATCAGGGGAAGAGCTCGCGTTGCTCACGTAGAGAAAGTTCTGCAGGGTATTCCGTACGCGCTGTTTCGATAGAGGCTGAAGGAGTGAGTGCAGCCTTCATAATGGGGAGCTAAAATCTGTACTTGCCTCACTTATTGGTGGGTCAATGGTACAATGGCACCACAAATTATTGGAACACCTGCCAATATAAATATAAATTACAAACAAATAAAGGTGATGCCAATACACTGCTGTATTTATTTAAATGTACAACAGTTAACATTAGGCTCTTCTAGTGTAATTGGTTCCTCCCAACAAAAATATTAGTTTACAAAAAGAAAACAGTTGCTCCACACGTCAAAAAAACTTGTGGATGTCCATATTATTGGATGGACGAGGGACTTAAGCTCATGATATAAGAAAATTTATCACCAGCACAGCTGTATGTCGAGAACGTCTTTGTTCTACAATATGACTCGTTTCGGAACCACACTACTGCCATCCTTATGCCCCACCACTGCCTAATGCGTATTTGATTTCCTTGGACCATTTACTGTGGGATCCTTGTTGCTAGCAGACGTGGGCTAGCTTCCATCAGCAGTCCATACTAGACTCCAGTACAGACTACTGATGAAAGTTAGTCCACGTGTGCTAGCAACAAGGATACCTCAGTAAATGCGCCAGGGAAATCAAATACTCTTTTCGCAGTGGTAGGTCCTGAGGATGACGGTAATGCGCCTCCGAAACTAATCGTATGATGGAACAAAGATGTTCTCAAGATACAACTGTGGCTGTACTTTTTCTCATGTTGTTGTTATTGTCATCTTCATTCCAGAGACTGGTTTGATTCAACTCTCCATGCTACTCTATCCTGTGCAAGCTTCTTCATCTCCAAGTACCTACTGCAACCTACATCCTTCTGAATCTGCTTAGTGTATACATCTCATGGCTTCTCTCTACTATTTTTACCCTCCACGTTGCCATCCAGTACTAAATTGGTGATGCCTTGATGTCTCAGAATATGTCTTATCAACCGATTCCTTCTTTTAGTCAAACTGTGCCACAAATTCCTCTTCTCCCCAATTCTATTCAATACCTCCTCGTTAGTTACGTGATCTACCCGTCTAATATACAGCATTCTTCTGTACCACCACGGTTCTAAACTTTCTACACTCTTGTTCTTTAAACTATTTATCGTCCATATTTCACTTCCTGACACTTAAATCTATACTCGATGTTAACAAACTTCTCTTCTTGAGAAATTATTTCCTTGCCATAGCCAGTCTACATTATATGTCCTCTCTACTTCGGCCATCATCGGTTATTTTGCTTCCCAAATAGTAAAACTCATCTACTACTTAAAGTGTCTCATTTCCTAATCTAATTCCCTCAGCATCACCCGACCTGAATAGACTACATTCCAATATCCTCGTCTTGCTTTTGTTGATGTTCATCTTATATTCTCCTTTCAAGACACTGTCCACTCCGTTCAACTGCTCTTCCAGGTCCTTTGCTCTCTCTGACAGAATTACAATGTCATCGGCGAACATCAAACTTTTTATTTCTTCTCCATAGATTTTAATTCCTACTCCGAAGTTTTCTTTTGTTTCCTTTACTGATTGCTCAATATACAGATTGAATAACATCGGGGATAGGCTATAACCCTGTCTCACTCCCTTCCCATCCACTGTTTCCCTTTCATGCCCCTCGACTCTTATAACTGCCATCTGGTTTCTGTACAAATTGTAAATAGCCTTTCGCTCCCTGTATTTTACCCTTGTCACCTTTAGAATTTTAAAGATAGTATTCCAGTCAACATTGTCAAAAGCTTCCTTTAAGTCTACAAATACTAGAACCGTAAGTTTGCCTTTCCTTAACTTCGTTCAACAGCTTCTTGTTACTGCGTTGGTTCATCCAAGGTGGAGCAAGGGGACTGTGTTGGACTTCTTGCACGAGCATTGTGACATGCAGGTCATCTCACTCAGATTTCAAGGTCGTTCTATGACGGACAGTGTTGCCTCCCCAAATGTCAACCTATGTGATCTCATTCTTTCGTGGGACCTAAAGGAAACAATTTTCCCGAAACGTCCACATGACGCGTCATTCTTCAAGCTTGCAGTGATATCAGGGAAGACTTTTTCCGTAGGGTTATCGCTAACATCAGTGTTCGTGTAAAGGGTTAGCAATCATAATGGTGGACATATTGAGCACGAACTGAGTTAGAACAATTCTCCACAGAGTGTATTCCATGATGGTATACGGGGAGAAAAGTAATGAGACAGACAACACTGTGAGTGATCTGGCAACGCTGTGTTGTTCTGCTTGTGAAGAGCGGTGTGTTCATCCCTTCCAGACGCTCAGCCGAGTTTTAGCTCCGTACAGTCATGACATGATCTTTTAGAACGCCATCAGTGAAGTTGTGTTTTTCTTGTGTATTACGAAAATGGAACAGTGGAATTTCAAGCAACATTATGGAATCAGTTTTTGTGTTAAACTTGGGGAATCTCTGAAAACTCTAAACAGGTCTACGTGAACATTCCTTATCAAGAGCACAAGTTTTTCGCTGGCACAAATCGTTTTTGGAAGGCCGAGAACGCGTTGAAGATGAACATCGCTCAGGAAGACCTTCAACTTCAGAAACCGACGAAAAAGTCGGGTGTGTGCATGCTCTTGTGAAATCAGACCGACGTTTAACAATAAGAATGACGGGTGATCTGTTAAACTTAATCACTTTCGCCGCACCTCAAATTTCTACCGATGATTTGCACATGCGAAAAGTTTGTGCCAAAATGGTGCCGATGAGCCTCACGACTGAGCAGAAGGATAATATAAGAAACGCGTACGTTGATCTTCTTGAGTTGACAATACCCACGAATGGTTCAATCGTTTGATGACAGTTGATGGATCCTGGATTTTTTATACGCTCCTAAGAGCAAGTGGCAAAGTGGGGAGTGGCACACTGAGACATTTCCTCGACCTGAAGAGGTTCGAACGAGCAAATCGAAGATCAAAACAATGCCGATTTCCTTTTTTGACTGTGATGATACCGTGCATAAATAACTTGTTCCTCCAGGACAAACTGTCAACTGTTTTGCAAAGATATCCTTTAAATGCTCAGGAAAAGGGTGAATCGAGTGAGACCGGACATTGCAGACAAGTGGATGCTGAAGGATGACTGTAAGTAGGCTGTTTAGGTTTTTATGTTGGTAACGCCACGTAGCGCTCTGTATGAAAATCACTGGCTATGCTGTGTGCAATCTGTGGCTGGTTGGCATTGTTGGGATATTCCCTATTGTAGTGTTGGGCAGTTGGATGTGAACAGCGCGTAGCGTTGCGCAGTTGGAGGTGAGCCAACAGCAGTGGTGGATGTGGGGAGAGAGATGGCAGAATTTTGAGAGCGGATGATCTGGACATGTGTCCGCCAGAAAGAGTAAATTTGTAAGACTGCGTGTCATGAACTGGTATATATATTATGACTTTTGAACACCATTAAGGTAAATACATTGTTTGTTCTCTATCAAAATCTTTCATTTGCTAACTATGCCTGTCAGTAGTTAGTGCCTTCAGTAGTTAGAATCTTTTATTTAGCTGGCACTAGTGGTGCTCGCTGTACTGCAGTAGTTCGAGTAACAAAGATTTTTGTGAGGTAAGTGATTCATGAAAGGTATAGGTTAAGATTAGTCAGGGCCATTCTTTTGTAGGAATTTTTGAAAGTGAGATTGCGTTGAGCTAAAAATATTGTGTCAATTTAGTGTTGATCAGAATAAGTAAAGAGAGAGATGTCTGAGTACGTTCAGTTCTGCTCAGCTGTTTGAAAATCAAATAACGTAAGCGGTTTATCAGCACAGTAATTCATTAATTTTTCTAAAGGAACGTTCCATGACAATGCACGATATCATACTGCGACTTCCATTACGGAATTTTTGACATAGAAAGGCATTTCGGTTGTTCCACAGCCCCCCCCCCCCCTTTCCCCCTATTCACTTGGACTGAGTCCTTGTGACTCTTTTCATTCCTCGAAATTGAAAAAGTCTTAACAAGGTCATGTTGGGACTATAGAGAACATTCAAAAGAATTTGAACATAATAAGGGCTCCACCAGCTGACGCGTTTTAGCGCTGCTAACAAGAATGGGAACGACGATACCACCGTTGTATAGCCGCTGAGAGAAACTACATTGAATGGGGCAGTATTGTTTTTCGAAGAAAAAAAAACTTTGGTAGATACTAATCCGTCTCCCTTACTCCACCTCTCACTTTTTTACTACTGGAGTTAATTTTATTCGGCTTGTGGTTTTATTTATTTAGATATGATTATATATGTGTAGCAGCAAGTATGTTGGTACATGATAACTCGTAACTTTGCTTTACGATATTAAAGTTTGGATTTGCAATGTTCAGACTGATATAAAACTGAAACTGAGAGCTGGTGGCAGTACACAAAATTATTTGTATTAAGTTGCTATGGTTTTGATTCAATGTTATTATACTGTCTTTACTCGATAATTCTTTCTTCGTAAAAGCAAGTAACTTTGAGTAATGTTGAGTAAATATTTCACTTTGGCTGTATGAGTCACACTAGCACACATATGTTAAGTTCATACATGGAGCGGGAGAGGGAATAAACACTTTCATCATAAATGTGGCACACCGTGGATCAAATTATTGCTTTTCCACATCTGCTCTGGATAATCACGTAGGGAACATTCACTTGCTACTGTAACGTAATCAGGAAAGACAGAAAACTGTATCTGAACTCACTACCTTGCATCGTATTCAGAAAAGTCAGTAATGAAATTCAAATGACCGTTAGAGCACTGAATGTTGGTTACGTTATGCAGTGGATTTTTGAATACTGTTAATTAGAACAGGCGCGCGGCTAGCCCGCGTTCTCTTAATCTCAGGGGGAAAAAATGTAAAATATTGATTTAGTTTCACAGAGAAATGTGAAAATGATAAAGTCATAACACAGTTATTCGTTACATTTTTTGTGCCCGCATAAAACATGTCGCACAGTACCTTCCATATCAAACTGAGAAATGCACTGAATAATATAATATAGTCTGTTGGCTCTGCTGGAAGCTGTTAGAAAATGTTAAATATTATTATGTTACTTTGCATACCTTCGAGACGACTGCGATGCCTGAAATAAATATTTTTTAAATGTGCCGCATCTGCGGTCGTTGCCCTCACAGATTGGTACAGCGGCTTCCGTTAAATTAAATGCTGAAAATGTCTAACTTATTTACGGGACGAATGGCTGGCAACTTTACAATTATTTAAAAAAACTCTATATATTAAAAAAATGCATTAATTTAACACACCTTTTTACAACAACTCGCCTAATGTCGGATCTCAAGCTTCATGAACAAAAGACTCACGGCGAGCATATACATTTGCTTAGCACGCAAGTGTTACTCGTAACGAAACCCAAAGAGAACGAGGAGATTATTACAATGTTTTTTACTATTTACACATGTACTGAATTGTCCTTTTTATCTGAGGCACAGATCGTAATTACTAATTCATTTTAGAAGAATGCGATTTTCAAAGATAATAATATGTCATGGATTCAAAGTTAAAAATGCATAATATATTCGTGAAATGTTTACACAGTCTTGGTTCAAATGGCTCTGACCACTATGGGACTTAACATCTATGGCCATTAGTCCCCTAGAACTTAGAGCTACTTAAACATAACTAACGTAAGGACATCACACACAGCCATGCCCGAGGCAGGATTCGAACCTGCGACCGTAGCGGTCACGCGGTTCCAGACTGAAGCACCTAGAACTGCACGGCCACACCGGCCGGCTGCACAGTCTTGCTTTATTGCTTCACTTGGTCATGTTTGTTCGTGTTTAAATTATTTCTCTTTCGCCGTGTGCGTGGCACTATATCGATACATGTTAACTGGTCTTACACACACCAAAAAAATCTATCACACGCTTTTTATGACGATTGGGCAGGAGACACTACAATACAAAACGAGTCTCATTACTTTTCACACGCACCTCGTGTGCTCTTTTGAGTTTGTCTTGACAGTAACGTTTTTATGCAAAAGGGAAACGGTGACACGTTTCATGCGCCCGCCTTGTTGTACTGTGGAGCCAGGGCAGCTTGAGGACGCAGCGGCCAGCGCCGGTGCTCGGAGCTGGGCCAGAGAAGAGGCACGCGCCGCCAAGACACGGCCGTCGGCGCGCGTTAAAATAAACGAGGCCCGTAATGAGACGCCACGCCACGCCCTCGCATTAGCTAATTAAAGCGCTGATGGAAAACACACGCCCGCTGCGCCGACACGGCGCGTTTCTCAATCTATAACCGCCCGCGCCGCACCACGCAACAGCCCCAAATTGGGCGCCCGGGGCGCCACGGCACGGATTGTGACGCACCGACACGCCGCCCCCGTGGAGCGTAACCGCGGACATGCGATCGCGGCTGTCCTGTGAGACTGGCGTAATACGAGGCCCACGAGAAAGACAGACAGTGGCGCGTACGTCACAGCACGTGACTCTACAGGTCTCACGAGTGCCAGCAGCCGTCTCCGGCGGCTGAGCGAATAACTACACTACTGGCCATTGCAATTGCTACACCACGAAGATGACGTGATACAGACGTGAAATTTAACCGACAAGAAGAACATGCTGTGATATGCAAATGATTAGCTTTTCAGAACATTCACACAAGGTTGGCGCCGGTGACGGCTCCTACAATGTGCTCACATGAGGAAAGTTTCCAACCGATTTCTCATACACAAACAGGCGTTGCCTGGTGAAACGTTGTTATGATGCCTCGTGTAAGGAGGAGAAATGCGTACCATCACGTTTCCGACCTTGATAAAGGTCAGATTGTAGCCTATCGCGATTGCGGTTAATCGTATCGCGTCATTGCTGTTCGCGTTGGTCGATATCCAATGACTGTTAGCAGAATATGGAGCCGGTGGGTTCAGGAGGGTAATACGGAACGCCAGGCTGTATCCCAACGGCACCGTATCACTAGCAGTCGAGATAACAGGCATCTTATCCGCCTGACTGTAACGGATCGTGCAACCACGTCTCGATTCCTGAGTCAACAGATGGGGACGTTTGTAAGACAACAACCATCTGCACGAACAGTTCGACGACGTTAGCATCAGCATGGACTATCAGCTCGGAGACCTTGACGCTGCATCACAGACAGGAGCGCCTGCGATGGGGTACTCAACGACGAACCTGGGTGCACGAATGGCAAAACTTCATTTTTTAGGATGACTCCAGGGTCTCTTTACAGCATCATGATGGTCGCATCCGTGTTTGGCGACGTCGCGGTGAACGCACATTGGAAGCGTGTATTCGTCATCGCCATACTGGCGTATCAACTGGCGTGATGGTATGGGGTGCCATTGTTTACACGTCTCGGTCACCTCTTGTTCGCATTGACGGCACTTTGAACAGTTGACGTTACATTTCAGATGTGTTACTTCAAGAACAGCTCCGAGCCAGGTGCTTTGTACTGTGCATTCCACTGACCCCAAACGGTCGCCACTTGAGACTGCAGTGGTGTCATGAGAGAGCTCAAGCAGAGTATGGGTGTCTTGTGTTTTCTAACGATAGACGGTTCTGCCTCGATGCCAGTAATGCCTATGTGTTGGTTAGGAGGCCAGTCAACCTGTTTGCGGCATAGACAGAATGGACCTACACACGGTGTTACGTTCTGGGGTGCGATTTCGTATGACAGCATGAGCACTCTCATGGTTATCCCACGCATCCTGACTGCAAATTTTGTACGCCAAACTGGTGATTCGACCTGTTGTGCTGCAGTTCATGAGCTGCATTCCAGAAGTGTTTTCTAACAGGATAACGCTCTTCCAGATACCGCTGTTGTAACCCCACATGCTCTACAGGAAGTGTCACCACATCTGTCTCCAATTGAGTACATATGGAACGTAATCGGACGACAACTCTAGTGTCATCCACAAACCGACCAAGTGCAACGGGCATGGAACTCCATCCCACAAACTGACATCCGACCCATATGCAACGCAATGCTTGCACGTTTGCATGCTTTCATTCAACATTCTGGCGATTACTCCTGTTGTTAATGCACCACATTTCACATTTGCAATACTTACCCGCGCTTACGTTGCAATGTTCTTTTAAAAAATGAATGATTACGATTATGTTGAATGAAGTCTGATCTGTGGAATGGATGCAGAATTCGAATTGTCGTGTGGCGTGTTGTTAGTGCAAGTGGTGTGCTTACTCTGTGTTACTGTTAGCAAAACTTTACGAATCCATTGAGCAGTCAACTCCTAATACCAATAAAGAAATACAGTCACTGCAAAATACATTCAGCCCCGTAGGCACTGCATCATCTAGCTCTGTTCAAAACTGGTAACTTTGGTCCCTGTGCACTTAACAAATAAATTGAATTGTCTTACCTTTAAAGCAACGACGAAGTAACGCGATATATTCTGGTCTCTCACAAAAAAATATGAAACTACCTACAGGCTCAGCCGTGTGCAATGCTGGCGATAATATTTGAAATGCACATGAAATTCTTTTGGCTGATAAACGAGACATTTAAGAAAATTCAACTTCCTTAAAATTTATATGACCTGACCTGGGTGGCGGTACTGATAATGGTGAATTACTAACACTCAGTTTTTTAGCAAAATTATATTGCAAGCTAATTTCGGCTTTTCAAAAACATCTGACAATTGAAGTTACATTATTCACAATAGATTGACAAACAATGAGATTTAAACAGCAAGTATTATCTAACTTCATTAATCCAACATAAATGCAAATCATCAAGTTACAGATAGCTATGTTAACAAATCTTAAAGTCACTACAAAAATTAAACATTTAATTAGACTTTTTATCAAAACCGTTTACATAGATTGTGGGGTGACTCAACAATTATAAATTACCAGCCAACTCATCTATACAAACGCGCTGGCAAAAACAGAAATCATAATTATTTAATTTTTACCTTACTACCAAGAAGACTTCTGCTTCCATGTTCAACAATATTGTCATACCTACATTAATCTAACTCTTGGTCGCTTCACACAGCACACCACAGAAACTGCCTTCTCCATCGTCTTTCCCTCACAGACAGCTGAAACGTCCCCTTAGAAAAATTATACAAGACTGGTCTATGTGAAACGTCCTCTTTGAAAACAATTATACACGAATGTGCTTAAACTGACACACAATATCTTTAGCGCAACACAATCTGACTTCCAAAAATCCCTACGAAAGAATGGCCCTGACTATCATTAACCTATACGTTTCACAAACCACTTACCTCACAAAAATTTTCGTTGCTCAAGCTACTGCAATACAGCGAGCGCCACTACTGCCAGCTAAATAAAAGATTCAAACTACTGAAGGCACTAACTACTGATAGGTATAGTTAGCGAATGAAAGATTTTAATAGAGAACAAACAATGTATTTACCTCACTAGTCATAATACATATAGCAGTTCATGACACCAATTCTTACAAATTTCAAAACTCCGCCATCTCTCTCCCCACGTCCACCACTGCTGGCGCTTCACCTCCAACTGCGCAACGCTACGCGCTGTTAGCATCCAGCTGCCGCTGCCCAATACTACAATGGCAGACAACAATGCAAACCACCCACAGACTGCACAAGGCACAGCCAGTGCTTTTCATACAGAGCGCTACGTGGCGGCGGCGTTACCAATAAAAAGAACCTAAACAGCCTACTTACATAGCCCCCATGCTCCCCACAAAAAAATTTACGAATTGTTTTGGGCAGTGGCCAATACAGATGTGAAGATTTTTTTTTCATAGTTATGATTACAATAGCAAAGAAATCAAATGCACACACTTATTGATACAATGTTGGTCAAAAGCTAAAATTTTCTCACAGTCCATAAAGACAGTCCTGATCATTCATCAAAGTAAAATTTCAGTGTTTTTCTCAAAGTCTGAGTAGTAAAAGAAAATGCACACGGAAGTAGTGGATTTCCATGCAGTCTTGAAGAAGTAGTGTTGTCCTTCCAACGTAAAGACAGTGCTGACTCTTGACATGCAGACAGGTAATGGGCCACAACAGAGGAAACCCACAACAGAGTCAGTCGAAGTTTTGAAGAATATTGGTAGGTTCGTCATCATAGAGTAGACTCACTGTAGTCCTGGTAGAGATTACGGTATTGGTGGGCCACCAGAGACGCAAACCCACTGCAGTCCTTGTAGAAATAATGGTATTGGTGGGTCATCAGAGGTGTAGACCCACTGTAGTCCTTGTAGAGATGGCCAGCAGCCATCTGTTTGACTGTGCAGGCCTACAATCACCATTGAAGAGTCTTGCGGAGAATATAGCAAGTCCATAACCACCACTTGTGCACTTACAAAAATTGTTTTTGAAATGTCCTTACAACCAGCAATGCTGTTATCCAGTCCCTTACTGAATTATTAACACACGTGCAAACACTATCAGTCCCTACTTCTCACATACTGTATTTTCCATATACTATGACCAACAGAAATGTGTGCAGTGAAATGCAACTTACAAGTTACTTAATTTGATGAACAGGTGTCAATTACAATTTTATAACATGAGAATACAATAACAAAGGTACAAAATATATCATTGAAGAACATAATAGTACAGATAACATTTGCAGTAATACAGGCTTTACAAAAGAATCGAAATAACATATACATCAGTGTTACAGGAATTGTGACAGGAGCACATACATAAAAAATCAGAAAAAATTTCGAAACATCAACTTCACACATGAGCATTAAAACAAAACACAATAAATAATGTCTGAACATATTTACAAAGAAAATAACATAGTATTTGAAAAATTCTACAGCATAATCTTATTAGCTAAACACATAAAGTCAGGAAAAAGACAAATACACAAGGGTACATAAACACATAGAGGGATAATAAGAAAGGAAAGGACAGGGTTTGTTTTACTGCAGTATTTTGCATAGAGATCTCCCTTAGTTCATCATTATTCCCAAAAAGTCCTATCTATACCTGATTTCTGTACTTTTTTCGTATAACTTCTCAATGCATTTCTTCCAATATATCGCAAATCATTCTCTTATATAGGCTACCCCCTCTTAAGCTAACTTAAATCTACTGAGCTCAGATGCTTAACTAAGGGACGAGGCAATGCAGCAGCACAAAACAATTAATACAAACAGCAATGACAAAAAATGGAAATTGGCAAAAAAAGGCAGCAATATTACAACTAATATAAGGCAATGCGCAGCAAACAAGAAAAAATAAATCCGTAGTAAAACTAGCTTAACAGAGTAATACAAAGTGAAATTCAGTAGCACTATGCCTGGCACATAGTAGAAGCAAATGCAACAGCTTATAACTAAACATGACAAAGCTCAAGCAGAAAAAATATTACAGTAAAGACAACAATGCAGAAAAGGGAGATGTCGATTCACATCTTAATGTCTATATAATTAAAGTGGTGCACCACAACTTATTCTACCATAAAAATTACCAAGTACTTGAAAAGAAAATTATGTATGCAGTTCCTGTGAAGGGAAGTCTTTTTGTGCTGCTTCGTTTTTTTTTTTTTTTAGTACATCGTAAAGTTATTATTTACTGCATCTGTAGGCATAAAATAACTATATTAGTACATCTATTAAATTGTATTTTAACCAATGCTGCAGTGCAGATAGAAACTAGATATTAAACAAAATGAGTAAATAAACATATAAAGCAATCCATATGGCATTTCTCTCAACTAGCAAGACAATAGCCGTGTAATGTTTCTCATCGTTTCATTAGGCATTTTAGTAAATATCATAAATTAAGAGCTCCACAGTATAATCATATGTTTTCAAGTTTGAGCGTGTCGTATTTGCGATGCTTTCTACAAAGGAATGAATGTCAATAGGGAGGATAATGGCCTCTTTTCTTTTTTTTTTTTACTTGTGTCTCTGAAAGGCACACAGTAATGGCTTTCTTTTTGTCAGGTGGTTGTCGCGCAGCTGGGTGCCCACGACGCATTACGTGCAGGTGGTCACTTAACTGTCTTATCGAAATATTTACGACACCAGTTTCCGCTACAGTGGCAGTCTCATATAAAAAAATTCACAGTTCAAGAATTTGCGTTACACATCAGTAGAACAAAATCCTATTGATATAACAGTGTTCAAAAATTTTCGTCGGCATTGTAATACATTCACGCATTTACATACATTTCATAACTCTTAAAGTACGATTCTTGGTTTCCAACAACCTTTTTCACAAACCAGAGTCCCTAATCTCTACACATTATTTCTTACCTTATTCGTCGACACTTCTTCAATATTCCATCATAACAGATAAGTAGCATAATCAAAAATCTCATATAGCATCAGCTTATTGATCATAAACATACCTCAGCAGCATAATTCACATCGTCATCGTAATAATAACATCATAACACCACAGTCAAATTCTCAAAATCTCTGTAGCTTCCTCCAATAATTTCAAAACCTAAAAAAAAATTCTCTGCTCATCTCAAAAGTGTCATCTGCCTCAAACGTACTTTAAAAATCGTGATCCCATACCAAATATGTCATTCAAAGCTCTCATAGTCTCACAATGGTTCCGAAAAAATATGAACAGTTCACAAAGTACAGACAAAATACAATTGCATAGGTGTTAAATCATCCAACTGTGTAATTGCGTAAACATGTGTCACTGATGATGTAGTAAAAAAAATTTTATCTCTCAGTTAAATGACCAGATAACTGTGTAATTTATGTGTTAGAGAAATATGGTACCGATGTGTAAAGTTCTATAAGCAAATACCATATTAGCTAGGGCTCCTTGTGCTTGCCAAACACATGGTACACAAAGTAGACGTGTACCCCCCTGAGGATTAATGTAATTATATCCTCAGGTGTTACAGATTACAGCAAAGGAATGAAATGTATCACGGAAAACTTTCTTTGTAATTCAAATATGTAGAAAAGTAAATAGTTTAATGCATGTCCTGTAGCGCTAAATGTGCGTCTTGCTGTAAGATAATCTCTGTGGAAGTGTCGTAGTTATCGTCCTCCGAAAGGTAAGTTCTGCAGAAGTCAATGTACTTACCTCATGATAAACAAAAGTGAAATGCTATGCGTATATATATCTTAGTTATTACGTACCGTATCGTGATCAAGAAAGTACTATAATGTAACGTATAGTTGTGCTACGATAAAGGCTGTCTCATTGTAGCTATACCACAAAAGTTACTACTAAAACATATTTTACTTTCCAGAATAATACAGAAAAACTGTGCAGATATAAAACAGATACACCGCAAAAGCAACAATGTAAATCGTGTCACATATTAGTAGCGTCGTGATAAAATCATGTAGCTGTCACATAAACTAACCACTGTATCATCTGGTATCTCACAGAAAGTACTTTAAATCCAGAATGTATTTTCAAGTAAACCAAAATGTTGCATTAAAATCTCATTAGCAATACTGGTAAATGTTCTAAGTATGTGAGCCTTATAATCGTTACGTAATCGTGCAACTAACAAGCAAGAATGTACAAATAACAACACTGTGTCGTCTGTTCACTATAACAATGCACTCGTAAATACTGTGTATATATGTTCCGTAGGTTCTAGACTGGATGGTAAACTCCAAACATTGTTGCACATTAACAATTTCTGACAAAGCATACTACTAATGTAAAGTGAAAAATTTTATAGCAAAGACTAAGTTCAATAGCAGATTATCTTTCAATGAACGGTTTTACATGTGAACTGTGGTGTAAACCTTTCCTCTTCCTACTACGTAGACTGTCAACTGAAAAGCAATTATCATGTGATTACATCGGTAAGGAACACTGGAATTCTGCTCAAGGTTAGTGTCTCTTGATATTTTTCTCTGAGCCAGCCGGCGCAGGTGGCTGCCTGCGGTGCGAGTCATTGTCTGTTTCTTTGTTGGCGCGTGCCGTTATTGGGATTAGGAGACCTAACTTCTACAAATTCACCTTGCCGAGAGGGCCCAGCTCTGCTTGAATCCCGCCAGTTCAGCTGCAATTCAGGCCTGTCGTTACGATCATATCGTCTGTCATCATGTCGGTAATTCCTGTAGTTTCTTTCTTGTCGGTTAAGTGGTGGAGAATTTCTCCCTGAATTATCACTGCAGGGTGGACCGTTGCGTCTGAAGTTATTCTGTCTCCTGTGATAATAATTATTTTGGTTGCCATATTGTCTGTTTCTCTGATTGTCTCTGTGATAGTCACTACTGCGGAGAGGTGATCTTTCCCTGTAATTATTATTACTCTGCCAACGGTTGCCATACGGGTGGTGTCTGTTCTGGTCACGATTTGTATTATGAGAATAGCCTTGTCGTGTCCAGTTATTATTTCTTTCATCGCGGAATTGCGACGGATGTGACCTGTAATTGTTGTGTTCCTGTTTTCGCGTTCCGCGATTGTCAGTGTCAATTTCTAATTCTTGTAAGAGTCCCTGAAAAGCTTCAATGTCGTCTTTGCAACGGCCTGCCAAAATAATATGCCGTAAATGTTCCGGTAATTTGATTAAGCAAATGCGGGTGAGTTCTGACGGGCTGTATGGGTTTGACAGGTACTGATTCTTGTGCAACATGTATTCAAAATATTTCACAAGACTGGAAAATTCAGATTGTTCGAAATGTTTCATCATCATGATGCCATGTTTTACTCGGTCTTGTGTGGCTTGGGACCAATATGCTGAGAGGAAGGCATGGTAAAATTCTCCTTCACTGTGGCAATCGTGAATGACCGATCGCATTCTTACAGCTGGTTCATTCTCTAAGTAGCCACACATAAATTCTAATCTGTGCTCTAGTGACCAGTTGGGAGGAAAACAATGAGAGAATTGATGGAGCCACGCTTGTGGATGAATGTCGTTGCCAGAATTCTTAAATGTTTTGAATTTACGTGTAGTAATGAACAGCTTATAGTCAAAATCATCGTCTCGGCGGGTAGCATATCGGTCATTGTTACGTCGTGTCGGCGGTTCCATCTCAGAATTCGGTGTACCTTGCCAATTTCTTTCATAATTTCCGAAGTGCCCTGTGTTATTATTTTGTGGCTGTTCCGTATTTCTATGTCCCTCTTCCCGTATTGGAGCGCGAGTGTCCTCTGAAATACGTAATTGTTGTATTACCTGTGTCAGCTGATCTTGTACTTCCCGGATTTCTCTTTGGTGTTGCGTACTAATTTGATTCAGACTTTGTTTGAATTTCCTAATTTGTTCGCACTCTTCTGTGTCATTAAAGACTACCGGTTTTGTGTCATTCAAATTATCATCCACCTTCGTAGATAAATTATTTAGCTGATCTGCAAGTTCAAGTACTTTCTCTGATAATGAACTAATGTCCTCCATGTGTCTTTCTGAACCAATTTTCAGAGTATCTACTGTGTCCTTTAAGTTTTCTTGAGTTTTTGCAAGTTGCGTAACCGAATCGGTAGATGCAACTGAGTCAATTTTAGCTTGCAAGGTCTCATGATTTTCATGAACAATTGTTTGCAGTTCTTTTATGGCTGCTTCATGATTCTGTAATGCATTTTCATGCCGCGAAAAAATAGGTTGGAAATGCTCACAAATTTGTGTTTTTACGTCATTACAGACTTTTTGACATTTCGATTCGATTTTATGTAATTCAGTAGTGAAATCTTTACGTGTTTGTTCAAGCGTATGTTCCACTGAGTCTAACTTTTGAAGCTTTTGCTCTATTGCGTCTAACTTTTGCTGTGTTTGTCTCTGATTTTGTTCCATTGTGTCTAACTTTTGAAGATTTTGTTCCATTGTGTCTAACTTTTGTAGCCTTTGTCCCATTTGTTGCATTAACTGTAATAACAAGACACTGGTGTCTGAAACATGTTCCTTAGTGCTATTCGGCAATGCATTTGAACCGGCAATATTTGCAGTTTGAAAAACAGAAAATGTGTCTTGACTTATTTGAGAAAGCGGTGAGGACGCAAAACTTGAATCTACAGTATTTACAAGATTGTGTCCTGTCATTTCGGAATCCTGAGGCGAGCTGTTGCCGACCGATAGATCGATAACGCTTCCCTGTTCACTAATTGTTTCACTGCCTACACCATTATTTGCAACCCGCTCCATTTCCCTACACACAATTACCAAATTACTACTTTGAACATTAGTTAATTCATTACATGGTGACACTAACACACTGCTTTCGTCTTCACTGTCATTTCTCAGTTTACTTTGGAGCCTAGTATTACGTTTTTCACACGCCATTATTGTCACAATTTTTCACACGACAACACAGAAAAACACAATTTGAAGAACAAAAATAAGAGAACACATTAACATAGCACTGAAAATAATATCTAGTTAATTGCAAGCGCAGCTGCGAAATACTTCGTGCAAAACTACATGCATGCCACAACTATTTTACTGTACAACAATGAAAGACTGCAACTACAAAGAAAATTCTCTCTATGATTACGCGCTAGCAATAAACAAAAGCTACACTAATAACACAAACTACAAGGAAAAAATCAGAAGATTCCAGTGAGGTATCCTCGGCTAAGGGTCGACATATGAAACGTCCCCTTAGAAAAATTATACAAGACTGGTCTATGTGAAACGTCCTCTTTGAAAACAATTATACACGAATGTGCTTAAACTGACACACAATATCTTTAGCGCAACACAATCTGACTTCCAAAAATCCCTACGAAAGAATGGCCCTGACTATCATTAACCTATACATTTCACAAATCACTTACCTCACAAAAATCTTCGTTGCTCAAGCTACTGCAATACAGCGAGCGCCACTACTGCCAGCTAAATAAAAGATTCAAACTACTGAAGGCACTAACTACTGATAGGTATAGTTGGCGAATGAAAGATTTTAATAGAGAACAAACAATGTATTTACCTCACTAGTCATAATATATATAGGAGTTCATGACACCAATTCTTACAAATTTCAAAACTCCGCCATCTCTCTCCCCACGTCCACCACTGCTGGCGGCTCACCTCCAACTGCGCAACGCTACGCGCTGTTAGCATCCAGCTGCCGCTGCCCAACTCTACAACAGACAACAATGCAAACCACCCACAGACTGCACAAGGCACAGCCAGTGCTTTTCATACAGAGCGCTACGTGGCGGCGGCGTTACCAATAAAAAGAACCTAAACAGCCTACTTACACAGCTACCTACGATTGTGCGCCAAGCGCTCGCTTACTCCAACTCTAGCAGTACAGTATCTTTTGCTCTGTGGTCGCGCACAGTCAGAGATCCACATTATCGAGCCTATCAGAGAAATTCATTGTTTATAGTACACTAGTTTCATTTTAATTTATTAATACTCTTATCTTATTCTGTGCCCCAGTATACTCCTTTCAACGTTAATCAGATTAGATTAGATTAGTAATTCTTCCACAGATCATGAATACGACACTTCGTAATGATGTGGAACGTGTCAGGTTAATAAAAGGTGTCTATACAAGATATTACATTACACAAAATATTACATGACAGTTAATATTTTTAATTTTCTTGGGGTGGGGGGTGGGGAAATTAGCCACTTACTATATCCAAAAATTCATCTAATGAGCAGGAGTAGTTGCCACTAAGAAATTCTTTTAATTTCATTGTACATGCTATATGGCTATCTGTCAGACTTTTGATACTGTTAGGTAAGTGACCAAAGACTTTTGTAGCATCATAATTTACACCCTTCTGAGCCAAAGTCAGATTTAACCTTGAGTAGTGAAGATAATCCTTTCTCCTAGTGTTGTAGCCATGTACACTGCTATTACTTTTGAATTCGTTCGGATTGTTAATAACAAATTTCAAAGTATATATATATATATATATATATATATATATATATATATATATATATATATATATAGTGAGGATACACTGAAGATTCCTAGCTCTTTACATAAGTGTCTGCAGGATGATCTTGGATGAGCTCCAGCAATTATTCTGATTACACGCTTTTGTGCAATGAACACACTTTTACTCAGTGACGAGTTACCCCAGAATATCATACCACACGAAAGCAGAGAATGGAAATAGGTGTGGTAAGCTAATTTACTGAGATGTATATCGGCAAAATTTGCAATGATCCTAATAGCCTAAGTAGCTGAAGTCAAACGTTTCAGCAGATTTTCAGTGTGCTTTTTTTCAGTCCAACCCCTCATCAATGCAAACACCTAGAAATTTTGAATATTCTACCTTACTACCGATTGCTGATCGAAGTTTAATTTATTAATGGTGTCATTCCATTTACTGTGTGGAACTATATATATTGTGTTTTGTCAAAGTTTAATGAAAGCCCATTTGCAGAGAACCATTTAATGATTTTCTGAAAAACATGCTTTACAATTTTATCAGTTAATTCTTGCCTGTTGGGTGTGATAGCTATACTTGTATCATCGGCAAAAAGTATCAGCTTTGCATCTTCGTGTATATAGAATGGCAAGTCATGCATATACACTCCTGGAAATTGAAATAAGAACACCGTGAATTCATTGTCCCAGGAAGGGGAAACTTTATTGACACATTCCTGTGGTCAGATACATCACATGATCACACTGACAGAACCACAGGCACATAGACACAAGCAACAGAGCATGCACAATGTCGGCACTAGTACAGTGTGTATCCACCTTTCTCAGCAATGCAGGCTGCTATTCTCCCATGGAGACGATCGTAGAGATGCTGGATGTAGTCCTGTGGAACGGCTTGCCATGCCATTTCCACCTGGCGCCTCAGTTGGACCAGCGTTCGTAATGGACGTGCAGACTGCGTGAGACGACGCTTCATCCAGTCCCAAACATGCTCAATGGGGGACAGATCCGGAGATCTTGCTGGCCAGGGTAGTTGACTTACACCTTCTAGAGCACGTTGGGTGGCACGGGATACATGCGGAAGTGCATTGTCCTTTTGGAAGAGCAAGTTCCCTTGCCGGTCTAGGAATGGTAGAACGATGGGTTCAATGACGGTTTGGATGTACGGTGCACTATTCAGTGTCCCCTCGACGATCACCAGAGGTGTACGGCCAATGTAGGAGATCGCTCCCCACACCATGATGCCGGGTGTTGGCCCTGTGTGCCTCAGGCCTATGCAGTCCTGATTGTGGCGCTCACCTGCACGGCGCCAAACACGCATACGACCATCATTGGCACCAAGGCAGAAGCGACTCTCATCGCTGAAGACGACACGTCTCCATGAGTCCCTCCATTCACGCCTGTCGCGACACCACTGGAGGCTGGCTGCACGATGTTGGGGCGTGAGCGGAAGATGGCCTAACGGTGTGCGGGACCGTAGCCCAGCTTCATGGAGACGGTTGCGAATGGTCCTCGCCGATACCCCAGGAGCAACAGTGAACCTAATTTGCTGGGAAGTGGTGGTGCGGTCCCCTACGGCACTGCGTAGGATCCTACGGTCTTGGCATGCATCCGTGCGTCGCTGCGGTCCGGTCCCAGGTCGACGGGCACGTGCACCTTCCGCCGACCACTGGCGACAACATCGATGTACTGTGGAGACCTCACGCCCCACGTGTTGAGCAATTCGGCGGTACGTCCACCCAGCCTCCCGCATGCCCACTATACGCCCTCGCTCAAAGTCCATCAACTGCACATACGGTTCACGTCCACGCCGTCGCGGCATGCTACCAGTGTTAAAGGCTGCGATGGTGCTCCGTATGCCACAGCAAACTGGCTGACACTGACGGCTGCGGTGCACAAATGCTGCGCAGCTAGCGCCATTCGACGGCCAACACCGCGGTTCCTGGTGTGTCCGCTGTGCCGTGCGTGTGGTCATTGCTTGTACAGCCCTCTCGCAGTGTCCGGAGCAAGTATGGTGGATCTGACACACCGGTGTCAGTGTTTTCTTTTTTCCATTTCCAGGAGTGTATATTAAGAACAGCAGAGGACCCAAGATGGAACCTTGCGGCGCACCCCATTCTTGATTGTTCCCCAGTTTCAGAAATCACCAGATTTTTGCATATTATATGAAGTGCTTATTTCAACTTTCTGCACTCTTCCAGTTAAGTATGATTTAAACCATTTGAGCGCTGTCCCATTCATATCACAGTACTTGAGCTTATCTATAAGTATTCCATGATTTACACAATCAAAAGTCTTTGAGAGATCATAAAAGGTCCCAATGGGTGGCTTCCGGTTACTCAGAGCATTTAATATTTCATTAGTGAAAGTATATATAGCATTTTCCGTTGAAAAATCTTTCTGGAAACCAAACTGACATTTTGTTAAAACTTAATTTTTACAGAGGTGTGAACCTACTGTACAATACATTTCTTTTTCAAGAATTTTGGATAAGGCAGTCAGAAGAGAGATTGGGCGGCAGTTGTTGACATCAGACGTATTCCCTTTTTTATGCAGTGGCTTAACAATGGCATACTTCAGTCTACCTGGGAAAATACCCTGCTTCAGAGAGCTATTATATATGTGGCTAAGAATCCCACTTATCTCTTGGGAACAAGTTTTATTGTCCTGCTGGAAATGCCATCAATTCCATGTGAGCCTTCATTCTTGAGAGAGTTTATTATCTTCCTAATTTCAGAAGGAGAGGTGAGTGGAATTTCAATTGCATCAAACTGTGTGGGTAGGGCCTCTTCCATTAACTGCCTTGCTTCTTCTAATGACCATTTAGATCCTATTTTCTCTACAACATTTAAAAAAATGCTTATTCAAAATGTTTTCGACTTCTGGCTTGTTGTTTGTCTTGTTTCCATTCGCTTTGATGGTAATGCCATCATCCTATACTCTTGGTCGCCATGTCTCCCTTGTAATAATAATCCAAATTGCTTTGATATTGTTATCAGAGGTATTGATCTCAGACATGCTTCTGGACTTTTTAATAACCTTTCTTAATGTAGCACAGTACTTTTTATAATATTTGGCTGTTTCTGGGTCATTACTCTTTCTTGTTGTTAGATACAGTTTCCTTTTGTGGTTACAAGATATTTTTATTCCTTTAGTAAGCCAAAGATCTTTGCATGGTTTCTTATAACTAGATTTAACTACTTTCTTGGGGAAACAGTTTTCAAATTCTCTTACAAGTGTATCATGAAATAAGTTATATTTTAAATTATCAATGGGTTCCTTGCACACCTCATCCCTGTCTAACGGCTGAAGATTTTCCCTGAAGATTCTAATTGTCGACTCATTAATTGAACACACAACTTTGGAGGGTAGTTTTGAATTACTGAATGGAGCTATGTCATATACTGTAACTAGTTGAGCACCATGATCAGAAAGGGCATTCTCGACAGGACAAGAATTTATGTTTTTAAACTTATCTTGGTCTATAAAAGTGTTATCTATCAATGTGCTACTGTCCTTTACTACCTGAGTAGGAAAATTAATGACAGATGTCAAACTGAAAGAACCAGCAAGACTTCCAGGTCATTCTTCCTATTACACTCTTGAAGTCCCCACAAATAATAATTTGCTTTCCCCTATCTGACAGATAGCACAACAAGGCATCCAAGTTTTCCAGGAAAAAAATGAAAATTTGCTGAAGGGGACCTATATACTGTTACAATTATGAAAGAGCCCTCCTTCAGTTTAAGTTGACAGGCACAAGCTTCTATATGTTGCTCTAGACAAAACTTTTCTGTATCAAAGCAAGTGATAACTTTTGACATACATGACAACTCCTCCTATCATCTTATTCTCTCTACTCATACGTGCAGCTAGTTTATAACCACTGATATTTACCTTTTACATATAAGACACAATGTGATGCTCAGACAGGCATAGTATATATATTACATTATCAGATTCAATGTCATCTAAACAAACCAGGAGCTCATCTACTTTATTCCTCAACCCCAGAATATTTTGGTGAAAAATGGTAACATTATTTTTTGCTTTACTTTTATGAGAATCTCCTTTTTTCTTTAATCCACCAATATTTTGGTTAAATATGGTAACATTATTATTAACTATACTGTTGTGAGAATCTTGTGAGTTTTGTACCTCTTTAGCACCTGCCAGCCTGAACATCTTATTGAACACTGATATTAGTCTAAAAAAGAGGTACATCCATAAGTACTAGTGTCTCCCCTTACGGATTTCGCTAACAACCCTGCCAGTTCACCCTTCCCTTTCCTATTGACTTAAATATTTTAATGTACAAATATATTATCGAGATTTCGTTATTCTACATTAATTATTATTTGGTGATGCGATTTTTTTCCGTCAGTGTGTATAAAACATTAACTGTTCCACAATATGAGTATCGTGCAACATGAAATTATCCAGTGGATTGTTCCAATCAGTTCGAGGATAATAAAATACTCATTCTTGTGCCCTACTGAAACATATCAACTATTTCCTCTGAACGTTATTTAATAAGCACAAAACATACCAACAGATAAAATGGTGAAGGGTAAAGAATGCTTCTACTGAAAGGAAAAATTCTAGTCTTGACTATACAATTTATTTGAAAATAAACCCATTCAATCAACATGAACAATAAATTAGTTACAAAACGTCCAGCGGTCACATAGAAACCTGAAGTGATTTCAGTAAACTAATATTATTTATCTTCTACCTAATTGTGCCCAGTTGTGAACAACGCAATCTGAGAACCTCTACGTGGAATTACTGACTTTGCTTCCGTACTGGAAACTAGAAGAATCTACTCCAATCAGTTGACATGAAACCTCGGTGGAGAAACTTTCACAAGTGACCTCAGCAATTTGTACTATCTGCCTGAGTGCCAGAATGGGTGGCTACTTCACTGTCTCAAAGAGCGTGCTGGCGGAGTGCAGTGATGACTCTCAAATTATCGTACACTGTGAACAAGGCTGCCGACCCACAGAGTTTTCAGTACACTGAAACCGAAGCCCTCAGAGAGCAGACTACTCTCCATAAACTTTAAAGTCCAAATTCTGTCTAACTCCCTTCACTGCCAACAACAAACGTAAGATGAAAACTTCCAGCCAAGGCGGAATCCAGGGACGTCTTCATGGCACGTGCATAACAGAGAGAGAACCCCGCAGATAACCGTATGCTAGACACAAGACGAGAACTTAAAGCGTAACAGACGAAGTTCAGAATCGTCTTAAACGAACAGCAAAGTTCAGTGCGGTACCTAAGGCCTGCATTCTGTCTAATCTGGGGAGGGGGCTCTGACAGAAATCTTCGCAGGTCGGGGACTCAGACGGAAATCTGCTGTCTCTAAAACTGCTGGCTCTCCAACTCAATTCTGGTTACCTTTCCCCTAAGTAAGGACAGGTGTAACATATCTTAGAACTATCTGTTCGTAACCCCCCCCCCCTCTCCTCAATCTCAAAGGCTCCAGCCAACCACAAACTCAAGTTTGGTTTCTACGGTAAACCTTCTAGAACAAATTCCTTTTCTCTTCGTACAAATGTATCAGTCGGGAACGTTCGCATTAAAATCGCGGGAAACAGGCTGGTGGTGCTGTGGCACTGCCCCACACGTTACAAGCTGCTCCTGCATTGTTTAGAAGATTCACAGTGCTGCCAACTCTGCGTGAGCCGACCACCAGCAGTCATTGTGTGACTCCAGCCCTCGCGTTACCGCCGTATCCTCGTGAAAGTTTGCGCCTACGGCATTACTAGGGTTGGCGACCACTGGCCCACAGCAGCAGCTACGCCGCTCCTTGTCCCTAGAGGTCTCCTGGGGTAGCGTTTGTACGTCCAGCGAGCGGTCTAGACGCTCAGTGACGATGGAGAAGGTCCGTCCAGTTAGCTAAAGTGGAGATGGCTAACTGAAAGTTCGAAAGAGTTGTGGAGTTTGCTCGAGAAATAATCGAACAAAGGCAAGAACCTGGATAATTACAGTCTTTAATTGTTCATCTGAGTAAGAATTCGACACTGACTTGAATGAAAGTACACTACTTCTGATCGCAAAATCGCATGAAGGGAGGTACGTGGCTAAGTATGAGCGCGAGCAGAGTCAGAGAGAATACTACAAGCCCCGACTCTGGGCCTGACCAACACAGACGACCCTCCTGGACCGCTGTCTCTACTGAACTCTGCCACGGGCTGCGCTGCCTGCGCCTTTATACTGTGGGGCACGCCACGCCGCCCCTTCCACGTTTGCCTTCTGGGCACTGACCTGCATGGCCTCGTGTATGACCGTATATCGCTATATGGTCACCGCCAACACACTGCCGCAACTCGCGGCTCGGCACGTGACGTCATGTGATACCTCGTGAGACTACGTAACATCTCTGGCCAACGCCCAAACAATCTCCCTTCCTGTGGCGTCTCCTTTGGACTCTGAGATATTTTTAGAAAACTTATTCGTTCTGAATGCCGCTCTGTCGTCTTCAAGGCGTTGCATTTTTTAAACGTGCGACACCTCCTCCCCCATTCCTTTAGGGAAAAATTAGTAGGCGTTGTCGTCAGTGACTACAAATTTTTATACAAGGTTTTCACAAATTTTATTCCGTTAATCGAGAAATCTATACATTTGCTTTACAGTAATATTCGAAAGAGACACATAATTGCTTTACAACTGTCTACGACAAAAATACATATAAATCAATCCTTTCCTATAGGTGAAACATTTACATTTTTCCGTTTCAAACATAATATCATTTTTACATATTCTAATAAGATACAGTTTATTTTACAATATGAGACGTTTTCCGTTATCCTAATGCTTCTTTTTTTTTTTAGGATGGGTATATACACTGCCTTGCAGTCATCATTACAATGAATGTATATTTCATAACATTATTACAATTTCACTACATAAAACAGAAAATACTGCGCACAATTTTTTTCACACTTTCTACCAGTGCTGTCATTCTTCAACGGTTGTCCGTTTTTGTCTTAACACTTTGATAAACAACACTTCTAAATCGACTTCTAACGTCTCTAGCAGGCACTAGAGATCTGTCAAAAATTATGTCTCCACTGTCTCTAGATGCGCTTCTCGTATATACCTGACTATATCCCTCTCTGGTCACTGATTTACGATAGTGTTTTAACTAGGCCTGTCGATGAAATATCGGTATATCGATATTTTTCCCAAGAGTATCTCGACATATACACTTGATTCTCCGTGCGACATATGGATATAACGATATCAAAAAGTCGGTATTGTGTGCCGAAATTTTCATTTTATATTTTTTTCACAATTTTAGACAAATACTTGAAGCTGTTATTTTGAAATTGTAGTGAAACATAATCTTACTTTGCCGGTAGGAGTGGCCGAGCGGTTCTCGGCGCTACAGTCTGGAACCTCGCGACCGCAACGGTCGCAGGTTCGAATCGTGCCTCGGGAATGGATGTGTGTAATGTCCTTAGGTTAGTTAGGTTTTAGTAGTTCTAAGTTCTAGGGGACTGATGATCTCAGAAGTTAAGTTCCATAGTGCTCAGAGCCACTATAACCATAATCTTACTTTCACAATGTGAAGGAGCCTTAATACTTTAACTTCCATCACATCCAATCTTTCTGTCTGACTGCGTGGAGCAGGTATATGAGGCACAAAAGAAGAAGTCCGATTGCAGTGGGGGTGACGGTGTGAATGGAATAACAAGATTTCCGATGAGAAGAAATAGCACACCAATTGCGTTAACAAACAATTTTAACCCAACTAGGGTGCTGTTTCTTCACATGGGCGTTCTTCAAAAAGAGTTGCTGAAAATGATAAACGAAAATCCAAATGACAAGATTGGTCTTTACGTTGAGTGGAGACGTGTGAGGGGGAAATGCTGTCGTAATCGGCGTTCGACGCTACCAACAGAAACTGCAACGCTTTAACTTCACCACGCAATTTCGACACTACAACTGCTAGTTCGCTGACGTTGGTAGAAATGGAAATACAGGAAGTTAAGATGAAGTGTTCCGCACAGTGCACTCTGCTCTGTCAGAGCTATCTCTGCAGCCTGCGCTAACTTCGGCAACTCACCTCGCACATGCACTATTGTCTTTATCCTCTCATTGTAAATCGCTCGGATAAACACTGTTCGGCTTAGTTTCCAAATGAGAGCAAGGTTGCCTTGTAGCTCCCATTCTCGCGTCGTACCGCTGATTGCTCCACTGAAAGGGTGCTGCGCAGTATCCAACCTCGAGCCCCACTGAGCTATTTTTTCCGCACGTTCTTGCCGACCTGAAAACATCTGACATGCCTAGAAGGCAAGTGTCCTTTTACTAGCACAGTTTTCGAGCAATATGGCATGCACATCTCGCCAACCGGCGCTTAGATCTCTGACTACTAACTTGTTACGTGTGGACCCCACTATGTTGGTTTTAACTAAGTTCAAAATGATATCATGAGTCTCAGGGGCTATAAGTTAAACGGCACATCACAACTGCCAAGGAACTCATTTTAGAGTCTTGTTAGTGCTGTTAGGCGATTGCGATATTAATTTTAGCACATCCGACATATTAACGAATTGCCTAACTTGGTGACTCAGCCGTGTGAGAGCGTGCTCCAGACACGTTATTCCGTCTCCTGAAATGCCTGCTAGCCTTCTGACTCACCGTTGCAATTCTCACTGCTGCCCTTGCGCCGCTGCTTCTGATTTCTGCCTTCCGCTGTTTCACGCGGCCGCCTGCAACTTGGTGCGTCTGTCATCGCTGCCGCTGCTGCTGGCTGTCCTCACTAGAGATGGGCAAACTCATTCATCCTTGGGAACTAGTTCACTGCTGATCGTTCTTTTTTGGGAAACGTTCATTTTCACTCGTTCACCGTTTATTTGTGCTTGGTATGGTTCTTATAAAAAACTGAAAACTATAGTGTAGGTGACTGAAGGATGGAGGCCACCAAGAGGACCACTTGCCTCCCCCCTGGAATATAGAGTTTTTATTCATTACAGAATTCTTACACACTTTTAGAAGTAATTTCTGTGATTCTGCAGAACCTTTCGTTTAGCCAACTGTAGCGTTGTGTGGCTGATTGCAGGGAAATAATACAGGGTAGCGCACGGAAAACCGGCCCCAAGTATAGACTGCCCGCCAATTACGGACGATGTGTTGCCCGTTACGAGCAGATACAACAAACAGACAAACATGTAAAAATTAGGCAGTGAAGAAATAACAAGCTAATGCAAGCAACAATTGCGAAACAATCGATGACGATGTGTAGAGAGCTGGAGAAGAGAACATGAAAATCTCATGCGACGCGCATGGCCTATAATACATGTAGTATTGTAAATTTGTTGGTGGCTATTTCCCAACTTAATAGACCACAAGTGTCTTGTATAAAATTCTTCGTTTCGACTTCCACTACATAGCTATGCTACGTTGTAAAGAGTAATCGTTTACACCATATATATACTTCACGTTGTCTCTGAGTTCGTAGGCTAAGTAGACTTTATGGAAGCATAAAATAAAATGTGGTTTTCTCGTCATACTTGCGTCACACTCTTAGTAAAAATTAGGTTTTTATGTTGCCTCATTAAAGTTAATGCAGCAATATTAATAATAATAAAGTTCGCAGTAGTAAACTTTTTGGTTTGAAAGCTCCTTCTGAACAAATGTTTTTGAGATAATAAGTAAATACGATTTTATGGCACTCTATGTCTTTTCAAATGGAGAGGCACCGCTTTTCCTGAAATGACCCACAACCCACTTTTTTTTCAAAGAAACCAAATTAGCAGAAGGCAATGCAAATTGGAAACAACCAAACTTAAAAATAACAAGAGCCTTCCAAAATGTAATGTTTTGTATATGAAAGATACACGAAAATCGTTTTATATGAATTTTCTTAGACTAAAAATTAAGCAAATTATTGAAAGTTAGTTGCTAAATCAAGTCGATGAAACCAAAAAATACATGAATAACAAAAAAAACCTTGCCTTGTTATAAGTATATCTTCCGATGTTCATCGATATAATGAAGTGAGCTGATATGCCCGTTTGTTACCTGAAAAGAAGTACCTTTACATATAACGTAATTTTTATGTAATTTACGTAACTATAAAGTACTTTTTGATTACCGGTCGTGGACGCTGAATAGCCAGACCCAAGGGCAAGAACAGTTTGGAACACATGTAAAATGGGCGAGCGCAGTGAACGAAACGAACAACTGGATACTGAACTAACTAGGAGCAGTCGGCAGTGGAACTGAGACATGTGGCCATGCGAAGAACGACGTGTGCGGCCGAGGGAGACCGAGACCGAGACGAGCACGTGACCGAGGCTGGAACGAGAACTGCCGAAGTGACCGCCGCGACCGAAGTGGAACTATGAACCGATTGTTCCTCGTTAGCGGGAACTAGAAGTAGGCCGCCGCGACCGAAGTGAACTATGAACCAATCGTTCATCGTTCCCGGGAACTATTAGTAGACCGCCGCGACCGAAGTGAACTATGAACCGATCGTTCCTTGGAATTCGTTCCTCAGTCCTTTCGTTCATCTTGGTGAACCGTTCCTTTGCACCCGTTCGTTCGTGAACTACCCACCTCTAGCCCTGACGCCGTATGTTACCCGCGTAGCGGTCTGTCGTCATCGGTTCTGCCGCACGGCCCCTGCGTCGTCTGCCATCCTACGCTGCCCGCTGCGGCTACCGCTGTTGCTGGGTACCCATGCGTCATCTCCGACCTCGCGCCACTGTCTGCAACTGGATGCACCGCCTCTGCGCGCCGTCTCCAACTCTGCGCTGCCCGCCATGGCCGCAGGCTCTCCTCACGAATGCCGGTCATTTGCCACGTCGGACATTTGCCACACTTGCCCCTTCGCCAGGTAGCTTGAGTAGAGATCCCTCAGGTAAGGGACGCCCTTCCTCGAACTTCTTCTGTCCGCTTTCGAACCGCCGTTTCCACATCTTACCCGATACAACCAGTACGTAAGGGACCTTGTAAGACGTCGTGGTCTCCTGACATTCATTGCTTATATACTCTGCCCTCACAATCTTATTCCGCACATCAAGACGCTTCATTCGAACCCAAACCCCATAAGATAAAGCCAATGTTGTATGAATTCATGTAAACGATATGCAATTAACAAGTAAGCGCACCGTGGTAGAAATACTCGAGGCTGGCGTACACACCTACATTCCAGACACGACGGTCACAGAAGCTTTTAGTTTGGGAAAGAAACCGCACAACGGGACGCCGGTCCCTTCAGAGGACGACCCAGCCCATGTCGACCGGTGACCGCCCTTGTAGCGGACAGTGTGGGGCCAAGTGAAAGGGGGGAACAACCCCGTGTTCGGCTCAAAAGCAAATTCCGATACATTGTGTGGGAGCGGCCAGCCTACGCATTCTTTACACATAGCACGCAGTTTCAGAGATTTTCACAGGGAGACAGTAAACGCCAAACGCCAATGCTACAGGTTTCCAGATTGGTCGCCTTAAACGAAACGTCATTCTCCCGTTTTAGAAGAGCAATGCTGATTGGCAGACGATATTTCTGACGCCTTGAGCTGAAGGAATAATGGAAGAGACCGAAAGATATACCCCTTCACGTCTGGCATGGAGAGGCGCCGTTCCGTTGTCGCTCTTGGAGTGAGGAACAAGTCTCTCCTCAGTACTTCACTGGGAGAGCACCTCTGTTGAGAGCGAATCGAAATGCTACTCTATATTGAGTCCTTGCGATTAAGCGTTGTTCACTGTGTGTCCGACACACTTATTGTGTGGTGTGAACGGACAGAGTTATAGTTAAACGCCTGCGAGCGCATTTTGAGTGGCATCACTGTGGACTGATTATCTGACCTGTGTACCACGCCAATAGTTAGACTAGGGGCGAATAGGAATCCTTGACTTCATCAAGGCATAGGGAGAGTTTGATTTGCGAAGGTCAATCCAGATAGAACGAGAGTTAACTTATTTGTCAGCAGCGAGCGGCGCAGACAGCAGTCATCGCAGCTTACGGTATTGTGCGCTACAGCTATTGCGAGCCGCATATTTCTTCCACAACAGTACACTTCACTGCATTTCACACGCGACAGCCTCGACTGTACCTAGCAACATTCTAAAGGATAATTATTCAAGTTGAGTAAGCGCGCCTCTCAGCCATTCTGCCAAGTCAACAACCATCTTAAACGTTGTATAGAAATTTCATTAGCGAATCCTATCCTTGAGAGGTAACTTCACATTCCGAAAAGAACCAGGATATAACTTGTTCAATTCATAACTAAAAGTGCCATTGTGATTTCTCAGAATTTTTGCAGAATAAATAATAGCTTTCGTTAGTTTCATGTTTTTCTTACACTAACTAGCACTACTCCAGTACCCAAGTATCCCACTAGTTACTTAAGAAATTTTGTGAATTTTTGTGTCATTTGCTTACAGCGGACGACTCCAGAAGATATTTATTCCTGAAAGTTTTTCAGGCATTTCTCCTTAGAACGTTAGGAGCGTCTGTCTGACTTCTGTAGTAGTGTGGGGGTGGAAATTGCATCTTGCAGGAGCCACAGGGTAAAGGGTACATCTCAGATTAATACGTTGCGCAGAATAACAGATCAACCCCACACCTCAGAACCTTCTTCTTCGACATCTTGGCGAAATACAGAGGTCTTTTCCGAAATCGAAATATTTATAGCCTTTGGGAAACGAAAGCAATAACGACGATTATGTCAGTATGTAATTAGTTCTGCCAAGTATAAATATAGAACCCTCTGCCTGTATGGTAGCTTCCTTTCACACTTACTGATTGCGATAGAAACAGTCAATCGGCAGCGGAGCAACAAGAAAGGAACAATGTAAAGAGAAAGCGAATGTACGCTAATTATTTCTTTTTGATAACTGTATTTGTGCCTACTTTAATTACTACAACTGCATTCTCAAAAGACAATAAGGAAAGAAGAAATGGGAATGTGAATGTTTGAAAAGAAGAACGACATACTCCATATTAATTTACTCTCTAAAATCCGATATCCCTTGCGGTGAAACATTAGTTAATAAAGTGTGGAGGGACAATGTTCAAAACATGACTGAAAATAAGTTCACTAAACAGAGATAAAAACATCTATGATTGACATGTCATCTAAAGTCGACGTACAATTTTAAAATGTTAGAAATAAGGAAATGAAGTAATACAGAATGCTGTGCTTGTAACGTACGTTGTTGATCTACATTGTTTAGCTCTGGTATTTACAGGGACACAGAGAAAGCATCCTAGATTTTGGAGGGAAAAGCCGTAATTGTAATGATCTGCACTACAACAGAAACAAGAAGCACAATTTAAGGAAAAATAATATAATGTGTGTTTCAGCTCACAAGCGACATTGAAACAGATAGTTCCTGTGACTTAATATGGGCAGAGGTTATATTCGACAACCGGAATAAATTAATAACTGGCTCCTTTTACCGACCCCCAGTCTCAGATTAAATAGTTGCTGAACAGTTCAAAGTAAACTTGAGTCTCATTACCAATAGGTACGCTACTCATACAATTATAGCTGGCAGTGACTTCAATCTTCCTTCCGTATTTTGACAAAAATACATTTTCAGACCTTATTGTAGATAGAAAACAACTTCCGTAATTGTTCTAAAATGCTTTTTTTAAAATTATTTTGAACAATTAGTTCACGAGGCCATTCAAATTGTAAATGGTTACGAAAACACACTTGACCTCTTAGCCACAAATAATCCTGAGCATCATGTCGGATACAGGGATTAGTGAACACACAGTCGAGTGCGACTCAATTCCGTAACCAAGAAATTCACCAATACTAAACGCGAAATACACTCCTGGAAATTGAAATAAGAACACCGTGAATTCATTTTCCCAGGAAGGGGAAACTTTATTGACACATTCCTGGGGTCAGATACATCACATGATCACACTGACAGAACCACAGGCACATAGACACAGGCAACAGAGCATGCACAATGTCGGCACTAGTACAGTGTATATCCACCTTTCGCAGCAATGCAGGCTGCTATTCTCCCATGGAGACGATCGTAGAGATGCTGTATGTAGTCCTGTGGAACGGCTTGCCATGCCATTTCCACCTGGCGCCTCTGTTGGACCAGCGTTCGTGCTGGACGTGCAGACCGCGTGAGACGACGCTTCATCCAGTCCCAAACATGCTCAATGGGGGACAGATCCGGAGATCTTGCTGGCCAGGGTAGTTGACTTACACCTTCTAGAGCACGTTGGGTGGCACAGGATACATGCGGACGTGCATTGTCCTGTTGGAACAGCAAGTTCCCTTGCCGGTCTAGGAATGGTAGAACGATGGGTTCGATGACGGATTGGATGTACCGTGCACTATTCAGTGTCCCCTCGACGATCACCAGAGGTGTACGGCCAGTGTAGGAGATCGCTTCCCACACCATGATGCCTGGTGTTGGCCCTGTGTGCCTCCGTCGTATGCAGTCCTGATTGTGGCGCTCACCTGCACGGCGCCAAACACGCATACGACCATCATTGGCACCAAGGCAGAAGCGACTCTCATCGCTGAAGACGACACGTCTCCATTCGTCCCTCCATTCACGCCTGTCGCGACACCACTGGAGGCGGGCTGCACGATGTTGGGGTGTGAGCGGAAGATGGCCTAACGGTGTGCGGGACCGTAGCCCAGCTTCATGGAGACGGTTGCGAATGGTCCTCGCCGATACCCCAGGAGCAACAGTGTCCCTAATTTGCTGGGAAGTTGCGGTGCGGTCCCCTACGGCACTGCGTAGGATCCTACGGTCTTGGCGTGCATCCGTGCGTCGCTGCGGTCCGGTCCCAGGTCGACGGGTACGTGCACCTTCCGCCGACCACTGGCGACAAGATCGATGTACTGTGGAGACCTCACGCCCCACGTGTTGAGCAATTCGGCGGTACGCCCACCCGGCCTCCCGCATGCCCACTATACGCCCTCGCTCAAAGTCCGTCAACTGCACATACGGTTCACGTCCACGCTGTCGTGGCATGCTACCAGTGTTAAAGACTGCGATGGAGCTCCGTATGCCACGGCAAACTGGCTGACACTGACGGCGGCGGTGCACAAATGCTGCGCAGCTAGCGCCATTCGACGGCCAACACCGCGGTTCCTGGTGTGTCCGCTGTGCCGTGCGTGTGATCACTGCTTGTACAGCCCTCTCGCAGTGTCCGGAGCAGGTATGGTGGGTCTGACACACCGGTGTCAATGTGTTCTTTTTTCCATTTCCAGGAGTGTATATCTATTTGTAAAAGCAGCTAAAAATTCAGTTGACGTCTTTCTAAGAGACAGTCTCCAATCCTTCCAAACTATGTAAGTGAAAACCATATGTGGCTTAAGTTAAGAAATAGTATCAACAGCACTCGAGAGATTCATACCAAATAAATTAATAAGAGACGGAACGGACCCCCGTGGTACACAAAACACGAGAGAAAGCTGCTGCAGGAGCACCGAAAAAGGCACGTATGATGTAGACTCCAAGATTGGCGAAGTTTTGCTGAGGCTCGAAATTTGGTGCGGTTTTCAATGCGAGATGCATTTAATAGTTTCCACGACGTAAGTATCTCTAGAAATGTGGCGGAAAATCCAAAGAGATTCTGGTCCCATGTTTAGTAAATCAGCGGAAAGGCTCAGTAAGTACCTTTACTGTGCGACAGCGATGAGGAGGAGGAGGGGCAGACAAGGGACCCAACCCTTCGGAGCAGGAAAAAGCGTGGCAAATGTCCGGCGTGGCAAATGTCTGCACACCGTCCTCGCGCTGACGTACGCTGCTACTGAGGCTGCACCGCCCCTGACTGCCTCCAGGAATGGCCACTCCATCCAGAGCTGCCAATGTCTGCTGGGCTGGTCCCGGCCTCTCCTTGTATCTATTCCTTATTTATTTATTTATTGTTCCGTGGGACCAAATTAAGGAGAAGTATCCATGGTCATGGAACGAGTCAATACATGAAATTATAACGTGATAGTAGAAATAGATAAAATGAAATATAAGTAACATATTCAGGTGACAATTCGCAAGTTTAAATAAAGAAAATCAACAATGTAACACTGTAATTTGCTTAATTTTTCAGTTCTTCCAGGAGCTCCTCGACAGAATAGAAGGAGTGAGCCATGAGGAAACTCTTCAGTTTAGACTTAAAAGTGTTTGGGGTACTGCTAAGATTTTTGAGTTCTTGTGGTAGCTTATTGAAAATGGATGCAGCAGAATATTGCACTCCTTTCTGATTACTAACAACAAACGTCATTAAAGAAAATATATACTGTGAGGCCAATGTCAGAATTCCCAGACTACTGAATACGGGTCGACA
The DNA here is from genome assembly GCF_023897955.1 of Schistocerca gregaria. Taxonomy (NCBI): domain Eukaryota; kingdom Metazoa; phylum Arthropoda; class Insecta; order Orthoptera; family Acrididae; genus Schistocerca; species Schistocerca gregaria. Next base: position 326,203,925 of record NC_064926.1, read on the forward strand.
AGAGGTTCTCGAAATTACACCACACATAGTTCGAACAGTCCGTTTTTGAGCCAAAAATACCCTTTTTGAATCAGAAGAATTACCCCAAAAAATAATACCATATGACACAAGGGTATGAAAATATGCGAAGTAGACTACTTTTCGTGTTGAACTGTCACTTATTTCAGATACTATTATAATGGTAAATAAAGCAGCATTTAGTTTCTGAACAAGATCCTGAACGTGGGCTTTTCACAACAGCTTACTATCTATCCGAACGCCTAGGAACTTGAACTGTTCCGTCTCGCTTATAATATGCCCATTCTGTCTTATCAAAATATCGGTTCTTGTTGAATTGTGAGTTAGAAACTGTAAAAACTGAGTCTTACTGTGATTTAGCATCAAATTATTTTCCACAAGCCACGAACTTATTTCATGAACTACATTATTTGATACTGTTTAAATATTACACACAAGATCCTTCACTACCAAGTTGGTGTCATCAGCACACAGAAATAATTTTGAATCACCTGTAATACTAGAAGGCATATCATTTATATAAATAAGAAACAGCAGTGGCCCCAGCACCGACCCTTGGGGAACGCCCCTCTTAACAGTGCCCCATTTGGACTGAACATCGCTACCACTCTCAATACTGCGGAGAATTACCTTCTGCTTTATCTTTTTAAAGTAAGAGGCGAACCAATTGTAAGCTACTCCCCTTACTCCATAATGGTCCAACTTCTGCAGTAATATTTTGTGGTAAACACAGTCAAAAGTCTTCTTCTTCGTCTTGGGGCTCCTTTACTCTCCTGGTTCCTGGCTCTGCCACTGGACTGCGTTCGGGTTATTCCAGTAATGCGAAAGAGATCTCAGAGCCGTTCCGTCGTTTTGCTTGATGTTGAGGCCAGCAGGTTCGATATTCCAAAGAGAGGTGACCTACTCCTAGAACGTGTGGCGTGATGACTGCACTCTAATTCCACGAAATAACCCCACATCTGGCACCAGAGAATAGAGTCCGTCGTGTCGAGTGAGCGGTCTAGAAGCTCAGTGGCACTGGAGATTGGAAAAGGTCCATGCACTCAGCTAAGCTAACTGGAAGTTTGAATGAGTTCAAAAATGGTTCAAATGGCTCTGAGCACTGTGGGACTTAACATCTATGGTCATCAGTCCCCTAGAACTTAGAACTACTTCAACCTAACTAACCTAAGGACACCACACACATCTATGCCCGAGGCAGGTTTCGAACCTGCGACCGTAGTGGTCGCACGATTCCAGACTGCAGCGCCTAGAACCGCTCGGCCACTCTGGCCGGGTTGAATGAGTTATAGAACTTGATCGGAAATAATCGAACAAAGGCAAGACTTGAATAACTACAATCTTTAATTGATCGTCTGAACACGAATTGGATAATGACTTGATTGAAAGAACACTATTCTTGATTACAGAATCCCGTGGAGGGAGGTACGCAGCTAAGTATGAGTGCGAGCAAAGCTAGAGCGAATACACCAAGTCCCTCCTGGACCGCCGTCTCTACTGAAATCTAAAAAATGGTTCAAATGGCTCTGGGCACTATGGGACTTAACATCTATGGTCATCAGTCCCCTAGAACTACTTAAACCTAACTAACCTAAGGACAGCACACAACACCCAGTGATCACAAGGCGGATAAAATCCCTGACCCCGCCGGGAATCGAAGCCGGGAACCAGGGCGCGGGAAGCGAGAACGCTACCGCACGACCACGAGCTGCGGACTACTGAACTCTCCCACGGGCTGCCTGCCTCCGCCTTTATACTGTGCGGCAGGCCACGCCGCCCCTTCCACGTTTGCGCTTACGACCACTGCCCCCCGTGGTCTTGTGTATAGCCGTCTATCCCTACATGGTCACGGCCAACGCAATGCATCCTCTCCCGGCTCGACACATGCCGTCATGCGATACCTCGTGAGGCTACATAAGATCTCCGACCGACGCCCAAACCAACTCCCTTCCTGTGGCGTCTCCTTTGTACTCTGAGAAATTTCTGGAAGATTTATTCGTTCTGGTTGCTGCTCTGTTGCCTTTCAGGCGTTGCATTTTTTTTAAATCTGCGACAGCGTTCCTTCACAGAAATGGCTTTTTAGCAGCCTGACGCCGTCCGGCTTCCCACTGTGCTCTCTGTCGTCCAAAGTTCCTCATCCGTTTGGCCACTTTCTATCAATTAAGTAGCAATAGGCGTCGAGACGACTGAGACAAGATCGACAGCATCATTCACAGGAGCATGGAGTACGAGCTCCAGCGCTGCACAACGACAGAAAAAAAGTTGGCAAGATGCCGGAAGCAGAGTGACAAGGCGATTCGCCACATGTCACGCACAGTAGTCAACCTCACTGAACGACAACTGACCTAAGAGGAACAGTCTGTCCCTCAAAAAGGAAAGAATTTCGCTATCGTCCCGAGAACTATAGGTGTGGAGGACACCTTTGCTAATACCAAAGCGGCCAATCGGGTTCTTCCTTTTGAAAGAGCTGAGGAAATACGCACTGAAAAATCCAGGATACTGCGCCGAGCTCGCAACCTGAAGAAAGAAGAGGTGCACGCTATCAAGAGACTTAACACCGACAAGAGTATATTGCTACTGCCTGCCGATAAGGGAAATATGACCGTCGTAATAAAGATCGAAGCTTATAAACGGAAGATCCGGGACGTATTAGATCCGACGACGTACCAACTCTAAGCGCAGATCTGACGCAGCGTATCACACGGAATACCAGCCGGTTGATCAAGGCGTCTTCTCTCTCGCCGGGCATCAGAGGAAACGGCGCAACACAGGATCCCTACCTCCTCGGCTATAAGTATTACCAAAGATTCATAGGAATCATGTTCCACTAAGGCCAGTCGTTAGCGCTCCGTGCTCTCCGACGTATAAACTGGCAAAACACTTGGCCCCTCTGATCCAGCTGCGTGGAGAAGACTGACACATTCATAAAGGAGCTGAAGAAACTAAAACTTACACCAAACGACAAACCTGGTCAGATTTGAAGGTGTTTCTTGGTTTACCAAAGCGTCGCTCAATGACTGGAGAACATCAGTTCCATTTTCCCGCAAGACATCACCAAGCACATTCACGCATATCTCACCACTATCTATATCACGTGGAATGGCAACTTCAACAAAGAGCTAGAAGGCGTCGCCATGGGTAGTCCTTCAAGGAACATTACGAGGAATAGACACTGGACTTTTCACCCATTAAACCTAATGCGTGATATACACTCCTGAAAACTGAAATAAGAACACCGTGAATTCATTGTCCCAGGAAGGGGAAACTTTATTGACACATTCCTGGGGTCAGATACATCACATGATCACACTGACAGAACCATAGGCACATAGACACAGGCAACAGAGCATGCACAATGTCGGAACTAGTACAGTGTATATCCACCTTTCGCAGCAATGCAGGCTGCTATTCTCCCATGGAGACGATCCTAGAGATGCTGGATGTAGTCCTGTGGAACGGCTTGCCATGCTATTTCCACCTGGCGCCTCAGTTGGACCAGCGTTCGTGCTGGACGTGCAGACCGCGTGAGACGACGCTTCATCCAGTCCCAAACGTGCTCAATGGGGGACAGATCCGGAGATCTTGCTGGCCAGGGTAGTTGACTTACACCTTCTAGAGCACGTTGGGTGGCACGGGATACATGCGGACGTGCATTGTCCTGTTGGAACAGCAAGTTCCCTTGCCGGTCTAGGAATGGTAGAACGATGGGTTCGATGACGGTTTGGATGTACCGTGCACTATTCAGTGTCCCCTCGACGATCACCAGAGGTGTACGGCCAGTGTAGGAGATCGCTCCCCACACCATGATGCCGGGTGTTGGCCCTGTGTGCCTCGGTCGTATGCAGTCCCGATTGTGGCGATCACCTGCACGGCGCCAAACACGCATACGACCATCATTGGCACCAAGGCAGAAGCGACTCTCATCGCTGAAGACGACACGTCTCCATTCGTCCCTCCATTCACGCCTGTCGCGACACCACTGGAGGCGGGCTGCACGATGTTGGGGCGTGAGCCGAAGACGGCCTAACGGTGTGCGGGACCGTAGCCCAGCTTCATGGAGACGGTTGCGAATGGTCCTCGCCGATACCCCAGGAGCAACAGTGTCCCTAATTTGCTGGGAAGTGGCGGTGCGGTCCCCTACGGCACTGCGTAGGATCCTACGGTCTTGGCGTGCATCCGTGCGTCACTGCGGTCCGGTCCCAGGTCGACGGGCACGTGCACCTTCCGCCGACCACTGGCGACAACATCGATGTACTGTGGAGACCTCACGCCCCACGTGTTGAGCAATTCGGCGGTACGTCCACCCGGCCTCCCGCATGCCCACTATACGCCCTCGCTCAAAGTCCGTCAACTGCACATACGGTTCACGTCCACGCTGTCGCGGCATGCTACCGTATGCCACGGCAAACTGGCTGACACTGACGGCGGCGGTGCACAAATGCTGCAGCTAGCGCCATTCGACGGCCAACACCGCGGTTCCTGGTGTGTCCGCTGTGCCGTGCGTGTGATCATTGCTTGTACAGCCCTCTCGCAGTGTCCGGAGCAAGTATGGTGGGTCTGACACACCGGTGTCAATGTGTTCTTTTTTCCATTTCCAGGAGTGTAGATACATCGATGATACCTTCGTTATATGGAGCCATGGTGACGAAGAGCTCAGTGACTTTCTAAGCCACTTGAACAGCGTCCATGCCAACATAAAATTTACCATGCAATTAGAAAAGAACAGTCAACTACCCTTTCTAGATATGCTGGTCGCAAGGGATGGGGCACTGAGTGCATCAAAAACCGACACACACGGACCGATACCTGCACAAACCGTCAAATCACCAACCAAGCCAAATGCGAAATGCATCTTGTGGAAAGCGTTCTGAGGAGCAATGGGTATTCAAACAGTTAAATTACAAGTGTAACAGGGTCAACCACTCAGCGAAGTGACAGTCCACCACGAGCAATAGAGAGTGAAGATTGACAATGCAAGCCACTCTCGCCGGTATCAAATAAACGTCTGCTGAAGAACCTGAGACAGAAGCCAATAGGCAATTTGCAAAGTAAGGTTTGCATCAGTTGAGGCCTGAAGTTGGAGAAAAGATTGCAAAGAGCCATACAATTTAAAATATAACACTGGTTATATACCAAAAAGTAGTGAAATTAAACATTTTTGTAAAGGTAAGGACAGTATACACTATGGGATCAAAAGTATCCGGACAACCCCAAAAATAGACGTTTTTCGTATTAGGTGCATTGTGCTGCCACCTGCTGACAGGTACTCCGTATCAACGACCTCAGTTCACATCGCGAGAGAGCAGAATGCGGCGATCAATGGAACTCACGGACTTCGACGTGGTCAGGTGATTGGATGTCGCTTGTGTAATACGTCTGTACGCGAGATTTCCACACTCCTAAACATCCCTAGGTCCACAGTTTCCAATGTGCTAGTGAAGTGGAAACGTGAAGGGACACGTACAGCACAAAAGTGTACAGGCCGACCTCATCTGTTGACTAACAGAGACCACCGACAGTTGAAGAGGGTCGTAATGTGCAATAGACAGACATCTATCCAGACCAACACGCAGAAATTCCAAACTGCATCAGGATCCACTGCAAGTACTATGACAGTTAGGCGGGAGGTGAGAAAACTAGGATTTCATGGTCGAGCGGCTGTTTATAAGCCCCACATCACGCCGGTAAATGCCAAACGACGCCTTGCTTGGTGTAAAGAGCGTTAACATTGGACGATTCAACAGTGGATAAACGTTGTGTGGAGTGACAAATCACGGTACACAATGTTGCGATCCGATGGCAGGGTGTGGGTATGACGAATGCCCGATGAACGTCATCTGCCAGCGTGTGTAGTGCCAACAGTAAAATTTGGAGGCGGTGGTGTAGTTGTGTGGTCGTGTTTTTCATGGAGGGGACTTGCGCCGCTTATTGTTTCGCGTGGCACTATCACAGCACAGGCCTACACTGATGTTTTAAGCACCTTCTTGCTTCCCACTGTTGAAGAGCAACTGTGGGATGGCGATTGCATCTTTCAGCACGATCGAGCACCGGTTCATGATGCACGGCCTGTGATGGAGTGGTTACACGACAATAACATCCCTGTAATGGACTGGCCTGCACAAAGTTCTGACCCGAATCCTACCGAACACCTTTGATATGTTTTGGAACGCCAACTTCGTGCCTGGCCTCACCGACCGACATCGATACCTCTTCTCAGTGCAGCACTCCTTGAAGAATGGACTGCCATTCCCCAAGTAAGCTTCCAGCAACTGACTGAACGTATGCCTGCGAGAGCGGAAGCTGTCATCAAGGTTAAGGGTGGGACAACACCATACTGAATTCCAGTATCACCGGAGGAGGGCGCCACGAACTTGTAAGTCATTTTCAGCCAGGTGTCTAGATACTTTTGATCACATAGTGTACATCCCCAGAATTACAAATAAGGTGAAACTTATATACCAGAAAGAAAATACGAGGAGTAAAAAACATTAAAGAGGAAACTAATAACTCTTATTTGGAATTAAATAGAACAACTTCGAGTGGAAGTAGTACAGAAAATTTATCTGAAATTTTGTCTGATCAAACAGGTGAAACTGAAAATGAAAATACTCTTCCACTATTACAAACTGAAAACAATGGCAATTAAGATACAAGGAGCATCAACTTTGAAGTGTCTGACTTTGTGGTCTAGTAATAATGAGAAGAAGGATGAAATGGCTAACCAAATGTTGAATGATAATGGCAGTGATACCAGCAATAGTATGGAAGATGAGATGAATGATGTATCATCAAGTAGTGATGACGAGGAAGAAGTATTTGAATTTGTTTTTAATGAATAAAGTAATTGTATTAGTAAAGAGAAAATATTTCTGAAAATGGTGTTATTAATGAAGAGATGAGTATAGAAGAAATAAGCAGTGAGGAGGATACTTCTGTGTGTCATTCGATTTTAGCTGTAAACAATGTTGCTGATCTAGGTAACACTTTTCCTAGAAGAAAAGTAAATGAGGACTTGCTGCACGAACCATACATATCACAGAATAATAATGAAATATACAATCCTGTGGTTATGGGTAATACACAAGGATTAGTGATTAAGTGCCTTTTGGAAAATAGGAGTGAATTAAATGGGGTAGCTCAAGAATTTTTTGAATCTATAAAATACAAAGAGGGAGTAATTGCCATGAGAGATTCTGGAATTCGTATTATAGGTGCTATTGGAAAAACGCCAAAAAGCGTTAAAGAAGAGGTAACGTTAACCATAGAATTGACTAACCAGAGGATGGATTGTAAATTTTTAGCTATTCCGTGTTTTAACATTTATGTACTTTCAGGAATGTCAAAATTGATTTTACAGCTGGAAAGTTTTCTATTGATTATAGTATTAATACTAACGAAGTAAATTTTTTTGGTAAACTGGATAATGTGACTCGTCTGTGTGGCGATTTTTCTCTAAGGTATCATGCTGTGGATAATGGAAATAATCAAAGAGAGGAGTAAAAACAACTGAACTCATCAGAGGAAAAGTAGAATATATGGTTGGTTTAACTGTAGAACAAAAGGATGATTTAGCTAAAATATTAATTCAAAATAATAAAGAATTCTCTGAAAAATCCAGATTAGTAAAACACTTTGGATGCAAATTAAAATTTAAAGATCATGAAACTGTTTTAAGAAATCTTATGTAATCCCATTTTCAAGAAAAGCAGTTAAAAGAGAAACATAAAAAATGATTTCATGGGTAATTATAGACAGATGTGATAGCAGGTATAATAACCCTTTAGTACCTGTTGGCAAAAGAGTCAATATTTGACATCGATTATATGTTTAATAAGGTAAGAAATTTTTGTTGCATTATTTGTGTGTTAAAATACTTTGTGGTGCTTTTTCTGACACCTTACAAAATATATTCTCTACACAGTCGGTAAGTGCCATACCAAAAGGGCTACTTGTCTTATTCATTGATACCGTCTTCTCTAAGTATTCACCAAGCAAGCCGGCCGGTGTGGCCGAGCGGTTCTAGGAGCTTCAGTCTTGAACCGCGAAACCGCTACGGTCGCAGGTTCGAATTCTGCCTCGGGCATGGATGTGTGTGATGTCCTTAGGTTAGTTAGGTTTCAGTAGTTATAAGTTCTAGGGGACTGATGACCTCAGATGTTAAGTCCCACAGTGCTCAGAGCCATTTGAAACATTCACCATGTAGCTGATAAGCGTCACACCAACCGAGTCACCAAGTGAGGCACCGCTCAGGCCGACCACCTCAGTGTAACACAGCTTTCAATAAAAGCTACACTTAGCCTCTTTTAAATGTCACTACTGCATTTACAGATGTGAGTGTGCTAAGTGTCCAACACACGCTGTTGATCTTACATATATCTGTGTCTCTACCTCATGTTCGAACCACATCACACTTGCACAAATATAAGCAATATGCACTGATGAGCCATAACATTATGGCTACCTACTTAATAGGTTGTTTGTCCGCCTTTGGAACGAAGTATGTCACTGATTCTATGTATCAGGGATCAGAGAGTTTGTTGGTAGGTTTATGGAGGTACGTAGAATTAGATGTCTGCGCACAGGCCATGTAATTCTCAAAAAAACTGGCCGATGATTTGGCCAGATGGGTTCCATAGGATTTACATCAAGTGAATTTGGTCATCAACATGAGTTCACTATAATGCTCTTCAAACCACTGTAGCACAGTTCTGACTCTGAGATACGAACAGTTATGCTGCTGGAGGGTGACATTACCGTTAAGGAAGACATCAAGACTGAAGGGTTGCAAAGTGGTTCGCCGCTGTCAGCGTGTCTTTATTCACTACCACAAGTCCCAAGCAAGAACAGGATAATGTCTCCCATCGCATAATATTGCTCTTCGTGCCGACGTTCAGCTCGATAAGAGCGTTTGTGGTGATGGTCATCGACCTATCGCATCAATAATGTGGTTCACCTGAAGAACCGACACCTTTCCACTGATCGAAAGTCGAATCCCAATGGTCCCATGCCCACTGCAATCGTAACTGACAATATGGTTAGATCAACATGTGAACACATAGGCGTGGTTCGTTGCGGATGTCCATGTACAACAATGTATGATGAAAGGTGTGCTCCAAAACACGTGTGCTTGCACCAGCATTGTGTTCTTTCGACAGAGATGCCACAGATCGCCATGTATCCTTCTTTACAGAAGATACAAGCCTCCAAACTCCATGTTCTGTGAACAGTCGTGGACGTCCAAGTATTTAGCGCCTAATAGTAGTTTCACTGCCCTTATACCTCTTTCTTTAGACACTCACGGCAGTAGCATGTGAACGTTCTCGAGATGTTCACAGGCTGTCCTTTGTCAAAGTCATTTATCTCAATGGACTTCCCCTTTGCAGCCCATATGTTCACAAGGGTGACCCCCGTCCATGTCTGCTCTGCTTACAAACTTACGCTAGCGCGTCAGATACCCGCAACGCCACAAGCGCAATCAAACGTCGCGGTGGGCAGTGGTCATTATGTCTTGGTTTGTCGGTGTGATGGTGGCGTTTTATATACGCTGATCAGCCAGAAAATAAGTACCATCGCCCTATTATCGATGTAAGCTTGTCCAGGCGACAGCCGGCCGCGGTGGTCTCGCGGTTCTAGGCGCGCAGTCCGGAACCGTGCGACTGCAACGGTCGCAGGTTCGAATCCTGCCTCGGGCATGGATGTGTGTGATGTCCTTAGGTTTGTTAGGTTTAAGTAGTAATGACCATAGCAGTTGAGTCCCATAGTGCTCAGAGCCATTTGAACCATTTTTTGTCCAGGCGATAGCGGTTCACCTAATGAGGATTGACTGCTAGATACACACACACACACACACACACACACACACACACACACACACATACACGGTGTTTGTAGTATCAGTGAGCATGCTGTCCATGTGTAGAATGGGGAAGACACGTGATCTGTCTGAGTTTGACCGAGGGCTGATGGTGATGGCTCGGAACGACCATTTCTGAAACTGCACAAATGGTCAGGTGTTCAAGGACTGTTGTGGTGAACGTCTTCAACATATGGCAGAACCAAAGTGAAACCATGTCCAGACGTTGTGGGGTTGGGCAGCCACCACTCATTACAGGTGTCAGACGTCGTTGGCTGCACATACTGGTGAAACAGAGCAGGCGGCGAACTGTGGTGGAACTAACATATGACTTTAATGATGGGAAGATACAAGTGTGACTGAACACACAGTGAACTAAACACTCCTGCAGATGTCAATTGAACCGTGAATTTACTTTCAAAACTTTTTCTTAAGAATTTACTTTATTTACTAGCGATTCATCAAGAACATTAACACATTTAATCACACTATGTGACCTTGGAAGTAGTTGCCAGGGAGTAACTGATGAAATCAAAATGAAATTGCTTTTAACAAATGGGAATTTTATTTCTAAAAACTTTTTTTTAAAGAAAGAGATATAAAATTAAAAGCAGAAAGCACCCTCTAAATATCGAGTTACAATTTATTCAGAGGCAGAAGGAAACAAAGTTTTGAGTGTATGAGCTTTCGGGCTGAGAACCTTGCCGCTCCCTTTTGACACGACCGTATGCACGACCGCTCACAACTACCTCTGAAAGACTGCACAGGTGCAAATCTGCAACACACCAGATTCCCTTAAAGTAAACGTTTTAACAATTAACACAAGCACACAAACTATTAACTCCGTAGAAGGGATGGAAATGGTACCAAACACTAAAATTAAAAGATGAACTTGCCACCGAAGGTGCAACTTGATTTTAACTTCTAAGAAAGGTCTTACGGTGGAAGTGTGGCAACTTTATATACTAAAATGACCATTTAAATAAAAGCCCATGAAAAGCAATCTTACATAAAATTATACTAGGTTGGCCAAACATGCTCTACAGTACACATATACCGCCTCTCAAGATGATAGGCAAACAAAAACATATTTCAGGAATTAGGCCGTTACACTTCAAGCAATAAATTCGGTAACACCGAATCCGACAAACATGACAGAGGCAGCTATTAACGTACGGCAGATTGATAGGGAGATTACCGAACAACCCGAACCGCATGCTGCTCTAACCCGCCCCTACTCCACAAGGGAAAAACGGACCACCCAATTCATAAATAACCACCTCCCGCGGGTGGGCAAACGGAGAAGAATGGTGGGACGACCCCAAAACAAAGAGGTTGGTGACCTCACCAAGAAAACAAGCAAAATTTAACAAGTAAATGAAACAACATATCACCAATCACGTAACTTCTAATAATGTGATTTCTGGCGAAGACCTATCGCAGCACCCCCAAATCGCTTCCCGAGCCGTCCGCTGCCAGCCGCTTCAACGGACGCAGGAAGGCGCGCCGATCTCCCGTCTTTCTTGGTGAGCACCAACCGACCAACTGCCTGCTGCTCCATCCGACACTGGTGCTCCGTCGTGACTGCACTGCTGGTGCGTCTCCCAATCACTTCCAGACACACGACGGCAAAAACACTGGCTCGGACCCAACCATGCAGAGGAAACACGCCCATTGGCAGAGCGACATCCCTACACCAGGAAAGGACTGAGACAAGCTTCACAAGATGGTAACTGAAGGGGCCCAGAAGCGTCCGGAGAACCAGTTACACCACGACGTCGCAGCTCGCACCGGCCAGACTGATGTCGTGGGTTGACTCATGTTGCTCTCGTGTCGACCGCGAAGCCACTAACCCTCGCTAGACTGCGCGGCCCACTCGACTCACGTGGCGACCTTACATGCGCCGACGCTCAAGACGGACAAGATATCTTGTGTCTCAGAGCGCGGCCGACCAATCGATCGATCCAACCGGCCTTAAAGGCTGATCCGAACGACAGACATACTGACACTTCAGACTACAGACAGACACTAACTGCCGCACACATGCGGACGAGAGACAGACGAGCAACTGGTGACGAATGACTGATCCAGACTCACTCCGACTGATCAACTGACCGGCTGGTGAGCTCATAGCGCCCCTTAAATGATCATGAATAGTCAACCTTTCCTCTTTCCCACCAGTGGGAGACACCAAAGCTGCGATTGCCACAGCGGCGCCACCGCCAGAAACGGAGGGCGACTGCTTCACACTACGCGCTACGGCGCGCTCTTCAAAACAACAATTTTTACCACGGGTCATGTCCAGACATTGTGGGGTTGGGCAGTCACCACTCATTACAGGTGTCAGACGTCGTCGGCTGGGCAGACTGGTAAAACAGAACAGGCGGCGAACTGTGGTGGAACTAACATATGACTTTAATGATGGGCAGAGTACAAGTGTGACTGAACACAACAGTGAACTGAACACTCCTGCAGGTGCCAATGTTAACACCACAACATCAGCAACCACAGCTGAAATGGGCATGTGACCTTTGGCACTGGACGGTACCACAGTGGCAGAATGTAGCATGGTATGATGAATTCTAATACCTTCTTCACCATGCTGATGGGAGGGCACATATCTGTCGTCTTCCAGCTTCTTTACATCTGTACTGTGGAATGGAGACAAGCTAATGACGACTCCATTATGCTTTGGGGAACATTCACATGGGCGTCCACAGGTCCAGTGGAACTCATGCAAGGCACCATGACAGCCAAGGAGCATTATACACTGGTTGCAGACCACGTACTCCCCTCCACGACAATCATGTTCTCTGATGGCAGTGGCATTTTTCAAGATGATACGCCCTGCTACAATGTGAGAAGTGTAATGGAGTGGTTCGAGGAAGACTGTGGGGAGTTCCAGTGGATGTGCTCCCCCCCCCTCCCCCCAACTCGGCAGAACTGAACCCAATCGAGAATGGCTTGGACGTGGTGCCAGAGGTCATCGCCCCCTCCCAGGAATTCACGGAAATTATGACACTTGTTTGTGCATATGTTATGCCAGCTCCCTCCAGTGACCTTCCAAGGTCTCATTGCATCCATGCCACAATGCAGAGACACTGTTATCTGTGCCAAAAGAACGTACTGGCTATTAAGTAGGCGGTCATAATGTTCTGGTAGATCAGTCAATGAATGATTGTATTATAACTTAGCCTAGCCCACTGGATATCCCAGGCGGAGTCTGCCAGTTGCAAATCTACATCTACATCTACATTTATACTCCGCAAGCCACCCAACGGTGTGTGGCGGTTCTCTGAATTTGTTCAACAAGATTTAATCACAACATCAGTAGTTTTCTTCCAAAGATTCCCATTTGAAGTTGTCAGAGGGTGTTTGTTACACTTTCAAATGGGCTAAAAATGCCTGCTACAATCCTAGCAGCATACTTCAAAATTTGTTTGATGACTGCTCTCATTCTTACTTTATAAATACTCCAAAAGAAAAACAGTAATCTACAACTGGTTGCACTAACACCTTGTATGCAATTACCTATACAGACAGGTACACTGCACTTTCCCAAAATTCCTCCAACAAATTTAAGTCTTCCATTCACCTTTCCTATTAAGAGTACATAACGTATGAACTCACCATTAAATATTATATCAATGTGACATGCTCAAAATGTCAACTGCTAAACTTGTAAACTTTCTAAGTTACAGGCATTATATTACATTTATGCACATTGAAAGACAGCTGACACATCACCTATGTGACACATCCTATGTGACACATGATCAAATATATGAGAGAGAGAGAGAGACTCATATATTTGATCATGTGTCACATAGGATGTGTCACATAGGTGATGTGTCAGCTGTCTTTCAATGTGCATATATATATATATATATGTGTGTGTGTGTGTGTGTGTGTGTGTGTGTGTGTGTGTGTGTGTGTGTGTGCGTGTGAGTGTGTGTGCGTGAGATACTTACACCAAGTTGGTTCACGATTCCGTTGGGAAAAACTTAAGATAACATATTTACACTTTATATTTATGCCATGTAACGTTTTCTCCAAGAATTTATGAACCAGCTTGGTCTCGTGGAACACATATCACTGAGATCAGTCCGCGGGTAGTAGATCCATGCAAGTACCAGTGACGGAGCTCTTCAAAGGCTTTTGAGACTTACCAGGTGTACGGGTATGAAATGAGCGTTAAGATAGAAATGTGTCGATAGGGAACATTTGTTGTGAACGAGCCCTAATTTTTTTCTGTTTTCATCGTGTTAACAATGTCGAAATATGTACCAAAAAGTGATGATTTGCGGAAAGCATTAATTTTTTTGTTTTCATTTGAAAAAAAAAATGCTCCAGAACCGCATCGAATGCTTGTCGAGACATATGGTGGTGATCATACTCTATCAGAAGCAACATGCAAAAGATGGTTTCAACGGTTCAGAAATAATGATTTTGATGTAAGAAATGAAGAACGTGGGAGCCCACCAAAAAAGTACGAAGACGTCGAATTTTCAAGAAATATTGGATGAAGATATACATTGAGTCAGAAGCAAATGCCAGCAATGCTAGATGATACACAACAAACAATTTCTGACCGTTTGAAAGCTATGGGAAAGATCCAAAAGTGTGGGAAACGGGTGCCACATGAATTGAATGAAAGACAGATAGAAAACCGAAAAACCATTTGACAAATTTTGCTTCACAGACATAAAAGAAAATCAATTGTTACTGGCGATGAAAAATGGATTTATTTTAAGAATCCTAAACGGGAAAAATCATGGGTTAATCCGGGACAACTATCAACATCGACTGCAAAACCAGATCGATTCGGCAAGAAGACAATGCTCTATGTTTGGTGGGATCAGAAAGGTGTGGTGTTTCGTGAGCTTCTAAACCCCGGTGAAACTGTGAATACTAATCGCTACAGACAACAAATGATCAATTTGAACTATGCTTTGATCGAAAAAAAGACAGGAATGGGCCAGAAGACACAAAAGTAATTTTTTTACACGACAATGCACCTGCACACAAAGCAAAACTGGTTCAGGATACAATCAAAACAGTTGGCTCGGAGCTGCTACCCCACCCGCCGTATTCACCAGACTTGGCCCCTTCCGAATACCATTTGCTTTCATCAATTGGACACGCACTGGCTGAGGAACACTTCGATTCCTACGAAGAAGTCGAAAATTGGGTGTGTGATTGGTTTGCTTCAAAAGACGAACGTTTCTATTGGCGTGGTGTCCACAAATTGCCAGAAAGGTGGTCAAAATGTATAGAAAGCAATGGTCAGTAGATTGAATAAAATGTTTTTACTTTTCAATTCAAAATTAGTGTTTCATTTTCACAAAAAAACGCTCATTTCATACCGGTACACCTGGTAGCCTACCCAAAAATTTGAAGAAAACGTAATATTAAGAGTTACGAGGGTCGGTCAAAAGTAATGCCTCCCATTTTTTTTCTACTTAAAAAAATTAAGTCAAGTGAAAAATTTGAATTTGGCGCCATTCCTCAAACCTTCTTCTGCAATCCACTGCAGTAGTAACTTTCTGTGTCAACAGGTGGCAGCACAGCAGAAGTTTGTAAGATGGCCGACATCGATGTTCGTTTGAGACAGCGTTGTGTGATTGAATTCTTGAATGCAGAAGGTGAAACGCCCATACGCATTCATGAAAGACTGAAGAAGGTGTATGGTGTTGTGACAGTGGATGTCAGCACTGTTAGACGATGGGTTCGTCGTTGTAAGGAAGCTGAAGGGCAAACACCGTTGACTGACGAAAAGCGGAGCGGCAGGCCGGTGAGTGCAGTGACTCCACACAACATTCAGCAAGTTGATGACATCATTCGTGGTGACCGTCGGGTGACTGCAGATGAAGTGTGTCGCATTATCTCTCTTAGTAAAGGCAGTGTGATCACGATTATTAAACAATTGGGGTACTCAAAAGTTTGTGCACGGTGGGTTCCAAGAATGTTAACCGATCAGAATAAAGAGGCAAGGAAAACAATAGCCTCCCAACACTTGCAGCGCTTCCCTTTGGAGGGAGATGAGATTCTGAAAAAAATTGTGACCGGGGACGAAACATGGGTGCATTTTTTTGAACCCGAATCAAAGAGGCAGTCAATGGAGTGGCGTCACACAAGCTCGCCGAGAAAGAAAAAATTCAAAACTGTGCGATCGACAGGAAAGTTATGGCAACAGTTTTCTGGGATACAGAGGGTGTGATTCTGGTTGATTTTTTGGAGCAGGGATGCACAATAAATTCTGTTCAATACGTCACAACCCTCAAAAAACTTAAAGCACGTCTTCAGCGAGTTCGCCCAACAAAATCAATGGCAGATGTTCTTCTTTTGCATGACAATGCAAGACCACACACCAGTCGTCACACCTCTGACGAGATTGTCAAAATTGGATGGGAAGTTTTGCCTCATCCCCCATACAGCCCTGACCTGGCACCATCAGACTTCCATCTGTTCGGGCCACTAAAAGAAGCTCATCGTGGGATTCATTTTGAAGATGAGGAGGCCGTCAAAACATCCGTGCGTCAATGGCTTAGGAAGCAGAGCTGTGATTTTTACCGTGCTGGGATACATGCCCTTGTTCAAAGATGGACCAAAACTGTAGAGATGGGCGGAGATTACATTGAAAAATGACAAAATGATCCTCAATGTTGTGGTTTTCAACCTATGTAATTGCATTTAAATTTCCTGACAATTAAACGTAGAAAAAAAAAATAGGAGGCATTACTTTTTGACTGACCCTCGTAGATTGTAACAAGGGTTGAAAAAAGTGTAAGTTAGTTTTGTATGTTACTGCAATTTCATTATAATTCACTGCGTTATAAATGTTATCCAGCTTAGCAGTTCATAAGAGGCTACTACAAATAGTATCTTGTTTCCACGCGACAACGGCCAGGGCGGCAGGGAATCATATGTGCCGTAGGAGCGTGGCAATGAAGTTTGCTTCAGCTGTGAAATTGTTGTTTTGCGTGCTGTTCAGTCTTAGTTAAACGAAACTTGTTTTAGTAGCATAATTTATGAGTGCAAGTGATCAACTTATTATATTTTGGCTTGTGCAGACGGAACAATTGTGTCTTTATTTCGCGAATTAGATGACAAGTCATTAACAAGCTGGACTTTTGAAACAAAATTTGCTTATAAAGATAAGCGGTTCACATCACACTCAGGCATTAAAATAATTGCTGGACAAATCAGTAAATTTAAATTTTCTTGGTATAGGTATCCTTGGCTTACAAGTTAATCTGTAACAAATAAATTGTATCGTTCCACATGATTTTTTTTTTTTTTTGTGGTCTGGGATTGAAAAAGAATGGATGTTGGCTTCTTTCGGAGTATATGTGACAAAAAGTTTTGACAGAAAAGCCGAGAAGCACTAGAATTCAAGAAGGTGCCTTCATAATTACGAGGATTTTCAGTGGTTAGGTCATGGACTAACTGAACATTCAGGTTCTGATGAAGTCAAACTTCTAGCCACAGAAGACAATGCGACTGTGAGACAAAACAGATTCGCAATCGAGAGACTTATTGATGTTGTTTGTTTCTTGGGCAAGCAAGAGCTTGCTTTCCGAGAGCGCAATGAAGATGAAAGTTCCGACAACGAAGCTAATTACCTTGAACTATTGGAATCTTTGTCTAGACGGGAACAATTTATTCGTGATCACTCGAACAGGACTTCTGGCTGCAAAGGAACATCAGGCACAGTACAAAACGAATTAATTGAATCGGTTGCAGATGTTATTAATTATCGCATTAAAGAAGAGATACAGTCATGTGAGTCTCATGGAGTGGAAACAGATAAAACGCTGGATGTTTCTTGTAAGTCACAAACGAATATTATTCTCTGTTTTTGTGCACAAGACAGTCCCAATACATAAAACAAGTACGTAGCCAGAATTTTGTCGAAGGGGGAGAGGGGCGGGGGCATTTGTTAAAGAGGACCTTAAAAAGGCTCACGTTTTTCGCTTTATTTTGAAAACACATCTCATTTTAAGACATGCGCAGGGTGATTTTTACTAACGTTTAAAGAATCCGGGGCGCTGCAGTCATGGACTGTGTGGCTGGTCCCGGCGGAGGTTCGAGTCCTCCCTCGGGCATGGGTGTGTGTGTTTGTCCTTAGGATAATTTAGGTTAAGTAATGTGTAAGCTTAGGGACTGATGACCTTAGCAGTTAAGTTCCATAAGATTTCACACACATTTGAACATTTTTGAAAGGATCCGGAAGTGATGCAGATGACACTGAGACAAGTAATTTAGTACAAGACACATGGGGTCGCAAATATCGGGAAATACCCCGAAAATGGTTGAGATATGATGAATGTGTAACGTCATCCGATAATCTATCTCACTGCACGTCCAGCGTTCGGCTTGGACGTCAAGGGATGACTGAGTGATGCAATACTTGCATTCGAGAAACGGTGCAAATTTCTAAAACTTTCATAAGTGTGATCTGTTGTAAATGTAAAAGTTACAAAGTGATTGTTCTCTCTGTGACCAAGTAAAAGCTGTTCTTATTTTGTGTTCATTTCCCTTGTCCCTACTTGTTTGTTTAAAGACGTTATTTAGTAAAGAAGTCCCAGGTCATTTACCGGTAACGACGCGATTCCGAAGCTTATGTTCATTTATTTGTGGCGTAATAATGCACGTTTTTGTCGTATTGTACTTTGCAATGAACTAACGGAAACGGCGAGACCGGTAAATAAAATGATAAATCTTACCTCATTATTGTCTAACACAATGAAAAAAATACTGCCTGCGAGACTCAAAATCTAATACCACGCGCTAAAGTCGCCCACACAGGCGTAGAGCCACACCGACGTGAATACTGGGAGTGTGTTGTGACGATCAAGAACGAAAGACCAATAGCCTCAACTGCTGCACGTGAAGTGACGTTCGCCATCTGCTGACGTCACATGCTCAACATTTGTTACCCATTTTTGGAGTAACCCGCCATTTGGGACCCCATGTGTCTTGTGTTAAATTAGTTGTCTCTACACCACTTGCGTCACTTTAGAGGTTTCAAACTTTAATAAGAATCACCCTATATATAATGTTCAATTAAATATACACTACTGACCATTAAAATTGCTACACCAAGAAGAAATGCCGATGATAAACGGGTATTCATTGGACAAATATATTATACTACAACTGACATGTGATTACATTTTCACGCAATTTGGGTGCATAGATCCTGAGAAATAAGTACCCAGAACAACCACCTCTGGCCGTAATAACGGCCTTGATACGCCTGGGCATTGAGTCAAACAGAGCTTGGATGGCGTGTACAGGTACAGCTACCCATATAGCTTCAACACGATACCATAGTTCATCAAGAGTAGTGGCTGGCGTATTGTGACGAGCCAGTTGCTCGCCCACCATTGACCAGACGTTTTCAGTTGGTGAGAGATCTGGAGAATGTACTGGCCAGGGCATCAGTCGAACAGTTTCTATATCCAGAAAGGCCCGTACAGGACTTGCAACATGCGGTCGTGCATTATCGTGCTGAAATGTAGGGTTTCGCAGGGATCGAATGAAGGGTAGAGTCACAGGTCGTAACACATCTGAAATGTAACGTCCACTGTTCCAAGTGCCGTCAATGCCAACAAGAGATGACCGAGACGTGTAACCAATGGCACCCCATACCATCACGCTGGGTGGTACGCCAGTATGATGATGACAAACACACGCTTCCAATGTGCGTTCACCGCGATGTCGCCAAAACGGATGCGACCATCATGATGCTGTAAACAGAACCTGGAGTCATCCGAAAAAATGACATTTTGACATTCGTGCATCCAGGTTCGTCGTTGAGTACACCATCGCAGGCGGTCCTGCCTGTGATGCAGCGTCAAGGGTAACGGCAGCCACGGTCTCCGAGCTGATAGTCCATGCTGCTGCAAACGTCGTCGAACTGTTCGTGCAGATGGTTGTTGTCTATGAGTTGAAGAACTTATGATGTAAACCGGTTCAAATCTCCTTTGACAGTAACCATATTTCTCCTACTACAATCTTATATTGAAATTTGTGAGTTATCTGAAATCAAGCCAGAATTTCCTTAGCACATCAAAACATTGCTAGTTCCTCAGTTCAGTCTCAAATTTTATTAACGTATTTTTCATGTCATGAAAATTCTTCAACTTCCTTAAGTGATCGATAATTATGTTAAACTATTATTTCAACAGCCAACTTGAAACAATAACAACCAAATTTATTTATAAAACAAAACGGAGTACACAAATACTATGTGATACAGTTTTGGTATCTTAACATTGGTTCGCCCATTAATTTCAACTGGACTTCTAATGTATATGACTTTATGAATGATTTTGTATTAACGTGTGATCATGTGATTATACTGTCTTTGGTACATGTAAACCCCTCTACGATGTACAACATGCGAAGTCCTTTATATTACGTTTATTTACAAATATATTAGAGCCGTGACAGTTGGACTCGATCTTCCAGGGACATTACGAATATGACGTTTTGCAGTAGAACACCATTACTGTAGTAAAACTGGAAGACAGGCATAGGCGGCAGCTCCAAGGGGACTGAGGGGGCCCAAGCCCCCTCAAAAATTCATTTGTCGGGGGACGGACCCCCCATAATTTAAGAAAATTATTAGTTATATAATGCTTTGTAAAATCACAAAATTATGTTGAAATTTTTTATTTTCCCTGCTTGACAATCATTACCTTTTAAAATAGGTTCAGTAATCAGTTAAAACAAGTAATTATTACGGTAGTAAGCAGGTTGACTAAAAACGAGTGATGTGAATCATGATAGTGTTATGGTGGTGCGGGCATACTTAACAATTTTTCCTGGTGCACGAACCTTCGGGTAAAGTCTGGAGCCTGCGGGCCAGCGCTGTGATCGCGGCGACTTCAAAGGGACTGGAGCAGAAGCGCCTGGAACCCTCCGCCTCACGTAGCCTTGACGCCTCAAGACATTACGACGCCGCAGCTATATAAAGCCCACCCTGCTGACGCAGTCATTCAGTGTGGATAGTTTCGTTCAGTGCGTGCTGCAGACGTGTTTAGTGTTCCGACTTTAGTGTCTAGTGGACTATTTTATGTGACTATACTGTATTTTATTCGTTTACCTTAGTCTTTTAGTGTATTGTGAATTAAGTTTGCATTGAATAAATTTGTTACAAAAAAGGCGCGCTTGGAAGTTGATGATACTGCAAGTCAACCTCCAACAACAATTGTGTCATAAATTGCTTCGTCTTCTTCAGGCGAGAACTGTTCACAGCCGAAACCCGGACAATTCGGTAAGGGACGATCATTTCAGAAGTCTTGGCTGATCAAATATAAATGCCTAAAATGCCTCCAAAAATGAAGCATCTACTGATCAAGATATTTACAAAACCTTCAAAGAGGCAGATGCTAAAAATCTATTACAATTTTCTTCAACAAAAAAGAAGATGCATTTACTTCCGTAAGGTTTTCTAAATGGAATAAGGCTTTGGAAAAATTCCGTCTTCATGAAAATACGTTTACGCGTAAAGAAAGTGTCCTGAAACTAAATTCTATCACTAACCGAAGAGTGGCCTCCCAATTGAATGAACAGTTAGTGATATGAAGAAAGGTCGTTTAGCTCTTGCGACAATTTATATTACCACGCAATTTCTGTGCTGACAAGGACTAGCAGTTAGAGGGCACGAAGATGTAAATTCAATTTTTTTTCAATTGTTGGAATTCCGTAAGAATGGCACACCTGAGTTTAAAGATTGGTTAGGGCGTTCGGGGTATAAGTGGACGTCCCAAGATATTCAAAACGAGATCATTGATCTACTAGGAAAGTTAGTGCTGAGAAAGGTACTGGCTTCAATCAAGAAGACATTTTTCTATTATGGTTGAGGAAACAAGTGATTCTTCGATTCACGAACAAGTGTCATTTTGTTTTCGTACTGTCGATGATTCCTAAATCATCAACAAAGACTTTATTGGCTCATACGAGACCCCCAAAACTGAATCACAAACCCTGTTTAGTAATTTAAAATACGTTTTAACACGTCTTGATTTGTCAATGTATAACTTAACAGGACAATGGTGCATGAGGTTTTAAAGGAAGCACATGATCGCGTGTTATCTGGTCATGGAGGGTAGAGAGCGACGAATAGGAGAATGGCGGAGAGGTATTGGTGGAGAAGTAGGAAAGCAGATGTTGATCAGTATGTCAAGAATTGTATATCATGTGCGCAGAGAGCACATTTGTGCCGGAAACAGATACAACTACAACGATTACAGGAAACAACGTATCCATTTTCTTTTCTGGGGATTGATGGCTTAGGACCTTTTAGGCGAACACCATTGGGGAACAGATTCATTCTGGCAATAATAGACAATTTTTCAAGGTATGTGGAGATGGTGGCTATGCCAAATCAACAGGCAGCAATGGTCGCGCAAGCGTTAGTGAATAACTGGATTTTGGAGTTTGGTGTACCAAGGACAATAATTACTGACCAAGGGACCAACTTCATGTCCAATTTAATGAAGGAACTGTAAATTGTTGAACGTAAAGAAATTGAGGACGAGCGCGTTGCATCCACAGACAAACGGAAGGACAGAACGGATACACAGAAAAATCGGGAAGATGCTGAGTTTTTATGTGGATTCTCATTACCGTCAGTGGGACGAGTATTTGAAGCATATTGTATGCGCATAAAATGCAAAAGGCAATGAGAGGTTAAGTTCAAAGGACTAAAAAAAAGGTAGTTTTGGATATACAAACAAAAGCACGTTATGTGCACTGCACTGCTCACAGTTTAGACTTGGCAGTTGTAGACAGTCTCCGCCATCTTAGGTCTATGAGGGATATTATGGCTTTAGCCAAGGACTTAAAAACACCGTAAGGGAATCCAAAAAAAGGATGGGACTTTTCAGAAGAATATGCTGTGAGAGCGCCAACGACCAAGCTGGTCTACGACCCCTCTGCACGACTCGATGGACTATGCGAGCTTCTAGTATCTTGAGAATACCGAAAAACTTTGAAGAACTTCTAGAGTTTTTTTGAAACATTTTCTGCAGAGGACAAAACAGAGGCAGGTTACAAAAATGCAGGCTACCTTGAGTCAATGTTACATTTCAAGACTTAATTCTTTTTACGTCTTTATTGCCTTGCAAGTGAACCCAGTAAAGGATGTCAATGAAAAAATTCAGTGAACTCATCTAAATGTTGCTGATCTGGAAAAAATATATGAGGGCTTGATTTGTACATTGAATGGAAGGAGTGATAGTTTTGAACACTTTTGGGGATTGTATTTAAAAGAAAAACCTTCACAAGTTAATGATCCTTCGCTTCCTTGGAATCAAAGTACACCAAAGAAGTACGGTCGCAGGTTCGAATCCTGCCTCGGGCATGGATGTGTGTGATGTCCTTAGGTTAGTTAGGTTGAATTAGTTCTAAATTCTAGGCGACTGATGACCTCAGAAGTTAAGTCGCATAGTGCTCAGAGCCATTTGAACCATTTTTGAGCACCAAAGAAGAATGAAAACAACTTTAAAAACCCCAAAGGAATACTACAAAGCTATTTACATTGACGTCTGTGAAAGAGTGCAATCTTGCATTACTGAGCGGTTTGCTTCAACTGGACTCACACAGGTCATTGCATTTGAACAAGAGCGTTTGGCTTTTAGTAAACGGAGGTGGAACAAATTTGGAAAAATCGAATGACGTAGACATTAAGAGACTGCGCTTAAACTTGAATATGTTAGCCGATATCGCTAATAAAAAAACAACTGGGATGTAAGAAAGTAAAATACACAAGAGCCTGAAGATGGAGAAGTGTTATGTGAATTAGTGAAGTGCATTAAGCTTTTCCAAGTAGTTCCAATCACCACAACAACAGCAGAACGGTCATTTAGCGCCCTTAGACGCCTAAAGTCGTATATCCGATCAACAATGGGATAGAAGCAATTGAACAACTTGGCTGCTCTTCATGTCCACCGAGATGTTTTGGATGAATTGGATATCCGACCAGTCATCAACGATTTCATATTCAGTAATCCAGTCTGTATTACTATAGTACTGTATTAGTTACTTTCAAATATTTAAATATTTTTAAGGTGTAAGACCCAATTAAAACCCGCTTTTTGTATACTTTTTGACTGAAAGTATTAGGCATAATATATTAACTTTACTAACTGTATTAAAGCATTAACTTTGAGATACTGTTTCTATTTAATGAACCCTGAGCCTTATTCAGAGTAACCCTAAATTAGCTATCTCACTTATTAATAAAAGTGCTAATACTGTGCGACAGCAATATTTTATGTTTTATTCTTTTAATGATAGTTTAGGACTTATTTAAATATAATTTCAGCCTTTTAGAGCTGTATATTCACTGCTCTGTAATAGTCTATAAGCATGATTATTACTGTAAATTAAATTAGATTTTTACGGAAATACTGTGCATGTTTATGTTTTGTTTCTTTTTTTAAAGCGAAAAACTGGATCGGGCTTGTCGAGTTTCCTGGAGTGTCGAGTTTTCGAGAGTCCAGTTGTCGGGATTCTAATGTTGATCGTAAGACTCTAAAATTCTTAAAAAAACTTTAAAACTCACTATTTTTCATCTAAAATTTAGAAAATTTCCCGTGGCAAGACCCCCAGTATGCCCCCCCCCCACCCACCCCCCCCAAATTTTATATAAGTCGGCGCCCCTGAAGACACTGTTCCAAAAGTGAGCCATCTTTATGCACAGATTAATGCCGGGACTCTTCGAAGAGATGTTTGGTTTGCTTTGATGCACCTCTTCTCTTTTAAGCAGAGAGGTTGCATTCTTAAGCGAATTCGAATCTGCCAGGAAAGAAAGGAATTCGGAAGGAATTGGCTGTGGCCTGTAATAAGGGACCACCCTCAGCATTCGTCTAAACTGAAAATGAGAGGCCATAGAAAACCATTTTCACGGTGGACTCAGATGGATGTGAACCACCTCGTCTGCTGAACCCAAGGATTGCTAGCTCATCGTCTCAAGGTGCAGAACTACCCTGGTCGTTATTGTGTATTGTTTTCAAATAACATAGAAAGCTTCACAACAAATGATGAAATTCTGATATTGTGTGTTTTTCCTTTAATTGAGCGTGTTTCATCATCTGATAGTGCATGAATGCATGCATATTTTGAGATGAAGCGAAATGGTTGCTTCAGTTATTGTAGTAACGGCATTACAAGCAATAGCGGCTCATGAGTATACATTCTGGGTGTTCACAAAATTTTAGATTCAGATAAATTTAAGAGTGTGAAATCAATGGCATCTGCTGTATAACATTTATGCTGATCAACAAATTTATAAAACTACAACCACTGCCAATATTAATACCAACAACAGTATTCAAAAAAATAATAATGTACATAACTTAGCTGACGAAAGAAAGAATTAATTTGTGGAACATCGTTGTTTTGTACATAATTAAGTATTGTTTATGGCAGGAACGAAATAATGTGTAAGCTTTAGTAACTCTCCTCACAGCTGTACGTTTGTGTTACCATTTAAAATAGATTCAAAATACACCACTGGCCATTAACATTGTTACACCAAGTTAAATGCAGATGATAAACGGGTATTCATTGGACAAATATATTATACTACAACTGACATGTGATTACATTTTGACGCAATTTGGGTGCTTAGATCCTGAGAAATCAGTACCCAGAACAACCACCACTGGCCGTAATAACGGCCTTGATAGCCCCGGGGAGCGAGTCAAACAGATCTTGGAAGGCGTGTACAGGTACAGCTGCCCATGCAGCTTCAACACGATACCACAGTTCGTCAAGAGTAGTGACTGGCGCATTGTGACGAGCCAGTTGCTCGGCCACCATTGACCAGACGTTTTCAGTTGGTGAGAGATCTAGAGAATGTGCTGGCCAGGGCAGCAGTCGAACATTTTCTGTATCCAGAAAGACCCGTACAGGACCTGCAACATGCGGTCGTGCATTATCCTGCTGAAATGTAGGGTTTCGCAAGGATCGAATCAAGGGTAGAGCCACGAGTCGCAACACATATGAAATGTAACGTCCACTGTTCAAAGTGCCGTCAATGCGGACGAGAGGTGACCGAGATGTGTAACCAATGGCACCCCATACCATCACGCCGGGTGATACTCCAGTATAGCGATGACGAATACAAGCTTCCAATTTGCGTTCACCGCGATGTCGCCAAAACGGATGCGACCATAATGATGCTGTAAACAGAACCTGGAGTCATCCGAAAAATTGACGTTTTGCCATTCGTGCATTCAGGTTCGTCGTTGAGTACACCATCGCAGGCGGTCCTGCCTGTGATGCAGCGTCAAGGGTAACGGCAGCCACTGTCTCCGAGCTGATAGTCCATGCTGCTGCAAACGTCGTCGAACTGTTCGTGCAGATGGTTGTTGTCTTGCAAACGTCCCCATCTGTTGACTCAGGGGTCGGGACGTGGCTGCACGATCCGTTACAGCCATACGGATAAGATGCCTGTCATCTCGACTGCTAGTGATACGAGGCCGTTGGGATCCAGCTCGGCGTTCCGTATTACCCTCTTGAACCCACCGATTCCATATTCTGCTAACAGTCATTGGATCTCGACCAACGCGAGCAGCAATGTCGCGATACGATAAACCGCAATCGCGATAGGCTACAATCCGACCTTCATCAAAGTCGGAAACGTGATGGTACGCATTACTCCTCCTTACACGAAGCATCACAATAACGTTTCACCAAGCAACGCCAGTCAACTGCTGTTTGTGTATGAGAAATCGGTTGGAAACTTTTCTCATGCCAGCACGTTGTAGGCGCCAACCTTGTGTGAATGCTTTGAAAAGCTAATCATTTACATATCACAGCAACTTCTTCCTGTCGGTTAAATCTCGCGTCTGTAGCACGTCATCTTCGTGGTGTAGCAATTTTAAATCCCAGTAGTGTAGTTCATGCTTACACGACACGTAAAATCTGGTTCCCAGACAGTACACAAACAACTCTAAACACAGACTGCTGTTTGCGGAAATGATTAAACTCAAGTTGTACTGTCTAAAATATGGTCCCTTGATTAAAATACAAATGAGGCACTGAGATTCATAAGGGCCTAAAGAACACTGTCGTCAATCCCACGTGTAACTGAATATCATAGAAACCGATGATACAGCTTTGCGTGAAATTTTGTGTACACAGTGTGGGCCTGCAGCACAGACTAACCTGACTCACCATGAGATGAGCAGTTCTCAGAAACATCAATAAACACTAGAATCTCAGACCCGACAGTGATGTGCTTTAGGCCCTTATGATTCTCAGCACCTATAATGGATTACTATACGATAAAATTGAAACTTAATATGCCTTAAGTCATACAGAAACCAACAAAATAGATTTTTCTGCCAGTATAAATATAACATGTACTGAAGCCCGATCTAATTTTACTATATAATGAGTGAATTGGTGTGTCTGTGGAGTGTGCTATCATCTAGCGGGATTTATGTCGAGCGAATGGCGATAAAAGTCTGTCGGAGTGTGCTACCACCTAGTGGCACTGCCATAAACTTGTAAGGGCTAGCTGTGCACATCGTGAACCATGCACATTGTTTATCAAATCCGTATGTACTCCGCCCATAAGGCAATTACTTGCGCCAGTTGCACATGTGCACAAGCTCCTTAAAACGTGCACAACTGAAGGAGTGCTCGCGACACTGACTCAAAGCAACTGAAATCACTCAAAAGAGGAAAGTCCACTGGACCTGACGGGATACCAGTTCGATTCTAAACAGAGTACGCGAAAGAACTTGCCACCCTTCTAACAGCCGTGTACCGCAAGTCTCTAGAGGAACGGAAGGTTCCAAATGATTGGAAAAGAGCACAGGTAGTTCTAGTTTTCAAGAAGGGTCATCGAGCAGATGCGCAAAACTATAGACCTATATCTATGACATTGTTGTAGAATTTTAGAACATGTTTTTTGCTCTCGCATCATGATATAATTTCTGGAAACCCAGAATCTACTCTGTAGGAATCAACATGGATTCCGGAAGAAGCTATCAAGTGAGACCCAGCTCGCTTTATTGTTCATGACACCCAGAAAATATTAGATACAGGCTCCCAGGTAGATGTCATTTTCCTTGACTTCCGGAAGGCGTTCGATACAGTTCTGCACTGTCGCCTGATAAACAAAGTAAGAGCCTACGGAATATCAGACCAGCTATGTGGCTGGATTGAAGAGTTTTTAGCAAACAGAGCAAAGCATGTTGTGCTCAATCGAGAGACGTCTACAGACGTTAAAGTAACCTCTGGCGTGCCACAGGGGAGTGTTATGGGACCATTGATTTTCACAATATATATAAATGACCTAGTAGATAGTGTGGGAAGTTCCATGCGGCGTTTCTCAGATGGTGCTGTAGTATACAGAGAAGTTGCAGCATTAGAAAATTGCACCGAAATGCAGGAAGATCTGCAGCGGATAGGCACTTGGTGCAGGTAGTGGCAACTGACCCTTAACATAGACAAATGTCATGAATCGCGAATACATAGAAAGAAGGATCCTTTATTGTATGATTATATGATAGCGGAACAAACACTGGTAGCAGTTACTTCTGTAAAATATCTGTGAGTATGCGTACGGAACGATTCGAAGTGGAATGATCATATAAAATTAATAATTGGTAAGGCGGGTGCCAGGTTGAGATTTATTGGGAGAATCCTTAGAAAATGTAGTCCATCAACAAAGGAGGTGGCTTGCAGAACACTCGTTCGACCTATACTTGAGTACTGCTCATCAGTGTGGGATCCTTACCAGGTCGGATTGACAGAGGAGGTAGAGAAGATCCAAAGAAGAGCGGCGCGTTTTGTCGCAGGATTATTTGGTAAGCGTGATAGTGTTACGGAGATGTTTAGCAAACTCAAGTGGCAGACTCTGCAAGAGAGGCGCTCTGCATCGCAGTGTAGCTTGCTGTCCAGGTTTCGAGAGAGTGCGTTTCTGGATGAGGTATCGAATACATTGCTTCACGCTACTTATGTCTCCCGAGGAGATCACGAATGTAAAATTAGATAGGTTCGAGCGCGCACGGACGCTTTCCGGCAGTCGTTCTTCCTGCGAACCATACGCGACTGGAACAGGAAAGGGAGGTAATGACAGTGGCATGTAAAGTGCCCTCCGCCACACACCGTTGTGTGGCTTGCCGAGTATAAATGCAGATGTAGATGTAGAAGTTTCAACGAGTCTAAAGGGGCAATAGTGCGGTAGATTTAACTGCTGTATCTTTCAGATTGCGGTATCATTGTTACATTTAACAACATTCAAAGAAAAAACCAAAAATCCGCAGGTGTCACTAATAAGGGTATTCACGTGCTCTTGTGTTCTTACACGGGAGCCGCCACTGATTACAAGAGCGTAAACAGATTCTAGACGAAAGAGGATGCATAATGTAGTCGGGTAGGACGAATTCAAGCAGCCCGCACAAAAATTCTTTTTGAAACAAACAGTATGTTCTCTCATCACATATTCAATCCACCCTCCACAAACCCCTCTCCATCATTCCGTATCGGAACCGGTTTTCATAATCTGAGTGATCAGATTTGGCGATATTGTGCCACTTGGGCTAGTAATTAAATTACATGATTTTGAGCAACTTTTTTTATTTATTTTTTTTTTTTAGAAGTGCAACTATCGCCATTTGTGCGATAGTTTTGTTGATCAACGCGATTTTTGGGCTACACAGGCAAAATTAAAGTGCATTTCTATGATTTATTTATTTCGAATTGTGTTTAAAGCTCTACTGCCTTGTGAAATACGGAAATACTGCAGCCCCAATGTTCTACCAGCCTCTAAATAATAACTTCAGTGCTAACATTAAATTGTTGTAGACAGTTATTTAGGCTATTATTGTAGTGCCACTACTAACACCAGTGGATGAACCAAATAGATTTCCTCTTCTTCCTTGTTACAAACATATTCATAATTAGAAATGAATAGCACACCTCAGAAAGAATAAGCGTTAGTAGTTACATTAAGTTCAACTACAAAAAGAACTGAACTGATTAAAGAAACAGCAACTGAACTCAAGTAAAGACAAAAATGTACAATATTTGGTCTTGGCTAAAGTAAGGATAGGCAATAGCCGATAGCACTATCGATATATCAATAGTTACAATCTATCAAGGCCTTGTTGACTGTCAACAGAGCATGTCTCATGTCTGTTGTATAACTGAAAATCAGGATATGAGGGACGATCAAAAACTTTCCATTTGAAGTCCATAGAGTGCAGAAACGCTATGCCAATCAGGCAAAACATCTGTATGCATTGACCCCTCCATCCCTCACTGTCAAAATTAACTTTAAATTAACTTTAAATTTTAACCACTAACTTTTTGAAAGCTTCAAACAGGCAGTAATTATCAAGCACATTTCTCCTCCAATAATATTCATCTAGATAAATACCGCTATACTCAATAAATTGGCCACACACTTCGCAGAAAATGAACACTGATCTAACACACTTCTGTCATTTGAGACCACTAACATGTGCATACAAGTGAAGTGTATAATTGTAACATCAACAGTAAGTCACAAACACATATAGGGTAGACTGTTTGAACCAGGGACCTCTCCTAATAGATCTCAACATATTACCTCTCTGACATCTCCACATACAGAGGTCCCTGGTCTGAAAAGGAAATACTTTCAACAACTTCATAAGCTCACTACACTGGCAGCACCTCACACATTCAGCAAGCAGATCAAGCAATTGCAGAAATCTTGTCACTGCTGACATATCTTCCCCCACAGCAGAAGTGAGCTCTCACAGTTGGATTCATATTTGGCCTGGAAGCTATTTTGTTACATGTGAGCCAACCAATTCATTTGTGTATGTAGTTAAGACAAATATTTCCACTAACTGGTGTGTTATTTGTTATTGATATTTTAATCTACTAATGTGAAGAACCAGTTTACTTTTTTAAGCCAAAAACTGGTTAACATAATAAAAATAATATTGTAGAACAAAAGCAAACTGATGCTTTTCATTTATTATAATGTTGTTTTACCAAGAACCGATGGAAGATTCTGTTAACATACTAATCTGAAGGTTATGTAGTTGCAATTATATTACTGGTAAGCATTTCTTAACTGCTAGTTAGTATTTCAAGGATCTCTCAGATTATGCTTCAAGGTTATTCCATAAGTTATTCCCCCTCCCCTAAGAGGAGCCT
This sequence comes from Schistocerca gregaria, assembly GCF_023897955.1. Lineage (NCBI taxonomy): Eukaryota > Metazoa > Arthropoda > Insecta > Orthoptera > Acrididae > Schistocerca > Schistocerca gregaria. The sequence goes on from NC_064926.1 coordinate 326,234,982, forward strand.
GTAACCTCAAGTGGGCACTTCCTCAGATGGCAAATGGAGGAATGCTTCTCAGATATGGCTGGTAGGAGGGAAATGAAATACCTCCCACAGACAAGCAGACAATGCAGCTACTGACTCAGAGTGAGTGGCTACAAAAGGCACCTGTATCCCGTGTTAAGAGCAGCTTCCAGAAATGCAGAAAGCAATGAAATATCACTGAAGATTATTTTCCTTGCATAATGCAGTTTCCATTTTATATTCAAAAATTTGACTTCCCCTCAAGAATTGGTACCTGGAATTTTAGAACACTGTTATAAGCAGGAAAACTAGAAACCATTGGAAGACAGATGGAAAAGAATAATATGAATCTAGTAGGAGCTGCTGAGATAAATGGGCATGGAGAATTAGATGAACACACAATACACAACTCAAGAGGGCAAAGAATGGAAGGAATGGAGTTGGGGTGATTATTGCAAAGGAACTGGTTAAGTGTGTAGAAAATGTAGACTACACAAGTGAAAGAGCTATAGGTATAAGGCTGAAAGGAGTTAAAGAGACATTTTGATTATCTAGGTGTATATGCGAACTTCAGACTGTGATGACCAACTCACAGAGGAAACAACAACATCATATAGAAAATGATGGACGATAATCAAGGATGCTGCAAAATAGTAATGGGCATTTGAAATGTGATTGTGGGAGAAGGGAAGGAGGGAACCACAGTAAGCAGTTATTGTCTTGGAAGGAGGAATGTCACAATCAAATGGCTTTTCGACTTCTGCAGGGAAGAAAGCTGTTAGTGATAAATAACACGATTCAGAAATTCACAGGAGGAGGCTCTAAACTTGGAAATTACCAGTGGATAAATATAGAAGTAAAACTGATTTTATACCAATGGAAGAAAGATACAGAAATGGACTCAAGGAGTTGCAAACATTACCAGATGCAGACACAAACAGCAACCATAATTTACTTATGACAGATATAGAAATAAAAATGGAAAAAAAACTGAAGAAGGCTGGCATGGTGAAGAAGTGGGACCTAGAGAAGACATGATATGGGAGAGAAAGAGTTACGGAAATGCTACCACTAGAACTTACTAAAACATTAAAAGGCAATGAACCCCCTTACACTACCAATGAGCATTAGAATATATTGAAAGAAGGAATCATAAAAGCAGTGTAGAAAGTGTTGTATTGTAAATATGAAAAGGGCAAGAAAGCCATGGCTTCCACAACTAATTATTTCAGAGATAGAAGAGAGAAGAAAATTCAAAAATAAAAACAGTGAAGATGCAAGAAAAATGCTCTGAAGGCTGAATAATGAACTGTGTAAAGAAACAGAGCAGGCTAGGAGAAAATGGATAAAAGAGGAATGTGACTCAGTTGGATCAGAAAGGAAGATATGATTTACTGTACAACAGAATAAAGACTACAACAGACATGCTACTAAGGAAATACTCAGTAAAGATGAAAGTGTAGTATACAAATATTGCGAGTACTTACTACAGATGGGAAGGCCATTCAAAAGTGCTGTATGACACATCACAAATCAAGTTGAATCTGTGAACAGTGTGAATGATGAAGAGAAAGTGCCAATAATCACAAAAGGAAGAAGTGAAGATCACAATAGCTACAATGTAAAATGGGAAAGCGGTAGGCACAGACATAATACCAGGAACAATACTAAAAGGCTTCAACCAAGATGGTGTAAGAGAAATGTTAAGGTTATGCAACAAAATATATGACTGTGGTGAATGGCCAGAGGACTTTCTGACAATCATAATTATTCCAGTACCAAAGAAGCAAGGAACCAAAAAATACAGTGAACACAGGAAAATTAGTGTTATTTCACAAGCTGCATAATTTCTTTATGTTATAAATGATTAATGAAAGACTGGGAAAGGTAATGGAGAAAAATCTGACTAAAAAACAGTTTGGTTTTTGATGGAATACAGGCACAAGTGATGCAATAGGACTCTTGTGAATTTTGGGAGAGAGATTTATTGAAAAAGAAAGAGACCTACATATGTGTTTTCAGACCTGGAAAAGGCCCTTGAAAATGTGGCTTGGGCTAATTTTGCAGCTATAAAGAGGTAAGAGAGAGTAGACTGGAAAACCAGATGACTTGTAAACTCATCATACGAGTATTTAAATAAAAAAGCATTAGTGAAAGTTAGAGAAGAAAGTACCAACTGAGAAGAACTAGGAAAAGGAGTAAGACAAGGATGCTGTCTGTCTATAGGGTGGACATTAACAAAACCAAAAAAACAGCAGGCCCATATTGCTGACTGAAAATGGAGGAAAAAAAGTCCTATGAACATGCGTCCAGGAATGCATCATTGCCACAGTGGATGGCACTGATGAATGACAGTTCCTCTGATCATGTGCCTTGGATTCCTTGTGCATTGCAGGTTGTTTGGTTGACACAGCATAGTGCAGGCAGCAGAATGGTCCAGTGTTTGTGCTGAAATCAAGGAGAGATGGTGTTTGCGTATGGCCAAACAGATGGAAAGAGGCAACACAACTATACCAAAACAATTATCCTCACAGACACCAGCCACATCACACAATATTACAAGCCCCTTTTTGACACTTGTGTTATCATGGGTCCTTCCAGAGAGAGAAATCTGCAAGTAGGTGGTAAGCTATGCATATGCCAGATTTGGAGGAGCAGATTCTACAGGATATTGAGACAAACCCAAGTACAAGCTCCAGGCAAGTGGCCCGCCAACTTGCTCTAAGCCAACACATGATTATGTGTACCCTGCATGACAACCACTACTATTCCTATCACCTGCAGTCCCATGGAGGCTACTTTTTCACATTTAACACCTGTTGTGTCATGGATGCAATGCATCTCTGTACTGTGTTCTCTGCAGTTTGTTGTCATTGCACACACACCGTCCATTCCTGAACACATGTTCATAGGACCTTTTTCCTCCATTTTCCATCCATACTTGCAGTTTGTCAGCTTTATTAATGTTCAGCTTGTATGCTTAGAAAATCTGATTGATCATTGCTCACTAGATGATAAGAGGATAAAAATTGGAGAAAGAGGAATATGGTGTTTGAGGTTTGCATGTGACTTTGTTCTACTAGCAACACAACAGAAAGAATTACATAATATAGTGGATACCACTGAAGCTAAAGGAATGATTTCTGGAATGAAAATAAATGCAAAGGAAACAAGAGTAATGGCACTGGGAGGTAATAAAAAGGTAAACATATTACTGAATGGAAAAGTAGTAGAACAAGTGCAAAGCTTTAAATACCTCAGAGGCAGAGTAGAAACTGACTGGAAGAGGAGCACAGATATTAAAACCAGGATAGTGATGGCAAAAGAAAAGGAGAATTTTCTGCAGCAATATGGACACTGATTTAAGGAAAAGACTAATAAAATATTTTGCATGGAATATCCTCCTGAATGGTGCTGGAATGTGGAGACAGAGGAAGACAGATAGAGCAAAGCTGGAGGCTTCTGAAACACAGACATGGCTGAAGATGGAAAGATAGAGCGAAAAGTGAAGAGGTATAAGAAGAGAGGAAGAGCAAGGACAATTACTGGATGTAATATAAAGAACAAAACAAAACTAGTTTAGACATATGTTAAGAATGAAGGAGGGTTTATAAAAACAGACTTAAAAGGGCGTGTGGGAGGACATCAGAGCCTGGAGGATTTGATGGATGACAGCACATATATTGGCTTGAAGAAGGAAGCAATGAATTGCGCGAAATGAAGATGCAAAGGACCTGCCAATATAGCAGAAAACTGATGATGATGATGATGATACAAATACTCTTGTAAACTATGTATATTTACATTGCAACTGCACTATTGAACCTCCTTTTTAAGATAATTAAACTTTTGAGGTCCTGTAGCGTGGCTGGGCATAAAAGTAATTACAAATCACAAAATGAAACAGTCAGCACATTTTCATTAACCAGTGGTGAAAAACTGAAGGGAAAATAGCTGATAAAAGTTCCCTGCGACTTCTCTTAAAGTTAAAGAAGCCTGTATTATGCGTAAAGCAATTTAGTTAAGAATGCCTAGTCAAAACAGGACAGTTTGTAATTGATGGAGAAGTAGAGACATTTGTAAGAAGTTATCCAAAGTTAAAACCAGATGTAGTGCTGTCGATTTGCCCTACTTTGTGCCTGCACTTGATACCAGCCAGTACCCTCTGCAGAAGGTTATTGATACTGAAAGCGATAATTTTGAAAAAACAATGAAATGAAACTAGGAAGGTAGTATGAGGAGCAGACTGCAATTAACTGTTTGGGAGATATAAGTTAAAAATATTTTTCATATGCTGCCATATAAACAAGAATCACTCATGCTGAGTAAACAAAAGATAGTGCTGTGTTTAATCAATACTAGTGATATAATACCTATTAGATCAGTAACTATTAAGATTTCTCCGAGTGTCCTCTTTACCTTAGGAAACTATAAAATTTCACAGAATAAAGTGTCCAACAAATATGCGTCAGTAAAGTCCAAACATGTTTGTTAGTGTAATTAAATATGTTTAGTCAATAGTGTCTTCTTCAGACACCTGAAACAAGAGTTTTGTGATTCAAAACATAGTGAATATATTAATAAAGGGTTTTGAGGTGACAGATGTGCACAGCTGCAATTAATAGTTGAACAAATCCAGTTTCCTACTAAAAAATGACGACAGTCAAGTACGGTAAATATTTCAATGAAATTTTCAATGAACAAATATGTAAATGACATATTTGTTTCCATCATTTACTCAGCCTTCATAAAAAATGTTTAATTATGAAACTTGAAGAATGTTATAAACAGAAGAGAATATTCCAATTTTAATATTGTATGAATAAGTGGGACATGTACCCTTCAATAGGTTTTGTTTGTTTGTGTGTGTTTGTTTGTTTGTTTGTTTGTTTGTGTGTGTGTGTGTGTGTGTGTGTGTGTGTGTGTGTGTGTGTGTGTGTGTGTGTGTGTGTGTTTGTGTGTTTGTGTGTGTGTGAAAGAGAGAGAGAGAGAGAGAGAGAGAGAGAGAGAGAGAGACTGATAAATCATAGTGATAGAGAATGTGAAGAGTACAGTATTTGACTTTTAAACTTTCATTGTGAAGTAAAAAAAATGAGTACTGCTGGAAGTGGGTGTTTTTCAGTTACTTTGTAACTGAACCAGTTAATAAAATCAATGTACCTTTTTCTTCAAGAGTAAATAATAATCCACAAACAGTTACTTTCATTTTACTTAATGTACTGCAGTGTGAATGACAAATATATGAGACTTTGCAGATCTCCACGTTTTTCAGTTACTTTGTAACTGAACCAGTTAATAAAATCAATGTACCTTTTTCTTCAAGAGTAAATAATAATCCACAAACAGTTACTTTCATTTTACTTAATGTACTGCAGTGTGAATGACAAATATATGAGACTTTGCAGATCTCCACCTGTGGACCACTAGCAGCCATTGAACTAGTCTGCTAATGCCATCAAAGTGCACACAGGACAATATCTTTAGTTGGATGTGCCTGTTGGGGAAGGTTTTGTAAATAGTTAGAAGACATATTAATACTGAGTAAGGTGCTGTATGATGTTTCAACTATGTGTAACTGAAATGTTGACTGCTGCAGTTTTAGTTACGGATGTTTCCTGGCCAGGCACACAGCATTAGGCATGAGGCTCTGCCGTGATTGCTAGTGGCATGGCAAGAAACAAGGTTTGAGTGTGATAAAGCTTCAATGTGGTGACACACTGATCCATAAACTACATTGGAAGGTAACAGTCTCAAGTAACTGGAAGTATCTACGATTACTGGTCAAACAACAGACTAATTTGTATCATGGAGCTTGGTCTATGTTTTAGCTTAATCAGAAAACTGATGGTACTCAATTTCATCAGAACTCAGAATCACTTTAGGGTACTTTATTTTGGGAAATGCGTAATTATGATTGTTTAACTTGGACACACAGCACAACGAAGAAATGTTAGTGCAACTTTATTAGACTGTGGCATGTATGCTAATCATCATAACATACACTGAACACAATAATATTCCAACAGCCTATTGCAGATGCTGACATGGATGTCAACTGTGTATTGTCAATACCTCCAGTGCACCCAATGAGATTTTTATTAATGTCAAGGTTTATCAGAAAGTTTTGCACATTTAAGTTGACACTGGTGCTGCTGTGTCATTACTCAACTTCAAAACTTATACAGACTTGGAGTCTCCCTTTTCAGCATCAGTGTCACATACTTTAGTCACCTACAATAAACAAAGCACTCCGATATTAGATAGTCTCTTGGCCCCAGTCACGCAAAAATCTGTTATTTGTCTGCTGACTTTTCTGTTGGTGAACAATGAAAACACCAAAAATTTGGTTTGAAATCTTTTAATCTTTTCATATTTACTATTTTCAATTAGGTTAATCTTGTCTCTGATCACGTGTCTTATACACAACTCGACTTTTTATGTTCTGAATTTTCCATCCGGTTTTCTGCAGGTTTGGGTTGTGCCAATAATTTCAAAGACCACATCACCATGAAAGCCATACCCTGTTTCTTTTGAGCTTGCCCAGTGCTGACGGCATTCTGTGACCAAGTCAAGGCAGAGCTCAACAACCTCATGGCCTCTGGGGTCATCCAAGCAATCGCATCCAGTGCGTGGACTACCCCCTTAGTCATTGTCAAGACACTGTCTGAATAGTTATGCCTTTGCAGCACTTGCAAAGTTTCTTTCAATACTCAGTCTATCATTGACATGTATCCCTTGCTGTGCCGTGGTGAACTTTCTGCTAAGTTCGCTGTGGTCTGCATTTTTCCAAGATCGACCTCTCTTATACATATTTCCAGCTTCCCATTGTTGCTGATTCTCAACAACTCTTCATCGTAACATGCCTTTTAACTTGTATTAGTATTTACAGTCACCATGCAGTGTGGTCACAACCATGGTGGTTTTTCAAAAGTTTATCGAACAACTCACGAGGTAGTGCCTGTTTGCGCCAAATATATTGATGATATTATGGTCTCCGAGTACTCCACTGCTGAACATCTCATCAATTTATGTAGGCTCTTTTTGGTGCTAAAGGTCTCTGGACTAAAATGATATTTGGAAAACTGATGCTTCTTTCCGCTTTCTATTGCCTTTCTTGAGTTTCAGATCTCTAGTGCTGGCATCAGACCCATTTTTCAGAATGTCTTTGCCAATGTGGCTCTACTGTGTCCTACGTTGGTCCAGGAACTCCAGGTTTTTTTTAGGTAAGATTCCTTATTATCACCAGTTTTTGCCAGGAGCGGCAGCTGTTGCACAACTGTTACATGCCTTGCAGCAAAAGAGGATGTCTTTCCACTGGCCGCAGATGAGTGCAACATCATTTTCCAGTCTATGTTACAATGCGCATCTTGTTTTGAGTTGAGATTTAGTGTTAGCAACAGATGCATCCCAGCACAGACTGGGGGAGGGGGGGGGGGGGGTGGCAGCTCATAAATATTTTGATAGCTCTGAAAGGCCTATTGCATATGCATTGAACCTGCTTTTGGCTCAGACTAGATATTCACAAGTAGGGGGGAGGGGAAAGGGTGTCTGTCACACACAAAGGTGTTAGCCACCCGTCATGTTCTTTGGCCTGGTTTGGAAGGTGATATCACTTGTTTGGTTAAGGCATGTTCTCAATGGGCATCGCAGCAAGCTGCCCCATGGGCAACATGGTCTCCTGGCCATGACATGTGCAGGCTGTCACAACATTTATTTCGCTAGCCTTTTCCTTAATGCATGTTGGTAAATAGTAACTGATGCACTCTCTCAGTGCCCATAATTTGTCCATTGCCCATCACTGTGGCAGCCCTCTCAAAAAAAAATTTCTTCGAAGGACTCCCGGCGGTGTTGGTCTCTGATAACGGTCCTCAGTTTGTGTCACAGGAGTCTGCCTCCTTCTACAATGCCCAAGGGATTTGCCATATTTTCGATCAACCCTTCCACCTGCAGTCCACTGAAGAAGCTGAAAGGTTAGTTAGAACATTCACAATGCAAATGAAGAAGTACGTGACTTGGTCCACATCTGACTTTGCTTGGATCAGTTTCTGTCTGTCTGTCGATTCGCATCATTCAGTGACAACAGCCTTGCCAAACTGCTCCACAGGCATCAAGCTGGACGCTCACATACTTCCTGTGGCCTGGCCAGGGACACCATTGCATGCAGCTGTCATCCTATTTCTGGTCCATGGTGGCTGTCTGGGCATGCGGATTTGTTCATCACTCAAAACAAATTCCTGCCCTCATCTCCTGATGCTGCAGGCACTGTCTCTGCAATATCCTTATGGAGGAGGACCTCTATGCATGTCATTATAACCAGTCGCACCTGTGAGTAGAAGACTGGACAATCCCGGCCAGGATGCTGAGTCGCCATGTCAATCTGTGTAGCTCGACAAATCACCTGATGTGGCTGGGAACCTGCCATGACATATGAGGGGGTCGTCTGTCACTGGTGGATGAACCTGACACATCTTCTCCAATTCTGCTACCAGTGTCGATGCAGCTTCTGTCCACACCAGAACAGTCTACTCTGCCTCAGCCACTAAGTGTGGGGCCACCGCCACCACCCGGCCCTTGACCTGATGTGGACATGGAGCTCACACCGAATCTATCGGTCCTACTGTTTGGGCTGACATGAGAAGGTAGACAGCAACACTGCCCATGCTCCAAGTACTTTCAACCATATGCCCCAGTATCAGTATGGAAACACCCCCAGGTTGTGGCTAAGCCATGTCTCCGCAATATCCTTTTTCCAGGAGTACTAGTTCTGCAAGGTTCACAGAAGAGCTACTGTGAAGTTTGGGAGGTAGGAGACGAGGTACTGGCAGAACTGAAGCAGTGGGCATGGGTCATGAGTTGTGCTTGGGTAGCTCAGTCGGCAGAGTGCAAAAGGTAAAGATTCTGAGTTCAAATCTCAGTCCAGCACACAGTTTAATCTGCCAGGAAGTTTCATATCAGTGCACACTCCACTGTAGAGTGGAAATTTCATTGTCCTATTGATATATTATCCATATAGTATGTTTTCTTTTACCTACTACCCCTGACTACATTTCATTCAGGAACATGTCGTATACACTAGCACATTTAAAAAAAAAAAAAAAAAAAAAAAAAAAAAAAAAAAAAAAAAAAAAAAAGCAAAACTGGGGAGGTAGATTGCAATAAACACTATAGTGGATGTTAGCAGTGTCACACATAACAAGGGAAGGAGTGTGAAGATAGATCAGAGTATATGAAATTTGATGTGCTAACTCTGACAAGAAAAAAAAAATGGTAATAGCTGCACTTGCAGATACTAGTTATACTAGTAGATACTTTATTGTATTAAAAAGACCAACACAGAGGAGTACCCAAGAGATCTGAAAGAGACATGACCTCAGCAACCGAGATAGCAAGTCTACACCTGTAAGGGGTAAACCAATCAGAAAAGAATGGAAAAGGGAAATATTTAGAAAATATTAGTAGGAAAACAAGATATTGTCACAAAGTGTATATATAAAATATATAGTTATTTGGTGGGCTGGACCCAAAGAAAGGTCAACTGAACCAAAAGTTGGGATAAGAAAATATATAAATGGACACTATCTCTGTAAGCAGTAACTGAGAGGGAATGGATCCTGTGTCTGAGGAAAAGATTGAATCTGATGATTCCTACAGGTGGAGCTGAATGTGAATTTTGAGGCTTGTTCCAAAGTGACAAAGTAGATAAATTACCTGGATCACATAATCACTTTTATATGTTATTTCACTAGTAGGATAATAAAGAAACAATTGTCTGAGCTTTCTAGTTTAGTACTAGGCTGATTAAATAAATGTAGGAAGACATACAGAAAGAAGCTTTAAATTTAATTCTTAATTATCTCTTCTGGTTAGGGTAAAAAGATTAAAAGAATAAAGTTATTGTGTCTGTTAAACATTTATATAAGGGGTATTTGTATTTTTGTAGTAACTTCTACTACATGGTTGGGGTTATAAGAATTTTTCTAAGGGAGGCTAGCTTACAAAAGAGGAGATAACAAAACACCCTTCCAAAACTATAACACCTAGTTTTGTGAGAACTGACAGCAATGCAGACTTATAACTAGAGATAAGATGATTGGATGACAGAAACAAAAAAGATACTAAAGGTTCTAGAAGCACAATTAAGAGTGCTCTAATTTTTTCTTTCATCATGATTTTCTGAGGCTAAGTGACATGATAGACTATAATATAATGTAATAATGTATTAATGCAACTACTTTGAGGCTGTTCGGGTAAGGTGGCAGAAGGACTTAACTTTGATGCTAGAAAAAGTTGTCACAAGGGTTGGAGATTACATTAGATTTGACACTGAATAAGGGATACTAACGTAAGATGATGTAGTGGCAAGCATTTATTTATTTATTTATTTATTTATTTACTCATCTGTGGAACAATATACATTGTATGGATGTCATCAAATATTTGTACAATATTTCTTATTAAAATAAATATGCCTCTTACAGTATTTATAGCTCCTATACTTAGTCCTACTTTTCTAATCACATCATAAATTGTTACGCAGTACAATGTTCATGAACATTAAGTTCCTCTCTATAGTTATTTTAAATATTCATTTACAATATAAAAGCTATTACTTAGTAAATATTTTTTAGCCTTTGGCTAAAGATATGGGGATCACTTACATCTTTTATTTTTGTGATGTCTGTTGTACAATTTTATTCTATGGTACACTACACTACTTTGAGTTTTTGACTTGTTTCTTCCATTTTGATGCAAACAGCGTCAGGATTTTGTTCCATTATCATGTACTGTTCTGCTTGTGGTGTACAGATTAAGATTTTTACTTCTGTACATTATATTGTGATAGTTGTATTCACACAGAACTGTCAGAATTTCTAGCTTTTTGAATAATTCATTACTGTGTGCCCTGCTACTACTGTTCATTACTATTCATATAGCTCTTTTCTGTATCTTGAAAATAGTCTGTATGTTCGAAGCACTTATTTCCCAAAACATTATCCCATAACTGAGGACTGAAAGCATATATCTGAAGTAGGCTAGTTTGAGGCATGAAATACTGAACACTGGTGCAAGGATTCACAGGGCACAAAATAATGACAATAACCTTTTTGTCAAACTTCTCACATGTTCCATACATTTCAGTTGACAGTCTACATTCATCCACAAGAATTTGGTATCAGTTACACAATCTAGTACATCATTGTTTACATTTAGTGTGGTATCATTGCATTTCTCTATTCTCTCTCTCTCTTTCTCTTTCTCTTTCTCTCTCTCTCTCTCTCTCTCTCTCTCTATCCCTCCCTGACTATGATCTCATCTAACTGTGTAGATTTTTTATTGTTTAACTGGTGTATCACCTGTGCCACATCTTTTTCTGTTGTTGGAAAGAGCACCATTGAAGCGGAGACTGGTCTCGCTGACGTCCAACTCACATGTCTGGAATTTTCTCTTGCTGAAGTATTCATTCATGAAGTTTGCTATTTCCTTTGGGTTGCTGATTAGAACATCTTTCCTTTTAATTTGTGTTTCTATATGTTTCTGTCCAACATTTGCTGTCTCAGATTTGATTTACTGATTGATTTTATTTCGTGTTCCATAGGTCCAACTGTGTTGGGTTCACAAGGACGAGGAAAGAGCCAGTTTTTTACAAATACAGTCTGATAATCTTACCGCATATACAGACAGTTGAGTACATAGTTATATAAAAATGTACACAGTAAATTCTTTGAGCAGCAATAGTGAAAAAAGAAGATACATATTTTCTTAGAATCATTAAAGCACTACGGAAAAACAGATACAGAGCACACAGATACAGAGCTCAAGTTAAATAACATTCTTAGTGGCATTATGTCAACTTGTATTATATAATATTAAAATGTTATAATCTATTTATTAAAAAATTCATCTAGACTGTAAAAAGCTTTTTCTAGCAGAAATATTTTTAGTGCTTTCTTAAACTTACTCTTGTTATGAATCACTGTCTTTATTTCAGGAGGAAGAGCAATGAAGTGTTTTGTTCCAGTGGAGTGGACACTCTTTTGTGCCACACTCAAATTTCTGTGCTCGCTGTGTATGTCATTCTTCCTCTGTGTGTTTCGCTGATGATAATTACTGTTTGGTTGAAGTATCTCTATATTTTTACAGACAAAACACATGAGTGGAAAATGATATTGGCATGTTGTTGCGTATATTTTGGGAGGTAGCATTGCTCACATCCGTAGGTTTAACCATAAAATACCCTACACGTGCCTCCTGGGTGGTGCTATTTGAGCAACAGTGATTACAGGCAGCCAGACTATCCGGAGGATCTCCTGGCAATGACATATCAAATAAATAGCAGAAACAGTTCTTTCCAGAGCTCATTAACAAGAAACATTGGACCAACTATTAGACTCCTTCAACTGAATACCGAAAGCATTAGCAGGGCAAAATGTGACTACCTGTCAAATTTTTTGCTGGACAACAATATTGATGTCGTCGCCATTCAAGAAACTTGTGTTTGCAGCGAAGAAATAATCCGAAGCTGAGGTCGAATTCCTGCACTTGGTGTAACTTACCACGAGGTGTTTGGAATTGCTACATATGTCCGTAACAACATAAACGAAGCTTCACTGATTTCTGTAAGTGTGGAGGCAGATATACATACAGTTGTCATACAATTGCAAGGCATTACTACACTCCTGGAAGTGGAAAAAAGAAGACATTGACACCGGTGTGTCAGACCCACCATACTTGCTCTGGACACTGCGAGGGGGCTGTACAAGCAATGATCACACGCACGGCACAGCAGACACACCAGGAACCGCGGTGTTGGCCGTCGAATGGCGCTAGCTGCGCAGCATTTGTGCACCGCCGCCGTCAGTGTCAGCCAGTTTGCCGTGGCGAACGGAGCTCCATCGCAGTCTTTAACACTGGTAGCATGCCGTGACAGCGTGGACGTGAACCGTATGTGCAGTTGACGGACTTTGAGCAAGGGCGTATAGTGGGCATGCGGGAGGCCGGGTGGACGTACCGCCGAATTGCTCAACACGTGAGGCGTGAGGTCTCCACAGTACATCGATGTTGTCGCCAGTGGTCGGCGGAAGGTGCACGTGCTCATCGACCTGGGACCGGACAGCAGCGATGCACGGATGCACGCCAAGGCCGTAGGATCCTACGCAGTGCCGTAGGGGACCGCACCGCCACTTCCCAGCAAATTAGGGACACTGTTGCTCCTGGGGTATCGGCGAGGACCATTCGCAACCGTCTCCATGAAGCTGGGCTACGGTCCCGCACACCGTTAGGCCGTCTTCCGCTCACGCCCCAACATCGTGCAGCCCGCCTGCAGTGGCGTCGCGACAGGTGTGAATGGAGGGACTCATGGAGATGTGTCGTCTTCAGCGATGAGAGTCGCTTCTGCCTTGGTGCCAATGATGGTCATATGCGTGTTTGGCGCCGTGCAGGTGAGCGCCACAATCAGGACTGCATACGACCAAGGCACACAGGGCCAACACCCGGCATCATGGTGTGGGGAGCGATTTCCTACACTGGCTGTACACCTCTGGTGATCGTCGAGGGGACACTGAAAGTGCGCGGTACATCCAAACCATCATCGAACCCATCGTTCTACCATTCCTAGACCGGCAAGGGAAATTGCTGTTCCAACAGGACAATGCACGTCCGCATGTATCCCGTGCCACCCAACGTGCTCTAGAAGGTGTAAGTCAACTACCCTGACCAACAAGATCTCCGGATCTATCCCCCATTGAGCATGTTTGGGACTGGATGAAGCGTCGTCTCACGCGGTCTGCACGTCCAGCATGAACGCTGGTCCAACTGAGGCGCCAGGTGGAAATGGCATGGTAAGCCATTCCACAGGACTACATCCAGCATCTCTACGATCGTCTCCATGGGAGAATAGCAGCCTGCATTGCTGCGAAAGGTGGATATACACTGTACTAGTGCCGACATTGTGCATGCTCTGTTGCCTGTGTCTATGTGCCTGTGGTTCTGTCAGTGTGATCATGTGATGTATCTGACCCCAGGAATGTGTCAATAAAGTTTCCCCTTCCTGGGACAATGAATTCACGGTGTTCTTATTTCAATTTCCAGGAGTGTATTACAAATGTTTACAAACCACCCAAAACAACATGGCCCGATTTTTTCCTACACACAGCAGAACATCCTGCAATTTACATAGGAGACTTCAATAGTCACCACGAACTTTGGAAGTACTCTCAAAATGATGAAAATGGAAGCATGCTTGCAGAATGGATCGAAGAGAATAATCTTCATCTAGTGTTTGATGCCAAAGATCAAGGCACTTTCAGGTCAGCTGCTTGGGACATGGATTCAAATCCTGACTTATGCTTTGTTAGCTGCAATGAAACTGGCTTTCTCATTAACACCACAAGGAAAGTGATAGATGCCAATACAGACCTGTAATAATACAAATTGGCTGCACTGTTCCTGTCATACGATCAACTCAGCATGCTCAATGGAATTTCCAGAAAGCCAACTGGATGAAGTTTTCAACGGAACTGGATAAGACCATTCAATTGATATCTCCATCACATAATAACTATCAACGCTTCATTGGTGCAGTAATAGCAACAGCTAAAAAGTGTATGCCAAGAGGATACCAAAAAGAATATGTTCCAGGATGGAATGAGGAAAGTGAAACACTGTACCAACACTTCCAGCAAAGTGGTGACCCAGAGATAGCTATGGAACTATTGTCCAGCTTGGACATGTCTCAGAGGCAGAAATGGGCAGAAACAGTCGAAACTATGGACTTTACCCACTCAAGCAGGAAAGCATGGAGTCTTCTGAGAAAACTGGGAGGAAGTGCACCAGCATGCAGAAAAAATTCCGATGTAACACCAGACTAAATTGCTTCCCACATCATTACTACCTCAAGAGTACCTCCTGACAAGAAACATACAAGACATATCAGACGACAGCTTCGTGACCTGAAAAAGAAGCCATCTCCCTCATCTGAGTATACCCATCCCTTCACAGTTTCAGACATTGACTCTGGACTGAAGGACCTCAAACCTCTTAAGACACCTGGATTTGATGGTATCCATCCAAAATTCCTGATCCATATGGGAGGAAAAGCTAAGAAATGGCTGGCAGAATTCTTCAGACAAGGACGTAGCTGCTACGACCAAGTATTGTCTCTCACATCCTTCATACAGTCAGGATACCAAATGAAGCAGAAAACATCGGTAGCACTTGTTGATCTAACTGCCGCCTTCAACACTGTGTGGAGGGAAGGCCTTATCTACAAATTTCTCTGCATCATACCCTGCAGAACAATGGCTCGACTGATTAACAGCATGTTAAGTGATCAGAAGTTCCAGGTAATCACTGGAAGCAACATAAGTAAGGAGAGGAAGCTGAACAATGGATTGCCTCAAGGATCAGTTCTCTCATCCTTACTGATCAACCTACATCTATCTGATCTACTTGACATTTCGTACAGAAAACACTGCTATCCCGATGACCTGGCTCTAGCCGTAAAACAGCAGGAAATGAAGACAACAGAAGAGATTCTAGCCAATGACCTGTCTGCATTACATAATTACTTCAAAATCTGGAGACTCCAACCCAGTGTGAGTAAAACAGAAGTGTGTTGCTTCCATCTAAATAACCAGTTGGCGAATGTAAAACTCAAAGTAAGTTTCAGAGGCAGAATTATTCATCACAATCGGAACCCAAAATATCTTGGTGTCATCCTGGATCGTACACTATGCTTCAAACAACACCTTCTTAACTTAGCTCAAAAGCTGAGGACTCGAAACAACATCCTCCATAAGCTATGCGGAACTACCTGGGGATCTTCAGCAACCACCCTGCGATCTTCAGCTCTGGGCTTGGTGTACTCAAGTGCTGAATATTATGCACCTGTTTGGATGAACAGTCATCATAGAAGGCTTGTTGATACCCAGCTGAATACAACAATGCGCATAATATCTGGCACAATCAGATCTACTCCAGTTTATTGGCTTCCACTGTTAACCGGTAAAATGCCTCCTGATCTACGCAGATGTACTGCCCTTACGAGACAATTCCACAAGATCTCCAGGAATTCTAACCTACCCATGCATAGCGACCTGCCACTTTTAAATCACAAGAGACTGAAATCACGCGATCCAACTCTGTGCAATGCTGCTGACATTGTTGCTAAGAATTTCAAACCTCTTGGAGAATGGAAAGGTCGGTGGGAAGTAGTGACAGATGTGCACCTGCATAACATCTTCTCAGGTGCTAAACTTCCAAGTGGATTCGACTTACCATGCAAGACCTGGTCTACTCTCAACAGAATCCGTACCAGCCATGGGCAATGCAGGGATGCTCTCTTTAAGTGGAAGAAGCTGCCTGATCCAGCTTGTGACTGCAGGGCTCCATCCCAGACTGTTCACCACATTGTCAGTGAACGCAGGATTCGAGCCTATCACGGCTGCTGGCAGTTTTTCATTAAGGGTTTCTAGGGCATCATTTGCAAGTGCATAGATTGAGTCTTCTTGAACGACCCTTTTGAAAGCCAAATAGGCTCTTGCTGAGATCTCCATTCTTCATGAGATGATCAGTAATTCTTACATATATTAGTTTTTATAAACTTTTAGAGAACACTATCAGAAAAGAGACAGATCAATAGTTATTTAGTTTAGTTTTATTGCAAACTTAAGTCTACTGGGAAAAACACCTTTCTGAAGGGAAGCATTGAAAATAAGACAGAGAATGTCCCTTATCCACACACAAGAATATTTCAATAGATTACTAGAAGTATTTTGAACCACTGCAGAGTTCCTACTTTTTAGAGACATGATGATTTTTTGAATTTCATCTACAGTGACAGGACTAAGTTGCATTTCTGAAATTGTGTTTCAATATACATCTTGACAAAGAGTTACAGCTTCACCTACATTGGGCTTGCAACCAATCTGTTGAGTTACTGATATGAAGTGTTTATTAAAAATCTCAGCCACACTTTTGGCGTTATCTACTAGGGTACTTTCATATCTGATTTTATTTACATCTTCTTTGCTTGTTGTATTTCCTCCTGTTTCTTTTTTTTACAATGCTCCAAATTGTTTTTATTGTATTATTAGAATTATTTATTTTCTTCTCGTAATGAAGAGCTTTTGATCTCTGTATTAGTTTCTTTAAAATTGTACAGTATAATCTATAGTTTTACCATTTTTCTACATCTTTAGATAATCTTATTGCAGCAAAGTTTCCCTTTTGGTTTTACATGACTGTTTTTTACCTTTTGTAATCCAAGGCTTACTTACAGAATTCAGAGCACTGTTTCTGACCCATTTCCTTGGAAATATTTCTTAAATAAAGCACAAAATTCATTTATAAAACAGTTAAATTTATTATCAAAACTATCAAGGCTACATACTAAAGACCAGTCCATTTGCTGCAACCTATAGTTGAAAGTTTCTTTTGCCTCTTCATTCGTTACTCTTATGAATTTCCAGTGAGGAAATTGTTTGAACAGATTAACACCACAAAGAGTGAGAATTTGACCATCATGATCTGAAAGCCCACTTATAACCTGCCTGACAGTATAATTCTGATGTCTACTTACATGTAAAAAAATGTTGTCTATCATAGTTCGGGACTCGAATGTAATTCTTGTTAGGAAGTTTATTACCGATATCAGATTATATAAGGTCATCACAATCTCAAAGTCAATTTTATTCTTATTCTCTCTCATAGAGTTTATATTGAAATCACCGAACACTACAATATCCTTTGCTTTTGCAAGTAACCCTAACAGCAGTAGTTCCATTATAAAAAGTTTTTATGTCTCCTGAAAGTGCCCTGTAGACAGCCAACACTATCACTGAATATAATTTAGTTATTACTTCTGTTGCACATGCCTCAAATCGTTATTTCACACAATATTTCTTAATATCTATAGCTTTGTATGCTACACTATCATTAACATAAATTCCTACTCCACCTTTGTCTTTACTTTCCCGACAGTAGCATGTTACTAAACTATAACTTACTATAAATGGCAAGGCACAGTAACATGGTCGTCAGTTAAGCACAAAACCTGAGAATTATTTATACAACCCTTTTTATGGATGTTAATAAAAAGTTGATTTGTTTTGTTTAAGAGGCCTCTTATATTTTGATGAAATAAAGAGATGCCTTCCTCTTGCTTTTTTATTCTATTAGTGCTGTTGTTATCTGACTGAGACTATGGGTGGTTTAAGTCATACCTACAAAACAGGAGGCAAAAAGTTTCATTATATGGTTTAAGTGATTTAAGAAAGTTTCCCACTTCATATAACTGGGTCAAATTACATTAGGGGTTCCACAGGGTTTGATCATGGATCCCCTTCTGTTACTGATATATATGCATGACCTTCCTTCTTATCTGAAAGACGAAGCTAAACTGACATTGTTTGCTTATGATACAAACATCATTATTAATCCAGTAAAAGAAACTCCAATAGAAAATGATACAGATAATGTCTTTGGAAAAGTTATTGATATGTTTTTTGCAAATGGGCTTGCTCTGAACTTTGAAAAAACACAGTACATCCAATTTTCTACTGCTAGGAGTACAGTTCTTGCAATAAATATAACATCAACAGAAGTCAATAGCCAGGGTAGAGCATACTAAGTTTTTGGGTATACATATAGATGAGAATCTTAATTGGAAAATCCATATTTTGGATCTCATAAAACAACTAGGTTCAGCAACATTTGCAATCAGAATAATTGCTAATTTTGAGGATATAGAAATTAGCAAGCTAACATACTTAGAATACTTTCACTCTCTGATTCATACAGAATAATATTTTGGGGTAACTCAGCACTTAGGCAAAAAGTATTCACTGCTCAGAAGAAAGTAGATAGAATAATGTGTGGGGCTCATAGTCACACACCTTGTAGGCATCTCTTCAAAAGGTTAGGAATTCTTACAATAGCCTCACAGTACATTTACTCAGTAATGAAACTTGTTCTCAACAACATGGACCAGTTTAAAAACAACAGTGACATCCATGATTATAATACCACAAGAAAGAAAGACTTACACTATACTCTACTTAACCGATCTTTGGCACAGAAAGGGGTAAAATATGCTGCTGTAAAACTTTCCGATAAATTATCAGAGGAAATAAAAGATCTGACAGACAGGAGTAATAGTTTTAAAAATAAATTGAATCATATCTCCTTGACAGCTCCTTCTATACCGTAGATGAATTCTTGAAAAGGAATAAATAAACCTACAGTTATAATATATGCATTTTGTGCCATTTAAGGGAATGGGATACGTAATAAAAATTTTAACCTTAAAAAAATCATGCACGCATTTCCACATCGTAGTGGTTACCATAAGATTGATACAATGGAACACGTAACTAACTAACAGTTTTCATTTCTATGGTGAACACTTTCGAGAAATACTTTTCCTTTTTATTCAGATGCAAGCTATGTGCTGTAAAGTGCTTTCTTCCCAGAACAACTGCGCTGAGGAAAGAAGCATTTGAACTGGACTGCCAGATATGTATGTAAGTCACATTGGACTTTTGGATCTTGTTGTTTCATAATACAAGTTTTCAAATTATCGTTGAAACCTACAATTATAGTTAAAGGGATATAAGGCAAAGGGTTATGACCCATGTACCATCATTTTTCATTTCCTGGTACTACCTTATTGGCATAAATAGCTCTGAAAGAGGAAGGCCTTTGGCAATCACAATTTCAGTTAATTACCACACAGATTGAGTAAGATATCAGATCTCAATAATAGGGCAATAAAAACAGGAAGGCCTTGAATACTCTTGTTTTAATTAAAAGGGAACAGACAGGCCTTCAACAATAACAGCTTCAGTTAAGTGAGATTACCAAATGGAAAACAGGCAGGCCTTCAATAATAACAGGCTGAGTTAATTAAAATTACTAAACAGAAAACAGGCAGGCCTTCTTTAGTAACAGCTTCAGTTAAGTAAATACCAAATATAAAACAGGCATTCCTTCAATAATAACAGCTAAGACCTCAAAATCCAAACTCAACTGGAGTTCATGAACCAAAGTTGAAGCTTAACGGTTCCAAAGGGGCCACAAAATTCAGCGCAGTGAAACTGACTTCAACTCTCTCATTGGTGTGCCATGGCACAGAGCTGATTAGCCAGGCTATACATGGAGACAGCACTTGAAATCAGCCATAGATTCAAATTCGCCCACAAATATGCCCAACAACCAAACTCTGGAAACCATGCTCAACATGCTTGTGTGGGTGCTTGCCTTAGTTGCCGGGCAGACCTCTCACACTGTCCTCTCTAAATCGCCACGCCACAACATGCTGTGCCCCATCAACAATCTTGAGCAATGACCTTAGATGGATCAAACCAGAGAGACATCACATAGCAGATTGAGCCTGTAGCACCAGGAATTCAAAAGGCAATGCCATCATCCCCGCCATGGTTCAACCACTCTCCCTTAAACCAACAGAAGAAGAAGGGAAGGTTAATTAACATGTTTAAGTTGATTACGTGCAGCCTGAAGACTTTGCCAGAGGCCAGATACCTGACAAGCAAGTTAACGGGGCCCATAATTTTGATGATAGAGCATAGCGTATGAAAACAAAATACCATGCACCTGGGGTGTAAAGTTAGTTCGCCTCCACGTGGTGCACCCTGGGTAACGCTAAATGAACTAACACAAGTGGCGGCAGACCAAACAAAGAATTCCTGCCCCACATCACAGTGAAACGGAACGACAGACAAAGCGCTATGCAAGATACATACAACGGTCCTTTTAGGGACCAACTGACAAAGGATCTCGGACCATGCATCCGAATCTGTCATTTCAATATTGAGGGTATAAGCAGAGCAAAATGTCAAGTATTGCAGAGAATTTTACACCATAACGACATTGACCTGGTAGCCATACAGGAAACTCATGCTGAAAATAGAGTCCAACTTGAAGCTAGAGGAAGGATACTGGGATATGATCTACTTGGAGCCACATATGACAGACACTATGGCGTTGCGACATATGTGCGTGGGGACGTAGAGGACGCCTTTCTAGTTGAAGCCTCCATTGCAAATGATATCCATGAAGTTGTCATAAAAATAGGAGAAGTTACAGTAACTAACATCTATAAACCTCCTGCTACTACATGGCCAGCTGAAGTGATAAAGATCCACCCACACCCAAGCGTATATGTGGGGGACTATAATAGTCACCACAAAATGTGGAAATATAGTACGAATGATAGCAATGGAGACACGCTGGCCAATTGGTCCAAGGAATAAAATACATATCTGGTCTTTGATGCCAAGGACCAAGTGACATTCAGATCGGCCGCATGGAACTGCGACTATAACCCGGATCTGTGATTTGTTTCAAGGGATACAAACGATAAACCACTGACAGGAGTTCACTACACTCAGCTGGCGGCTACACGGGTAGCGGAGGCTTTGTGGCGTGGACTGGGCGGTTTTTTAGGTTAGAAGGGCTCGGGAAAGTGCGGGATGGGCTGCAATGTCAAAGGGTGCTTGGCAATTACAGGACGTGCTTGGATCAAGGAACAGTCAGAATTATGGTTGTAAATTGTTGTAGTTACGCTGGAAAAGTCCCTGAGCTTCAAGCGCTAATAGAAAGCACAGAAGCTGATATCGTTATAGGTACAGAAAGCTGGCTAAAGCCTGAAATAAGTTCTGCAGAAATTCTTACGAAGTCTCAGACGGTGTTCAGTAAAGATAGATTAGGCAGAATTGGTGGTGGAGTGTTTCTGTCTGTCAGTAGTGGTTTATCTTGTAGTGAAGTCGAAGTAGATACTCCGTGGGAATTGGTATGGGTGGAGGTTATACTTAACAGCCGAATTAAGTTAATAATTGGCTCCTTCTACCGACCCCCAGACTCCGATGATACAGTTGCGGAACAGTTCAGAGAAAGTTTGAGTCTTGTAACAAATAAATACCCCACTCATACGGTTATAGTTGGTGGGGACTTCAACCAACCCTCGGTATGTTGGCAAAAATACTTGTTCAAAACCGGAGGTAGGCAGAAAACGTCTTCCGAGATTGTCCTAAATGCTTTCTCCGAAAATTATTTCGAGCAGTTAGTCCACGAACCCACGCGAACTGTAAATGGTTGCGAAAACACACTTGACCTCTTAGCCACAAACAATCCAGAGCTGATAGAGAGCATCATGACTGATACAGGGATTAGTGATCACAAGGCCGTTGTAGCTAGGCTCAATACCATTCCTTCCAAATCCATCAGAAACAAACGCAAAATAATTTTATTTAAAAAAGCGGATAAAGTGTCACTAGAAGCATTCCCAAAAGACAATTTCCATTCCTTCCGAACTGACTATGCGAATGTAGACGAGATGTGGCTCAAATTCAAAGATATAGTAACAACAACAATTGAGATATTCATACCTCATAAATTGGTAAGAGATGCAACGGATCCCCCGTGGTACACAAAAAAGATCCGAACGCTGTTGCAGAGGCAACGGAAAAAGGATGCGAAGTTCAGAAGAACGCGAAATCCCGAAGATGGGCTAAAATTTACAGACGCGCGAAATTTGGCACGTACTTCGATGCGAGATGCCTTTAATAGGTTCCACAACGAAACATTGTCTCGAAATTTGGTAGAAAATCCGAAGAAATTCTGGTCGTATGTAAAGTACACAAGCGGCAAGACGCAGTCAATACCTTCGCTGCGCAGTGCCGATGGTACTGTTATCGACGACTGTGCCGCTAAAGCAGAGTTATTGAACGCAGTTTTCCGAAATTCCTTCACCAGTGAAGACGAATGGAATATTCCAGAATTTGAAACACGAACATCTGCTAGCATGAGTTTCTTAGAAGTAGATACCTTAGGGGTTGCGAAGCAACTCAAATCGCTTGATACGGGCAAGTCTTCAGGTCCAGATTGTATACCGATTAGGTTCCTTTCAGATTACACTGATACTATAGCTCCCTACTAAGCACTCATATACAACTGCTCGCTCACCGATAGATCTGTACCTACAGATTAGAAAATTGCGCAGGTCGCGCCAGTGTTCAAGAAGGGTAGTAGGAGTAATCCATTTAACTACAGACCTATATCATTGACGTCGGTTTGCAGTAGAGTTTTGGAGCATATACTGTATTCAAACATTATGAATCACCTCGAAGGGAACGATCTATTGACACGTAATCAGCATGGCTTCAGAAAACATCGCTCTTGTGCAACGCAGCTAGCTCTTTATTCGCACGAAGTAATGGCCGCTATCGACAGGGGATCTCAAGTTGATTCCGTATTTCTAGATTTCCGGAAAGCTTTTGACACTGTTCCTCACAAGCGACTTCTAATCAAGCTCGAGAGCTAGGGGGTATCATCTCAGTTGTGCGACTGGATTCGTGATTTCCTGTCAGGAAGGTCGCAGTTCGTAGTAATAGACGGCAAATCATCGAGTAAAACTGAAGTGCTATCAGGTGTTCCCCAGGGAAGCGTCCTGGGACCTCTACTGTTCCTGATCTATATAAATGACCTGGGTGACAATCTGAGCAGTTCTCTTAGATTGTTCGCAGGTGATGCTGTAATTTACCGTCTAGTAAGGTCATCCGAAGACCAGTATCAGTTGCAAAGTGATTTAGAAAAGATTGCTGTATGGTGTGTCAGGTGGCAGTTGACGCTAAATAACGAAAAGTGTGAGATGATCCACATGAGTTCCAAAAGAAATCCGTTGGAATTCGATTACTCGATAAATAGTACAATTCTCGAGGCTGTCAATTCAACTAAGTACCTGGGTGTTAAATATACGAACAACTTCAGTTGGAAGGACCACATAGATAATATTGTCGGGAAGGCGAGCCAAAGGTTGTGTTTCATTGGCAGGACACTTAGAAGACGCAACAAGTCCACTAAAGAGACAGCTTACACTACACTTGTTCGTCCTCTGTTAGAATATTGCTGCGCGGTGTGGGATCCTTACCAGGTGGGATTGACGGAGGACATCGAAAGGGTGCAAAAAAGGGCAGCTCGTTTTGTATTATCACGTTATAGGGGAGAGAGTGTGGCAGATATGATACATGAGTTGGGATGGAAGTCATTACAGCAT
Source organism: Schistocerca gregaria (assembly GCF_023897955.1). Classification (NCBI taxonomy): domain Eukaryota; kingdom Metazoa; phylum Arthropoda; class Insecta; order Orthoptera; family Acrididae; genus Schistocerca; species Schistocerca gregaria. The sequence continues at coordinate 326,259,049 of NC_064926.1, forward strand.
AGACGTTTTTCGTCGCGGCGAGACCTTTTTACGAAATTTCAGTCACCAACTTTCTCTTCCGAATGCGAAAATATTTTGTTGAGCCCAACCTACATAGGTAGGAATGATCATCAAAATAAAATAAGAGAAATCAGAGCTCGAACAGAAAGGTTTAGGTATTCGTTTTTCCCACTCGCTGTTCGGGAGTGGAATAGTAGAGAGATAGTATGATTGTGGTTCGATGAACCCTCTGCCAAGCACTTAAATGTGAATTGCAGAGTAGTCATGTAGATGTAAATGAAGACAGCCTCTAGAAGGGTCCTGACGGACTTCCCTCATAGCCAGCACCGCCCTATGCTTATTAATATCGGTATACCCATCCTGATAATAAGGTCTTACCCTCGACCAAGGTGGAATTTTACGAAAGCTGACTGGACAAAATTCTCTGAACAACTTGATTATACCTTGAGCTGGATCCCTCCAACCAGCAAGAGCTATGAGAGGTTTGTGGGAGCGGTCATTAGCTCTGCGAAAACAAGGATCCCAAGAGGGTACCGCAAAATATACATTCCCAGTTGGACAGGGAAATGTGATGATCTGTACGCGGAGTTCCTCAAGAATGGGGACCGGGAAATAGCAGATGTGCTATTACATAACATCGACTTTTTTTATTAGAAGGCAAAAATAGGAGAATACTGTTGAAAATCTAGACTTTTCAAAGTCAAGCCGACAAGCCTGGTCCCTACTGGGTAAACTTGGAGGCGCAAATCCACCTGAACATAGAAAGGACGAAATATCTCCCAACAATGTTGCATGCCGCGTAGTTTCTGCATCTAGAGCCCCACAAAATAGAAAGCACACAACAAAAGTGAAAAAACACTTAAAAACATTAAAAAGGACCCTTGCAATGGACTCAGAATATTCATCAGATATTCGCTTCGAGGAGGTTACCAATGCCTTGAAGAAGGTTAAATCAGGAAAAGCTCCAGGTTTCGATGGTATCCATCCTGAGTTCCTCATACATGTCGGAGCCTACACAAAACAATGGCTGGCTAAGTTCTTTACGGACATTCTTCAAGTGGGTAACATTCCCCCCTCACTTAAATGAGCAAAGATCATTGCAGTCTGAAACCTGGTAAACCAGGCGATAGACCAGAGAGTTACCGCCCCATTGTTCTTCCCAGTATGGTCTATAAATTACTAGAAAGACTGGTCCTCAACAGAATAGGCCAGACTATACTCAAAAAAATCCCTATCGAACAAGCAGGATTCCGTCCATATCGCTGCTGTACAGATCAAGTCCTATCACTGACAATATATATAGAGGCAGGGTTCCAGAAGAAACATAAAGTAGCTGCAGCATACATAGACCTAACAGCAGCCTATGATACAGTTTGGAAACAGGGGCTCATGTACATATTAATCTGTGCCGTCCCCTGCAAGAAGATAACCAACCTCATTGATGATATGCTGTCAAATAGAACCTTCCAAGTAATAATGGGGAATGAGAGAAGTAAACAGATAAAACTCAATAATGGACTCCCACAAGGCTCTGTCCTTGCGCCCCTTCTTTTCAGCCTTTACATCGCTGACATGCCTGCAACCAGATCGCGCAAATTTGGTTATGCTGATGACTGGGCCCTAGCAACAGCCCACAGAAATATAGAAACTGCCGAAGATATCCTTACGAGTGACCTAGGGATTCTCAGCGAGTACTTTAGAAAATGGAGGCTACAACCTAGTGCTACAAAGATGGAAGTATCTGCCTTCCATTTGAACAACAAAATGGCCAACAAAGAACTACATGTCTATCTAGACGGGAAATTACTAAATCACAACAAACACCCAAAGTACCTTGGGGTTGCCCCAGATAGGACACTAACATTCAAAGAACACCTGACAAAAACTGCAGCGAAACTTAAAACATGCAACAACATATTGCAGAAGCTCTGTGGCACCACTTGGGGCTCCACAGCATCTACCTTAAGAACATCCACACTTGGCGTGGTGTATCCTGTGGCAGAATACTGTACCCCAGTGTGACTGAACAGCAAACACACACACATGGTAGATAGCCAACATAATGCAACAATGCGTATTATATCAGGCCAACTCCTACAGTGTGGCTGCCTGTTCGCAGTAACATAGCCCCTCCTAAACTGCGCCGTGAACATGCTCTGGTTAGAGAATTTCAAAAAATCATGACCAACCCTCAATTCCAAATCCATGAAGATACTCACGACATCCAAGGAAACCGACTTCGGTCTAGGCATCCTCCACTAAAGACCACACAGGCTCTGCACCAAACCAACTTTAAAATAAATGACCGATGAAAAGAGGAATGGGAGAGCAGAACAGCAGTAAACTACCACAGTATGCCATGCATCTTTAGTAAATCAAAAGGATTTGATTGCCCTCGCAAAGTTTGGTCAACTCTTAATCGCATCAGAACCAACTGTGGGAGATGCGCCGACTCCTTACACAGATGGGGTAAACTTCCTTCGGCCGCTTGCGACTGTGGCGCTGAGAGACAGACGGTCAGACACATCGTGCAGGAATGCCCACTAAGGGCGTATGAGGGTGACCCACAGGATTTCCTAATGGCGACCCAAGAGGCAATTGTCTATATATTACCTAAGCTGGACGTCTGCTTGTGATTGCTCTTCTGTGAGTGTAAATTTACAATTGGCGGTGTCCTTATATACAAACTGTTATTTATCGCTCTGTTTATACATATGTGATTTTTTTAAAAATTGTGTTGTTTCTGTAATTTTTACTGTGATGTTATGAGCCATACGCTAAATAAATAAACCATGCACCTCATAGGCCAGAGGCAACTCTTGTCCACTGGCCACACGACGTCTCTGAGGGCATGGACACATAGAAGATAACTTACACAAATGCTTAACTCCAAAAAATAGTAATAGTTAATGCAAGTGCTCCTTCTTTAGATCCCTGATTCTGGGGAGCCCCTGGATCCATAACAAGATGGCTCACTGCAAACAACAAAATAAATTAATACAATGCTCGACAGACAGTAGACAGTAAAGGATCCTTATGCACTAAGGAAATGATCACAGGAAATGACAAATGCTGTGCTATCAATTCAAACCTACAACTATGAATAAAGAGATGTAAGGTGAGAGGTTGGGACCCATGTAAAATCTAGTGTCATTTCCTGTTACTATGTTATTGACATAAATACCTCTGAAACAGGTAGGCCTTTGGCAATCACAATTTCAGTTAATTACAACACAGATTGAGTACAATATCAAATCTCAATAACAGGGCAATAAAACCAGGAAGGCCTTGATTCATAAGAGCTCTTAATTTAATTAACAGAGAACAGACAGACATTCAACAACAACAGCTTTAGTTAAGTGAGTTATCAAATAGAAAACATGCAGGCCTTCAATGATAAGAGCTTCAGTTAAGCAAATTACCAAATGAAAAACAGGTAGGGCTTCAATAATAACAGCTTGAGTTAAATAAAATTACCAAATAGAAAAGAGGCAGGCCTTCTTTAATAACAGCTTCACTTAAGTAAAATTTATCCACATGCAAAACAGACAGGCCTTCAATAACAACAGCTTGAATTAATTAAAATTACTAAATAGAAAACAGACAGGTCTTCAATAATAACAGTTAAAATCTCAAAATCCAAAACTTAACTAGAGTTCATGAACTGAAGCTGAAACTTGCCAGTTCCAAAGGGGACACCAAATTCAGACCAACAAAACTGGCTTCAACTCTCTCATAGGTGTGCCCCATCCCAGAGCTGACCTTCCAGGCTACATCTACATCTACATCTACATCCATACTCCGCAAGCCACCTGACGGTGTGTGGCGGAGGGTACCCTGAGTACCTCTATCGATTCTCCCTTCTATTCCAGTCTCGTATTGTACGTGGAAAGAAGGATTGTTGGTATGCTTCTGTGTGGACTCTAATCTCTCTGATTTTATCCTCATGGTCTCTTCGCGAGATATACGTAGGAGGGAGCAATATACTGCTTGACTCTTCGGTGAAGGTATGTTCTCGAAACTTTAACAAAAGCCCGTACCGAGCTACTGAGCATCTCTCCTGCAGAGTCTTCCACTGGAGTTTATCCATCATCTCCGTAACACTTTCGCGATTACTAAATGATCCTGTAACGAAGCGCGCTGCTCTCCATTGGATCTTCTCTATCTCTTCTATCAACCCTATCTGGAACGGATCCCACACTGCTGAGCAGTAATCAAGCAGTGGGCGAACAAGCGTACTGTAACCTACTTCCTTTGTTGTAGGATTGCATTTCCTTAGGATTCTTCCAATGAATCTCAGTCTGGCATCTGCTCTACCGACGATCAACTTTATATGATCATTCCATTTTAAATCACTCCTAATGCGTACTCCCAGATAATTTATGGAATTAACTGCTTCCAGTTGCTGACCTGCTATTTTGTAGCTAAATGATAAGGGACCTATCTTTCTATGTATTCGCATCACATTACACTTGTCTACATTGAGATTCAATTGCCATTCCGTGCACCATGCGTCAATTCGCTGCAGATCCTCCAGCATTTCAGTACAATTTTCCATTGTTGCAACCTCTCGATACACCACAGCATCATCTGCAAAAAGCCTCAGTGAACTCCCGATGTCATCCACCAGGTCATTTATGTATATTGTGAATGGCAACGGTCCTATGACACTCCCCTGAGGCACACCTGAAATCACTCTTACTTCGGAAGACTTCTCTCCATTGAGAATGACATGCTGCGTTCTGTTATCTAGGAACTCCTCAATCCAATCACACAATTGATCTGATAGTCCGTATGCTCTTACTTTGTTCATTAAACGACTGTGGGGAACTGTGTCAAACGCATTGCGGAAGTCAAGAAACACGGCATCTACCTGTGAACCTGTGTCTAAGGCCCTCTGAGTCTCGTGGACGAATAGCGCGAGCTGGGTTTCACACGACCGTCTTTTTCGAAACCCATGCTGATTCCTACAGAGTAGATTTCTAGTCTTCAGGAAAGACATTATACTCGAACATAATACGTGTTCCAAAATTCTACAACTGATCGACGTTAGAGATATAGGTCTATAGTTCTGCACATCTGTTCGACGTCCCTTCTTGAAAACGGGGATGACCTGTGCCCTTTTCCAATCCTTTGGAACGCTTTGCTCTTCTAGAGACCTACGGTACACCGCTGCAAGAAGGGGGGCAAGTTCCTTCGCGTACTCTGTGTAAAATCGAACTGGTATCCCATCAGGACCAGCGGCCTTTCCTCATTTGATCGATTTTAATTGTTTCTCTATCCCTCTGGCGTCTATTTTGATATCTACCATTTTGTCATCTGTGTGACAGTCTAGAGAAGGAAGCACAGTGCAGTCTTCCTCTGTGAAACAGCTTTGGAAGAAGACATTTAGTATTTCGGCCTTTAGTCTGTCATCCTCTGTTTCAGTACCATTTTGGTCACAGAGTGTCTGGACATTTTGTTTTGATCCACCTACCGCTTTGACATAGGGCCAAAATTTCTTAGGATTTTCTGCCCAGTCAGTACATAGAACTTTACTTTCGAATTGACTGAAAGCCTCTCGCACAGCCCTCCTCACACTACATTTCGTTTCGCGTAATTTTTGTTTGTCTGCAAGGCTTTGGCTACGTTTATGTTTGCTGTGAAGTTCCCTTTGCTTCTGCAGCAGTTTTCTAACTTGGTTGTTGTACCACGGTGGCTCTTTCCCATCTCTTACGATCTTGCTTGGCACATACTCATCTAACGCATATTGTACGATGGTTTTGAACTTTGCCCACTGATCCTCAACACTATCTGTACTTGAGACAGAACTTTTGTGTTGAGCCGTCAGGTACTCTGTAATCTGTTTTTTGTCACTTTTGCTAAACAGAAAAATCTTCCTACCTTTTTTTAATATTTATATTTACAGCTGAAATCATCGATGCAGTAACTGCTTTATGATCGCTGAGTCCCTGTTCTGCATTAACTGATTCAAATAGTTCGGGTCTGTTTGTCACCAGAAGGTCTAATATGTTATCGCCACGAGTCGGTTCTCTGTTTAACTGCTCAAGGTAGTTTCCAGATAAAGCACTTAAAAATATTTCACTGGATTCTTTGTCCCTGCCACCCGTTATGAACGTTTGAGTTTCCCAGTCTATACCCGGCAAATTAAAATCTCCACCCAGAACTATAACATGGTGGGGAAATCTACTCGAAATGTTTTCCACATTATTCTTCAGGTGCTGAGCCACAACAGCTGCTGAGGCCAGGGTCCTATAGAGACATCCAATTACCATGTCTGAGCCTGCTTTAACCGTGACCTTCACCCAAATCATTTCACAATTCGAATCTCCATCATAAAGACAGCACTTGAAGTCAGTCACGTATTCAAATCAGCCCACAGAATCGCCCAGCAACCACTCACCAGAGTGTTTGCCCAGGATGCATGCAAGAGCACTTGCCTTAGTCGCCAGGTGGACCTCTCACACGATCCTCCTCACTCTGTCGCCACTCCCCAAATCACCATGCCACAACACGTTCCATCCACATTAACAGCCTCAGCTAAAGATCCTAGTAGCTTCAAACCAGAGGCAAATCACACAACAGATTGAGCTAGTGGCACGAGGTATTCAAAAGCCGATACCAACAATCCCACTATGGCTTAATCTCCCCCTCCCTTAAATCAATGGACCCAATGCCAGCCTACAGAAGAAGAAGGCCAAGGTTAATTAATGAGCATATGTTGATTAAGGTGCACCCTGAGGACATTACCAGTGGCCAGATGCCTGACAAGCAAGTTAACCAGACCAATAATTTTGATGATAGAGCATGGTGTATGAAAACAAAATACCATACACCTCACCGACCAGAGGCAACTCTTTCCCATTGGCCACATGACACCTCTGAGGGCAGGGGCATGTGGAAGATAATTTACACAAATATTCAAACTCTGAAAACAATTTATAACTACTGCAAGTGTTCCTTCTTTAGATGCCCTATTCTGGGGCAGCCCCCTGGATCCATAGTAAGCTGGCTAGCTGTGAACAATAGAATAATTAATACAATGTTTGACAGACAGTAAGGAGCTCTTGTGCACTAAGGTACTGACCTCTGGACATGACAAATAACCAGAGAAAGGGTAGACAAATACAGAATGCAACCATGCTCTGCTACCAATTGAAACCTAAAATTACAGATAAAGGGATGTAAGGCAATAGGTTAGGACCCATGTACGATTTCATGTCGTGTCCTGTTACTACCTTATTGACATAAATACCTCTGAAGCAGGTAGGCCTTTGGCAGTCATGATTACAGTAAATTACAACAAAGATTGAGTATGATATCAGATCTCAATAATAGGACAATAAAAACAGGAAGGCCTTGATTAATAAGAGCCCTTAATTTAATTAAAATGGAACAGATAGGCTTTCAACAATAACAGCTTCAGTTAAGTGACAGTAAAAAATAGAATACAGGTGGCCTTCTTTAGTAACAGCTTCAGTTAAATAAAATCACCAAATAGAAAACAGGTAGGTCTTCTTAATAACATCTTCAGTTAAGTAAAATTTCCAAATATAAAACTGCCAACATTCTTTAATAATGGCTTCAGTTAAGTAAAATTTCCAAATAGAAAACAGACAGGCCTTCAATGATAAGAGCTTCAGTTAAGCAAAATTACCAAATGCAAAACAAGGAGGCCTTCAATAGTAATAGCTTGAGTTAAGTAAAATCACTGAATAGAAAACAGGCAGGCATTTTTTAACAACAGCTTCAGTTAAGTAAAAACCAGACGACAAACAGGTGGCCCTCAATAATAACAGCTAAGACCCCAAAATCCAAAAGTTAACTGGAGTCCATGAATCGAAGCTAAAGCTTGCCGGTTCCAAAGGGGGTGTAGAATTCAGCCAAGCAAAACTGGCTTCAACTCTCTCATTGGCGTGTCACATCCCAGAGCTGACTGACCAGGCTACGCATGAAAGTGGCACTCAAAGTCAGCCAAAGATTGAAATTGGCCCACAAATAAACCCAGCAACCACTCACTGTACTCTGTACCCAAGACACTTGAGCAAGTGCTTGTCTTAGTCACCAGATGGATTTCTCACACCGTCATCTTTGCTCTGTTACAATTCCCCAATTTGTCACGCCACAACATGCTCTGTCCCCATCAGCAACCTCGAGTAAAGATCTTAGTGGCCTCTAACCAGAGGGACATCACATAACAGATCAAGCTAGCGGTGCCAAGAATTCAAATGGTGATGCCAGCAACCCCAACATGGCTCAGTCATACATACGTGGTATGCCAATCACAATTGCCTTCTGATCATTTATTTTACTTAATGTGTTTAGAACTGTGGTTGTAATTTTGAGTCATTTTTACACATGTCATTTTCACTGCCTATTATCATGAGATATTAATTTTGTAACACAAAATTTTTGTTTTTGTAGTCCTTCAAGATGTCCTGCAATCCAGCTACATGTTTCACAATGCTGGTAATACTTACACCTTACTGACAGCTAAGAATTCCTACCATCCCTCTGCCATTACTGTCAACAAGCAGAATTGTGCTAATATTTTTTGTCATAAAAGAAAGGTCAACAAAACCATGTAACAGCTAAGAATTCCTACCATCCCTCTGCCATTACTGTCAACATGGTTTTGTTGACCTTTCTTTTATGACAATTGGGTCCTACTAACATTCCATGATCTAGCTGGTGCTCTGAGCATTTTGTTATTAGTGAACTAGATTTTTGATGTACTTTAGCTGGTTTGCAAGTCTCAACAGTTTTAAATTGTCAACTAAATCTAAATTTTGGACATCATTTCTGAAGGGAGCTTGAGTACTTCTGAAACTGTTTAAATTTTGCATGTTTTAATTCACTGTACATGTGGACATTTCTTTGAGCTTCATGTGATGGTTTGCTTAAGTATCTTGCCATGTCTTCCAGTAGCATTATGTGTTATTTTGATGTTTTCAAGTCATCTTGTTATTCTTCTAGCACTTTAAGTTCACAGCAGGCAATGCACATTTCAGTTGCAGCTAAACGACTATTGCACTTTGTTTCAGGTGTACATGAGACGCTTTGTTGGTCTATTTTTGTGAAGCAATGCAATGCAGACGATTGTGGGTGAGCACCACATATTATTTTGACAGCATGTTTTTGAGCAATGAGGACGTTCTTGAAGGTGGGTTACTTAAGAACACAATTATATATGACATTATTGAATAAAAATGTGAAAAATATGTCAACTTACTAATTTGTTTGTCCCCAAGATCTACAATGATCTGAAGTGCAAATGTGGCTGAACTAGTTTTTATTGGAGTCAAAATGTGTTTTTTCCAGTTTAAATCATCATGATCATGGACAAATAAAAATTTTGAAATTTCCATCCAGACCACTTATTATTTCCTCAACATGTGTTACACTTATCTCAGTGTAGTAATTCCATATGTGCAGCACTGAATATGTTGTGTCTTTCTTAAACTAAGAGTGAGACTATTCACAAAAAAACATACAGCAATACGCTGTGTATATTGGAGCTGTTTTATTTTCTCTGTATTATGATGATAAATCCTGTATTATTGCAAGATGATCCAAGGATGAATAAATAAATTACTGTCACCATATAATTTGTTCATCAAAGAATACATTACTATATTTTGTGGATTACAAGACACACCTTAATTTTTAAGCATTTTTTAAAAAAATAATATCTTTACCATTTTTATTGTTAGACTCCAAAGTCAGACTAAAATAAAGTTCTGTGTTTATGAAACCAGACTGACCTATCCCTGAAAACCATCATCTGAAATTTCTTCTTCTTCCTGTTCCTCTTTGTCAACATCGTTGTCATCTTCATATATAAGATGGTCTTCACTGCCGTCGAGAGCGTTACTTATGCCACACTTTTGAAAGATTTAACAATAATGTCTTATCTCACTCTAGACCACGACTGTGTTATACACTGATGCACTTCTTTGATTGTAGGTTATTTTGAATCCCCCTTCAGTGTGAATTCCATTTCTCTCTCATATACACTTTAAATTGTTCATTTATTGAGACATCAAGAGGTTGCAGTTGTGAAGTAAGCCCTTCCAGAATACATCTACATCTACATCTACATTCTTGCAGCGGTGTACCGTAGGTCTCTAGAAGAGCAAAGCGTTCCAAAGGATTGGAAAAGGGCACAGGTCATCCCCGTTCTCAAGAAGGGACGTCGAACAGATGTGCAGAACTATAGACCTATATCTCTAACGTCGATCAGTTGTAGAATTTTGGAACACGTATTATGTTCGAGTATAATGTCTTTTCTGGAGACTAGAAATCTACTCTGTAGGAATCAGCATGGGTTTCGAAAAAGACGATCGTGTGAAACGCAGCTCGCGCTATTCGTCCACGAGACTCAGAGGGCCTTAGACACGGGTTCACAGGTAGATGCCGTGTTTCTTGACTTCCGCAAGGCGTTTGACACAGTTCCCCACAGTCGTTTAATGAACAAAGTAAGAGCATACGGACTATCAGATCAATTGTGTGATTGGATTGAGGAGTTCCTAGATAACAGAACGCAGCACGTCATTCTCAATGGAGAGAAGTCTTCCGAAGTAAGAGTGATTTCAGGTGTGCCGCAGGGGAGTGTCATAGGACCGTTGCTATTCACAATATACATAAATGACCTGGTGGATGACATCGGAAGTTCACTGAGGCTTTTTGCAGATGATGCTGTGGTGTATCGAAAGGTTGCAACAATGGAAAATTGTACTGAAATGCAGGAGGATCTGCAGCGAATTGACGCATGGTGCACGGAATGGCAATTGAATCTCAATGTAGCGAAGTGTAATGTGATGCGAATACATAGAAAGATAGGTCCCTTATCATTTAGCTACAAAATAGCAGGTCAGCAACTGGAAGCAGTTAATTCCATAAATTATCTGGGAGTACGCATTAGGAGTGATTTAAAATGGAATGATCATATAAAGTTGATCGTCGGTAAAGCAGATGCCAGACTGAGATTCATTGGAAGAATCCTAAGGAAATGCAATCCGACAACAAAGGAAGTAGGTTACAGTACGCTTGTTCGCCCAATGCTTGAATACTGCTCAGCAGTGTGGGATCCGCACCAGGTAGGGTTGATAGAAGAGATAGAGAAGATCCAACGGAGAGCAGCGCGCTTCGTTACAGGATCATTTAGTAATTGCGAAAGCGTTACGGAGATGATAGATAAACTCCAGTGGAAGACTCTGCAGGAGAGACGCTCAGTAGCTCGGTACGGGCTTTTGTTAAAGTTTCGAGAACATACCTTCACCGAAGAGTCAAGCAGTATATTGCTCCCTCCTACGTATATCTCGCGAAGAGACCATGAGGATAAAATCAGAGAGATTAGAGCCCACACAGAAGCATACCGACAATCCTTCTTTCCACGTACAATACGAGACTGGAATAGAAGGGAGAACCGATAGAGGTACTCAGGGTACCCTCCGCCACACACCGTCAGGTGGCTTGCGGAGTACGGATGTAGATGTAGAATAATAGCAAAGCTCTGTATTTTCCCATCTCAATTTTCTTTCACAGAATTTTTCAAATGACTACTAAACAAGAAGAGAATTCTTCTTCAATAAAGCACCTTTCCTTCTCTCACACACTCTGTTAATCCATAATTTCATATGAGCCTTGTCCATCTAGCCCTTGTCATGTACAAACAACAACATCTCACAGTATTTCAAGAGGTTTTGGCATTGTTTCATGCTTGAAAATGACCACTGTTTAGTATTGTCAGCATGACATGAAAGGACAGCAGTGAAATGCATTTTTTCATGTCCACTTGTTTTTGTAGTTAACATTTTAGCACCTTTCATGGCAACAGTTCTGTTACTCGGCGCATCAAATATCAGAGGAGTTTCATCCATGTTCACTATTTGGCTTACTTCCCCACCTTTTTTTCTGATGTTGAATAATAAAGTGATGGAAAGATAATATTTTCTCTTTATATTCTTGTGGCATTTTCTACGATATTTTGGGATTGGTTCGCATGTTAAGACCATGACACTTCAAAAATGTAGCACCAACCGACTCCACCTTCTAGTCTGTTATGTTCCACTGTAGTGCTGGGTTACGAGCATGTATCTGAATCATTTTTGTATTAATTCCAGTGTCATTTTGACAGTGTCCTTGAATCCATTTCATAACGTCATCTTCTAGTTTTGGCCATTTTGCATTTAGTTCTCTATTTGCACATTTAGTCTATCTCTTTTTTTTTCAGTTCTTCTTTATTAGCCCACCATTCATGAATGGTTCGAGAGGGTGTGTTTCTGGATGAGGTATCGAATATATTGCTTCCCCGTACTTATACTTCCCGAAGAGATCATGAATGTAAAATTAGAGAGATTTGAGCATGCACAGAGGCTTTCCGGTAGTCATTCTTCCCTTGAACCATACGCAACTGGAACAGGAAAGGGAGGTAATGACAGTGGCACGTAAAGTGCCCTCCACCACACACCGTTGGGTGGCTTGTGGAGTATAAATGTAGATGTAGAACTGATGCCTGCACTGGCAACTCATTATATACTGATAATTGTTAGCCCATGTGTTTTTGTTTTTTGTTTTTTTTTTATGAAAAAATAGAAGTGTCTCGCAGCTGTGTTGTCAATCTGCTGTTCTTCATATCATGTTGGTGGAACATACGGTCAGAGTTTATGGTTCTGTTGATTTTCCTTTCTGTGTATCAAACAGTTTAGATTAAAGAGGGACACAACTGTTGACACCATGTGCCTGATGGTGAAACAACCATCTCGATACATACAGTGATCAATTTGTTACTTTTCACTACATAAATTCATCTGATGGCTATTTTCTGCTAATTAAGAGGTTTCTTTTTTCAAGAGGAATTACCCTAACCCATGACTGAAATTTTCAAAATTAACTTTGAGTCAAGGTGAATCCAGAAGTTTAGCAGAAACACAACTATTATCATACTAAGCATAATAATGTGGTGACATCTGTATATACACTGTGATCAGTCATTAATGCAACTGCCTTCCTGGCATTCAGCTTTCTGGTGAGGCTGGCTACTGTGCATCTGGCATGGGTCACAGCAGGTCCATGGCAAATATGATTAGTCACATAAATTATTTCTAACACACATAACATAAACACCTACAAAGAGAAGTAAATTACTCAGACAAATTAAGTAAGGAGAGGCTGGAGCCCTTCGTTGTTCAAGGATTTTTTTTCAGTTCTTCTTCATTAGCCCACCAATTGCAAATACTTTTCTTCTGCTGGTGAAGGGATGAAATGCTGCTCAACTTCTCTGTTTCCACATTCTTCTGCCTATGGTATTACTTTCAATTTATAGCCTGTATAATATGAATACCTTTCATTTTCCTTCCACTAGAGAACTAGCTAACAAAAATATTGTGCTGTTAACACTAACACAAGACACTTTCAATTCAAGTTCACAGGCACCATAGACTGCAGTGATGCATCATAGACTAGGCAGTGTTCTGAGTTTGTGAGGGCAGAGCAGAAGGGAGACAGTGTGAATCCCCTCAACTCATGTTCATTGCACTGGTGCAGTGCTGCTGCCAGTTGTATGCATTGTTGCCAGATAGAGATAGGTTTCCCGTGGCATCAAATATATGCCCATTTTTAAGGGTGGAGGAAATTTTAAATCAAGCATTGAACATTTTCATACTAATTTTGAATATCAGATGCACCTGAATTTTGGAAGTAATTTTTGAAGAAAAAAGTACATCTTATTATCTCTAAAATATGGTAGTTTTGGAAGTCCACTAAACAAACAGTTTTTCTATGTATTCCCACTGTGTTTCTATTTAGATGCATTTTCTTGTCCATTGAACCAACTAGTTAGGTTCTGGGTGCAAAAATCGTCCTTGCTTCCAATTTCGTCCCCTTAGGAATACATAAAAAATGTTTAACTGTGTGTGCACACATGATCTCAGTGCATAGTTTTGTTGAGAGAGTCTTCTGTGTGCAGCATATTTAGCTTCCACGTATGAGAGAAATCATCTTTTTACTTTGGAGTGAGTTAGTGCATCAGTCAAGTTAACAGCCTGCTACTCCTAGTATGAGCACTATTTTGCATTCAAATATTGGGCCTTGTTTCAGTCATTTGTCATAGTTTCTGGAATGTAGTTGCTATTGTCAACAGCTTGGCCTATGTTGCTCCAGCAGCCATTGTAGTAAAACTGGTAAGATTCATAATTTCATCCCCCTTGTCAGTCCTGGATCTATGATATTTCAGCACGAAGGCAAAAGGTGACACCCCGCTACTCAAGAGTTTGGGAAAGGGGAGGAGCTATAGCCTGTCCCCCTTGCCACAGCCCCTGTTAATATGCATAGTACCCAAGATTAGTGTGGTTTCTCAATTTGATTACGTTTATTTTGTCACTGTCTGCTAGATAAAATGAAATAGGGCTTTCTACTATTGCAGCAGTTGTAACACTCACCAAATAAGCACGACTGTTTTGGCACAAATCGTCATTTTTATGTTCCTCATGTATATAAATAACATGATAGAATATAATTCACGAAGTATAAATATGAAACGCCTGTTAGGCCTACTACAAGAAAAAGTTTTACGTTAGAAAATAGTCTGACATTTCATTCATGTGCTATAGTTTCTCAAGCATGAGATCAAAAAAAGCAGTATGAAATTTTTATATAAATTTGGAATCGTCATATTCTGCCATAGAATTTGTGTGATGTTCCCATTTTCTTTTCCTTCCTCGTTCTCACAAACAATCTCATCATCACTAATTCTATAACAGTTCCTGCCATTGCAAAATTTATTCTCCGGTTAACTTTGCTAATGCTGCTGGAATAACCAGTTCAGTTATCCTGTATTTATGCATTTATTGTTAATTATCTGTTTGATTATTTACTTGCTGTTCACTGAACTTTGTTGTAACTGATCTGTTAGCAAAACTTTTTGATGTTATTGACATCTGCTTAAATATGTATTGTATCCATCTTGGATTATTACATTGTAGTTAATGACATCTGTCCAATTTTATATTATTGTTACTGTTAGTATTACTGTGTTAACACTGGTGACACCAATTGCACATAAATATGCTAAACGGTGGAATAAAACATTTGTATTTGTATTTATTCTCCTGTTAGGTGTTATTACTTGTTCATACAAAGCATTTGCTGTGCTGTTCCGAGACTAGAACTTAAGCGGCTGCTAACTGGGTATTGTACAACTGGCCCTTTAACAATATAAATACTGCAAACTTTAGGGAAAACCTAAAGCAGCTAGACTGGGATGAAGCGTATATGGAACCCGATGCAAACTGGAAATATAACTTATTTCACAATACATTTTTAAGGGTATTTGAAAATTGTTTTCCCAAGAAAATAGTTAAACATAATTCCAATAAAACATATAAAAAACCTTGGCTAACTAAAGGAATAAGAATATCTTGCAGCCGTAAAAGAGAACTGTATATAACAGCAAGAGGGAGTACTGACCCCGAAATTGTTCAGTATTATAAAAACTATTGTGCGGTACTAAGAAAAGTTATTAAAAAGTCCAGAAGCATGTGTATCATGTCTGAGATCAGTAACTCTGATAATAAAATTAAAGCAATTTGGAATATTATTGAAAGGGAAACAGGGCAACCAAGAGCACAGGAAGACTTTAGTGCCACAAAACTGAATGACAAGTGTATTAACAAACAATCAGAAATTGGAAGTATTTTCAATAATCATTTTTTAAATGTTATGGAGAAAATAGGATCGAGATCTTCACTAGAAGAGGCAAGGCTTCTAATAGAAGAGGCCATACCTGTGTTGTTTGAAACAACTGTATTTCCACCAACCTCTCCCTCTGAAATCCGTAAAATAATAAACTCAATGAAAAGTAAAAGCTCTTACAGCATTGATGGCATTTCCAGCAAGATACTTAAAGCTTGTTCCCCACAGATAAGTAGGATTCTCAGTCACGTATGTAATAGCTCTCTGAGGCAGGGTGTTTTCCCCGATAGACATATGCCATTGTAAAACCATTGCATAAAAAGGAGGATACATCGGATGTCAACAACTATCGCCCAATCTCTCTTCTGACAGCTCTATCAAAAATTTTTGAGAAAGTAATGTATTCAAGAGTAGCCTCCCATATTTGTGAAAATAAAGTACAAACAAAATGTCAGTTTGGTTTTCAGAAGGGCTTTTCAACAGAAAATGGTATATATGCTTTCACTTATCAAATATTAAATGCTCTGAATAACTGGACATCACCCATTGGTATTTTTTGTGGTCTCTCAAAGGCCTTTGATTGTGTAAATCATGGAATTCTTTTAGATAAGCTAAAGCATTATGGTTTGAGGGGGGCAGTGCACAAATGGTTTAATTCATACTTAACTGGAAGAATGTAGAAAGTTGAAATAAGTGGTTCATGTAATGTTAAAACAACAGCTGATTCCTCGAACTGGGGGGCTATCAAGTACAGGGTGCCACAGGGTTCGGTCTTAGGTCCTTTACTGTTCTTGATATACATTAATGACTTACCATTCCATATTGATGAAGATGCAAAGTTAGTTCTTTTTGTTGATGATACAAGTATAGTAATAACATCCAAAAACCAAGAACTAAGTGATGTAATTGTAAATGATGTTTTTCACAAAATTATTAAGTGGTTCTCAGCAAACGGACTCTCATTAAATTTTGATAAAACACAGTATATACAGTTCCGTACAACTCCAGTAAAAAATATAGACTTTGAACAGAAATCTGTAGCTAAGGTAGAATTTTCAAAATTTTTAGGCGTGTCCATTGATGAGAGGTTAAACTGGAAGCAACACATTGATGGTCTGCTGAAACGTCTGAGTTCAGCTACGTATGCTATTAGGGTTATTGCAAATTTTGGTGATAAGAATCTCAGTAAATTAGCTTACTATGCCTACTTTCATTCACTGCTTTCGTAAGGCATCATATTCTGGGGTAATTCATCGTTGAGTAGAAAAGTATTCATTGCTCAAAAACGTGTAATCAGAAGAATTGCTGGAGCCCACCCATGGTCATCCTGCAGACATCTATTTAAGGATCTAGGGATCCTCACAGTAACCTCACAGTATATATATTCACTTATGAAATTTGTTGTTAATAATCCAACCCAGTTCAAAAGTAATAGCAGTGTGCATAGCTATAACACCAGGAGAAAGGATGATCTTCACTAAGCAGGGTTAAATCTGACTTTGGCACAGAAAGGGGTAAATTATGCTGCCACAAAAGTCTTTGGTCACCTACCTAACAGCATCAAAAGCCTGTCAGATAGTCAACCAACATTTAAAAATGAATTAAAATAATTTCTAGATGACAACTCCTTCTATTCAGTGGCTGAATTTTTAGATATAAATTAAGGGAGGGAAAAAGAAACTAACTTAAACATTATATTAAAAACAAAGATTCCAAGACTTACGAAGCGGGAAATCGCCGGCAGACAGACACAATAAATAAAACACACAAACACACACACAGAATTTCTAGCTTTCGCAACCGATGGTTGCTTCTTCAGGAAAGAGGGAAGGAGAGGGAAAGACGAAAGGATGTGGGTTTTAAGGGAGAGGATAAGGAGTCATTCCAATCTCAGGAGCGGAAAGACTTACCTTAGGGGGAAAAAAGGACAGGTGTACACTCGCACACACACACATATCCATCCGCACATACACAGACACAAGCAGACAAAAATGTGTGCTTGTGTCTGTGTATGTGCGGATGGATATGTGTGTGTGTGCGAGTTTATTTGGCTAAACTCTTATAGCCCCGTGCCCTTTTGTCTGTAGGACAGTTTTGTATTTTTACATGTGACAGGGATTCCCCTAGGACAGACATCGCATGTATTTTGCATGCATTCAAAAATCAACTTATGATTCATTCAGAAATCAACTTATAATGTGTGAAAAAATGTTAAAAACCCACAGGGATGTATTTCAAGATCATATGAGAAATTGACAGACTAACATGTGCTGGATGCTAGGCTCTTTGTGAAATTAGGTTTTTTCCTTCAAGAATATGAATTTGGCACCACCTAAAAATGCTGCCTGGGGCAGTGGTCAGGCCCAATCCTTGTAGTTCCCATTTTTGTCCCAAGGAAAATATGTGGAACTGTTATTAAAACTGCATTTTCTTTGAAATTTATGAAGGTTATTTTACTTTTACCTATTGAAAAAGATAAGCAGAAAGAGAGAGATTCATTGAATGCATAGTTTGTTACCATGAAACATACTCTTCATCTACCCAGACATACAAATTCATATGTGACACATATTTAGATGCCTGAAAATAACTTGAATACATTCTTCATTTGTGGTCTTCAAGTGATTTACAATAATGAAAGTGTTTGGCAATGTTATAATGGAAAAAAAATCATTTAAATTAATTGTATTTTTGAGAACTTCTAAGGGGAATGAAATCACAGACACTTTTCTGTAGTTTTGTTTTTGCAGTGTAAATGTTTATGTTAAATACTGAGTTTAGTATGTTATAACAATACAGTTCTACGTTTTCTATTAGTGAAGAACAAATTCAGGAATATATATACTTTTCCACAGCCTTTCAAGGCATACACAAGTCCTAAACCACTAAGGTGATGAAATTTGGGCACCTTACGTTAATAACAATCACCTATGTTAACAACAATCTTATAAAAAGCATAAATTGCTGCTCACCATGTAGAGAATAAGTGGAGTCACACATAGGCACAACAAAAAGACTGCAACATATTTGAGCTTTCAGCCAAAAGGTCTTCTTCTGAAGCAGAAGACATAAATACATTCATACAAGCACAACTCTTACAAACATTCACGTATGCACAACACACACAGATGACCGCTGTCTCTGGCCACTGAGTAGGGCCTCAGTGACTAGAGACAGTGGTTGTGAGTGTGTGAATTCTACTTGCGTGGACAGGTGTGTGTGTGTTTTCTACTTTAGAAGGACACCTTTTAGTTGGTAGTTCAGTGTATAGTAGTCTGTTTGTTGTGCCTGTCAGTGATTTGGCATCTCCTCTATATAGAGAGTAGCAGTCTATTGTTTCCATAATATTAAACAATGAAAATGCCATGTTGGAAAATCAACGATATATGGAAAAGATAGATTCTTCCTTACCATAAACATGAAACATTAAGTTGCAGACTGGCATAATGGAAAGACGTTTACACATTAGCTTTCAGCCAAAGCCTTTGTGGCATTGATAGTTCATATCGACCATAGACAACATTATTCTTTGGGACTCAGGTCACTCATCCGAGCCGCCATGTTAGTTCAGTCTGTTCTTATACCTTGTACTGTGTGCATGTGTATGATAATTGTCAAAATATATGTATGTGCAGATATTAGTGGGAACAGTTTATTCTGTATACCGCTGTTCGTATCTTGTTCCCATACTGGTGACCCTGAAGTTTCTACATCTTCCGCGACTTCTGCGCCGGATGTTATAAATCAACAGGTTATGTGCATGCCGCCATGGCCACCTCACCCAACACTTTGTTCAAAGCTTTGGAAGCTCAGTCCTTTGCCAACAGCCGGCTCTCTATTACTCCATAGTGATTCGCAATCTCCCACCACATTAACCTCAAACTTTGTAGTTCTACAGTAGTCGAGTGCTACACCATTAACTCAAACACTGGACTTGGGTTTCATGTCGCCAGACTGTGCTCACCAACATGGGAAGTTTGAAGTGGATAATATTCAGAACTGAGTATCTACCGATCGATCGTATAATGTTCAAAGCAATCTACATTTGCACATGTACTTAGACTCTCAACAGGCCACAACAACAGTTACTGTTGCGCAGTGTGCAATGCCAACATTTGTGCAAAATGCACCCGGCCACTATCAATCGTGACCTGTTCTGATTTTGCCTCATTTGCAGACTAACAATGGACATTTTCGTGTGCAAAATTCTCCTTGATCACCCTCTAGACCTGTTGCTCAACTTTTGGACCATGTGGGTTCGAGTACATCTTTCAGGGTTTCACTTCCAGGGGTGTCTTACCACACCACAGTGATCTTCTGCAAGTTCCACCGGTAATATATAGTCCCACCCCATGGGGCGTGTTTTCAACATGCGCAGAGAACTCACACTTTTGTCACACGAGTTACCAACCACCACCCCTGCCCCCCCCCCCCCCCCATCCCATTCGCAGGGAACTCCGGTTCTGATGGCTCAGCCACTTGCCTCTTCCATAGCTCCATCTGTGGTCTGTGTCTGCCTTCCACATTATTTCTGAGGTGGACAAATTCAAATCAGTACCAGTAACCTACAGTACAGTTTACGGGATCCCTACACGTATCACACAACCATCGTACCAACCATACCAGCTGCATCCTGTTTACATGACACATCCAGGAGATTGCTACAGATGTTTCTGCCAGTAACGCACCCAAGCCTACTGTGCCGGCCTGCTGTATAACCTCTCCTGCCACGGACCAGCCGGTTTTCCAGTGGGCACCGAAGCTGCCTTCATCCCCTCCTCCAGATCATCTTTCGAAGCTGCCAACTTTATACAAATACAGCCTTGTATTATGGTTTTCCCTTGTTGAGCATCTTTTCGCGTTGCATCACATGACCAACGACAACTTTAAATTCCTGTGTCTCGTCACACACCTCCAAAAGGTCTTCTTCTGAAGCAGAAGACATAAATACATTCACACAATCACAACTCTTACAAACATTCACGAAGCACAACACACACAGATGACCGCTGTCTCTGGCCACTGAGTAGGGCCTCCACTGAAGTACGAGTTCACAAAGAAAACAATCATGGAACGACTCGCCTGCTCACCACATGAATTAATGATCAAGATCTTGTATGAAGAAGACCTGGGGGACCGAACTCCATCACAACTCTGGCGCCACCTTCGGTTACTTGTGAGTGAGCATACCATGCCGGACATCACTCTGTTTGCAGTGTGGTCTGCCAAATTGCCTACCGACCTACAGATCCACCCCTTCGAGTCAATCAGCTCTCATCTCCGCATTGCAGACCAACTGTATTCATTGCTACCACAACACCAACCAGCTCACCATTCACCGCTAGTTGGCACAACTCCTCCTGCTTACTGGCTGTCTGCTGGGAGAGGCAGGGCTTGCTCCACCTCCACACCTTCTACATTGCTTTGCAGTATCCGCCCACTCTCTCCACCGTCCGAGCACTCCAGGATCGCCCACACACCTATGTGCTGGTATACATGCTGGAACAAATCAACAAGGACAAGCCTCCTTCACTAGTGCAGTCACCATCACCACCGCATCCAGCTCATCCGTACTGCTGGTACCACAAGATTTTCGGCGATAATGCCATGAAGTGCTGATTACCTTGCCAGCACCCAAACGCGAACCGCAGGACCTAAAAGACGCTGAGTCCTGTGGGGAATCTCACAGGCATCTTCATATATTGCACTTCGTCCACTTGTCTGCTCAACCGAGTGGTCGTTTGTACGTGAATCACATTTCGTCACAGGTCTTTTTCCTAGTCGACAATGGTGCTGACGTGTCTATCATACCTACATCAATGGTGCCCCCCATCTTTCCACTGACAAAGTCACTTCTAAAAGCTGTCAACATATCAACGTTACAAACCTCTGGCTTTGTCAAAGTTACGGTGCACCTATCTCCTTTTCTGTGTTTTCCATGGACTTTCTACATTCCTGTCATTGATGAACCAAATCTCGGTATGGATTTTTGGTCCCATTACAAACTCTCTCCGAACGTAGTTCAGGGATCAGTGCTACACCATCCCACTAACACTCAGATACTGTGCACCAGCACTTATATTCCTCGTTCTGTTTCTCTCACGATATGTGAGTTGGTATGCCAGTGCTCCGCCCTTGCAGGAGACATTGTGACCTGCGCCACTTACCTACTGTCAGAGTACGACTCTGTGGCACAACTCTGTCGAGAAAACGAGTTGAAACAACGAACAGCACAATCTTACAACGAGCTCATCGTGACTCGTACCTCGCTGCTGAAACTGCAGTCCACAGTCCTACCACTTAATCGTCTTTTTTCCAGCAGACACCAGCTTCGACACGGGAAGCATTACAGACACAACATTGTGGTCCAAAACCACTCGGACGTGACGTCAAAATGACGTATACGCAAACGCGCCGCACACTTCTCGACTGATCGAGATCCGTGGCCGAATCGAGTTAGGCGAATGTTTTCGGACCACACTGGAGTATTTGTTAACACGTCGTTTCATATGTGTGTCTTCTAAATTATGCCATTTACTCGAGGCGACGTTTGCACGTGAGCTGCTGCAATGTTCAGTTTCTTTTACTGTAATACATAGATGACGAACGCACAAACGGCGAATTTTGAAATAACCTCCTAAACAGCGATCATTAATTACACTATTCCACGTGTATATGTTTAGTAAAGGTACCGCGTGACTGCTACGGTCGCAGGTTCGAATCCTGCATCGGGCATGGATGTGTGTGATGTCATTAGGTTAGTTAGGTTTAAGTAGTTCTAGGTTCTAGGGGACTGATGACCAAAAAAGTTAAGTCCCATAGTCCTCAGAGCCATTTGAACCAGTAAAGGTAACTTAACAATGGAACAATGCAGCACCTCACATCGAAAACAAAGAAAAAACTACATAATACATTAAAAAAACCCTCACTTAAAAATTGGAATCAGATCGCGGAAAGCGACATACAAAAGTTATGAAAATGAAATCTGAACTGCCAGCAGAAAAAAAGTTATTCTCTAGAGTTCCTAATGTCTCTACAGGCGCAAATTTTTGCCAGCCAATTCTAACATAAAATTATTATTACCTCCTCCAACGAATTACAATAGCGTGAAATCAGGCCATCTTCTGAAACTCTGAACTCTTTCAGAGCGTCGCGAAAGATGTTTTCATACACCTGACACATTTTGTTCGACAACGAAAACGCAACCACTCAAGATACACAGTGAAGAACAAAGCAGACGCTTTTCCCGCTAACTCGATTCGACCACAGATCTCGATCAGTCGACAAGTGTGCAGTGCGTCTGCGTATGCGTCATTTTGACGTCACTTGATTGTGGACCACAATGATGTGTCTGTTAGGCTTCCCGCTTGGACACTCATCGGGTTAGTCCACAAACATTAATTGAGTGTGACGATTCGCGTCCGGTAGACTCCTCATCCCCGACGCGTTTGCCATATTCATTGCCTTATGTGTCAGATAGTCGCGCGCGCTTTACGACCACGCCCACCACACGGGCAGCCGCCCCGCGTGTTTATAAACATTACCGCTCTATCGCGCACCAGTCACGTGACTCGGCGGGCATCGCTGTTCCACACGTGACGCCAACGCAGCTACGCCCCAGGTACCAAGTGCAAGGTTGACAGCAGTTGCTGCACATTCCGACCTGTTCCACACTGCGCGCGCAGCCACCCTCTCCACACAAGCGCACGCCACCCTCACGTACTGGGCATGTGACTTTTTGAGCTGCCTTTTCCCACTCGCAGTAACGGCTACGCCCCATCCAAAAACTTCGCGTCAGAACATTGATCAGTCTCGTGTACAGTTCTCAGTTTCTTCTGTCACTGACAGAATGACACACAAGATAGTTAGCACTGCTGGCCCTCCTATTAGGCACAAAGTTAGACTCCTCAACCTTATTAAGTTGCATGCAGCCCGGCACCAAATTAACAAACTTTTGGAGGAAGGTATCCTGCAACCGTCAGACAGCAACTGGTCTTCACCAATCCAGCTCATTCTCACACATGACGGTTCTTTCCGAATGTGCAGTGACTACAGACGTTTAAACACTCTGCTCGCACTGTCATGGACAATTACCCCGCACTTCACTCATATGTTATCGGGCGCTACAATCTTCAGTGTTATTAACTGTAAATGTGCCCACCACCGGATTCCCGTAGCGTCGGATGACATCCCTAAAACGGATATTATCACGCCGCTTGGTTTGTTCCAATACAACTTCAAGCCATTCGGCCTAAAAAACGCGGCACAAACGTGGCAGCGTTTCGTTGACTCCATCTTAGAACAGTTCGAATTTTGCTTCGCATATCTGGACGACATACTCATTTTCAGCAAGTCAGCTGAGGAGCATGAAAATCATTTATCTATCCCTGGTCCCCCAGACCTTGAACTCCAACGGCATCAAGGTCAACAAAGAAACATTCCAGTTGTGTCAGCCCTCCGTCACTTTCTTGGGTTAGACCATCTCCACCGACAGAATACAACCTCCCAAATGTCGCGTGCGTACCATCACTCCACTGCCGCCCCCAGCTACCTACAAAGAACTCCGACGTTTCCTGGGCACAATAAATTACTACCGTCGTCACCTGCCTTCTGCCACCATCGTGCAGGTCCTGCTGACAGACTCACTGACGGGTTAGCAGACTTCAGCAGTCAAACCCGTAGGCTGGACTGCCTATGCTGGAGGCTTTCAATGCATTAAAGACTTATTTAGCTCTTACAGTGACACTCGTCTACCCCAACCTCTCAGCCGAGTTGTTCATCACTATAGATGCCAGTGACATCGCAGTGGCGGGGATACTACAGCAACTCAAGGCAGACACGTTTTTCCCTCTTCATTTCTTCTCTAAAAAGCTATCAACAGCTCAGAAGAAATACTCTGTTGTCGATAGAGAACTCCTTGCCGTCTATGAGGCCGCCAAACACTTCCAACCCGACATGGAGGGTCACTCATTCTTCACCCTCACAGATCACAAACCACTCCAAGATGCTTTCTGCAACCCCCCCCCCCCCCCCCCCTGAGGACCCAACCCTTCAGCATTTCTGTCACTTTGATCTAGTTTCCCAATTCACAACTGACATTCACTACATCAAAGATATGGACAACAACGCTGCAGATTTTTTTTGAGGATCAATACTATTTCACACATCATTGACTAATCCAACCTAGCCACCCTACAAGCCTCCAACGAGGAATCTCAAGCTCTCCTCATGGACCCTCAATCATCCCTCGTGTTTACTAAACCTAAATTCACCAGCATTGTGGACGAGGTGTGGTGTGATTCTTCCACCGGTACCTGATGCCAGTTACTCTCACCCCCCTGCACTGGCAGGCCTTCGACTCTCTGCATAACCTTGCTCACCCTGGCATCCGTACCACTACATGGCTCGTCTCCGAACGTTTCGTTCGGAAAAAAATTAAACAGGACTGTCAGACCTGAGCACGCAGCTGCGTCCTCTGCCAACACAACAAAATCGGCCGCCACACTACCCCGCCACCCACCACTAGGCAAGTTCGACACCCCTCCAGGACGATTTCGTCATATAAATATTTGTTGTGTACATAGTTCCCCGTTGTCAGCGCATACTTAACTTTCCCATTAGAGCGCGCCCCACTAATCACAACAGCACAGGTGCAGCGCTCGTCCATCTCCGCACCACGAGATGGTCTGCCATAGAGACGGACCAAATTCTGCTTCTGCCGATCCACGTATTAATATGTAACACAGCCAATGAGATTGCTGCTAAAGTAGAACTTTTTCTCCTCGCAGATCACACTCGCGCAGTGATACACGAACACGCTAGGTATTATAATGAGTGTACAGACCTCTGATTAGTCAGTCTGTATTTGTCTGCACCAGTCTGTACCAGTCTGCATTAGTCTGTACCAGTCTGTACCAGTTCTACATTTGTCTGTACCAGTCTATAGTCAAGTTTCAGTCTGCACCTAATAAGATTACCATATTCCTGTACATAGCCATGAAGCTAATAGTATAGACACTTTTGTCAAGTATCAGAGATATATAAGTTTAACATACCAATACCAAAGGAACTTCAGATTGTGAATTGTGAATAGCATCCAGAACCAAGTTAAGTAATTTTTATGCTTGTTATTATTTTCATAAATGTGTGCGAAAATTAATCAAGTTCTGTTTAATGTTGGTCACCGTCAATCTGCTACTCTAAGCATGTAAGTGGCATTTCTATTGTCTGACCTAACGGCAGAATATAAACACGCCCTGATAAGACCACGAGACATGTCGCTGACACTCGCCTACTTCGTTAGAGCGACAAGTCAAATAATCTGATGGTGTGTGTACTGAAGGTCTTACAGTACACACACCACAATATTGATCTTATCGGTCCTCTTAGACCGTCGGAGGGCCTCAGATATGTTCTATCCATAATTGACCACATGTCCTGCTGGGTAGAGGCAGTCCCCTTACCTAACATCACTGCCAAGACCGTGGCCTGTGAGGCGTCGATATGTCATATCGACCATAGACAACATTAATCTTTTGGACTCAGGTCGCTCATCCGGGCCGCCATGTTAATTCTGTCTGTTCTTATACCTTGTACTGTATGCATGCGTACGATAATTCTCGAAATATATGTATGTGCAGATATTAGTGGGAACAGTTTATTCTGTATACCGCTATTCACATCTTGTTCCCATACCTTCATCAGCAAAGGAAACACACACAGTTTCATTCACACAAGTTGCTTTATTTGTTTTCACTATCTTACATCTACATCTACATATATACTCCACTAGCTACCAAGTGGTGTGTGGTGGAGGGCACAATTCTCGCCAAAGTCATATTTCCTCCTCTTTGTTCCACACGCAGATCGCACGAGGGGAAAACGACTCTCTGAACGCCTCAGTACGAGTTCGTATATCCCTATCTTTGAATGATGATCATTACGCAATCTGAAAGTTGGTGGTAATAATATATACTCTACATCCTCGGTGAAGATTGGATTTCGGAATTTAGTGAGCAGCCCCTTCTGTTTAGGGAGTCGTCTATCTGCAACTGTTTTTAACATACTTGAATGTATTAATAAATAATGGAAATACATGAATGAGATAAGAATTTACAACTAAGTTATTCTAGTTTTGTCATCTTTAACTGTATCCTGCAATTCTCAATGTTCTCATCATTCACAAGTCTAAAATAACTGATGTCATTGAAGTGTTATACAGGCATTTTAGTTTTTTATTTAATCATATATATGAGTAAAAGATATGTAGTAGAGCCACCTTGCACTAACAACCAAATTGTCGCCTTCCAACCAAACCTATACCCTGGGATATGTATACAATATAAACAGTGCAGATCATTCTGTTACCAAAACTTGTGTATCAGTGGAGGGGGCAGGGGCATTGTTCTACTATCACAATCTAGTAACCTTTATGGTGTAATAAAAACGTACATAGCGAACAACTAAAGTTGGTACTGATTTTTCTTAATATTGGTGATAATATTAGCAAGAAAAGAAAATTATCTACTTGAATCATTAATGCAAAAACAGTGCAAATGCTTCAACATTACTGTTGGGAATGAATATGATATGGGGGCAGATATGTATGGGGGCTGTGCGAGGCTTGCACCAGCCACCCTTGTGGGACCGCCCACATTGCCACCCATGGTGCCCCTGACAGTCAGACATACGCGCACACACACACACACACACACACACACACACACACACACACACACACACACACACACAGATATATATATATATATATATATATATATATATATATATATATATATATATATATATATAATAGAAAGAAACTTCCACATTTGAAAAATATATTAAAAACAAAGATTCCAAGACTTACCAAGCGGGAAAGCGCCGGTAGACAGGCACAATAAAATAACACACAAACACACACACAAAATTTCTAGCTTTCGCAACCAACGGTTGCTTCTTCTTCCTAATTTTGTGTGTGTTTTTGTGTGTTATTTTATTGTGCCTGTTTACCAGCGCTTTCCCGCTTGGTAAGTATTGGAATCTTTGTTTTTAATATATTTTTCCCACGTGGAAGTTTCTTTCTATTATATATATATATATATATATATATATATATATATATATATATATATATATATGTGTGTGTGTGTGTGTGTGTGTGTGTGTGTGTGTGTGTGTGTGTGTGTGTGGCTGTGTGGTGTCTATTGTTATATATGATGGCAGAGTTAACCATTTTAAATTTTCTAAGTAATGAACAACATGGTTCTTTATGGTTTGCAGTGCACATATTTCAAATGGTTCTTTTTTAGTATCTGCAACATGTTGGTTGAGTTACCCCAAAAACAATACCATACCTGATAATGGATTCAATGTACCTTGCATATGCTACTTTCCATGTGTCCAGTTGATATTTGCATTGCAAATGCAAAGCTGCTCAGTTTTTTTGCTGGGTATTCAATGTGTGCCTGCCAGCTCAAATTTTTGTGTATGTTTAATCCTGAAAATTTGACTGAATCAACTTCTTTTATATCTGGGTTCTTGTGAACAGCATTAATCTACTCAGGTTTGGACTGTATGATTTTGAATTGCATCATGTAAGTCTTAGGTACCATATGTTTAGATTCAACCCATTTAGCTGATGTCAAGTTTCCAAATCTTGATTCTCAACTAAGACAGAAGTATCATCTGGGGAGCTGATATTTAATGGTGAGCCATTAAGACAGAAGAGAAAAGGCCTTTTATGGAGCCTTGTGGAACACCCTAAGATATTTTTTTCCAGTCAGCATAATAACTGGGGCCATTTACAGATATGCTAACTCTTTTGTTTCTTTTTTATATGTAGGACTTTAGCCACTGCAGGGCACTGCCACTAACGCCATACTTCTCAAGTTTATAAATAAGCACTGCATGGTTTACAGAATCAAATGCCTTTGTGAGGTTGCAGAAAATTCCTGCCACTTTATTTGTCTTGTCTAATGATGTACTTATTTCCTCAGTGAAACTGTTCACTGAATCTATGGTGTTTTCCCCTGTTGAAAACCAAAATGATTGCTTAGAATAATAGAATATTTTGCAATTAAGTTTTGGATTTGAGAAACAGCAAGTTTTTTAAATACTTTAGATATGACAGGGAGAACTGAGATAGAAAGATAATTTCCCATGATCTCTCTTAATTTCTTCTTGAAGAGTGGTTTGATTTCAGCATATTTCAGTACCGCTGACAAACAGACCTCATCAAACCACTGATTTATTATTTGAGCTAGTGAGTTTGCAATTTTATTGTATACTGTTTTAATAACTTTGGTGGGTATTCCATCCCAACATTCAGATATTTTGTTTTTTAATATTAGGATTGCATTTTCTATACCCACCAGAGAAACTTTTAAAAATTTCGTAAAGTTTTCGTTTAGGCCAAAGGTATTTACTTTATTATGAAAATCTATTACATCTACATCGGACTTTACTACATTTATAAAAAAATCATTAAAGTACTCTAGTATTTTAGTTGGACTTAACAATATATTTCCTTACATATCAATTTGTGAAATTTCTTAGTTGCGTTTCAAAATGGCGGCCAGTGTAAAAGTCTGTCGTGTATCTCGTCAAAAAAGCACCAGTTTTGCTGGTAAAAAGAAATATCGGAAATAAATGACCGTTTTTCTAAATTACAATTCATGATCAGTGAACTGGAAGTGGATATTAGTAAACTTACATTAGAAAAACGTGAGCTGATGTTGAAGCAGGAAACGACGGAAGAAAACTCGACTTATTCTTATCTCTGTTAACTGCTTGCAACAGGCAGACCAGTCACTCACCGAAACTGTATGTCTACAATAAGGGAAAAGAATAGAAGATGAAACCAAAAAATTAACAGTAAATACGCATGCTATGGAACGAACAAGTGACAAGGAACCAACACAGAGGACAATATCACCACAGTATAAAAAAATAACAGAAGAAGAAACCAAAATTTAATAGTATATAAGCCTTTAGTGGAACAAACGAATGGTAGGGAACCGGCACAAAAGACAATATAAAAAGACTGAGGGTGAACGGAAGTTAAAAAAAAACAGATCTATATGAGGTCCCAGGCAGAAGGTAGCATCTAAACAACATATGAACGATTTTTATGGTACAATCCACTGCAGAAGAAAACAACCAAGAAGAAGTCCAGTACCCCCAGGAGCTGAAAATCAGCTAAGAAAAGAAAAGAAGACTACAGCCTACTCTTCAGATAACTAAGCAGGCAAGAAATTAGAACTGAATAAATCTGTAAAACCCCTATATCATAATGTAAAGGGCTTGTAAGTAGGCAGTTTAGGTTTTTTTATTGGTAACGCCGCAGCCACGTAGCGCTCTGTATCAAAATCACTGGCTATGCCGTGTGCAGTCTGTGGCTGGTTTGCCGTGTTGTCTGCCATTGTAGTGTTGGGCAGGGGCAGCTGGATGCTAACAGCGCGTAGCGTTGCGCAGTTGGAGGTGAGCCGCCAGCAGTGGTGGACGTGGGGAGAGAGATGGCGGAGTTTTGAAATTTGTAAGAATTGGTGTCATGAACTGACATATACACTCCTGGAAATGGAAAAAAGAACACATTGACACCGGTGTGTCAGACCCACCATACTTGCTCCGGACACAGCGAGAGGGCTGTACAAACAATGATCACACGCACGGCACAGCGGAAACACCAGGAATCGTGGTGTTGGCCGTCGAATGGCGCTAGCTGCGCAGCATTTGTGCACTGCCGCCGTCAGTGTCAGCCAGTTTGCCGTGGCATACGGAGCTCCATCGCAGTCTTTAACACTGGTAGCATGCCGCGACAGCGTGGACGTCAACCGTATGTGCAGTTGACGGACTTTGAGCGAGGGCGTATAGTGGGCATGCGGGAGGCCGGGTGAACGTACCGCCGAATTGCTCAACACGTGAGGCGTGAGGTCTCCACAGTACATCGATGTTGTCGCCAGTGGTCGGCGGAAGGTACACGTGCCCGTCGACCTGGGACCGGACCACAGCGACGCACGGATGCACGCCAAGACCGTAGGATCCTACGCAGTGCCGTAGGGAACCGCACCACCACTTCCCAGCAAATTAGGGACACTGTTGCTCCTGGGGTATCGGCGAGGACCATTCGCAACCGTCTCCATGAAGCTGGGCTACGGTCCCGCACACCGTTAGGCCGCCTTCCGCTCACGCCCCAACATCGTGCAGCCCGCCTCCAGCGGTGTCGCGACAGGCGTGAATGGAGGGACGAATGGAGACGTGTCGTCTTCAGCGATGAGAGTCGCTTCTGCCTTGATGCCAATGATGGTCGTATGCGTGTTTGGCGCCGTGCAGGTGAGCGCCACTATCAGGACTGCATACGACCGAGGCACACAGGGCCAACACCCGGCATCATGGTGTGGGGAGCGATCTCCTACACTGGCCGTACACCTCTGGCGATCGTCGAGGGGACACTGAATAGTGCACGGTACATCCAAACCGTCATCGAACCCATCGTTCTACCATTCCTAGACCGGCAAGGGAACTTGCTGTTCCAACAGGACAATTCACGTCCACATGTATCCCGCGCCATCCAACGTGCTCTAGAAGGTGTATGTCAACTACCCTGGCCAGCGAGATCTCCGGATCTGTCCACCATTGAGCATGTTTGGGACTGGATGAAGCGTCGTCTCACGCGGTCTGCACGTCCAGCACGAACGCTGGTCCAACTGAGGCGCCAGGTGGAAATGTCATGGCAAGCCGTTCCACAGGACTACATCCAGCATCTCTACGATCGTCTCCATGGGAGAGAAGCAGCCTGCATTGCTGTGGAAGGTGGATATACACTGTACTAGTGACGACATTGTGCATGCTCTGTTGCCTGTGCTATGTGCCTGTGGTTCTGTCAGTGTGATCATGTGATGTGTATGACCCCAGGAATGTGTCAATAAAGTTTCTCCTTCCTGGGACAATGAATTCACGGTGTTCTTATTTCAATTTCCAGGAGTGTATATTATGACTATTAAGGTAAACACATTGTTTGTTCTGTATTAAAATCTTTCATTTGCTAACTATGCCTATCAGTAGTTAGTGCCTTCAGTAGTTTGAATCTTTCATTTAGCTGGCAGTAGGGGCGCTCGCTGTATTGCAGTAGCTTGAGTAACGAAGATTTTTGTGAAGTAAGTGATTTTTGAAACGTATAGGTTAATGTTAGTCAGGGCCATTCTTTCGTAGGGATTTTTGGAAGTCAGATTGCGTTGCGCCAAAAAACTATTGTGTGTCAGTTTAAGCACAGTCGTGTACAATTTTTCTTAGGAGACGTTTCATATGTCGACCCTTAGCCAAGGATACATCACTGGAATCTTCTGATTTTTTCTTGTAGTTTGTGTAATTAGTGTAGCTTTTGTTTATTGCTAGCGCGTAATCATAGAGAGAATTTCCTTTGTAGTTGCAGTCTTTCATTGTTGTACGGTAAAATAGTTGTGGCATGCATGTAGTTTTGCACAAAGTATTTCGCAGTTGCGCTTGCAATTAACTAGATATTATTTTCAGTGCTATGTTAATGTGTTCTCTTATTTTTGTTCTTCAAATTGTGTTTTTCTGTGTTGTCGTGTGAAATATTGTGACAATAATGGCGTGTGAAAAACGTAACACTAGGCTCCAAAGTAAACTGAGAAATGACAGTGAAGACGAAAGCAGTGTGTTAGTGTCACCATGTAATGAATTCACTAATGTTCAAAGTAGTAATTTGGTAATAGCGCATAGGGAAATGGAGGGGGCTGCAAATAATGGGGTAGGCAGTAAAACAATTAGTGAACAGGGAAGCATTATCGATCGATCGGTCGGCAACAGGTCGCCTCAGGGTTCCGAAATGACAGGACACAATCTTGCAAATACTGTAGATTCAGATTTTGCGTCCTCACCGTTTTCTCAAATAAATCAAGACACATTTTCCGCTTTTCAAAATGCGAATATTGCCGGTTCAAATTCACTGAGGAAAAGCACTGAGAAACATGTTTCAGACACCAGTGCACTGTTATTACCGTTAATGCAACAAATGGGACAAAGGCTACAAAAGTTAGACACAACGCTTGAACAAAATCA
The DNA here is from genome assembly GCF_023897955.1 of Schistocerca gregaria. Classification (NCBI taxonomy): domain Eukaryota; kingdom Metazoa; phylum Arthropoda; class Insecta; order Orthoptera; family Acrididae; genus Schistocerca; species Schistocerca gregaria. Next base: position 326,291,824 of record NC_064926.1, read on the forward strand.
GAAACAAATGGGACAAAATCTTCAAAAGTTAGACACAATGGAACAAAATCTTCAAAAGTTAGACACAACACCAGAGACAAACACAGCAACAGTTAGACACAATGGAACAAAATCTTCGGAAGTTAGACAGCACACTTGAACAAACACGTGACGATTTAACTACTGAATTACTTAACATTGAATCGAAATGCCAAAAAATATGTAATGACGTAAAAACACAAATTTGTGAGCATTTTCAACCTATTTTTTCGCGGCATGAAAATGCATTACAGAATCATGAAGCAGCCATAAAAGAACTGCAAACTATTGTTCGTGAAAATCACGACACCTTGCAAGCTAAAATGGACTCAGTTGCATCCACCGATTCGGTTACGCAACTTGCAAGAACTCAGGAAAACTTAAAGGTCACAGTAGATTCGATTTCAACACAAATGGACACTCTGAAACTTGGTTCAGAAAAACACACTGAGGAAATGTGTTCACTATCGGAGAAAGTAGCCGAACTTTCAGATCAGTTCACTAACTTATCTACAAAGGTAGATGATGATCTGAATGATACAGAAGAGTGCGAACAAATTAGGAAATTCAAACAAAATCAGAATCAAATTAATACACAACACCAAAGAGAAATCCGGGAAGTGCAAGATCAGCTGACACAGGTGATACAAGAATTACGTATTTCAGAGGACACACGCGCTCCAACACGGGAAGAGGGACTTAGAAATATGGAAAAGCCACAAAATAATAACACAGGGCATTTCGGAAATTGTGAAAGAAATTGGCAAGGTGCACCGAATTTTGAAATGGAACTGCCGACACGACGTAACAATGAACGTAATGCTACCCGCCGACACGATGATTTTGACTATAAGCAGTTCATTACTGCACGTAAATTCAAAACATTTAAGAATTCTGGCAACGACATTCATCCACAAGCGTGGCTCTATCAATTCTCTCATTGTTTTCCTCCCAACTGGTCATTAGAGCACAGATTAGAATTTATGTGTGGCTGCTTGGAGAATGAACCAGCTGTAAGAATGCGATCGGTCATTCACGACTGTCATAGTGAAGGAGAATTTTATCATGCCTTCCTCTCAGCATATTGGTCTCAAGCCACACAAGACCGAGTAAAACATGGCATCATAATGATGAAAAATTTCGAACAATCTGAATTTTCCAGTCTTGTCAAATATTTTGAAGACATGTTACATAAGAATCAGTATCTTTCAAACCCATACAGCCCCTCAGAATTCATCCGCATTTGCTCAATCGAATTACCTGGACATTTACGACAGGTTATTTTAGCAGGACGATGCAAAGACGACATTGAAGTTTTCAGGGACTGTTACAAGAACTGGAAATTGACACTGACAATCGCGGAACGCGAAAACAGGAGCACAACAATTACAGGTCACACCTGTCACAATTCCGCGATGACAGAAATAATACACGACAAGGCTATTCGTACAACGTAAATTGTGGCCAAAACAGACACCACCCGTATGACAACCGTTGGCAAAGTAGTAATTATTACAGGGAAAGATCACCTCTCTGCGGTAATGACTATCACAGAGACAATGAGAGAAACAGACAATATGGAAACCAAAATAATTATTATCAAGGGAGACAGAATAACTTAAGACGCAACGGTCCATCGCGCAGTTACGATTCAGGGAGAAATTCTCCACCACGTGACCGACAAGAAATTAATTACAGAAATTACCGACGTGACGACAGACGATATAATCATAACGACAGACCGGAATTTCATCAGAACTGCTGGGATTCAAACAGAGCTGGACCCTCTCGGCAAGGTGAATTTGTAGAAGTTAGGTCTCCTAATCCCAATAACGACGCGCGCCAACAAAGAAACAGACAATGACTCTCACCGCAGGCAGCTGCGTGCGCCGGCGGGCTCAGAGAAAAATAACATAAGCTAACCTTGAGCAAAATTCCAATGTTCCTTACCGACGTAACCACATGATAATTGCTTTTCAGTTGACAGAGTGCGTACTAGGAAGAGTAAAGGTTTACACCACATTTTACATGTAAAACCGTTTATTAAGAGATAATCTGCTTTTTAAGTTTGTCTTTGCCATAAAACATTTCACTTCACATTTCTAGTATGCTTTGTCACACTGAGAAACTGTTAACATGCAACAATGTTTTAAAGTTAACTATAAAGTCTAGAACCTAGGGACCATTTTTAAACAGAAATTACGAATGCATTGTTATAGTGAACAGACGACACAGTGTTGTTATTTGTACATTCTTGCTTGTTAGTTGCACGATTACGTAACGACTATAAGGCTTACATACTTAGAACATATACTGTTAATGAGGTTTTAATGCAACATTTTGGTTCAGTTGAAAAGACATTCTTTATTTGAAGTTCTTTCTGTGAGATTAAAGATGACTTAGCGTTTGGTTTCTTTGATAGCTACACGATTATATCACGACGCTACTAATGTGTGACACAATTTACATTGTGCTTTTGCGGTGTATCTGTTTTATATCTGCACAGTTTTTCTGAATTATTTTGGAAAGGAAAACATGTTTTAGTAGTAACTTTGTGGTATAGCTACAATGAGACAGCCTTTTTTGTAGCACAACAATACATTACAGCACAGTACTTTCTTCATCACAGCAATAAACGTAATAACTATGATATCTATACGGAAAGCATTTCACTTTTGTTTATCATGAGGTAAGTACATTGACTTCAACAGAACTTTGCTTACAGAGGACGATAACTACGACAGTTCCACAGAATTATCTTACAGTAAAACGCACATTTAGAACTAAAGGCACGCATTTGAGTGATTAATTTGGTACTTAAACCATTTATTTATGAAGATTGTTGAATTACAAAGAAAGTTTTTCGTGATCCATTTCATTCCATTGCTGTAATCTGTAACACCTGAGGGTATTATTACATTAATCCTCAGGGGGTTACACACTTACTTTGTGTACCATGTGTTTGGCAAGCACAAGGAGCCCTAGCTAATATGGTATTTACTTATACAACTTTACACATCGGTACCATATTTCTCTAAAACATAAATTACACAGCTATCTGGTCATTTAACTGAGAGAGACCAACATTTATTTTACTTCATCAGTGACAGATGTTTACGTAATTACACCGTTGGATAACGTCGCACTTATGAAATTGTATTTGTCTGTACTTTGTGAACTGTTCATATTTTTTCGGAACCATTGTTATACTATGAGAGCTTTGAATGATGTATTTGGTATGGGATCATGATTTTTAAAGTACGTTTGAGGTAGTTGACACTTTTGACATGAGCAGAGAATTTTTTTAGGTTTTGAAATTATTGGAGGAGCTACGACGATTTAGAGAGTTGACTGAGGTGTTATGATGTTATTATTACGATGACAATGTGTATTATGCTGTTGCGGTATGTTTATGATCAATAAGCTGATGCTATATGAGTTATTTGATTATGCTACTTATCTGTTATGATGGAATATTGAATAAGTGTCGACGAATAAGGTAAGAAATAATGAGTAGAGATTAGGGACTCTGGTTTGTGAAAAAGGTTGTTGGAAACCAAGAATCGTACTTTAAGAGTTATGAAATGTATGTAAATGCGTGAATGTATTACAATGCCGACGAAAATTTTTGAACACTGTTATATCAATAGGATTTTGTTCTACTGATGTGTAACGCAAATTCTTGAACTGTGAATTTTTTTATATGAGACTGCCACTGTAGCCGAAACTGGTGTCGTAAATATTTCGATAAGACAGTTAAGTGACCACCTGCACGTAATGCGTCGTGGGCACCGAGCTGCGCGACAACCATCTGACAAAAAGAAAGCCATTTGTGTGTGCCTTTCAGAGACACAGGTAAAAAAAAGAGGCCATTATCCTCGCTATTGACATTCATTCCTTTGTAGAAAGCATCGCAAATACGACACGCCCAAACTTGAAAACATATGATTACACTGTGGAGCTCTTAATTTATGATATTTACTGAAATGAAATGATGAGAAACATTTCACGTCTATTGTCTTGCTAGTTGGAGGATTGTTTACTGCATTATGAAATGCCTTATGGCTAGCGAATGACGTTTCAGCTTTTGCTTTGATCCCTTCAATTTAAGTTCCTTTCTCGTTCATTATGGACTGACCAGTAATTGTGGTACCACTAACAGCCTTTACATATGACCAGAATTTGTGTTCTTTGAAAGATCACTTTCCAGTATTCTGAATGACGTTTCACGCTTGCTTTGCCTATTTTGTTGAATATCTAGTTTCTAGCTGCCCTGCAGCATTGGTTAAAGTAAAATTTTATAGATGTACTAATATAAATATTTTATGGCTACAGACCCAGTAAAGAATAACTTCGTGTTATACTTCCAAAAAAATGAGGGAGCACAAAAAGACATTGCCCTTCACAGGAACTGCATACATAATTTTCTTTTCAAGTACTTGGTAATTTATTTCATTGAATAAGTAGTGGTGCACCATCTTAATTACATAGACATTAAGATGTGAATATACATTTCCCTTATCTGCGTTGTTGTCTTCAGTGTACTATTTTTTCTGCTTGTGGGTTTGTCATGTTTAGATATAAGTTATTACATTTATTGCTGCTTGCTTTGCTTACCTGCACCTTTTTTTTCATTGCTGTTTGTATTAATTGTTTTGTGCTGCTGCATTGCCTCATCCCTTAGTTAAGCATCTGAGCTCAGTAGATTTAAGTTAGCTTAAGAGGGGGTAGCCTATATAAGAGAATGAGTTGCGATGGATTTGAAGAAATGCACTGAGAGGTTATATGAGAAAAGTACAGAAAGCAGTTATAGATAGGACTTTTTGGAAATAATGAAGAATGAAGGGAGATCTCCGAGAAGTAAAGAAAGTTTTGTTTGCAAAATACTGCAGTAAAACAAACCCTGCCCTTTCCTTGTGTTATCCCACTATGTGTTTGTGTACCCTTGTGTATTTATGTTCTTCCTGTCTTTATATGTTTATCTGATAAGACTTATGATGAGGAATACTGTTATCCTCAAATATAATTTGCATTAATAACATGTTATTTACTTTGTAAAGATGTTTACACATTATTTATTCTGTTTTGTTCTAATGCTCATGTGTGAAGTTGATGTTTCAAAAGTAATTCTGATCTTTTATGTATGTACTTATGTCGTAATTTTTGTAACACTGATGTATTTGCTATTTCGATTCTTTTGTAAAGCCTGTACTACTACAAATGTTATCTGTATTGTTATGTTCTTTAATGATATATTTCGTCCTTTGTTATTGTATTCTTATGTTATAAAATTGTAATTGACACCAGTTCATTAAATTAAGTAACTTGTAAATTACATTTCACTGCAAACGTTTCTGTTGGTCATAGTATATGGACAATATGTGAGAAGTAGGGACTGATAGTGTTTGCACATGTGTTAATAATTCATTAATAATTCAGTAAGGGACTGGATAACAGCATTGCTGGTTGTAAGGACATTTCAAAAAACAATTTTTGCGAGTGCACAAGTGGTGGTTATGGACTTGCTATATTATCCGCAAGACTCTTCAATGGTGATTGTGCGCCTGCACAGTCGCAACAGATGGCTGCTGGCTGTCTCTACAAGGACTACACCTTTGATGACCCACCAATACCATTATTTCTACAAGGACTGCAGTGGATCTGCACCTCTGGTGGCCCACCAATACCATAATCTCTACCAGGACTACAATGGGTCTACTCTGTGTTGACCTACCTACCAATATTTGCTCTGTTGTGGCCCATTACCTGTCTGCATGTCAAGAGTCAGCACTGTCTTTCCATTGGAAGTGAAACACTACTTCTTCAAGACAGAATGGAAATCCACTACTTCCGTGTGCATTTTCTTTTACTACTCAGTCTTTGAGAGAAACACTGCAATTTTACTTTGATGAATGATCAGGACTGTCTTTATGGACTGTGAGAAAATTTTAGCTTTTGACCAACATTGTATCGATAAGTGTGTGCATTTCATTTCTTTGTTATTGTAATCATGAAAAAATTTTTCAAATCTGTATTGGCCACTGCCCAAAACAACTTGTAAATTTTTTTGTGGGGAGCATGGGGGCTATGTAAGTAGGCTGTTTAGGTTTTTTTTATTGGTAACACCGCTGCCACGTAGCGCTCTGTATCAAAATCACTGGCTGTGCCGTGAGCAGTCTGTGGCTGGTTTGTATTGTTGTCTGCCATTGTAGTGTTGGGCAGGGGCAGCTGGATGCTAACAGCGCGTAGCGTTGCGCAGTTGGAGGTGAGCCGCCAGCAGTGGTGGACGTGGGGAGAGAGATGGCGGAGTTTTGAAATTTGTAAGAATTGGTGTCATGAACTGACATATATATTATGACTATTAAGGTAAACACATTGTTTGTTCTGTATTAAAATCTTTCATTTGCTAACTATGCCTATCAGTAGTTAGTGCCTTCAGTAGTTTGAATCTTTTATTTAGCTGGCAGTAGGGGCGCTCGCTGAATTGCAGTAGCTTGAGTAACGAAGATTTTTGTGAGGTAAGTGATTTGTGAAATGTATAGGTTAATGCTAGTCAGGGCCATTCTTTCATAGGGATTTTTGGAAGTCAGATTGCGTTGCACCAAAAAACTATTGTGTATCAGTTTAAGCACAGTCATGTACAATTTTTCTAAGGGGACGTTTCAGGCTTAACCATTATGCTATGTGAGCTAGAGGTCCTTTTGAATGGTTCATTGAAGAGATTTCTATTTTGCGTGTAACTGAACACTGGCTTCATGAAATACGAAAATGTGAATTTGGGATTTAAGACTTCCAGTTGGTCAGCAGCTTCTGCAGGGAAACATACAATGGGGGTGGTACATGTATATATGTAAGAACAGGTACTAAGTCAAAGGAAATGTCTGCTGTATTAAAAAAGATTTTGAATACTGTTTATGTGAACTAACAGATAGTAAAATTATAACTGCATGTATATGTAGGTCCCCATTTGGCAATTTTGAATTGTTCTCTGAAAATTTGGAAAATCTTCTGAGCTATCCAAATAGTGAGTCAAAATACATAATTGTGGTTGGGAATTTCAATTTTAATTTCAAAGACAACTGTAAAAAAGGACAGAAAGTTATCAATCTACTAAAAACATATAAAATGGACATGTATATAGAAGATACCACCAGATACAGCAGCAAAAGTGAAAGTACTATAGACCAAATATTCATTGACAAATCAAAATTTGGTTTTTAATGAGAGTATTGGACACAGATTTCTTTGATCATCAGGCAGTTAAACTGACTTTACAGAAATCTCATGAGAAAAGTGACAACAGCAGATATATTGAGAGAAAATTAATTAATGATGACAGCACTAAGGTCTATCTTCTAATGTTAAAACATGTAAACTGGGACATGGAAAGCAATAGTTCTGTAGATATCAAATTCAACAACTTTTTGTCAAATTATAAATACCACTATGATATTTCATTCCCTCTGAAGAGAATGAAAATAAACAAAAAATCAAATTCTTATATTTCAAAACAAAATACTATCTTGAAACCAAAGTAAAGTGTTATAGGAAAAATCACAGGGAAGCTATGGTTGCTACAAAAAAGAAGCATAGTGATACATATGTCAGAAAAGGTAACAAAAAATAAAATCTATTTGGAAATTTATTAATAATTACACAGGCAATCATGAAAATGCAAGTAATAAAATCACCAAAAAACACAGGAATGAAATTGTTGATGATCCACTTGTAAAAGCTAACATATTTAATGATCGTATTAATGTAGCCCAAAGCCCGATCACCACTAAATATAATCCAAAGACAAAGGTTAGACTCCAATAAATGAAAGGACAATGTACCTATATCCCATAACACCCAAAGAATTACAAATAGCTATGAGCAAACTAAAGAGTAAAATGACCTGAGGATTTGATGGTTTCTCTGACAAAATTATTAAATAAAGTACCTATAATGTTGCCTCTCAACTTGTGGACATAATCAATGACTCCTTTGAAACCGGCGTGTTTCCAAGTAAACTTAAGCAGTCAACAGTAGTCTAATAGCAGTTTACAAAAGTGGTAACAAGTTTAACATTAAAAATTTCAGAACACTATCATTATTATCTGTATTTTCCAAAATAATTGAAAGAACAATGTATGACAGATTGCTAGAGTTCTTAAACAAAAATAAAATTCTTGTAAATGCACAGAATGGTTTCAGAAAAGGCAAATCTAAGCAAACGGCTCTCTTCTGTTTCCTAAAACTTATTTACAAAGCTATTGAGGACAAGAAACTGATCTGTGGGTTGTTTTTAGACCTTTCCAAAGCGTTTGATCTTATAATTCACAATCTACTGCTGTTAAAACTGTATAATTATGGTGCCTGTGGTATTTCCTATATGTGGTTCAAGTCTTATTTGACTGACAGGAAACAAAGAGTCCAAAATTCTCAGGATCGAAATGTGTACCATTCTGAATATAAGAGAGTTAATTACGGTTTGCCCCAGGGCTTGCTATTGGGACCATTGTCATTCTTGATTTTTATTAATGACCTACCACAACAGTTTTCAACAGCTGATACTATATTATTTGCTGATGATACCAGCTTCATTATAAAAGGGAAGAATGATTTTGAGATGCATCAAAAAATCGACAAAACATTAGAAGTGGGAGAAAAATGGTTTAAAGATATAGTTGTCAATGGCAAGAAATCTGTGTGGAGGAACTTCAATTATATAAGGAACGAAAATAGGACCAATGTAAAATTCGCATTATCGAATTGCCAAATTCAGCAAAATAATCACATACAATATTTCGGATTATGGGTGGATGAGTATCTAAGATAGGGAAAACGTGTAGAAATACTTAACAAAAAATTAAGCAAGTACTGTCACATATTAAGAGTGCTTAAAGATTGCTGCAATATCGAAACAGAGTTAAGTGCTCATCGTGCATACAAGCATAGTCTATTGAAGTATAGTAGAGTGTTCTGGGGGAATACATCTTTTGCAAAACAATCTTTTAAGCTCCAAAAGAAAGCTGTAAGATTAATAAGTGATGTTTCTTACAGAGCACCATGTAGAGGTATGTTTATGGAATTAAAAACTATTACCTTACCATCTATATTTACATTTGAAAGCATCTGCTTCATTAAAAACCATCAAGTTTGAGCTTTGAATAGTAAGATCCACAATTATCAAACAAGGAACAGGGATGACTATCAAAGGGATGTGCACAAAAAATCAATATATCAGGACAGTGCTGTTTACAAACCAAAAATTCTGTACAGTGCATTCCAAGATAGCATCAAAAATATCAAACATTAATACATTCAAAAAACGAACTAAAAATCTACTAATAAACAATAGCTTCTACAGCATTAATGAATACCTGGAATTTTGCTCAAATCTGCAGGCCTGCATCATAACTCCCTAAACAAAAATTCATAATTATCAACCACTCCTGGATAAAACAAAACTTCTTTTGACCATGTATGTATCTAATTATGTACCTAGCTTTTGTGATGTATATTACTATACGTAGTTAACTAAAGTACTGGTATTTAATAGTTTTAGTAAAATCAACCAAGGGGTTTACCCAGCTTTTATTCTAACTGTATGTACATATATAATTTTATAATCTAATTAAGCAGAATAATGTTTTTGTTATAAAGATATGTTGATACCAATGGTAAGATTTTGTACATGTTGTAAATATGTAATATTTTTTACTGTTCTGTATTTTGACAAGTCCTATATCATGAATGTGATAATATGAGCGCTAAATAAATAAACACCTACCTCATATTTAATGACTGACCACACAGTCTTTGCCTTATTTTTATGGTTTGGAATTAGCCTGTTTTTTGCCAATTGTTTTGCTGCCTTGACAACTCTTTTGAAAATGGTTTTATAGAGTGTAACATATTCAATGAAAGCAATATCTTTATTATATTTTAATTCTCTGTGCATTTGCCTTTTCCTTACACTGTAAATTTTTATGGTCTGTGTAATCCATTTTAATTTATTTGTTATTTTATTGCTGCAGAGTGCAGGTGGGAATGTTTCATTAAAGACACCAATAAAACTGTTTAGGAATTTCTCAAAATTTTCATCACTTGAGTTACAATAATCGAAAGCCCAGTTTTTCCTCTTTTAGCTTATTACTAAATATTGACAATTTTTCGTTGCTTAAGTTCCATGTCCCATGGGTTCTCATACATGAAATGTTTCTGTCTCTGTGGCAGCTCCATGAACAATGTACAATGATCTGAAATTCCTAGATTTAGACAAAATTTATACATATCTTCATACACATAATTCATTAGAACATTGTCTATGCAGGTAGCTGATTGACCATTTTCTCTGGTAGATTCACAGAAATTCAATCTGAAACCATATTTTCTTACTAACTCAGTGAATCTTCAAGTGTAGCTACCATCACATGCGATATCAATATTAAAATCAGGAATTATTACAAATTCCTTTCTCTACATAGGTATTCTAGCATAATTTGAAGCTTAGGGATTCAGAACACTGAAATTATTATAACACTTACTGTGACCTCACTATTTCTATGCATCAACTCTCAAACTCAAATTCTTGATTTAAATAATTAAAACAATTTCTGGTCTCGTAATTTAAATCACTATGTAGAAGTATACATTAGGCTTCACGTAATTCATTTCTTCTGAAAAAGCTACTTGCTAACCTGAAGTTCTCTATTTTGTTTAAAACTTTAATTGTGTCCTTTGTAAACCAGTTCTCATTTAAACAAAGAATTATAGTATTATTTCCAATTCGTCTACTTTGGAGCTTTTCTTGTTTGAAGCACAAGCGTTTAAACCATATATATTTCAGTGTATAACATATCTACTTTGAGTATTACTTACAGGCTTTATCTCATTTTTTGCCAGATAATGGTTTGGTTTTGTCTTACTTAATTCTAAACAAGTGTTTTCAACTCCCCCCCCCCTAAATCGCTAATTATCACTTTCCCTTATTTTTTTATAAGCTGGCAAGTATCTATTAGCATCTTACTAATTATTTTTTAGCCCAACCTCTTCAGGTGTAGGCCACCCTTTGCATTACTATACTCCATTCAACATAAGAATAAACTTCATGTAAACATTAAACGATGTAGTCCTCCACGTTTGATGGAGCCTCATTGGATTTTGTTTTACATGGAGCAGAAGGCAAGCTATCTCGACTATAGTCAAGTACGACAACAAGGATACACGTACATTGACTCAGTGATAATACGGGGCAACAGCTTTATCGGCGCATGTAACTTGGACAGCACCAGCCAGGCAACTGATCAAACCAGCCTGCAGTGATGCAAACAGTTGCAGTAAAGATGTAAAAAGAGACTAGAAGAAAGCAGCTTTGAATTCATTTATTTTTTAAAAAAAGGAAATAATATATCGCAAAACTCGGGCGATATGCCTCTTAGGTGATTGGATGGAAAACATAACATGCTCTCGATCTTAGCTAACATAGTACTGCAATTTAAAACAAGAGTGATGAAAATTCCTAACTCTAACAAGAGTAAATTTTCTGCATGAGCTATATGTGACATAAAAGCGCACTGCTGGTATTTCACCATGTTGTTAAATGTTGAAGCCACACAAGATATTACATTCAGTCATCTGGTAATACACCATGTAATCATGTGGTCAAAAGTATCAAGACACCTGGCTGAAAATGACTTAAAGTTCGTAGCGCCTGCCATTGGTAATGCTGGAATTCAATATGGTGTTGGCCCACCCTTTGCCTTGATAACATCTTCCACTCTCGTAGGTGTACGTTCAATCAGTTGGCTGAAAGTTTCTTGGGGAATGGCATCCCATTCTTCATGGAATGCCGCGCTGAGGAGAGGTATCGATGTCGGTCGGTGAGTCTGGACACGGAGATGGCTTTCCAAAATATCTCAAAGGTGTTGTATAGGATTCAGGTCAGGACTCTATGCAGGCCAGTCCATTACAGGATGTCATTGTCTTGCAACCACCCCAGCACAGGTCGTGCATCATGAACAGGTGCTCGATCGTGATGAAAGATGCAGCCGCCATCCCCGAATTTCTCGTCAACAATGGGAAGCAAGAAGGTGCTTGAAACATCATTGTAGGCCTGTGCTGCGATAGTGCCACGCAAAACAAGGGGTGCAAGCCGCCTCCATGAAAGACACGAAAACACCATTACACCACTGTCTCCAAATTTTACTGTTGGCACTACACACGCTGGGAGATGAAGTTCACTGGGCATTCGCCATACCCACACCCTTCCAGCGGATCGCCACATTGTGTACTGTGATTTGTCACTCCACACAACGTTTTTCCACTGTTCAATCGTCCATTGTTTACGCTCCTTACACCAAGCGAGGCGTCGTTTGGCATTTGCCAGTGTGATGTGTGGCTTATGACCAGCCGCTCAACCATAAAATCCAAGTTTTCTCACCTCCCACCTAACTTTCATAGTACTTGCAGTGGATCCTGATGCAGTTTGGAATTCCTGTTTGCTGGTCTGGATAGATGTCTGCCTATTACACATTATGACCCTCTACAACTGTCTGAAGTCTCTTTCACTCAACAGTCGAAGTCAGCCTGTACACTTTTCCTTCACGTTTCCACTTCACTATCACATCAGAAACTATGGTCTTAGGGATGCTTAGGAGTGTGGAAATCTTGTGTGCAGAGGTATGACACAAGTGACACCCAATCACCTGACCACGTTCGAAGTCCTTGAGTTCTGCAGAGCGCCTCATTCTCCACTCTCACGATGTCTAATGACTACAGAGGTCTCTGATATCGAGTACCTGGCAGTAGGTGGCAGCAAATTGCACCTAATATGAAAAACAGATGTTTTGGGGGGCATTCGGATAGTTTTGATCACATAGTGTATCTCAATTATTTCTACACTGGGCTCTGAGGAATACCTTTCAGTTCCGCTACGTTGATAGTCAGCAACAGAATCCCAAGCCACCAAAAATACACATTTCCTCCCCCTTTTTTATGACATGATGTTCGGCATTTCGTCATCATTCGGCAGTGACGTGTCACACAGCTTCGTGCATTAATTCCAGTACGTTTGGTAGCTTAAATGTTTTCCTATTTCCCGCAAAATCCCTCATCTTGCCCCCAGATCAGTTCCGTTGGGTTGAGTTTTGCAGTGTTATGGTGACAAATGTAAAAATGCAGTTTTCTGCGTTTGTATGAGCCTTATTAATCTGCCTCATATAAGACTACATCTGTCCGACAAAACAATGGGCATATATAATCAAAGAGCATTTGATGTTTCATTTTTCTCCTAAAAATTTGATTTCGTAATGTTTCCTTACTTTTGCCAATCTTTTATACAATATTGGTAATCAAGAATGTGTATTTCCAATGAAAACCAGAATTTCGCATGCGATGTGTAATTGGAAACTAGAAACTGTGCACTTTTCTTAAAAAATAATGATTGACTACGAGTTTATTACAATATATATGATGAATTTCATATTTAAGTGATTCAGATATTCAAATAGAACAAAAAATTATAAATCATGAGAAGATTTGATTTGCAATTCACCAGTTGAGGCGAATGTCACTATAAGACGTTACTGTTACTCTGCACATACATTTTGAGTGTACCCTCTTATTTCTGTTACATAATGTTTCTCGGAAAACGTCAAAGCTGATTTTTCTGTGTAATCCTGTGAAAAACATTACCAACAACTTGTTCCTCATCATTAACGATGTTTCGCGTACATATTTCACTACGAAATAGGAAACTATGTCATCCATTTTGACGGTGCGTATCAACAGCGAGACAATCAGAGCCCAAGTAGCGTTTACAGAGACTGTGACTATAAACGATTCTTGACATAAGAATTACTTAGTTAAAGTATGATTAAGAAAAAAGTTGATGGTTGTTAATGCACCAGAATGTCTCGAAGTTTCATTTCAATGATATAGCAATACGGTATCTAAAACATAATTGGACTTATTGCGAAGGTTTATTCTTATGATGAACGAAGAATAGTTTATTGAACAGCTCTTTAATATTTCCGTTTATTCTCTGCAAGTAGCTGTCACTCACCGATCTCCTGTACATAGTGCCACTAATTATTAGTATGGAATACGTGTAAATGCTTCTGATCATTCGAAAAAGTTTCCTTGTGTGTTATAAAATTTCTTCTTCGCTGTTGTTTTGAAGGGAAGTTGTTTCCATATGGATAAAAACACCTTTTGGATTTCTGTTACACTTATCTGCTGAACTCTCTCTTGAGTTTAAGACGTTGTTTAGACGCGTATCCAACAGATGCGTCACGATTCCTGCTCAAACGTCGATTTCGGAATTTGGAACGATTATGTTTTTCAACAGTGAGTCATCTATAATGAAGAATGCACTTTCTGCCTTACTATAACCCTTTACCCAGGTCCACTTACATTTGTTTAGTTCTTCCGTATCTGCAGTTCTTTTTCTTTCGTAATGGTGGCTGAATTTTGTCGTGGTTTGCCAGTTGTATCTCTCCTCGTATTTGCCGATGTAGGTCCATATAATAGTGCGGTTTTCTCACGACCCATTGCAATATTTTCCTACTTTAGCAACGTCAGTTCTGCTTCCAGAATGTCAATGTCACTTTGAATAACAGAAATAATTTCATTTTTAGAACTTCATGCGGATGTTCATCGCGCATTTGCATCACTTATACAGTCGAAGCATGTCCACTGAGTATCGTCAGTTATAAATTTCAGACACATGTTTGCACCGAGGTGGTGCAGTGGACTCGCATTTGGGAGGACGACGGTTCAAACACACGTCCGGCCATCTTGAGTTAGGTTTTCCGTGTTTTCCCTGCATCGATTTAGGCAAATCTCGGGATGGTTTCTTTGAGAAGGACACAGCCGGTTTCCTTTCCCATACTTCCATATCCCAATGGAACCGATGACCTCGCTGCTTGATCCCCTTCCCCAAATTGTTTGCGCTAGACTTTGGCAAAACGGCTTTTTTCGAATAACCATTATCATGGTTACTGTTATTTTTTATAGCCGTCGTTTTAACGGTTATAAATAACTGTTAGTTATTTATCACTACCTAATACTTCTGACATTGATGCTAAGTGTGTGAGCTGCTGTATGAAAGTTGGTTCAGCGGTTTTGTGCAGCTGTTGCGACAGGTGGTTTCATTGGGGAAATTGTAGTGGCGTGGGAAATGGGGAAGCAAACAAGACTCTTCCATTCTTTTGCAGGGTTTGCTCAAGAGATAGGATTATAGCTGGAGGAGAAAATTAGAGCCCTTTAGGCTGATTTGGACAGAGCGTGGGAGGAAATGAAGAGGTTAAGGGGGGAGGAGGGTAAAAAACGGTGGGAATGGCAGCTGGGAACAGGGGCCACAGACAGAAAACAGTGTCTGACAGTTTCCCAATTGGCACACCCAATAGATTTGCCTTGCTACCACAGTTAAGTAAGTAAGAGGCTCCAGTAGAAGTAGATGCAGTTAAGATGCAACGGAATCTCACTAGAAAACCAACTGTTACAAAAAAAAAAAAAGTAGAAAGTAAGAGGATAGTTCTGTTTGCTAAGTAGCAGCCATGGAAGAGGTGTGGGCCAGACTTTGCAGGAAAAATTAGGTGACAGGTACCAGGTCACAAACTTTTTAAAGCCAAGTGCGTGTCTTAGCCAGGTGGTAGAGGATATAGGTACCTCGTGCAAGGGTTTCTCATAGCAGGATCATGTGATGATAGTGGGTGGAGTGGGAAACACTATTGATAGGGATCATGGCTACAGTATTGAGTGTGATCTGGTGAAAATAGCCTTTGCAACGACCCATACCAATCTTGGGCTGGTGCCTGCTTTCATGCAGCATGATCAGCTCTAGTTGAACCGCTCTGTCAGGAGGGTAAATATGGAGTTGGATCAGTTGCATAGGGTGGCCACTCTGTAAGACATTGGATTGGTTCTGTCAAGGCTATTGATAGGGGGGATTTCACAAGACATGGCCTATACCTCAGTAGGAAAGGGAAGGGTAAACTGGCAGGGTTGTTAGCATAATTCATAATGCGGGACACTACTATTCATGGATGTACCTTTTTTTTTTAGACTAATATCAGTGTCCAATGAGAATTTCTGGCAGGCAGGTGCTAAAGAGGTCCAAAACTCTCAAGATTCTCACAACAGTAAAGTAAATAATAGTATTGCCATATTTAACCAAAATATTGGTGGATTAAACAAAAAGTAGATTTTCACAAAAGTAAAGTAAAAAATAATGTTACCATTTTTCACCAAAATATCCCAGGATTGAAGAATGAAGTAGATGAGCTCCTGGTTTGTTTAGATGATAATGTAATAGATACACTATGCCTGTCTGAGCATCACTTTGAGTCTGATATGGAAAAGGTAAATATCAGTGGTTATAAACTAGCTGCACATATGTGTGGAAACGAAGAAACTACAAGGAACAAAACTTGTCTAACTTGAAGGGGGAACCAGATGGCTCTATGGTAGGCCCGCTAGATGGCGCTTCCATAGGTCAAACGGATATCAACTGTTTTTTTTTAAAATAGGAACCACCATTTTTATTACATATTTGTGTAGTACGTAAAGAAATATGAATGGTTTAGTTGGATCACTTTTTTTGCTTTGTGATAGATGGCGCTGTAATAGTCACAAGCATATGGCTCACAATTTTAGATGAACAGTTGGTAACAGGTAGGTTTTTTAAATTAAAATACAGAATGTAGGTACGTTTGAACATTTTATTTCAATTGTTCCAATGTGATATGTGTACCTTTGTAAACTTATCATTTCTGAGAATGCATGCTGCTACAGTGTGATTACCTGTAAATACCATATTAATTCAAATCAAAATGATGTCCGTCAATCTCAATGCATTTGGCAATACATGTAACGACATTCCTCTCAACAGTGAGTAGTTCACCTTCTGAAATGTTCTCACATGCACTGATAATGCACTGAAGCATGTTGTCAGTCGTTGTCAGTGGATCACAATAGCAAATGTCTTCAACTTTCCCCACAGAAATAAATACAGGGACATCAGATCTGGTGAACGTGAGGGCCATGGTATGGTGATTCAACGACCAATCCACCTGCCATGAAATATGCTATTCAATACTGCTTTAACCACATGCGAGCTATGTGCTGGACATCCATCATGTTGGAAGTACATCGCCATTCTGTCACGCAGTGGAACACCTTTTAGTAACATCTGTAGAACATTGTATAGGAAATCAGCATACATTGCTCCATAGATTGCCATAGATAAAGTGGGGGTCAGTTATCCTTCAGTACTGGTGCAATCGATGTTGATGTAGCTTTCTCAACACCGACGTTTTTGAGATTCCCGATTCTCGCTCAATTTGTCTGCTACTGATGTGCGGATAAGCCGCGACAGCAGCTAAAACACCTACATGGGTATCATAATTTGTTGCAAGTCGTGGTTGACGTTTCACATGTGGCTGAACACTTTCTGTTTCGTTAAATAACGTAACTATCTGGCGAACGGTCCGGACACTTGGATGATGTCGTCCAGGATACCGAGCAGCATACACCCATTGGGCATTTTGATCACAATAGCCATACATCAACACGATATCGACCTTTTCTGCAATTGGAAACACAGGTAATGTATCACGACACAAATACCGTCCGCACTGTCGGAATGTTACATGATACCACGTACTTATACGTTTGTGACTACTACAGCACCATCTATCACGAAGCGAAAAAAGTGGTCCATTCATATTCCTTTACGAACTACACGAATATGTAATTAAAAAAATGGGAGTTCCTATTTTAATAAACGCAGTTGATATCCGTTTGACCTATGGCAGCACCATCTAGCGGGCTAACCGTAGTGCCATCTGGTTTCCCACTTCAAGCTAGACAAGTTTCGTTCTTTGTAGTTTCTTTCGTTTGATGCTTATTTCGTGAGATATTTGGCCCAGTCACTATCAATGGACCACCTGTATGTCAAAACTGTAAAAAGCTTAGATACAAAAAAGTTTTGTGTAGAGCAACAATAGAAGCATGTGCCTGTCAACTTAAACTGAAAGAGGGCTCTTTTATAATTGTAACAGAATATAGGTCCCCTTCAGGAAACTTTCATTTATTTCAGGAAAACTTGGATGCCTTGTTGTGCTATGTGTCACATAGGAGAAAGCATATTATTATTTGTGGGGACTTCAATGTTGATTCAGTGAAAGAGTGTAATAGGAAGAATGGCTTGGAAGTTTTGCTCGATTCTTTCAGTTTGACATCTGTCATTAATTCTCCTACTCAGGTAGTAAAGGACAGCAGCACAATGATAGATAACACGTTTATAGACCAAGATATGTTTAAAAAACATAAATTACTGTCCTGTTGAGAATGGCCTTTCTGATCATGATGCTCAGCTAGTTACAGTATATGACATATCTCCATTCAGTAATTCAAAACTACCCCCCAAAGTTGTGCATTCAATTAATGACTCAACAATTAAGGGAAAATCTTCAGCAGTTAGACTGAGATTAGGTGTACAAGGAACCCAATGCTAACTTATAATACAACTTATTTCATGATACACTTGTAAGAGAATTTGAAAACTGTGTCCCCAAGAAAGTAGTTAAATCTAATTATAAGAAACCATGCAAAAACCTAGACTTACCAAAGAAATAAAAATATCTTGTAACCACAAAAGGGAACTGTATCCAACAACAAGAATGAGTGATGACCCAGAAAGAGCCAAATATTACAAAAACTACTGTGCTACATTAAGGAAGGTTATTAAAAAGTCCAGAAGCATGTGCATCATGTCTGAGATTAATACCTCTGATAAGAAAATCAAAGTAATTTGGAATATTATTACCAGGGAGACAGGGCAACCAAGAGTATGGGATGACAGTATTACCATAAAATAGAATGGAAACTTAACAAACAACAAGCCAGAAGTAGAAAACATTTTGAATAATCATTTTTTAAAGGTTGTAGAGAAAATAGCATATCCAGCAGGATAATAAAAGTTTGTTCCCAAGAGATAAGTGTGAGTCATAGCCACATACGTAATAGCTCTCTGAAGCAGGGTATTTTCCCAGATTAACTGAAGTATGCCATGTTAAACCACTGCGTAAAAAAGGGGATACGTCTGGTGTCAACAACTACCACTCAATCTCTCTTCTGACTGCCTTATTCAGAATTCTTGAAAAAGTAACGTATTGTACAGTATCTTCACACCTCTGTAAAAATAATGTTTTAACAAAATGTCAGTTTGATTTCCAGAAAGGTTTTTCAACACAAAATGCTATATATACTTTCAATAATGAAATATTAATTGCTCTGAGTAACCGGAATTCACCCATTGGTTTCTTTTGTGATCTGTCAAAGGCTTTTGATTGAGTAAATCATGGAATACTTCTAGGTAAGCTCAACTACTGAGGTATAAATGGGACAGCTCTCAAATGGTTTAACTCATACCTAACTGGAAGAGTGCAGAAAATTGAAACAAGTAGTTCACATAATATGCAAAAACTGGTAATTTCTCAAACTGGGGAACAATCAAGAATGGGGTGCCACAAGGTTCTGTCTTGGGTCCTCTGTTGTTCTTAATATATATTAATACTTGCCATTATATATTCACGAAGATGCAAAGCTGGTACTTTTTGCCGATGATACAAATATAGCTATCACACCCAACAGAGTGGTGCAGTGGGAAGCGAAATTGAAGCGTCACCCTTCCACCAGTGTCAGCCCAGTTTGCAGGTGAATAGAAGTTTAATTTAGTGTTTTGTTTATGTATTTTGTAATATTTGTAATGTTTGTGAATTATCTAAAGTTTTGTATTTATTTTTATGTTTCATGTACGGAGAGGGTGGCGCAACGAATGGAGACAGCATCTTCACTGACGGGACCAGAGAGAAAATTGCTGGCCACTATAAGTCGAGGGTCGACAGCCAAAGAGCAAACGAGGATCCTGAATCCGAGTTGTTGCTTCGTGCTTCTAAAAACTGAAAAAAATAGAAATTGTAATGTTTCTACAACAATGATGTCATAGAAAGTTTAATCATGTTGTAAATGTTCAGTCCTATCTTGTCACGGCTCAGGTTCACGTCTATATGTAGTCTATATGAAGACAATAAAGTAGTGTATACTACAAAAGTTTAAATACGTGTTCCGAGAATTTATTTTATTTATGAAGAATTATATTCAGGAAGAAGTATTATAGATTTATTTAACAAGATTATTAATTTTTGACAACGTTCATTGTGAGTTTGAGTCTTAAAAGTTTATTCAATGTGGTTTTAATATTTATCAAGGCAGATAACTTGCATTAATATAATTTCTGAGAAGAAATAAATGACATATAATTTGGAAAAAAATTGCGCAAACCAATTGGAGTGAGTGGCGTAATTCTGCGCATACGACTCAAAGGATGATGTTTTGATTACAGTTTCGTTCAAGAACCATTGAGAGACGACTTTAAAAAGAGTTTAAATAATTTTGAAGTGTTTTGAAACTGACGTTGGTGACGAAGTCTGCACATGATCATATGTCAAAAGAAAATCATTTATACAAAACTTCCGTCGTTACACTACACTGTGGCGACCTTATAAACAGGTCTTGTGTGCAACTAAGGCACCCAGGTATGAAACAATTAAAACATCAAGAGTCCTTCGGAAGTCAACGCGAGGCTTTGTAGGGCATTCACCAGCCAGCGGCGACTTCGCGGGTGTGGGCATCTGACGGAGCGCAGCCAAGCAGTACGGTCATGCAGTTATTCCACGAGAAGGGACATCTGTTGGACAGCAGCTGAACGCTGCAAACTCCGACAACCTTTTCCTCCCTAAACTAACTGGCCCAGTACGTCAGCTGGGGGGGACGGTCCTCCGGCTGGTATTAGAGGTGTTGCTGAGGGCTTCGCCTGTCGACGGTGCGGCCGGGCGTGGTTGCAGCTAGTGACGTCTCCGGTGTTCGACCCAGTGTCCTGCCGGTTGCGGAAACGGGGTCGCAGCATCTCAGCGGCTGCATCGACAGTTGTTACTTCTGCAGCCCATAGCAGCACACTGATCACCGAGAACTACAAACTGCAATATTAGTGTCCAGTGACTCTGTTTTAAGTTGGAAGTGGAGTGTTGTACATAGGGAGTGTGCTTCTAATAGGATTGTTGATTACAAGTCTGCGTGTGTAACTACACTCCTGGAAATTGAAATGAGAACACCTTGAATTCATTGTCCCAGGAAGGGGAAACTTTATTGTCACATTCCTGGGGTCAGATACATCACATGATCACACTGACAGAACCACAGGCACATAGACACAGGCAACAGAGCATGCACAATGTCGGCACTAGTACAGTGTATATCCACCTTTCGCAGCAATGCAGGCTGCTATTCTCTCATGGAGACGATCGTAGAGATGCTGGATGTAGTCCTGTGGAACGGCTTGCCATGCCATTTCCACCTGGCGCCTCAGTTGGACCAGCGTTCGTGCTGGACGTGCAGACCGCGTGAGACGACGCTTCATCCAGACACAAACATGCTCAATGGGGGACAGATCCAGAGATCTTGCTGGCCAGGGTAGTTGACTTACACCTTCTAGAGCACGTTGGGTGACACGGGATACATGCGGACGTGCATTGTCCTGTTGGAACAGCAAGTTCCCTTGCCGGTCTAGAAATGGTAGAACGATGGGTTCGATGACGGTTTGGATGTACCGTGCACTATTCAGTGTCCCCTCGACGATCACCAGAGGTGTACGGCCAGTGTAGGAGATCGCTCCCCACACCATGATGCCGGGTGTTGGCCCTGTGTGCCTTGGTCGTATGCAGTCCTGATTGTGGCACTCACCTGCACGGCGCCAAACACGCATACGACCATAATTGGCACCAAGGCAGAAGCGACTCTCATAGCTGAAGACGACACGTCTCCATTCGTCCCTCCATTCACGCCAGTCGCAACACCACTGGAGGTAGGCTGCACGATGTTGGGGCGTGAGTGGAAGACGGCCTAACGGTGTGCGGGACCTAGCCCACCTTCATGGAGACGGTTGCGAATGGTCCTCGCCGATACCCCAGGAGCAACAGTGTCCCTAATTTGCTGGGAAGTGGCGGTGCGGTCCCCTACGGCACTGCGTAGGATCCTACGGTCTTGGCGTGCATTCGTGCGTCGCTCCGGTCAGGTCGCAGGTCGACGGGCACGTGCGCCTTCCGCCGACCGCTGGCGACAACATCGATGTACTGTGGAGACCTCACGCCCCACGTGTTGAGCAATTCGGCGGTACGTCCACCCGGCCTCCCGCATGCCCACTATACGCCCTCGCTCAAAGTCACTCAACTGCACATACGGTTCACGTCCACGCTGTCGCGGCATGCTACCAGTGTTAAAGACTGCGACGGAGCTCCGTATGCCACGGCAAACTGGCTGACACTGACGGCGGCGGTGCACAAATGCTGCGCAGCTAGCGCCATTCGACGGCAAACACCGCGGTTCCTGGTGTGATCATTGCTTGTACAGCCCTCTCGCAGTGTCTGGAGCAAGTATGGTGGGTCTGACACACCGGTGTCAATGTGTTCTTTTTTCCATTTCCAGGAGTGTAGTTAATATCTTACAATAACGTCAGGAAGTGAACGTCAGACTAAGAGCAATCTGTGTCCGATAGGAGTATGAGGTCCCTTTTTAGGGCGATCGCTAAATTAAAACAATCTAGTGGGATTTTTTAGCTGAATTAAAACAATATAACGAAGAATCTACTGTTAGATTAAAAGAGGAACTACAACAGGAATTAAAACAATCTAACGAATAATCTACTGCTAGATTAAATGAGGAACTTAAAGGGGAGTTAACAAAATCTACAGACATGTTACAGGAACATCTAAATGAAACCAGTCGAGAATTAAGTGATAAAATAGAGGTTTATAAAGTTGAAATGCAGGAAAAACTACTAGGACTTAGTAATAAGATTGCTGATAATTGTAAAAGGTTACAAGAACATATCCAGGAATGAAGTGAGGAAAAAGCACGCATGCAAAATGATATTACTGACTTAACCAAGAGACTATATAATGTCAATGTCTCAGTTGTAAATGAAATAGAGAAAAATAACGATAAGTTACGAGATGAATTTTCTATGCCAACAGAAACTGTTCATAGAGAACTATTAAAATCTATTAAAGATGTTTCTACCAAACCTGTAGAGATTTCTTCAATAGATAATGTAGAATTAGAGACATTAACTCATCGACTAGAAAAATGTCATACTGATATAGAACACATCAAATTTTTAAATACCGAAATATGCAGTAACCTTGAGACTTCCAAAGATAATAACATTGATGAAGGTTCAGAGCGTTCATATCGTGAACACAGTGAAGAATCGATATTAGCTAACCGTGTATCCAATACAGAAACGCGAATACAGGAAATTACTAAACGGTTATCGCAATTACATAATAATGAAAACATTTCAAGTAGTAGTAATAACGTAATCAGAGAAAACAGTCGCATCGTGTTTGCTAGCTCGGACGACAACAACACAAATAAAGAAATCACGCCAAGCAAATCCAATGCAACTCCATCTCTGCAATCTAAACAAAATCCAACTATGTCTCTCACAGAATGTTGGTATGATATCATGACAAATTCAAATGTAGCAAGTCGATTTCCTGTATTCACACCAGGAGGCGAACTTCACCATATAATCTTTATAAAAGCTTTTGAAAGTTCATTATCTCCTAAATGGAGTAACAAAAAACGGATTCAATTTGTAAAAGGACATTTAGAAGCAGAAGCTGCAGAATGGGCATAGAATTGAATTTAGGTACTGGGATGATTTTGTTAAGCAGTTTAAACAAAATTATTGGTAAGGAGGGTAACAACAACTCTTAACTTTAGAGTTGTTAGACCCTCCTCCATATTCTAAATGGTGGGGAGGTTATAGGAATTATTTCGAATGGCATTTAAACTGTGCTAAATTAATTTAAGAACCAATTATTGAAAGTCATCTAATACGAGTCATAATTAGTAGGTTGCCGTATTATGTAAAGGAAAGAATGATAGAAAGGGAATGGTCACAACCTTGTGAATTATTAGGGTATTTACAACAGTAAGATATACTTACTAGAGAACGGGAAAACAAGAAATTTAGATTTGGTAGAAATGATGATCCTCGAAATAATAAGAATTCAGTACCACGAAAATTTAACAACAACAATCATAGCCGGTTTTGTTATATAAAACGTGAATCTAAAGATAAACAGAGCCAACAAAATCGGGGTAATAACTCTAAAATGCGAGAATTACACAACAAAGATAATGAGATAAATCATCCTCAAGTAATTAATGAAGGTCAAGTTGTAGGTGACGTTATCATAGAAAGTTCGGAAAACTAGTAAAGTCCTTTAGTACGGGTCAACTAAAGGGAACTGTTAGTCAAAATTACACAAGACCCAATTGTAATTTTTCATTAAGGTGCCTCATCTAACGACAGGATTATCACCTATAGAAATTTTAGGCAAACGAATTATAGTTGAGCCTTTACTAGCTGCTCTACCTTGGCCACCAGTAAATGAGATCCAACAATGCATTCCAAGCGACAAATTTCGCGAACAGAGTGTTAAAAATGCTGAATGGAGAATTAAAAGTTATAATCGACATGCTATAGAACCCTCATTTCAGGTAGGAGACCTTGTGTTAGTACGATCTCTTCCTAAAAGTTCGAAGATCAATAAGAAATGTAGAAAATTCTTCTTTATCTTTGAAGGTCCATATGTTGTTCATAAGACTGTACATCCCAAAGCGTTACCTCGTATGGAACCTTCATCAGGTGTAATTAAAGGATTATATAGTGTCGATCAAATTAAACCCTTCATTCCTAAATAAGTTAATATTTAGTATATGTTACATACAGACGAGTGTTCATAGTTTATTCATGTGAAATTTTATCGTGATAGTTATGTGTTATTTTAAAGAAATGACAGGAAGTTTAAACAAGTGTTCTACAAGAATCTACCGATCTTCAAAAAGGGAAAGATAACTAAAAAGGGATTTATATGGAAGAAATTTTTGTTATTAGGTCAGAGGGAACTTTGTATATTTTATATTTACTCGGATAGTAGGAACCAAAGGGGATGGTTAATAATTTAGGGACCATGAGCTATATGGCTCATGAGAACATAGCAGAGTGCCTTTAATAGAGATTTGTAATAGTGTTAATATAGAACACACCAAATGGGCTCTCTCTCGCTTGTTTCTCCTAAATAAATTGCCATTACCCAACAAAGTGTCCAAAGGTAAAGAAAGCCATGCCGAGAGTCTGAAGAAAGTTTTGCTTGATTTCTTCTTGACCTGCGGCATAAATAAAGCATTATGGAAAAGAACGATGTAAAGTAAATAGTACTATTGGTTATTGTGAAAAACTTATTAGTAATATATATTTTGGAAAGAATAACTCTAGTAAATGAATAAAACTGAAAGTAACCTATTACAATTTGAATGCTCTGTCCTAATGTAACAACGTTAAAGAACATACTAAATTATTATTTACTAGCAACTATTAAATGAAAAGTAGTAATTTCGGTATATTCAGTTATGAATTACCATAACAGCATAATTAAAAGTAAATGATCAATAGTCACAACAATATTGTCATAAAAGGATTGAATCTATCTAAGAGCAAGGGATTTAGATTACGGAAAATGTAAGAAAAATGTATAATATTAACAGTTAAGTATTGTATATAGAGTAAGTTTTATTTTCGGTTGAAACCTGACAAACTGAGCTTGTGGGTGGGGTATGCAGTGGGACACGAAACTGAAGTGTCACCCATTCACCAGCGTCAGCCCAGTGTGCAGGTGAATATAAGTTTCATTTAGTGTTTTGTTCATGTATTTTGTAATATTTGTAATGTTTGTGAATTATCTAAAGTTTTGTATTTATTTTTAAGTTTCATGTATGGAGACAGCATCTTCACTGACGGGACCAGAGAGAAAATTGCTGGCCACTATACATCGAGAGTCGACAGCCTAAGAGCAACCGAAGATCCTGAATCCGACTTGTTGCTTCGTGCTTCTAAAAACTGGAAAAATAAGAATTTGTAATGTTTCTACAACAATGATGTCATAGAAAGTTTAATCATGTTGTAAATGTTCAGTCCTATCTTGTCAAGGCTCAGGTTCACGTCTATATGTAGTATATATGAAGACAATAAACTAGTGTATACTACAAAAGTTTAAATACATGTTCCGAGAATTTATTTTATTTATGAAGAATTATATTCAGGAAGAAGTATTATTGATTTATTTAACAAGATTATTAATTTTTGGCAACGTTTATTGCGAGTCCCACCCCATGAACCATGGACCTTGCTATTGGTGGGGAGGCTTGCGTGCCTCAGCGATACAGATAGCCGTACCGTAGTTACAACCACAACGGAGGGGTATCTGTTGAGAGGCCAGACAAACGTGTGGTTCCTGAAGAGGGGCAGCAGCCTTTTCAGTTGTTGCAAGGGCAACAGTCTGGATGATTGACTGATTTGGCCTTGTAACAATAACCAAAACAGCCTTGCTGTGCTGGTACTGCAAACGGGTGAAAGCAAGGGAAAACTGCAGCCGTCATTTTTCCCGAGGGCATGCAGCTTTACTGTATGATTAAATGATGATGACGTCCTCTTGGGTAAAATATTCTGGAGGTAAAATAGTCCCCCATTCGGATTTCCGGGAGGGGACTACTCAAGAGGATGACGTTATCAGAAGAAAGAAAACTGGCGTTCTACGGATCGGAGTGTGGAATGTCAGATCCCTTAATCGGGCAGGTAGGTTAGAAAATTTAAAAAGGGAAATGGATAGGTTAAAGTTACATATAGTGGTTAATTTGTGAAGTTCAGTGGCAGGAGGAACAAGACTTTTGGTCAGGTGAATACAGGGTTATAAATACAAAATCAAATAGGGGTAATGCGGGAGTAGGTTTCATAATGAATAGGAAGATAGTAATGTGGGTCAGCTACTACAAACAGCATAGTGAACGCATTATTGTGACCAAGATAGATACAAAGCCCACACCTACTACAGTAGTACAAGTTTATATGCCAACTAGCTCTGCAGATGACGAAGAAATTGAAGATGTGTATGATGCAATAAAAGAAATTAATCAGATAGTGAAGGGAGACGAAAATTTAATACTCATTGGTGTCTGGAATTCGAGTGTAGGAAAAGGGAGAGAAGGAAATGTAGGTGAATATGGATTGGGGCTAAGAAATGAAAGAGGAAGGAGCCTGGTAGAATTTTACACAGAGCACAACTTAATCATAGCTAACACTTGGTTTAAGAATCATGAAAGAAGGTTGTTTACATGGAAGAACCCTGGAGATACTAAAAGGTATCAGATATATTTTATAATGGTAAGACTGAGATTTAGGAAACAGGTTTTAAATTGTAAGACATTTCCAGGGGCCGATGTGGACTCTGACCACAACCTTTTGGTTATGACCAGTAGATTAAAACTGAAGAAACTGCAAAAAGGTGGAAATTTAAGGAGATAGGACCTGGATAAGCTGAAAGAACCAGAGGTTGTATGGAGTTTCAGGGAGAGCATAAGGGAGCAATTGACAGGAATGGGGGAAAGAAATACAGTAGAAGAAGAATGGATAGCTTTGAGGGATGAAGTAGTGTAGGCAGCAGAGGATCAAGTAGGTAAAAAGACGAGAGCTAGTAGAAATCCTTAGGTAACAGAAGAAATATTGAATTTAATTGATGAAAGGAGAAAATATAAAAATGCAATAAATGAAGCAGGTAAAAAGGAATACAGACGTCTCAAAAATGAGATCGACAGGAAGTGCAAAATGGCTAAGCAGGGATGGCTAGAGGACAAATGTAAGGATGTAGAGCCTTATCTCACTAGGGGTAAGATAGATACTGCCTACAGGAAAATTAAAGAGAACTTTGGAGATAAGAGAATCTCTTGTATGAACATCAAGAGCTCAGATGGAAACTCAGTTCTAAGCAAAGAAGGTAAAGCAGAAAGGTGGAAGGAGTATATAGAGGGTCTATACAAGGGCGATGTACTTGAGGACAATATTATGGAAACGGAAAAGGATGTAGATGAAGATGAAATGGGAGATACGATACTGCGTGAAGAATTTGACAGAGCACTGAAAGACCTGGGTCAAAGCAAGGTCCCCGGAGTAGACAACATTCCATTGGAACTACTAACGGCCTTGGGAGAGCCACTCCTGACAAAACTCTACCATCTGGTGAGCAAGATGTACGAGACAGGCGAAATACCCTCAGAGTTCAAGAAGAATATAATAATTCCAATTCCAAAGAAAGCAGGTGTTGACAGATGTGAAAATTACCGAACTATCAGTTTAATAAGCTACAGCTGCAAAATACTAACGCGAATTCTTTACAGACGAATGGAAAAACTGGTAGAAGCCGACCTCGAGAAAGATCAGTTTGGATTCCATAGAAATGTTGGAACACGTGAGACAATACTGACCTTATGACTTATCTTAGAAGCTAGATTAAGGAAGGGCAAACCTACGTTTCTAGCATTTGTAGACTTAGAGAAAGCTTTTGAGAATGTTGACTGGAATACTCTCTTTCAAATTCTGAAGGTGGCAGGAGTAAAATACAGGGAGCGAAAGGATATTTACAATTTGTACAGAAACCAGATGGCAGTTATAAGAGTCGAGGGACATGAAAGGGAAGCAGTGGTTGGGAAGGGAGTGAGACAGGGTTGTAGCCTCTCCCCGATGTTATTCAATCTGTGTATTGAGCAAGCAGTGAAGGAAACAAAAGAAAAATTTGGAGTAGGTATTAAATCCCTGGAGAAGAAATAAAAGCTTTTTAGGTTCGCCGATGACACTGTAATTCTGACAGAGACAGCAAAGGACTTGGAAGAGCAATTAAACGGAATGGATAGTGTCTTGAAAGGAGGATATAAGATGAACATCAACAAAAGCAAAACTAGGATAATGGAATGTAGTCGAATTAAGTCGGGTGATGCTGAGGGAATTAGACTAGGAAATGAGACACTTAAAGTAGTAAAGGAGTTTTGCTATTTGGGGAGCAAAATAACTGATAATGCTCGAGGTAGAGAGGATATAAAATGTAGTCTGGAAATGGCAAAGAAAGCGTGTCTGAAGAAGAGAAATTTGTTAACATCGAGTATGGATTTAAGTTTCAGGAAGTCTTTCTGAAAGTATTTGTATGGAATGTAGCAATATATGGAAATGAAACATCGATGATAAAAAGTTTAGAGAAGAAGAGAATAGAAGTTATTGAAATGTAGTGCTACAGAAGAATGCTGAAGGTTAGATGGATAGATCATGTAACAAATGAGGAGGTACTGAACAGAACTGGGGAGAAGAGGAATTTGTGGCACAACTTGACTAGAAGAAGGGATCGGTTGCTAGGACAATTTTCTGAGGCATCAAGGGATACCAATTTAGTGTTGGAGGACAGCATGGAGAGTAAAAACTGTAGAGGAAGACCAAGAGATAAATACACTAAGCAGATTTAGAAGGTTGTAGATTGCAGTAGGTACTTGGAGATGAAGAGACTTGCGCAGGATAGAGTAGCATGGAGAGCTGCAACAAACAAGTCTCTGGACTGAAGAACACAACAAGAACAATATTGCCCTCAAGTACACTGCCTTTGTGTAGGCCCTCTATATACTCCTTCCCCCTTCATGCTTTCACTTCTTTCTTTAGGACTGGTTTTCCACCTGAAGTCTTGATATTCATACAAGTCGTTCTCTTTTCTCCATCTTAACCTAATGATAATGCCCCTACATCCTTACATTCGTCCTCTAGCCATCCCTCCATAGCCTTTTTGTCCTTTTTGTTGCTCTCATTTTTGATACATTTGTATTCCTTTTTGACTGCTTCATTTACTGCATTTTTATATTTTCTCATTTCGTCGATTAAATTCAGTATTCTTCTGTTACCCACGGATTTTTGCTTGTCCTTATCTTTTTACCTACTTGATCCTCTGCTACCTTCACTATTTCATCTCTCAAAAATACCCATTCTCCTTCTACTGTATTTCTTTCTCCCGTTCTTGTCAATCATTCCCTAATGCTTTCTCTGAAACTCTCTACAAACTCTGTTTCTTTCAGTTTATCCAGGTACCATCTCCTTAAATTCCCACCCTTTTGCAGTTTCTTTAGTTTTTATCTATAGTTCATAACCAATAGATTGTGGTCAGAGTCCACAGTTGCCCTGGAAATGTCTTACAATTTAAAACCTGTTTGCTAAATCTCTGTCTCCAGGCCTCTTCCACATATAGAACCTTTTTTCACGATTCTTGAACCCAGTGTTAGTTAAGATTAAGTTATGCTCTGTACACAATTCTACAAGGTGGCTTCCTCTTTCATTACTTACCGCCATTCCATATTCACAAACTACCTTTCGTTCTCTTCCTTTTCCTACTATTGAATTCCAGTTTCCCATCACAATTAAATTTTTGTCTCCTTTCACACTCTGAATAATTTAATTTATCTCATCAAACATTTCTTCAATCTCTTAGTCACCTGACGAGCTAGTTGTCATTAAGCTTTTACTACTGTGGTAGGCATGAGCTTGGTGTCTATCTTGGCTACAATAAAGCATTCAGTATGCTGTTCGCAGTAGCTTACGTACGTTCCTATGCTTTTATTATTAAACCCACTCCTGCATAACCCTCATTTGATTCTGTATTTATAACCCTGTATTCAACTGACCGTAAGTCTTGTTCCTCCTGCCACCGAACTTCACTAATTCCCACTATATCCAACTTTAGCCTATCCATTTTCCTTTCTGCCCGATTAAGGGATCTGACATTCCACGCTCCGATCTGTATAACACAAGTTTTGTTTCTCCTGATAATGACGTACTCCTGAGTAGTCCCTGCTCGGAGATCCGAATCGGGGGACTATTTTACCTCTGGAATAGTTTACTCAAGAGGATGCCATCATCATTCAACCATACAGTAAAGCTGAACGCCATAGGGAAAGATTACAACTGTAGTTTCCCCTTGCTTTCAGCCATTCGCAGTACCAACACAGCAAGACCGTGTTGGTTAATATTACAAGGCCAGATCAGTCAATCATCCAGACTATTTCCCCAACAACTACTGAAAAGGCTGCTGCCCCTCTTCAGGAACCACATATTATTTCACCTGCCTTTTAACAAAGTTTATAAAAATGACAACTAAATGCACAACATTGTTTATGGCAGTGGTCTTCTCGAACGTAAATACAATCATGATTGGCTATATGTTTGATTTCGAAGCACACTGCAGGGGGGGGGGTAAACCCTTTAGCAGTTTCCAATTCACTCAAGATTTATTACTGCAACAGTGCATATGGAGCACATGAAATGATTATATTTACAGACCAGTGGCAGAAGCAGTTCTGAGGTACCAGGTATCCATACACTCTCAAACACCAATATTGAGAATTTATGTAGTCTCATGGGTGGTAATCCTGGTGCCGACTCTGAAATCCAGTCAACTGTACAGATGGTGAATACTGTCCTAAGATCTGTTATTCCACATCTGCTCGACCTGTTATGTAGTTCTGCAAGAGCTGCTGGCTGAAAAATTGCACTAGTTACTTCTCACCCGTCAAATCCCACATGTGCTGGATTGGAGACAAGTCTGGAGGTCATGTTAACCAGGGAAGTTGCATGTCTTACAGAGCATGCCTAGTTTCAGTGGCGGTGTGTGTGTAAGCATTATCCTGTTGGGTAGACACACCACCTTCCTATTGCTATAATGACAAAAGAGTGGGTCTACCAACATTCTCCATGTACCGAGCACTGATTAGTATGCCCTCTGGAAACACAAGGATGAACGAGAGTTGTAGTGTGTTGCATCCCAGACTGTAAGGCCTGGGATGGGGTCAGAGTGTCTTCGACAAATTCACTCTACAAGACAACACTCACCAAAACTGTGATGTACACACAACCAACAATCATTTGCATGCAGGCAGAGTCTGCTTTAATCGCTGAAGGCCACAGTGTGCCATTCCATCTTCCAAGTGATCCTCTGACAGCACCAGTCCAGCAGTGCCCATTGATGCTGTAGTGTGAGTGGAAGACAGGCTAGAGGTGTGCGTGCCCATGGTTCCGTTGCCATTAACAGGTTCACAACAGTTTGTATTGACACATCTAGACTTACAAGACCCCCCTATCTGTGCTGTGGCAGCTGTACAATCCGCCACTGTTGCCCTTACAATACGATGATCCTGGCACGCATCTGTGCTGTGTGGACATCCAGAACCTTATCTATCGATCTGAGAATGTTCACATGACCACTGATATCAGCACTGTTGGACAACTAACACAGCACATCCAACTTGCGTAGCAATTTTCTGAAAGAACCATCCCACCACTCTGAAGGCCACAGTTTGACCCCTTTCAAATTCACTCAGTTGGCTGTAGGAAGCACAAGTGCATCTTCCTGGCACAATTGCCTGCTTACTTCACATGTTTGCATTACACTGAGCCTTTTGGGTATGAGCATTCCCTATTAAAGGGTAGACATAGGATTGGGGAGAAGAGACGTTTGTGGCACAACTTGACCAGAGGAAGGGATCGGTTGGTAGGACATGTTCTGAGGCATCAAGGGATCTCACCAATTTAGTATTGGAGGGCAACGTGGAGGGTAAAAATCGTAGAGGGAGATCAAGAGATAAATACACTAAGCAGATGCAGAAGGATGTAGATTGCAGTAGGTACTGGGAGACGAAGAAACTTGCACAGGTTAGAGTACCATGGAGAGCTGCATCAAACCAGTCTCAGGACTGAAGACCACAACAACAACAACATTGCGAGTTTGAGTCTTAAAAGTTTATTCAATGTGGTTTCAATATTTATTACAGCCGATAACTTGCATTAATATAACTTTTGAGAAGAAACAAACGACATCTAAATTGGAAAAAGTTTGCCCAAATCAATTGGACTGAGTGACGTAATTCTGCGCATACGACTCAAAGGATGAAGTTTTCATTACAGTTTCGTCCAAGAACCATTCAGAGGCAACTTTAAAAAGAGTTTAAAAAATTTTGAAGTGTTTTGTAATTGACGTTGGTGACGAAGTCTGCATATGGTCATATGTCAAAAGAAAATCATTTATACAAAACGTACGTCGTTACACTACACCGTGGTGTTTCGTACCAGTGCGACTTAGTTGCACACAAGTCCTGTTTATAAGGTCACCACGGTGTAGTGTAGCGACGTAAGTTTTGTATAAATGATTTTCTTTTGATATATGCCACGTGCAGACTTCGTCCCCAACGTCAGTTGCAAAACACTTCAAAATTATTTAAACTCTTTTTAAAGTTGTCTCTGAATGGTTCTTGAACGAAACTGTAATCAAAACATCATCCTTTGAGCCGCATGCGCACAATTACGTCACTCAGTCCAATTGGTTTGCGCAAACTTTTTCCAATTTAGATGTCGATTGTTTCTTCTCAGAAATTATATTAATGCAAGTTATCTGCTTTAATAAATATTAAAACCACATCTGCTTTCAATAAACCTGGGGTCATGCTATGGAATTAGCTGCGATTTCAGTGACAAGTCGCGGCTAGAAGTCACAACTAGCAACTGAAAAGTGCAGTTAACATTCGTTGCCGAGTGCCATCTGTTGACCGACATGCATACTTCGTTATAAGAACCTTGTGCCTCACGAGATCGATGTACTGTTTGTGCATACAATATAATGACATGCACTTTCAGCAGCAGTTATGGTTGGTCAGTTGTGGTTAATACTAAACATGCCTTCAGGAGTTTGCAATTTTAACGCATCAGAACTCAGACAACTGTATAAGTGTAACGAAATGACAACAATATTATTGAGTCATAGGAATGCCTCACTTTTGTCCCAACACAGTTCAAGACTCTGGAGAAAAATTCTGCACCTGGTGTTCTAAATGGCAACTGCACACACAAGAACTTTTTGACGACACAACATCCACCTACACATGTAAACTTTTTCTGTGTTACCTTCAAGTACTGCACCTAAACCATTCCTGATTTAATTGGAGAGTCTGTACTTCCTACTTTCATATCAACAGCCTCAAATCACATACAATCGAGCGAGGTGGCGCAGTGGTTAGACACTGGACTCGCATTCAGGAGGACGACGGTTCAATCCCGCGTCCGGCCATCCTGATTTAGGTTTTCCGTGATTTCCCTAAATCACTCCAGGCAAATGCTGGGATGGTTCCTCTGAAAGGGCACGGCCGACTTTCTTTCCCAATCTTCCCTAATCCGATGAGACCGATGACCACGCTGTCTGGTCTCCTTCCCCAGACAACCAACCAACCAACCAAAACACATACACTACACCTTGGGCTATTTACAGTTCAGTGTTATCACACCAAGATTGCAGGGAAAGGGGGGGCTCATGTCACTCTCCAACAATTAAATGACTGAAGATTTACGGGTATAGGACGGTTTAACATGGGGAAAATGAGATTTTCTTTATTCATTCACTATAGTTATTTATCATTCCTTTAAGATCACACAATAACTTCAATTAAACACCCGCGAAGTCGCCGCTGGCTGGTGAAGGCTCCACGAAGACTCATGTTGACTTCCGAAAGACTCTTGATGTTTTGTTTCGTACCTGTGTGCCTTAGTTGCACACAAGTCCTGTTTATAAGGTCGCCACGGTGTAGTGTAGCGACGTAAGTTTTGTATAAATGATTTTCTTTTGACATATGCCGTGTGCAGACTTCGTCCCCAACGTCAGTTACAAAACAATTCAAAATTATTTACTCTTTTTAAAGTTGTCTCTGAATGGTTCTTGAACAAAACTGTAGTCAAAACATCATCCTTTGAGCCATATATGCAGAATTACGTCACTCAGTCCATTTGGTTTGCGCAAACTTTTTCTAATTTAGATGTCGTTTGTTTCTTCTCAGAAATTATATTAATGCAAGTTATCTGCTTTAATAAATATTAAAACCACATCTGCTTTCAATAAACCTGGCGTCATGCTGTGGAATTAGCTGCGATTTCAGTGACAAGTCGCGGCTAGAAGTCACAAGTAGCAACTGAAAAGTGCAGTTAACATTCCTTGCCGAATGCCATCTGTTGACCGACATGCATACTTCGTTATAAGAACTTTGTGCCTCACGAGATCGATGTACTGTTTGTGCATACAATATAATGACATGCACTTTCAGCAGCAGTTATGGTTGGTCAGTTGTGGTTAATACTAAACATGCCTTCAGGAGTTTGCAATTTTAACACAGCAGAACTCAGACAACTGTATAAGTGTAACGAAATGACAACAATATTATTGAGTCATAGGAATGCCTCACGTTTGTTCCAACACAGTTCAAGACTCGGGAGAAAAATTCTGCGCCTGGTGTTCTAAATGGCAACTGCACACACAAGAACTTTTTGCCGACACAACATCCACCTACACATGTAAACTTTTTCTGTGTTACCTTCAAGTACTGCACCTAAACTACTCCTGATTTAATTGGAGAATCTGTACTTCCTACTTTCATATCAACAGCCTCAAAACACATACACTAGACCTTGGGCTATTTACAGTTCAGTGTCATCACACCAAGATTGCAGAGAAAGGGGGGCTCATGTCACTCTCCAACAATTAAATGACTGAAGATTTACGGGTATAGGACGGCTTAACATGGGGAAAATGAGATTTTCTTTATTCATTCACTATAGTGTTTTATCATTCCTTTAAGATCATACAATAACTTCAATTAAACACAGTTCAGTCACTAATTCTGCACACTTATTTCATAATCTTGGCACTTTTAAGCTGCAAGTCCTCTAAAAGTTGTGCTTGAATCTTTACAATTCTTTCTCAAGAGCCTTGATGTGAATACGTACGTACAGCAATCAGTAATCAGAGTTCGAACTGCATGTGCAAAATCACAAGGATTATTAAACATTTTTGCTCTCACTAATTACAAGCAATGTAACTGACAGAGTAGTATTGCTAATATTTCCTATAATGAAAGCCACTTAATGGGGGATGTTTCACATTTGCAAGAATGATCTCACTTAAGTAATTAAGTTCATCAAAACACTTAGAAACTAACCTCTCGTCTGACGAAGGCAGTCTAAAGATGCAGTGGCAAATTCTCCAGATCTGTTGACAATGATATTCTGAATTATCGGTATACCGAGGGACTGAAACATAGTCATGTACCTGTGAGCATAACAATACGTTAGAATACGTTTTCTAAAAACGAAATATTACAGTACGGTATGGCTACTTATATATTAATTACACTTTGTAATGTTTTTTACACAAAATTAAAGCCAATCGAAGAAGAAATTTAAAACATACATATTAAAGATAGTTTTCTTGAAATGTTCAACTTCAGGTTCAGAATTGACCTTAGCATGATTTCCAACATGTACTTTATCTGCAGTACAAAAGTCTGTTTCTGCAATATCTGTGAAACAGTCACTAAAATTGTTACTTATATCCAGAGTATTGGTGACAACACTGATGTCACATATCTGTACATTCATGTTATTTTTTAGTTCTGTTTTATTGCCTCTCATTCCATTTACTATGGACCAGCAGGTCTTTGAGATACAATCTGAGTTCTGTACGAGGTCGATCCACAAAGTACATTACGTTTTCGAATTAAAAATAAATAAAGTATTGGAATTTTTTATTATATACAGATGAAAGCCACACTTAAATGCTACTTTTCTACATTGTTGCCATTTAAATTAAGGCACTAATCTTAGCGATGGACGAACTTGGAAATTCCTTCATCGTATAATTTACTCTTGGCACAAGAACTTTGTTGAGGTGTGTTGTTCACTGCAACATGATAAATCACCAGCTCGCCCATGTACTGATGATTACGTTGAACAGGAAAAATCGACGCCATGTGCTTCTCGTGAGACGCCATTGTACAAAAAACTGTTTGGTGAGTACTGCATAGATTGTTACGCTTGAAACCATACAGATTCACAATGACAGAGCAAAGCAGTGATGCAGATAAGGTTACTCATGGGAATTCTGTGCAGAAATATTGCATCGGATAGATGATGCTGAGATATTCTTGAACACAATAATCTTCAGTGATGAGCCAACATTTTATATCAGTGGCATGAAATAACACCCATAACAACAGAATGTGGGACAGCAAAAATCTTTATGCAGTCCTGGAACACGTTCATCACAATCCCAGAGTTAATGTGTTCTGTGTTTGCACCAAATTGAAAGTGTGCTGTTCTTTCTCTTCCATGAAGAAAAGACACTGATATTGTGTACTTGGATATACTTGAAAACTTATAATTCCACAGTTCAATTAAGATGACCGAGAGGGGATGGATCACTACAAGCAAGATGGTGTATCACTTCATTTCCTCATGGAAGTCCGAGGTTTTCTCGATAATCGCTTCCCAGATCGATAGAATGGCCATGAACGGCGCCTCACATAGCCACCTTGCCCCCAGACTTCACGCCACTGAATTTCTTTCTCTCTGATTTCATTAAAGACTGTGTGTATGTTCCTTCCCTACCAAACAGTTTAGCTGGCCTGAAAAATCGAATCTACATTGTTGTTGCACAAATTACACCTCATTTTCTGCAACGAGTGTGGAAAGAAAATAATTGCTGGTGGGATGTTTGCCGCATCACAAATGGTAGTCACATCAACCAAATTGACACTTGACCCTTTTATGTGAATCTTGAGGTTGTTTGCTACAAAGTGACACATTTACCGATTCTGTAAGTAATCTCAATAAATTTCTATATCATTCCAAGTTTGTTAAGTCCTTTTTGGCTCATCCTGTATATTTCACTGGTGTGCCACAAGCTCACCCTGGTAGCTTTCGCCACCTAACAGAAAAACCATTAACTTCGCATGTAACTTAGGCCCCTGGCTATCCCACAGATCAGTCTGTCACCACAACTAGACTTTTTATTTTCACATTCATTGGCTTCACCAATTCAGCCCAAATTGCAGCATTCCAGCCTAACGAAGAGCCCTGGTTATGCTACAGATCAGTTTCTCATCACAACCAGATTTCATGCTATCACATTCGTTGGCCTTGCCAACTCACAAACAAACTGTTTCATTAGAACTTACGCCACACCACAGGTCAGTCTAGCACCATAACTAGGTATTTTCTATCAATTCAAGCTGTGTTCTTCTTTCCCAGCCTAACCATACCCTCGAAAATAGCCAGATGTTATGAAAATACAGCCAAAAACAGTCTCAGGACACTCCTGGAAACTGCGACCTATTTGTATAACAACAGCCAAATATTTGTAACAATGATGAAAATAAATGTCAGCGTTTCACTTGCAGCAATTTAAACCAATATTTCTAAACTCTCCTAAAATTTTCGACTGCAATTGGTGCTAATTCGTGGTTGCTGCAAACAGTTTGAGTAGTATAATTTTCAGGGTAGGGTAGCTTTGCCAACCCTACAATCTGTGTACTATAATTTATGATGGTACATCAACATACGTACGCCCTTCAAATCCAACATCTACTGTATGACCTTTTGAAATGCTTGCTGTTGTTAAGCTTTCATTTTTTATTATTTTAAGTTTATGGTTTATTTAATTTTTGACAATTTCTTTCACAAATACGATTTTGAGCAGCCTATTTGCCATAAGTCAACTTAGGTCATTACCTGAGATGAATCCCCTGAAGAATTCACCATTTTGACTTCTTTGTTTCCTGTGTGATGCTCATACATAAGTGAAAAGGATTACAGTTAACTTGTTGGCTCAGATGTGCGATTTGTAATGTTTTAAGTTGTGCAAAACTGTGTCAATGGAAGCTGAAGAGAGTGACAGTGGTGCTAGTACTCCTAAGACATCTACAACAGACGTGTTTAAATGTAAGAGAGGAAAATAAAAGTGTAGAAAGGTCTGGGAAACTAATCATGAGTTTAACGTTTGATCGTATGCTAAAGAATCGAACTCTGAAAGGGGTAGAAGTAGAATTTGTAA
The DNA here is from genome assembly GCF_023897955.1 of Schistocerca gregaria. Lineage (NCBI taxonomy): Eukaryota > Metazoa > Arthropoda > Insecta > Orthoptera > Acrididae > Schistocerca > Schistocerca gregaria. The sequence continues at coordinate 326,330,742 of NC_064926.1, forward strand.
CGTAACTTTAGTGTCTGAATTGGGATGCTTTAAAAAACATTCTAAAAGTGAAAATCATGTCAAAAAAGTGAAGGTAGTGTCCTCTAAAACCAGATAATTTTGAGTACATTTGTGAAATCAGTTTCATCTGAAGCATCTTTAAATAAGCAGCCTCACATTGCTTAAATAAGTTGGCAGAAAACATCCTCCTTTCAATGTCATAGATCCCTTGGAGGGCATAGTTAAGAACTATTTTCCTGATTCTAAAATCACCTATTCTATACATTTTTGTCGCATTAAACGTTCCCAGATGGTAACGAACGTGATGGAAAGATTCATAAGAACGAATTTTCAGAAAAAATGTAACATACAAAATTGTGTGTCGTTACTAATGATTCAGCATTCTTTATCTGTTAAAACGTCTTGTATTATGGTTAGATATTTTGATAAAGACATATAGAATTGAAAGTAAATGTGGAATATTTGGGATATTTTTAAGCAGCTTTTTAAGAAGCTGTAACAAGGTAAAACCTTTGTCCTAACCTAACACTTTCATTTTCTAAGTACAATATTTCTAAAAACAAAGTTATAGGATATGCTTCTGATGGTTGTAATTCTGTGATGCGGTCAAGGAATTTTGTTGCTACTCTGTTAGCTGAAAAATGTCCTGGACTAATTATTCTCAAATGTACATGTCAGTCACTTCACATATGTGCTTGTACATGTCTTCCCAGACGCTGTAAAGACCTAGCCAGAAACATTCACAACTATTTTAAAGCTATTACTAAGACACAGGTACAACTGCATGAATTTCACAAATTTTTAAATATCAAAACTCTTAAATTGTTGCACCCATCAAAAACAAGAGGCCTATCTTTGCAGGCAGTTGCAGTGATGATTACAGAACAGCTTCCATCTCTGTTTCGATTCTAAACACGTGGAGGAGAGGCTGACTGAAGCAGAAGCAATTCACCAGCTCCTCAATGACAATTTTTTTAAAGTATTGTATTCATTTTTGGCCTACATTTTACCAGACTTCACAGATTGAAATAAGTATTTCTAGAGTTGTAAATTTTTTATTGTTGACTTACATGAAAAGATGATAGAAACGTACAAGGAAATGTTGCTTTTCTGCATGGAATGACGGTATGTTGTAACCAATAAGTCGGTTGACATTGAACCCAACAACTGGTCAAAGTTTATTTCTGACAGCAAAATGTATTTAAGAGATAAAGTTCTGAAGGCAGGTCAGAAAATAGAAATATGCAATGAATGGGATGCCATGAAAGACTTTTACCGCAGATTTAGGGATTTCATACATACGGGATGTTCAGAAGTGAAAAAGACATATAACTTTGATGAGGATTTATTATCATTGCTTGCAGTTTTGACAGCTAAAAGGGCTTTTTCAAACATAGAAAGAGGAAAAAAACTCCCTCTCTTATACAGCTTATGTTAAAATTGCCAAGAATACTCTATCTATATGATGACAAGGAACTACAATTAATCAGTGATGACTAGAGGAAACTTCCTATCGCAAAAATAGAGGAAAACATTACGAACTGTTCAGAAGTGCATGTACTTTTGAGGAGCCTACACAACCTGAAAATATTATTTGCCGAGAAAGAATTTCCAGCCCTACCAGAGTTTACACTCTCATGTTGATCCCTTCCACATTCAAATGCTGTCTGCAAAAGAATTTTTAGGAAGATGAATCTTATACAAGTGAACAACAAGAATAGGTTTGTTACTTTTGCAGTAATTAGATGTCTGCTGGTACTCATCACACATTGGCTGGCAAGCATTTATTTTTATTTATTTATTAAATAAATAATTATTGTGAATCATTATTTATTATTACTTTATTATCATTTATTAAATAAATATAAAAAATAAATGCTTCCCAGTCACTATGTGATGAATAATAGCTCATGTAAAAATTTCGTTCCTACTGAAACATGTTCAGTAGCATAAAGGGAACACATTTATATACGTGGCCATCCACTTCAAGTTGATGCGTTCTTGACCCTCCAGAGGAGAAATATGATGATGATGATGATAATGTGATGCATTCCACTATAAAATCTTTTTCCACAATAAGCAAATAACGAAGCATTTTTTAAATAATTTTATGAACTGTAATTAATTTTTATAATTTATTTGCTAGTAAAAAAATTAAAAATCATTAGCATGAAAATGTGGAGAAATTAACATGAAGTAATCAGATGTGCCTATTTTCATGTAGTTCCAGTATAAAGCCACAGCCAAGGCCGACCATGAGCTTTTCTCAAAGCACTGCAACAATCATAATAGTAATCTAATTCATTATTCTGGACAATAAGCATGTAAGTGAGAAAAAGTGTAGAAAATGATTGAAATTATGCTTAAAGTTTGTTGGAAGTTGCTAAATGCTTTTATTATAAAATATTGGGTGATTGTATGAGAGGTAATTGGCCCTCCATTTTAAACAGAAGCGCGTTTCTCACCCATTTCATTGTTTCTAACCTCATATCTCCTTAAATGTTCGCTGTACAGTGATATTGTGTTGCAAATGCATTCAGTGCTTTATGTGGATACTATATGCAAAATGTGTTGGGAATGGCATTAGCAGTAAAGGAGTGATAAGTTAAAATGTCATGTCAGACGTTGTCGTTTTACTTTATGCCAATGAAAGTGTAAGCTAGTTGTTGACGCGTCTAAGTCTCTGTCAAGTCATAACCCCTGAACTGTATGCCATAGAGCGATACACTTTTGTCCAAACATCCAGTGATATATATTGATACTGTTTGCACAGTGTTAGAAATAGCTTAATACTAAATAAGTAAAAAATTAAAATGTCATGGCAGATGCTTGAGTTGAATCACACGGAAAGTGAAAAAGTAGTAAGTGATAAGCTTTTTTCCCTTCGTCATTTTGTGGCGTCTATCAACCATAAAAAGTTTCGTAAAGGTTTATTGTGTGAAGTTCGTTGGAAGTCGTTAAGTGTTACATTTTCGAGTAATGGACTAACAAAGTTGGAATATCTGAGCGTCATCAACTCCAAGACAAATACTTAGTTTCTATTTGTAGTACCTATCCCATCATGTTAAAATTAACTTACTCTTGATGAGTAGATTGTGACAGCATATTAAATTTTTAAATTCGGTCAAAAATTACATGAAATATTGAAATGAGCTTGTTGGTGCCTGTTGAACACGTTAGATAGACCACTTGCAACAAAAACTCCAGCACAGATACCAGTACCTAAAACTGGATTTTATATTGTAGATTGTAGATATGTACAATCACTCATTTCTTAGCTTCTTAGGTGCTATCAATAAAATAGTAATATTGCGGTTGGCTGAATATATGTGTTCTGTGCTCACTTTAGTAGGCTAACTACATCATATGTCCTGTGCTCAGATAGTGTAACAAAAGGATACTGCACAACACAATCTCGATGTCACAAATCGAGTGTTCTTCATACATGGGATACTTCTATCACTTCACACTACTTTCTGCAGCTGTGACATCACTATTGGGTCTTCGACTATCGCCTTTTGGTACAGTGTGTGAATGACCCCTGTGTGCATTTCGATTATCCATTACCTTTGTAGTGTGTGTATGTGCATGTGTCAGTATACTCTTTCAAAGCAACAGCGCATTTAAAAGTATCACAAACACGTCACCCTTCAGACCCTTAGTGAGCATAAGTTTAATATACTTCTCTAGAATATAGAGTTCTTAGGACTGAAATACCAGAAGCTTGAGTTATAGCTACTACTGATTCTAGAATTAGTAGAGGTCTTTGTCCTATAATTAGCAAGGAAATTAAATTTACTGCTATTGCAAGTCATGTGTTTCCCAATAAAGTTACAAGTAAATGACCAGCAATTATGTTTCAAGCTAATCATACTGTTAATGTTCCTGGTTGAATAACATTTCTAATTGTTTCAATTAAAATCATGTACAGTAGCAAGTGGGGTACCTTGAGCTACAAGGTGTTTAAATATGTGGATGGTGTGATAATTTATGCAAATAATATAAATCTTTATCACATAGCTAAGGCAACGGCAAATGTCAATGATAGGTGTATTGTTCTGGTGAAAATGTAAGGGAATGATCACATAAAGTTATTAAATAGTTTCATGATAAAAATTGAGATAAAGATGAATGTTGTTACATTAAATGGTTTTTTCCTAATGAAGCTTGTACAAGGTTAAATTCAATTAGTTTCAAATGATATTAATCTGTGATGATGTAAATCAGAACAGTGATGGGTTTAGTAGTAGTCCTAAGAATATTGCAGTTCAATTTAATGATAATTTGTAGATGTTAATCGATTACTCAAATGTTGAGAATAAATTTGTTACCATTTACAGGCTAGGTTTCTTATTTCACTTGTTCATTTTCTGTGCTTCTTGTAAGGTTGAGTTTAAAAGAGAAAAGTTTATTTGGTTGAATAAAATGAAATTGGCTGAGAATATAATAAATAGGGAGAATCATGTTTGTAGCAACATTTTAGGGGTTTACCTTGAAAATTCCCCATCTGAAGTAGTCGTTAACTTACTGTTTTTGGTTTAAGAGTCCATTACTTGACACTCTAATGTTAAGTTTTAACTAACTCCTTAGATTAACTTAGATAATCACTTGATAAATATGTTCATTGACATACTTTCAATTACAGTTGTTATAAATCTATGATTTTATCTCCAAATTTCTAAATATCAGCCAAAAAATTAGTCCAGGTCGATCCTTGGATTAGTCGCCCGGGTATGGCATCAGTTTTAGCCCCTAATGTTGGGAGAAATATTCTAATGTCTATGCTCTAAATAGAAAGTATAAAGTACCAATATCCTTATGAGTTGTTGAGAGTTATAATTTCTGCAGTAATATAGCTGAAGTTGTAGGTGGTACACTGTAAATCCACTTATAAGACATCTTCTCTCTTATCATTATTGGTCTTATAATTAGTTATGATTCTAGACTGCAGTTCTAGAGCTGTAAATTATTACTAAATCCTAAATGATTGTTTTTAATTAAAATTTTGAAGCTTATTAGTTTAATTAACTTAAGTCATTAGTATAGTGAAACTAAGGTTAACATTGAAATTAATCCTATTTTTGAAATTGTAACTGTTATAGGAGCAACAAATCTTAATGTGTTGAATTTAGAGTTCATTTACTATGATTTTTTTCTAATAATAATAGTCATACTGTGTGATTTATTTATATTCATTTTAAATATTCTTCTTTTAGCTATTTGAGTTTTAATTAGTGTATCTTTTTAATTTTATTGGACTGTAAGACTTAGGTTATATTCAAATTCTTAAGGATACAAATTACGTAAGGTTTGTTGGTATTGCACAGCCCGTTAGTGATGCAATCAAATTAATTTGTAAAGAGGAACCAATTCCTATTATGTCAAATTACTTGTTTTATTATTTTTCTCCTGTTATCAATTTAATAATTTCTTGAGCTTTTGGGTAATTTTCCATTATTTTTTGTGTTGTATTAGATCAGGTGTTTATCTTGTAATAATTGTTGGTTGATCATAAAAATTCAAATTATTCTTTACTGGGTTCTTCAGGTTTCGTTACTCAAACAGTTTCATATGTAAGGATTGACTTTAATTTAACCATCTTTAATTATTTTAGTTGGTAGATTTAATATATTTATTTTATGAATTATCAACTTCATTGTTGATTTATTATTATTTCTTTGCCTTTGGCTTTGAGTTGTTTTGCTTCTTGCTTGGCTGAAATTGACCAAAACCGTTTTCATTTTGCTGATGGGGCATCTGAATTATTTTAAGGTTCTGATATTGAATATATGGGGCACTGGTTCTGCTTTGATTTTTTTTAAAGCAGAGTAACCTGCCTTTGCTGTGCTGGTACTGCGAATGGCTGAGAGCAAGAGGAAACTACAGCCATAATTTTTTCCAAGGGCATGCTGCTTTACTGTATGCATGTAGAGCTGTATCAAATCAGTCTCTGGACTGAAGAACAGAACAATGAACAGCCTAGAATTGTGTATGTAAGTATATTATTTGCTTTAATTTTTTAGGAGACGATTTCTACTCTTTTATATTTTCCATTAAGCTTGTTATTGAATCTTTTGTATTTGTTTGGGTCTGGGTACCTTACCATTCCGTTATAATTAGTTGATATATTTAGCTTGAAAGAGTTTTTTACCTATATCGTTAATTTTTTTATTTCCTTTATTGATCTGAAAATTTTATCCATCTCAGTAATTTAGTGACATTTTAAGAAAAATGAACAGAAGAGTTAAACTTCTGGTTTTATGTTTTCAAAACATATCTTTTCCTATGCTAATTAACTTATTTCTATTACTCAATTAACTAATCTCATGCATTTGTTACATGAACATCGATTATGAAGAAGGTAAAGTAAATTATTCTTAAGATTTGTCCTGTTATAACATAAGGTTCTTTAACTGGCTGCTTACCAAATTATGTTAGTAAACGTACAACAACTACTATTATTCAAAATAGCATTTGAGTAATAGGATAGAACTGAATATCCCAGATTTGTGTTTTATTATAGGATGATAAAATTATTAAGACTCTAACTGATAAGAATGATGCAATAACATCTCCTTATTTATTAGAAACTGATCGTAACATAGAGTAAGCAAATAAAAATTATAATTCTGGTCGAATGTCGACTGGCGATTCTAAAGGGTTAACAAGCACAAAATTATCTGGATCTTCTACAAGGTAAGGATTAATTAGGCATAGTTTAATTAATAATGATTTTATTGACAATTTTAAATTCTGAGCCACAATACTAGGACTAAAAATAATTTTAGATAACATTTTTATATCAATACTTATAATAAAAAAGCACGAATGGAAAAAATATTCAACAACAGAAAATCGGTTTGGTATCAACAGCCATAAGCTGGCAAAAAGTAGAATTGACATTTACTTCTCAGAAGTGAAGATGGAAGGATAAACTTTTTAAAAGTGCCTGTTAATTTTAGATTGGCACATATAATTTTTTATTTGCCAATGAAACATCAGATCTTCTAGTATTAACTGTTGTGTAGTGTTTTTCGAGAACTAAATTTCTAATATTTTTGCAATGTCATATCTAGTTACAAGTTATTGTGTAAATGATTTTCTTTTGACATATACCCATGTGCAGACATCGTCACCAACGTCAGTTACAAAACACTTTAAAATTATTTAAACTCTTTCTAAATTTGTCTCTGAATGGTTCTTGAACGAAACTGTAATTAAAACATCGTCATTTGGGTCGTATGCGCAGAATTACATCACTCAGTCCAATTGGTTTGTGCAAACTTTTCAATTTAGATGTCCTTTGTTTCTTCTCACAAATTATATTAATGCAAGTTATCTGCTTTAATAAATATTAAAACCACATTGAATAAACTTTCAAGACTCAAACTCATGATGAACGTTGTAAAAAATTAATAATCTTGTCAAATAAATCAGTAATGCTTCTTCCTTAACATAATTCTTCATAAATAAATTCTCGGAACATGTATTTAAACTTTTGTATTATACACTAGTTTATTATCTTCATATATACTATATATAGACGTGAACATGAGCCTTGACAAGATAGGACTGAACATTAAAACATGATTAAACTTTCTATGATGTTGTTGTAGAAACATTACAAATTCTTACTTTTTCAGTTTTAAGAAGCACGATGCAACAACTCGGTTTCAGGATCTTCTGTTGCTGTTTGGTTGTCGACCAGCGACATATAGTGGCCATCAATTTTCTCTCTGACCCTGGCAGTGCAGATGCTGTCTCTATTCGTTGCGCCGCCCTCTCCGTACATGAAACATAAAAATAAATACAAAACTTTAGATAATTCACAAACATTACAAATATTACAAAATACATAAACAAAACACTAAATTAAACTTATATTCACCTGCAAACTGGGCTGTGACTGGTGGATGGGTGACGCTTCAATTTGACGTCCCACTACACTATTTACCTAAAATTGCAAGATATTTACTGCACATAAAAAATTAGAGAATTGTGATAACAACTGTGACAACTTACTGAAGTTAGCACAAAATCTTGTTGAGTTAACAAGTGAATTTTCAAACAGCAACTCAGCAATAAATACAAAGCTAAATACAGTTCTCAATTCAAATACAATATTAGAAAAAATATTTATTGCATTCTACTAAGCACTTTTGAAAAACGAAATGAAGAAACCCCTGAAAACAGCATGGAGTATCTAAAAAGTTATTCTTCAAAACCGAAGAAAATAAGTTCATGAACAAGACAATGACATGAACTCACACAATCAAAGCATAACCAGAAAACAAATGAAGTGTTATACATTGGAGCTCTCAAGACATCAACAAACAAGATAACAGTTTTGATTTTCTCAAACATTTATCTGATAGTCAACAACAATACGTTATAGAAGATTGCAGTTCAAATGTAAGTGGGAAAGACTCCTTCGAAATTAAAATAAATTTGTGCAGTGACCATCGAGGTATAACATACATACTTGCCAGTGACTTAATATGTACAAATAACATTTCAAGTAAACGTAAACCCACTGCCGCATACATAAATCGCAACAATTGAATGAAACTGAAAAACAACCAATGTTACAGTCTAAATAGTCCTAACAATTTTGCAAATACCACTGATCAAACCTTTGCCAAAGATACAGAAGCACTTTTCCAAAAAGTACACAAGAAAATGAGAAAAAAGTAATATTTTTAAAATGAACCAAAAGCTTTCTTGTGTTCTGAAGGGAAAAAATATCTTGAGACTGTGGCTCAAGAACCCAAGCATTCATTAAAAAATGCATTACTAAAGGAGCCCTAAAATGTTCAATAATATCGTCAAAGTGTCAATATACTGGATGTCTAAGACGCATATTGACGTGTTGTCAATGCTAGAACATTGATGAGCAGTATTGATGGACCTCAAAATATTCTGAGTATTGTCAGTACATACTGAACATGCAAGCTCAAGTATTGACTGTTTGACGATATTCTCCACTTATATGTCGACAGAGCTTAGGAACCGGCCATACGGCATTAGTGTGCACTGTTTATTTTCCAATACGCTGTTTTGTATACCATACCTCAGATTCATGTTTTATGGAGTCTTACAACACAAAATAATTTTAATAGTCCTATGCAAGGGTATTCACTGTACATACCACTTAAGCATTGTTAACAGAGGATTCTCTATGGCATTGTTTACTTCTTAATTTGAAAATATAGTATAATGTGGTGTATTACCAGCAGTTCGGAAAAACGTTCCCATTTCGTAAAGTATGCCATATATCAGCAATGACTAGTTAGGGGTTTGTAAAGTACATGTCAGTTTCACCAAATAATCACAACGCAAAAAATAACCTGTTATACGTTAATTGCGTGAACAGCTTCTTGTCAGGCAGATATAATCACTTCACAACTTTCCACAGAATTTTTCTAATTATACTAGCTGATATTACAGAATTAAACTTTGACCATTAGAATGACCTGTCTGTCGCCAGCCTACTCCTATTCTCTTGTTGGCTACGGTTGCCTCTTTCATTAAAGTTTTTTGTTTCTCTATTTTATCTCATGTCAGTGCTAATAACTTCACATACGATTCAGGTCTCATCAGAAAACAATTTATGAAACCTTTCAGGTCCATTGTTCTGACTTCAGTCAGTAAATTGACATGTGACCAGTCGCTCCTTTTATCCAACCATTCTTCGGACCCATTTCGTCTTTTCTGTTGTTTTTGGTTGCTTTCATGATATATATAGCTAATTTAACTACAGCACACGTTTTCTTTTGGGTTTCCGACATTTTAACTTTGTAAAATGGCGTTGTCTACTGACAATGTTTGTCAGTGTGGTTGACAGTGCGAGATCGCTTCAATATACTGAAGGTTTACAAACTAGAAGTGTGAATAAATATTGAACATGTGAATGTCCTTTAAAAATGTAGGCTCACTAACCTGAATCCTGTTGCATCTTGAAATGCCAATTCTAAATGTAGAATCAAAACAATATTTGACACAGAAGATGAACAAGGTATGCTATTTGGTAAAAAAGGGTATGGCTACAACTGAGCAGAGTCAAAAATGGCACAACGCCTGAAAATGTCATTAACTCCCTGAAAAAGACCTTTGTCAATCATAGTAACTGCAGAGACTAAATGCTTGAAACAAAGGGATTTAATAACAGTTTCAGAGTTATTGTTCTCTTTGAGCTTAGGGATAAAGTAATAGATAACACTACATGGCACACAAATATTGTGATAAAGCATTTTTTTTATTGCAGAGAATGGCCAATATTCCTGTGAAATAAGCTCTTCTGTTACAGGCAAACACCAAGAGCATTAAGTTTAAAGTGATCACATAGTGCTCAGAATATCACTCCCACAGTTATAAACAGTAGCAGCAGTAGTAGTAATAGATTTATTCATTTGTAGATCTCTTTTACAAGGATGAACGACATGTCAAAGTATTTACAAATTTAGATCAATTAAAAATAAGCTAATTCGTATACACATATATTTAGAGACAATCATTAGATTTACTCCTGGTATACAACACTTTTTTCCTCAAATAATGTATTAAGTAATGTAATGCCACATCTACATTTACATGATTACTCTGCAATTCACATTTAAGTGCTTGGAAGCGGGTACATCGGACCACATTTGTTCTATCTCCCTCCAATTCCACTCCCAAACACGTAAACCTTTCTGTTCGAGCTCTGATTTCTCTTATTTTATTTTGATGATCATTCCTACCTATGTAGGTTGGGCTCAACAAAATATTTTCGCATTCTGAAGAGAAAGTTGGTGACTGAAATTTCGTAAATAGATCTTCCCGCGACGAAAAACGTCTTTGCTTTAATGACTTCCATCCCAACTCACGTATCATATCTGCCAAACTCTCTCCCCTATTACGTGATAATACAAAACGAGCTGCCCTTTTTTCCACCCTTTCGATGTCCTCCGTCAATCCCACCTGGTAAGGATCCCACACCGCGGAGCATTATTCTAACAGGGGACAAACGAGTGTAGTGTAAGCTGTCTCTTTAGTGGACTTGTTGCATCTTCTAAGTGTCCTGCCAATGAAACACAACCTTTGGCTCCCCTTCCCGACAATATTATCTATGTGGTCTTTCCAACTGAAGTTGTTCGTAATTATAACACCCAGGTACTTGTTGAATTGACAGCCTTGAGAATTGGACTATTTATTGAGTAATAGAATTCCAACAGATTTCTTTTGGGACTCATATGGATCACCTCACACTTTTCGTTATTTAGCGTCAACTGCCACCTGACACACCATACAGCAATCTTTTCTAAATCGCTTTGCAACTGATACTTGTCTTTGGATGACCTTACTAGACGGTAAATTACAGCATCATCTGCGAACAAGCTAAGGGAACTGCTCACATTGTCACCCAGGTCTTTTATATAGATCAGGAACAGCAGAGGTCCCAGGACGCTTCCCTGGAGAACACCTGATATCACTTCAGTTTTACTCGATGATTTGCCGTCTATTACTACGGACTGCGTCCTTCCTGACAGGAAATCACGAAGCCAGTCGCGCAACTGAGACGATAACCCATAGGCCCGCAGCTTCATTAGAAGTCGCTTGTGAGGAACGGTGTCAAAACCTTTCCGAAAATCTAGAAATACGCAATCAACTTGAGATCCCCTGTCGATAGCGGCCATTTTTTCGTGCGAATAAAGAGCTAGCTGCATTGCAAAAGAACGATGTTTTCTGAAACCATGCTGATTACATATCAATAGATCGTTCCCTTCAAGGTGATTCATAATGTTTGAATACAGTATATACTCCAAAACCCTACTGCAAACCGACGTCAATGATATAGGTTTGTAGTTCGATGGATTACTCCTACTACCCTTCTTAAGCACTGGTGTGACCTGCGCAATTTTCCAATCTGCAGGTACAGATCTATCGGTGAGCGAGCGGTTGTATATTATTGCTAAGTAGGGAGCTATTGTATCAGTGTAATCTGAAAGGAACCTAATCGGTATACAATCTGGACCTGAAGACTTGCCCGTATCAAGCGATTTGAGTTGCTTCGCAACCCCTAAGGTATCTTCTTCTAAGAAACTCATGCTAGCAGCTGTTTGTGTTTCAAATTCTGGAATATTCCATTCGTCTTCCCTGGTGAAGGAATTTCGGAAAACTGCGTTCAATAACTCCGCTTTAACAGCACAGCTTTGATAACAGTACCATCGGCACTGCACAGTGAAAGGATTGACTGCATCTTGCCGTTTGTGTACTTTACATACGACCAGAATTTCTTCGGATTTTCTACCAAATTTCTAGACAATGTTTCGTTGTGGAACCTATTAACTGTTCGCTCATAATGCATAGCTTGGGGGTAAGTATTTCTAGAAAGGAAAAACTAAGGAAAAAAACATAAAGTGAAAGTGTTATGTGGAATGTTGGATATTTTATAATCATTATCATTATAATTATTTATTTGTATAATTTTTTTATCAAACCCCTACTCTGTTTTAGCTAAGTAATCTTCAATGTATAAAATTTATTGCATAACAGATACTTTTTAGCTGCCTTTTAAAATAAGTGTATTTTTTCAAATTCTTTAATCTCTTCTGGTAATTTATTGTACAGTTTTATTCCTTAGTAGAAAATACTGTTTTGAGTTTTATGTTTATTTTTTCTTGGTAAATGTAAGTTGACTATCTCTTGATCTGTGGTCACAGACAGAGCTGTTTGTGCAGTAATTACCAATGTTATTTTTGATGTGTACAGCTGACTGATAAATGTATTCACATGGAGCATTTAAAATGCCCAGTGTTTTGAACAAATCTTTACAATGAGCTCGACTAGTAGTTTTGGTTATTATTCTTATGGCTCTATTCTGGAGTTTAAAAGCTGTGATCATATTTTGTGCATTTGTTCCCCAAAAAAGAATGCCATAGCTGAGAACTGAGTGTACGTATAATTAATATGTAACTAGAAGACACTGGATGTTACACACTAATGATAGGATTCGAAGGGCATAACATGCTGATGACATTATGTTTACAGGTACTTTTTTATGTTCACACGACTTCAACTGAGAATCAATATTCATTCCTAGAAATATTTTATTTGTTATACAATCTATAGATGCCATCTACGTTTAATTTGACATTGTTATTCTTCCTCTTCAAACTGAAATTCGTGGCATCAGTTTCCTTTGTGTTCAATGTCACTTTATTGCTTATTGACCAATCATAAACTTCATTGAGAGTTTCTTTTGCTTTCTTGACAAGGAGTTCTCTTATTTTCTCAGTGATTGTAATATTGCTAACATCACCAAAGAGAATTTTTTCGCCATGAGTACGACTACTGGGAAAGTCATTGATGTATATCAGGAACAGCACTGGTGATAATGTGCTACCTTGCAGAATCCTTATATTATTGTATTTTGGTTCTGATAAGTGTTTTACTAAATGTTTAGATCCATTTGAAGTACGTGTTGTCTCTACTCTTTGTACCCGACCAAAACTAGTAATTAGCTATCCCTCTTATTTCTAATGCTTCTAATTTATTTAATAGGATCTCGTGGTCGACTGTATCAAACGCCTTAGAAAGATCCAAAAATATGCCTCTAACACACTCATCTTTATCAAGAGCATCAAGTACAACTTTTGTGAATTCTACTACAGCTGAATCCGTATTTTTGTCTCTTCAGAAGCCAAACTGTGTTTGCTTAAAAGATTGTATTTATTCAGGTAATTCATTAATCTGTCTTTCATTACTGTTTATATTTTTTTTAAATGCCCACAGCAGGGAAATGGGCCACTAATTTTCTATGTCCTCTGCATGAACTTTCTTAAGCAAAGGTACAACTGTTGCCTGTTTTAACTGATCTGGAAATGTCCCTGATGTGAAGGATTCATTTTTCATATTTGTTAAGGGGCTTTGTATAATCCCTATGCATTGTTTCAGCACACACACTGGGACTTCATCTAAGTCTACTGACTTTTTATTATTTCTAGTTTTTGAAGAGTTTTATTGACTTTTCTGTGGTTGGAAGTAACATCATTGTATTTAGTGCAATATTATTTACAGGTGCTATATTTGGGGGGGGGGGATTTTTGCTGTAACTTCTCTGCAATACTTGAAAAATGCTCGTTTAGATAGTTTGTTAAGTGTTGTGGATCTTTTATTACCCTATCCCCCTCCCTTAGCAGTATATTATTCTGCATTTGTTTGCCTCTCCCCATTTCCTTTTTTATAGCATGCCAGACCTCTTTGCTTTTATTCTCTGCATTATATATTGTTTTATCATTAAGTGACATTTTTGCAGCAATAAGCACTTTCCTATAGATCTTTTTGTATCTATTATACAAATTTAAGAATTCTGGATCATTGTGAATCTTTTTCAAGGAACTGAGGTGTTTAAGTGTTTGGGAGGATTTCTTAATACCTGCTGTTATCCATTTGTTTTTGTGAGATGTTGATACAGTCACACATACTTTTGGAAATGCCTTTTCAAAGTTCAATTTATATAATGTGGAGAAATTAAATAATTTCATATTGACATTGGTTTTCTTGCACACTTCATTCTAGATTTGTTTTTCTAGTTCTTTTGAAAAATCTTTTATTTTGATTTCTGATAGATGTCGTTTGTAGGCTTGTAGTTTTCGGAATGAGTCGATGCTTGATTTTACTGTTGTTATTTGACAGAGGTGGTCTGATAGTATGAGATCTTTTACAGCTACATCACATTTTTCCCTGTCCATATTTGTGGCCACATGGCCAATTACTTATGAAGTCACTGATCAATAGGGACATGCCAAAACTTTGAAGGATGTTTATGAAGATGCTGCTGGATTCATTTATGATATTAGTGTCAATGTTAATGTCACCACATAGAATTATGTTAACCTTAGTAGTTGAAACTTTATCTAGAATTCCTGTTAACTTATTGAAAAAAGTGTCCACACTACCACTGGGAGATCTATACACACAAAATGATTAATTTCTTGGTGATATCAAGCCCTGTTAATTCAATAACTGATATTTCAAAGTGTTTGTCTTCACTTACTGTACTGAGGTCATGTCTTGGTTTGAACTGTGTTCCTTTTCTGATATAAATGCATGATCCCCCCTCAAAGTAGTTCTGCAGTAAGAGTTTTCCTTTTCATACAATGAATGTTAGATTTCTGTGTCTGTACACCAGTGCTCAGTAATACAAACTACTGTGCAGTTCAAAGATTGGAGCTCAACTATTAATAGTTGTATTTTATTTTTTATTGATTGTATGTTTTTATGGAGGATTGTTACGTCTGTGAAATTCCCCATGTTACTCTATCCAATGGTTTGTTTTTCTTTGTGACATCTGGTATATGTGAAATTTGAGCTGTTAAAATCTGTCTTGTGAGAGGTTGTTTCAGTATTTTTAAAGTGCTGGAGATACTCTCTAGGCAGGGGAACGTGTTGTCAGGATTTATTATCAAAAAGGCCAACTTTTCCTACCTATAACAACCATTTGACCATGTGTGTCTCAAGATCCACTCCCTATACTTTCATGAATATTTCCTTCCCAGTCCTGTTTAGGTGTAGGCCATGCCTAGTGAAACCCCATCTGTTGATAGTCCCAACTGGCACCAGAGAAACATTAGCAAAGTTGGTTATCCTCAGAGCCATCTCTAATCCCACACTGATTCGCCTCACAGCTCCATCAAGGTGTGGCCGATCATGACGCAGGAACAGCTCAAAAAAGTGAACATTGGAGCCATGAGTCATGGAAGCTATCTTGTCCAGGTCACCACCTATGTCTTATGCTCCATCCCTGACCAAACTGTTTCCCACCCCACCCACTATCACAACATGGTCCTCTTTTGTAAAGTTCTTACATAAAGACCCTAGATCCTCTATCACATGATTTAGCCCTGCATTTGGCTTGAAGACACTGGTGGCCTTGTACGCTACCACTAAACTTTCTTGTACCTGAGGGCCTGCACCTCGCCTATGGCTAATACCTAGCAGCAGCACTTTCTTCTTCCTAAGACTTTGCACATTCCTAGGCTTCTTGGCCTTGGTTGAAGTGTGCAGCACATTTCCTTCTCTTCGTTCTACTTGAGGATCTTCTCCACTTAACTCTGGCAGTAGTAGATACCTGTTTTTGGTGTTGATGATAAAACTGTCAGAAAGCGTTGTCTTTCTTCCTATCCTCCTATCAGCTGCCAGTTCCCAACCACCGTCATCCCTCCTACCTCCCTTGATCCTTATGAGTTCCTTCCTTGCTTCCTCCAACTATGCCTGAAGGACACAGATTTTCCTTTCCTATTCCCCAATCAAAATGTTCCTACTGTGTACTCTGTAGTTCCAGGAGAGAGCCTCTTCTGTTCTCCAAATATTCTCCGCACTGCATCCCCCCCTCCACCCAGTGAAAATATTTCCTAGAAGATTGTACACTGTCTTAGATTTATACTTGATGTGTTGCTATTTTCTATAGGAAAAGTGAAGCCAGAAGTACAGTGTCTGTGTGAACATTGGTTATCAGCTCAAAAAGGTGAGTACCATGACTGTATTGAATACCTAGATTTGGTAAGCGGATGGCTCAGAACAGCTGCTTCATTTGATGGTGTATCTGCATATACCAACAGAGAACTGAGTGTTAAAGAAATTCTGTCAGGATCTAGAGTTAGAATGGGAGTTATTAGATCTTCATATAACTGTTGTGTTAGTCTACCGTTCTCCAAATGGCAACTTTGAAAGTTTTCTCATCCAAGTGGAATTGTGCCTGTGTTACTATTCGTAAATGAACTTGAAATGAAAAATTGCACTGTGTGGTGATTTCAGTGTTCACTTTGGTGAAGAGAGTACTAAAGAGAGAATTAATGAATCTAATAGCCAGGTATGAACGACTTGTTGCAAATCATGCCTGCAGTTGGTGATTGTAATTGACACGATGATCTCTGGTCACAAAGCACTTGTCATGGAATTTTATACAAAAAGAGCTATTTATCGACCAACTGTTCCTTGCCATTCTAATAATGTATTTACAAAAAGGGTCATAAATAAATATAAAAGCTTAACTGCTTTTGAAACAGCTCTATTTGCAGTTGAGTGACAGCTCGCATTGCAGGAAATGGCATTGACTGATACATTTAAAGAGTTCTTCCAGACTACTGAAACGATATTTCCCTACATCTCTCCACAGAACACTAGAAAACGTCCACATCTACATCTACATCTACATCCATACTCCGCAAGCCACCTGACGGTGTGTGGCGGAGGGTACCTTGAGTACCTCTGTCGGTTCTCCCTTCTATTCCAGTCTCGTATTGTTCGTGGAAAGAAGGATTGTTGATATGATTCTTTGTGGGCTCTAATCTCTCTCTGATTTTATCCTCATGGTCTCTTCGCGAGATATACCTAGGAGGGAGCTATATACTGCTTGACTCTTTGGTGAAGGTATGTTTTCTAAACTTTAACAAAAGCCCATACCAAACTACTGAGCGTCTCTCCTGCAGAGTCTTCCACTGGAGTTTATCTATCATCTCAGTAACGCTTTCGCGATTACTAAATGATCCTGTAACGAAGCGCGCTGCTCTCCGTTGGATCTTCTCTATCTCTTCTATCAACCCTATCTGATGCGGATCCCACACTGCTGAGCAGTATTCAAGCAGTGGGCGAACAAGCGTACTGTAACCTACTTCCTTTGTTGTAGGATTGTATTTCCTTAGGATTCTTCCAATGAATCTCAGTCTGGCATCTGCTCTACCGACGATCAACTTTATATGATCATTCCATTTTAAATCACTCCTAATGCCTACTCCCAGATAATTTATGGAATTAACTGCTTCCAGTTGCTCACCTGCTATTTTGTAGCTAAATGATAAGGGATCTATCTTTCTATGTATTCACAGCACATTACACTTGTCTACATTGAGATTCAATTGCCATTCCTTGCACCATGCGTCAATTCGCTGCAGATCCTCCTGCATTTCAGTACAATTTTCCATTGTTGCAACCTCTCGATACACTACAGCACCATCTGCAAAAAGGCACACCTGAAATCACTCTTACTTCGGAAGAGTTCTCTCCATTGAGAATGACATGCTGCGTTCTGTCGTCTAGGAACTCCTCAATCCAATCACACAATTGGTCTGATAGTCCGTATGCTCTTACTTTGTTCATTAAGCGACTGTGGGGAACTGTGTCAAACGCATTGTGGAAGTCAAGAAACACGGCATCTACCTGTGAACCCGTGTCTATGGCTTTCTGAGTCTCGTGGACGAATAGCGCGAGCTGGGTTTCACACGACCGTCTTTTTCGAAACCCATGCTGATTCCTACAGAGTAGATTTCTAGTCTCCAGAAAAGACATTATACTCGAACATAATACGTGTTCCAAAATTCTACAACGGATCGACGTTAGAGATATAGGTCTATAGTTCTGCACATCTGTTCGACGTCCCTTCTTGAAAACGGGGATGACCTGTGCCCTATTCCAATCCTTTGGAACGCTTCTCTCTTCTAGAGACCTACGGTACACCGCTGCAAGAAGGGGGGCAAGTTCCTTCGCGTACTCTATGTAAAATCGAACTGGTATCCCATCAGGACCAGCGGCCTTTCCTCTTTTGGGCGATTTTAATTGTTTCTCTATCCCTCGATATCTACTATTTTGTCAACTGCGCGACAATCTAGAGAATGAAGTACAGTAGAGTCTTCCTCTGTGAAACAGCTTTGGAAGAAGACATTTAGTATTTCGGCCTTTAGTCTGTCATCCTCTGTTTCAGTACCATTTTGGTCACAGAGTGTCTGGACATTTTGTTTTGATCCACCTACCGCTTTGACATAGGATCAAAATTTCTTAGGATTTTCTGCCAAGTCAGTACATAGAACTTTACTTTCGAATTCATTGAACGCCTCTCGTATAGCCCTCCTCATACTACATTTCGCTTCGCGTAATTTTTGTTTGTCTGCAAGGCTTTGGCTATGTTTATGTTAGCTGTGAAGTTCCCTTTGCTTCTGCAGCAGTTTTCTAACATGGTTGTTGTACCACGGTGGCTCTTTTCCATCTGTTATGATCTTGCTTGGCACATACTCATCTAACGCATATTGTACGATGGTTTTGAACTTTGTCCACTGATCCTCAACACTATCTGTACTTGAGACAAAACTTTTATGTTGAGTCATCAGGTACTTTCTAATTTGCTTTTTGTCACTTTTGCTAAACAGAAAAATCTTCCTACCTTTTTTAATATTTCAATTTACGGCTGAAATCATCGATGCAGCAACCAGTTTATGATCGCTGAGTCCCTGTTCTGCATTAACTGATTCAAATAGTTCGGGTCTGTTTGTCACCAGAAGGTCTAATATGTTATCGCCACAAGTCGGTTCTCTGTTTAACTGCTCAAGGTAGTTTTCAGATAAAGCACTTAAAAAAATTTCACTGGATTCTTTGTCCCTGCCACCCGTTATGAACGTTTGAGTCTCTCAGTCTATATCCGGCAAATTAAAATCTCCACCCAGAACTATAACATGGTGGGGGAAACTACTTGAAATATTTTCCAATATTTCTTGTAAACATGAAATAACACAGACATTATATGGTGAAAGAAAAAGCAAGGTACACTAAAAAAAAGGGGAAAAATAAAGTGCATTTTACTTTTATTACATGATCACTCTGAAACAGCAACAGATCCCAGTGCAAAGGAAATGTTCTGCAGCAAATATTTGCAGACAAAAAGACTTTATAGAAAGACTGTAGGAGAAGCTAAAAAGAAAAGCAATGATAGTTTCGCTGAAGAAGTTCTCAACCCATGCAAGGTATTCTGGGACCTGATCAGTGAAC